>NC_092762.1:36143911-36747839 GCF_047496795.1 Chiloscyllium punctatum | reverse complement strand
AGTTCAGACACTGATCCCTCTGTACAGTTCTAACACTGATCCCTCTGTACAGTTCAGACACTGATCCCTTTGTACAGTTCAGACACTGATCCCTTTGTACAGTTCTAACACTGATCCCTCTGTACAGTTCAGACACTGATCCCTCTGTACAGTTCTAACACTGATCCCTCTCTAATGTTCTGACACTGATCCCTCTGTACAGTTCAGATACTGATCCCTCTGTACAGTTCTAACACTGATCCCTCTCTAATGTTCTGACACTGATCCCTCTGTACAGTTCTGACACTGATCCCACTGTACAGTTCTGACACCGATCCCTCTGTACAGTTCTGTCACCGATCCCTCTGTACAGTTCAGACACTGATCCCTTTGGACAGTCTGACACCGATCCCTCTATGCTGTTCTGAACTGATCCCACTGTTCTGTTCTGAGACTGTCCCCCTGTGCATTTCTGAGACTGATCCCACTGTACTGCTCTGACACTGTTCGCTGTGTACAGTTCTGACACTGATCCCTGTGTACAGTTCTGACACCGATACCCCTGTACAGGTCCACGACTGAAACCTGTGTTAAGTTCTGAATTCGATCCCACTGTACAATTCTGACACTGACCTCTTTGTACATTTCTGACAGTGATCCCTCTGCACAGTTCTGACACCGATCCCTCTGTACAGTTTTGACAGTGATCCCTCTGTACAGTCCTGACACTGATCCCGCTGTTCCGTTCGGACACTGATCCTACTGTACTGTTCTGAAACCGATCCCTCTGTACAGTTCAGACACTGATCAATTTGGATAGTCTGACACCGATCCCTCTCTACAGTTCAGACACTGATCTCACTGTACTGTTCTGACACTGATCCCTCTGTACTGTTCTGACACTGATCCCTCTGTACAGTTCTGACACTGATCCCTCTGTCCTGTTCTGACACTGATCCCTCTGTACAGTTCTGACACTGATCCCTCTGTACTGTTCTGACACTGATCTCTCTGTACAGTTCTGACACTGATCCCTCTGTCCTGTTCTGACACTGATCCCTGTGTACAGTTCTGACACTGATCCCTCTGTCCTGTTCTGACACTGATCCCTGTGTACAGTTCTGACACTGATCCCTCTGTCTAGTTCTGACACTGAACCCTCTGTCCTGTTCTGACACTGATCCCTGTGTACAGTTCTGACACTGATCCCTCTGTCCTGTTCTGACACTGATCCCTGTGTACAGTTCTGACACTGATCCCTCTGTACAGTTCTGACACTGATCCCTCTGTACAGTTCTGACACTGATCTCTCTGTGCTGTTCTGACACCGATCCCTCTGTACAGTTCTGACACTGATCCCTCTGTCCTGTTCTGACACTGATCCCTGTGTACAGTTCTGACACTGATCCCTCTGTACAGTTCTGACACTGATCTCTCTGTACAGTTCTGACACTGATCCCTCTGTACAGTTCTGACACTGATCCCTCTGTCCTGTTCTGACACTGATCCCTGTGTACAGTTCTGACACTGATCCCTCTGTAATGTTCTGACACTGATCCCTCTGTACAGTTCTGACACCGATCCCTCTGTACAGTTCTGACACTGATCCCTCTGTCTAGTTCTGACACTGATCCCTCTGTCCTGTTCTGACACTGATCCCTGTGTACAGTTCTGACACTGATCCCTCTGTCCTGTTCTGACACTGATCCCTGTGTACAGTTCTGACACTGATCCCACTGTGCAGTTCTGACACTGATCCCTCTGTACTATTCTGACACTGATCCCTCTGTCCTGTTCTGACACTGATCCCTGTGTACAGTTCTGACACTGATCCCTCTGTCCTGTTCTGACACTGATCCCTCTGTACAGTTCTGACACTGATCCCACTGGACTGTTCTGACACTGATCCCTCTGTACAGTTCTGACACTGATCCCTCTGTACAGTTCTGACACTGATCCCTCTGTACAGTTCTGACACTGATCCCTCTGTACAGTTCTGACACTGATCCCACTGTACTGTTCTGACACTGATCCCTCTGTACAGTTCTGACACTGATCCCACTGTACTGTTCTGACACTGATCCCTGTGTACAGTTCTGACACTGATCCCTCTGTACAGTTCTGACACTGATCCCTCTGTACAGTTCTGACACTGATCCCTCTGTACAGTTCTGACACTGATCCCTCTGTACTGTTCTGACACTGATCCCTCTGTACAGTTCTGACACTGATCCCTCTGTACAGTTCTGACACTGATCTCTCTGTACAGTTCTGACACTGATCCCTCTGTCCTGTTCTGACAGTGATCCCTGTGTACAGTTCTGACACTGATCCCTCTGTACAGTTCTGACACTGAGCCCTGTGTACAGTTCGGACACTGATCCCTGTGTACAGTTCTGACACCGATACCCATGTACAGGTCTAAGACTGAAACCTGTGTTAAGTTCTGAATTCGATCCCACTGTACAATTCTGACACTGACCTCTTTGTACATTTCTGACACGGATCCCTCTGCGCAGTTCTGACACTGATCCCTCTGTGCAGTTCTGACACTGAACCCTCTGTACAGATTTGACACTGATCCCACTGTACTGTTCTGACACTGATTGCTCTGTTCAGTTCTGACACCGTTCCCTCTGCGCAGTTCTGACACTGATCCTTCTGTACAGTTCTGACACCGTTCCCTCTGTACAGTTCTGACACTGATCCCTCTGTACAGTTCTGACACTGATCCCTCTGTACAGTTCTGACACCGTTCCCTCTGTACAGTTCTGACACTGATCCCTCTGTACAGTTCTGACACCGATCCCTCTATGCTGTTCTGAACTGATCCCACTGTTCTGTTCTGAGACTGTCCCCCTGTGCATTTCTGAGACTGATCCCACAGAACTGCTCTGACACCGATCCCTAAGTACTGTTCTGACACTGTTCCCTGTGTACAGTTCGGACACTGATCCCTGTGTACAGTTCTGACACCGATACCCCTGTACAGGTTCACGACTGAGACCTGTGTTAAGTTCTGAATTCGATCCCACTGTACAATTCTGACACTGACCTCTTTGTACATTTCTGACACTGATCCCTCTGTAGAGTTCTGAAACCGGTCCCTCTGTACAGTTTTGACAGTGATCCCTCTGTACAGTTCTGACACTGATCCCTCTGTACTGTTCTGACACTGATCCCGCTGTTCCGTTCGGACACTGATCCTACTGCACTGTTCTGAAACCGATCCCTCTGTACAGTTCAGACACTGATCCATTTGGATAGTCTGACACCGATCCCTCTATATAGTTCAGACACTGAATCCTGTGTACAGTACTGAACTGATCCCTCTCTACAGTTCAGACACTGATCTCACTGTACTGTTCTGACACCGATCCCTCTGTACAGTTCTGACACCGATCCCTCTGTACAGTTCTGACACCGATCCCTCTGTACAGTTCTGACAGTGATCCCTGTGTACAGTTCTGACACTGATCCCTGTGTACTGTTCTGACACTGATCCCTTTGTACAGTTCTGACACTGATCCCTCTGTACAGTTCTGACACTGATCCCTGTGTACTGTTCTGACACTGATCCCTCTGTACAGTTCTGACACTGATCCCTGTGTACAGATTTGACACTGATCCCTCTGTACAGTTCTGACACTGATCCCTGTGTACTGTTCTGACACTGATCCCTCTGTACAGTTCTGACACTGATCCCTCTGTACAGTTCTGACACTGATCCCTCTGTACTGTTCTGACACTGACCCCTCTGTACAGTTCTGACACTAATCCCTCTGTACAGTTCTGACACTGATCCCTCTGTACAGTTCTGACACTGATCCCTTTGTACAGTTCAGACACTGATCCCTCTGTACAGTTCTGACACTGATCCCTGTGTACTGTTCTGACACTGATCCCTCTGTACAGTTCTGACACTGATCCCTGTGTACTGTTCTGACACTGATCCCTGTGTACAGATTTGACACTGATCCCTCTGTACAGTTCTGACACTGATCCCTGTGTACTGTTCTGACACTGATCCCTCTGTACAGTTCTGACACTGATCCCTGTGTACAGTTCTGACACTGATCCCTGTGTACTGTTCTGACACTGATCCCTCTGTACAGTTCTGACACTGATCCCTGTGTACAGTTCTGACACTGATCCCTGTGTACTGTTCTGACACTGATCCCTCTGTACTGTTCTGACACTGATCCCTCTGTACTGTTCTGACACTGACCCCTCTGTACAGTTCTGACACTGATCCCTCTGTACAGTTCTGACACTGATCCCTCTGTACAGTTCTGACACTGATCCCTGTGTACTGTTCTGACACTGATCCCTGTGTACAGTTCTGACACTGATCCCTCTGTACAGTTCTGACACTGATCCCTCTGTACAGTTCTGACACTGATCCCTCTGTCCTGTTCTGACACTGAACCCTGTGTACAGTTCTGACACCGATCCCTCTGTACAGTTCTGACACTGATCCCTCTGTACTGTTCTGACACTGGTCACTGTGTACAGTTCTGACACCGATCCCTCTGTACAGTTCTGACACCGATCCCTCTGTACAGTTCTGACACTGATCCCTCTGTACAATTCAGTCACTGATACCACTGTACTGTACTGACACTGATCCCTCTGTACAGTTCTGACACTGATCCTTCTGTACAGTTCTGACACTGATCCCTCTGTACAGTTCTGACACTGGTCCCTCTGTACAGTTCTGACACTGAACCCTGTGTACAGATCTGACACCGTCCCCTCTGTAAGGTTCTGAGACTCATCCCTGTGTACTGTTCTAACACCAATGCCTCTGTACAGTTTTGACACCGATCCCTCTGTACAATTCAGTCACTGATACCACTGTACTGTACTGACACTGATCCATCTGTACTGTTCTGACACTGATCCCTGTGTACTGTTCTGACACTGATCCCTCCTTACAGTTCTGACCCGGATCCCTCTGTACAGATTTGACACTGATCCCACTGTCCTGTTCTGACACCGATCCCTCTGTACAGTTCTGACACCGATCCAACTGTCCTGTTCTGACACTGATCCCTGTGTACAGTTCTGACTCCGATCCCTCTGTACAGTTCGGACACTGATCCCTGTGTACAGTTCTGACACCGATACCCCTGTACAGGTCCACGACTGAAACCTGTGTTAAGTTCTGAATTCGATCCCACTGTACAATTCTGACACTGACCTCTTTGTACATTTCTGACAGTGATCCCTCTGCACAGTTCTGACACCGATCCCTCTGTACAGTTTTGACAGTGATCCCTGTGTACAGTTCTGACATGGATCCCTCTGTACAGTTCTGACACTGATCTCTCTGTACAGTTCTGACACCATTCCCTCTGTACAGTTCTGACACCGATCCCTCTGTACAGTTCTGACACTGATCCCTCTGTACAGTTCTGACACTGATCCTACTGTACAGTTCTGACACCGTTCCCTCTGTACCGTTCTGACACCGTTCCCTCTGTATAGTTCTGACACTGATCCCTCTGTACAGTTCTGACACTGATCCCTCTGTACAGTTCTGACACCGTTCCCTCTGTACAGTTCTGACACCGTTCCCTCTGTATAGTTCTGACTCTGATCCCTCTGTACAGTTCTGACACTGATCCCTCTGTACAGTTCTGACACTGATCCCTCTGTACAGTTCAGACACTGAATCCTGTGTACAGTACTGAACTGATACCTCTCTACAGTTCAGACACTGATCTCACTGTACAGTTATGACACCCATCCCTTTGGACAGTTCTGACACTGATCCCACTGTAATGATCTGACACTGATCCCAGTGTAATGTTCCAACACTGATTCCTGTGTTCAGTTCTGAGACTGATCCCACTGTACTGTTCTGACACAGTTCCATGTGTACAGTTCTGACACTGATCCCTCTGTACAGTTCAGACACTGATCCCTTTGTACAGTTCAGACACTGATCCCTTTGTACAGTTCTAACACTGATCCCTCTGTACAGTTCAGACACTGATCCCTCTGTACAGTTCTAACACTGATCCCTCTCTAATGTTCTGACACTGATCCCTCTGTACAGTTCAGATACTGATCCCTCTGTACAGTTCTAACACTGATCCCTCTCTAATGTTCTGACACTGATCCCTCTGTACAGTTCTGACACTGATCCCACTGTACAGTTCTGACACCGATCCCTCTGTACAGTTCTGTCACCGATCCCTCTGTACAGTTCAGACACTGATCCCTTTGGACAGTCTGACACCGATCCCTCTATGCTGTTCTGAACTGATCCCACTGTTCTGTTCTGAGACTGTCCCCCTGTGCATTTCTGAGACTGATCCCACTGTACTGCTCTGACACTGTTCGCTGTGTACAGTTCTGACACTGATCCCTGTGTACAGTTCTGACACCGATACCCCTGTACAGGTCCACGACTGAAACCTGTGTTAAGTTCTGAATTCGATCCCACTGTACAATTCTGACACTGACCTCTTTGTACATTTCTGACAGTGATCCCTCTGCACAGTTCTGACACCGATCCCTCTGTACAGTTTTGACAGTGATCCCTCTGTACAGTCCTGACACTGATCCCGCTGTTCCGTTCGGACACTGATCCTACTGTACTGTTCTGAAACCGATCCCTCTGTACAGTTCAGACACTGATCAATTTGGATAGTCTGACACCGATCCCTCTCTACAGTTCAGACACTGATCTCACTGTACTGTTCTGACACTGATCCCTCTGTACTGTTCTGACACTGATCCCTCTGTACAGTTCTGACACTGATCCCTCTGTCCTGTTCTGACACTGATCCCTCTGTACAGTTCTGACACTGATCCCTCTGTACTGTTCTGACACTGATCTCTCTGTACAGTTCTGACACTGATCCCTCTGTCCTGTTCTGACACTGATCCCTGTGTACAGTTCTGACACTGATCCCTCTGTCCTGTTCTGACACTGATCCCTGTGTACAGTTCTGACACTGATCCCTCTGTCTAGTTCTGACACTGAACCCTCTGTCCTGTTCTGACACTGATCCCTGTGTACAGTTCTGACACTGATCCCTCTGTCCTGTTCTGACACTGATCCCTGTGTACAGTTCTGACACTGATCCCTCTGTACAGTTCTGACACTGATCCCTCTGTACAGTTCTGACACTGATCTCTCTGTGCTGTTCTGACACCGATCCCTCTGTACAGTTCTGACACTGATCCCTCTGTCCTGTTCTGACACTGATCCCTGTGTACAGTTCTGACACTGATCCCTCTGTACAGTTCTGACACTGATCTCTCTGTACAGTTCTGACACTGATCCCTCTGTACAGTTCTGACACTGATCCCTCTGTCCTGTTCTGACACTGATCCCTGTGTACAGTTCTGACACTGATCCCTCTGTAATGTTCTGACACTGATCCCTCTGTACAGTTCTGACACCGATCCCTCTGTACAGTTCTGACACTGATCCCTCTGTCTAGTTCTGACACTGATCCCTCTGTCCTGTTCTGACACTGATCCCTGTGTACAGTTCTGACACTGATCCCTCTGTCCTGTTCTGACACTGATCCCTGTGTACAGTTCTGACACTGATCCCACTGTGCAGTTCTGACACTGATCCCTCTGTACTATTCTGACACTGATCCCTCTGTCCTGTTCTGACACTGATCCCTGTGTACAGTTCTGACACTGATCCCTCTGTCCTGTTCTGACACTGATCCCTCTGTACAGTTCTGACACTGATCCCACTGGACTGTTCTGACACTGATCCCTCTGTACAGTTCTGACACTGATCCCTCTGTACAGTTCTGACACTGATCCCTCTGTACAGTTCTGACACTGATCCCTCTGTACAGTTCTGACACTGATCCCACTGTACTGTTCTGACACTGATCCCTCTGTACAGTTCTGACACTGATCCCACTGTACTGTTCTGACACTGATCCCTGTGTACAGTTCTGACACTGATCCCTCTGTACAGTTCTGACACTGATCCCTCTGTACAGTTCTGACACTGATCCCTCTGTACAGTTCTGACACTGATCCCTCTGTACTGTTCTGACACTGATCCCTCTGTACAGTTCTGACACTGATCCCTCTGTACAGTTCTGACACTGATCTCTCTGTACAGTTCTGACACTGATCCCTCTGTCCTGTTCTGACAGTGATCCCTGTGTACAGTTCTGACACTGATCCCTCTGTACAGTTCTGACACTGAGCCCTGTGTACAGTTCGGACACTGATCCCTGTGTACAGTTCTGACACCGATACCCATGTACAGGTCTAAGACTGAAACCTGTGTTAAGTTCTGAATTCGATCCCACTGTACAATTCTGACACTGACCTCTTTGTACATTTCTGACACGGATCCCTCTGCGCAGTTCTGACACTGATCCCTCTGTGCAGTTCTGACACTGAACCCTCTGTACAGATTTGACACTGATCCCACTGTACTGTTCTGACACTGATTGCTCTGTTCAGTTCTGACACCGTTCCCTCTGCGCAGTTCTGACACTGATCCTTCTGTACAGTTCTGACACCGTTCCCTCTGTACAGTTCTGACACTGATCCCTCTGTACAGTTCTGACACTGATCCCTCTGTACAGTTCTGACACCGTTCCCTCTGTACAGTTCTGACACTGATCCCTCTGTACAGTTCTGACACCGATCCCTCTATGCTGTTCTGAACTGATCCCACTGTTCTGTTCTGAGACTGTCCCCCTGTGCATTTCTGAGACTGATCCCACAGAACTGCTCTGACACCGATCCCTAAGTACTGTTCTGACACTGTTCCCTGTGTACAGTTCGGACACTGATCCCTGTGTACAGTTCTGACACCGATACCCCTGTACAGGTTCACGACTGAGACCTGTGTTAAGTTCTGAATTCGATCCCACTGTACAATTCTGACACTGACCTCTTTGTACATTTCTGACACTGATCCCTCTGTAGAGTTCTGAAACCGGTCCCTCTGTACAGTTTTGACAGTGATCCCTCTGTACAGTTCTGACACTGATCCCTCTGTACTGTTCTGACACTGATCCCGCTGTTCCGTTCGGACACTGATCCTACTGCACTGTTCTGAAACCGATCCCTCTGTACAGTTCAGACACTGATCCATTTGGATAGTCTGACACCGATCCCTCTATATAGTTCAGACACTGAATCCTGTGTACAGTACTGAACTGATCCCTCTCTACAGTTCAGACACTGATCTCACTGTACTGTTCTGACACCGATCCCTCTGTACAGTTCTGACACCGATCCCTCTGTACAGTTCTGACACCGATCCCTCTGTACAGTTCTGACAGTGATCCCTGTGTACAGTTCTGACACTGATCCCTGTGTACTGTTCTGACACTGATCCCTTTGTACAGTTCTGACACTGATCCCTCTGTACAGTTCTGACACTGATCCCTGTGTACTGTTCTGACACTGATCCCTCTGTACAGTTCTGACACTGATCCCTGTGTACAGATTTGACACTGATCCCTCTGTACAGTTCTGACACTGATCCCTGTGTACTGTTCTGACACTGATCCCTCTGTACAGTTCTGACACTGATCCCTCTGTACAGTTCTGACACTGATCCCTCTGTACTGTTCTGACACTGACCCCTCTGTACAGTTCTGACACTAATCCCTCTGTACAGTTCTGACACTGATCCCTCTGTACAGTTCTGACACTGATCCCTTTGTACAGTTCAGACACTGATCCCTCTGTACAGTTCTGACACTGATCCCTGTGTACTGTTCTGACACTGATCCCTCTGTACAGTTCTGACACTGATCCCTGTGTACTGTTCTGACACTGATCCCTGTGTACAGATTTGACACTGATCCCTCTGTACAGTTCTGACACTGATCCCTGTGTACTGTTCTGACACTGATCCCTCTGTACAGTTCTGACACTGATCCCTGTGTACAGTTCTGACACTGATCCCTGTGTACTGTTCTGACACTGATCCCTCTGTACAGTTCTGACACTGATCCCTGTGTACAGTTCTGACACTGATCCCTGTGTACTGTTCTGACACTGATCCCTCTGTACTGTTCTGACACTGATCCCTCTGTACTGTTCTGACACTGACCCCTCTGTACAGTTCTGACACTGATCCCTCTGTACAGTTCTGACACTGATCCCTCTGTACAGTTCTGACACTGATCCCTGTGTACTGTTCTGACACTGATCCCTGTGTACAGTTCTGACACTGATCCCTCTGTACAGTTCTGACACTGATCCCTCTGTACAGTTCTGACACTGATCCCTCTGTCCTGTTCTGACACTGAACCCTGTGTACAGTTCTGACACCGATCCCTCTGTACAGTTCTGACACTGATCCCTCTGTACTGTTCTGACACTGGTCACTGTGTACAGTTCTGACACCGATCCCTCTGTACAGTTCTGACACCGATCCCTCTGTACAGTTCTGACACTGATCCCTCTGTACAATTCAGTCACTGATACCACTGTACTGTACTGACACTGATCCCTCTGTACAGTTCTGACACTGATCCTTCTGTACAGTTCTGACACTGATCCCTCTGTACAGTTCTGACACTGGTCCCTCTGTACAGTTCTGACACTGAACCCTGTGTACAGATCTGACACCGTCCCCTCTGTAAGGTTCTGAGACTCATCCCTGTGTACTGTTCTAACACCAATGCCTCTGTACAGTTTTGACACCGATCCCTCTGTACAATTCAGTCACTGATACCACTGTACTGTACTGACACTGATCCATCTGTACTGTTCTGACACTGATCCCTGTGTACTGTTCTGACACTGATCCCTCCTTACAGTTCTGACCCGGATCCCTCTGTACAGATTTGACACTGATCCCACTGTCCTGTTCTGACACCGATCCCTCTGTACAGTTCTGACACCGATCCAACTGTCCTGTTCTGACACTGATCCCTGTGTACAGTTCTGACTCCGATCCCTCTGTACAGTTCGGACACTGATCCCTGTGTACAGTTCTGACACCGATACCCCTGTACAGGTCCACGACTGAAACCTGTGTTAAGTTCTGAATTCGATCCCACTGTACAATTCTGACACTGACCTCTTTGTACATTTCTGACAGTGATCCCTCTGCACAGTTCTGACACCGATCCCTCTGTACAGTTTTGACAGTGATCCCTGTGTACAGTTCTGACATGGATCCCTCTGTACAGTTCTGACACTGATCTCTCTGTACAGTTCTGACACCATTCCCTCTGTACAGTTCTGACACCGATCCCTCTGTACAGTTCTGACACTGATCCCTCTGTACAGTTCTGACACTGATCCTACTGTACAGTTCTGACACCGTTCCCTCTGTACCGTTCTGACACCGTTCCCTCTGTATAGTTCTGACACTGATCCCTCTGTACAGTTCTGACACTGATCCCTCTGTACAGTTCTGACACCGTTCCCTCTGTACAGTTCTGACACCGTTCCCTCTGTATAGTTCTGACTCTGATCCCTCTGTACAGTTCTGACACTGATCCCTCTGTACAGTTCTGACACTGATCCCTCTGTACAGTTCAGACACTGAATCCTGTGTACAGTACTGAACTGATACCTCTCTACAGTTCAGACACTGATCTCACTGTACAGTTATGACACCCATCCCTTTGGACAGTTCTGACACTGATCCCACTGTAATGATCTGACACTGATCCCAGTGTAATGTTCCAACACTGATTCCTGTGTTCAGTTCTGAGACTGATCCCACTGTACTGTTCTGACACAGTTCCATGTGTACAGTTCTGACACTGATCCCTCTGTACAGTTCTGACACCGATCACTCTGTACCGTTCTGACACCGATCCCTCTGTACAGTTCTGACACCGTTCCCTCTGTATAGTTCTGACACTGATCCCTCTGTACAGTTCTGACACTGATCCCTCTGTACAGTTCTGACACCGTTCCCTCTGTACAGTTCTGACACTGATCCCTCTGTACAGTTCTGACACTGATCCCTCTGTATAGTTCTGACACTGATCCCTCTGTACAGTTCTGACACTGACCCCTCTGTACAGTTCTGACACTGATCCCTCTGTACAGTTCTGACACTGATCCCTCTGTACAGTTCTGACACCGTTCCCTCTGTACAGTTCTGACACCAATCCCTCTGTGCAGTTCTGACACTGATCCCTCTGTACAGTTCTGACACCGTTCCCTCTGTACAGTTCTGACACCGTTCCCTCTGTACAGTTCTGACACCGATCCCTCTGTACAGTTCTGACACTGATCCCTCTGTACAGTTCTGACACTGATCCCTCTGTATAGTTCTGACACTGATCCCTCTGTTAAGTTCGGACACTGATCCCACTGTGCAGTTCTGACACTGAATCCTGTGTACAGTTCTGAACTGATCCCTCTGAACAGTACTGACACTGATCTCACTGTAGTGTTTAGATTAGATTAGATTAGATTAGATTACTTACAGTGTGGAAACAGGCCCTTCGGCCCAACAAGTCCACACCGCCCCGCCGAAGCGCAACCCACCCATACCCCTACATCTACCCTTTACCTAACACTACGGGCAATTTAGCAAGGCCAATTCACCTGACCTGCACATCTTTGGACTGTGGGAGGAAACCGGAGGACCCGGAGGAATCCCACGCAGACACGGGGAGAACGTGCAAACTCCACACATTCAGTCGCCTGAAGCGGGAATTGAACCCGGGTCTCTGGTGCTGTGAGGCAGCAGTGCTAACCACTGTGCCACCGTGCCACCCTTACACTGATCCCTGTGTACAGTTTTGACACCGATCCCACTGTACTGTTCTGACACTGATACCTCTGTACAGTTCTGACACTGATCCCTCTGTCCTGTTCTGACACTGATCCCTCTCTTCAGTTCTGACACCGATCACTCTGTACAGTTCTGACACTGATCCGTGTGTACAGTTCTGACACAGATCCCTCTGTACTGTTCTGACACTGATCCCACTGTACTGTACAGACACCGATCCCTCTGTACAATTCTGACACTGATCCCTCTGTACAGTTCTGACACCGATCCCTCTGTATTGTTCTGACACCGATCCCTCTGTACAGTTCTGACACTTAACCCTGTGTTCAGTTCTGACACTGATCCCTATGTACAGTTCTGACACTGATCCCTCTGTACTGTTCTGAAACTGATCCCTCTGTACAGTTCTGACACTGATCCCTCTGTACAGTTCTAACACTGATCCCTCTGTACAGTTCTGACACTGATCCCACTGTACAGTTCTGACACTGATCCCTCTGTACAGTTCTAACACTGATCCCTCTGTACAGTTCTGACACTGATCCCACTGTACTGTTCTGACACAGATCCCAGTGTGCAGCTCTGACACTGACCCCTCTGTAAGTTCTGACAGTGATCCCTCTGTACAGATCTGACTCCGATCCCTCTGTACAGTTCTGACACTGATCCCACTGTAATGTTCTGACACTGATCCCTGTGTTTAGTTCTGACACCGATCCCACTGTCCTGTTTTGACACTGATCCCTCTGTACAGTTCAGACACTGATCCCTTTGGACAGTCTGACACCGATCCCTCTATGCTGTTCTGACACTGATCCCACTATACAGTTCTGACGCCGATCCCTCTATGCTGTTCTGAACTGATCCCTCTGTTCTGTTCTGAGACTGTCCCCCTGTGCATTTCTGAGACTGATCCCACTGTACTGCTCTGACACCGATCTCTAAGTACTGTTCTGACACTGTTCCCTGTGTACAGTTCTGACACTGATCCCTCTGTGCAGTTCTTACACTGATCCCTGTGTACAGTTCTGAGACTGATCCCTCTGTACTGTTCTTACACTGATCCCTCTGTACAGTTCGGACACTGATCCCTGTGTACAGTTCTGACACCGATACCCCTGTACAGGTCCACGACTGAAACCTGTGTTAAGTTCTGAATTCGATCCCACTGTACAATTCTGACACTGACCTCTTTGTACATTTCTGACACTGATCCCTCTGCACAGTTCTGACACTGATCCCTCTGTGCAGTTCTGACACCGATCCCACTGTACTGTTCTGACACAGTTCCCTGTGTACAGTTCTAACACTGATCCCTCTGTACAGTTCTGACAGTGATCCCTCTGTACTGTTCTGACAGTGATCCCTCTGTACTGTTCTGACACTGATCCCTCTGTACAGTTCTGACAGTGATCCCTCTGTACTGTTCTGACAGTGATCCCACTGTACTGTTCTGACACAGATCCCAGTGTGCAGCTCTGACACTGACCCCTCTGTCCAGTTCTGACACTGATTGCTCTGTAAGTTCTGACAGTGATCCCTCTGCTCAGTTCTGACACTGATCCCTCTGTACAGTTCTGACACTGATCCCTCTGTAAGTTCTGACAGTGATCCCTCTGTACAGTTCTGACACTGATCCCTCTGTAAGTTCTGACAGCGATCCCTCTGCTCAGTTCTGACACTGATCCCTCTGTACAGTTCTGACACTGATCCCTCTGTAAGTTCTGACAGTGATCCCTCTGTACTGTTCTGACACTGATCCCTCTGTCCAGTTCTGACACTGATCCCTGTGTTTAGTTCTGACACCGATCCTACTGTACTGTTCTGACACTGAATCCTGTGTACAGTACTGAACTGATCCCTCTGTACAGTTCAGACACTGATCTCACTGTACTGTTCTGACACCGATCCCTCTGTACTGTTCTGACACTGATCTCTATGTACAGTTATGACACCCATCCCTTTGGACAGTTCTGACACTGATCCCTGTGTACAGTTCTGACACTGATCCCACTGTAATGATTTGACACTGATCCCAGTGTAATGTTCCAACACTGATTCCTGTGTTCAGTTCTGACACCGATCCCTCTGTGCAGTTCTGACACTGATCCCACTGGACTGTTCTGACACCGATCTCTCTGTACAGTTCTGACACTGATCCCACTGGACTGTTCTGACACCGATCCCTCTGTACAGTTCTGACACTGACCCCTCTGTACAGTTCTGACACTGATCCCTCTGTACAGTTCTGACACTGATCCCTGTGTTTAGTTCTGACACCGATCCCTCTATGCTGTTCTGAACTGATCCCTCTGTTCTGTTCTGAGACTGTCCCTCTGTGCATTTCTGAGACTGATCCCACTGTACTGCTCTGACACCGATCCCTATGTACTGTTCTGACACTGATCCCTGTGTACAGTTCTGACACTGATCCCACTGTACTGTTCTGACACTGAACCCTCTGTACAGTTCTGACACTGATCCCTGTGTACAGTTCGGACACTGATCCCTGTGTACAGTTCTGACACTGATCCCTGTGTACAGTTCTGACACCGATACCCCTGTACAGGTCCACGACTGAAACCTGTGTTAAGTTCTGAATTCGATCCCACTGTACTGTTCTGACACTGATCCCTCTGCACAGTTCTGACACAGATCCCTCTGTACAGTTTTGACACTGATCCCGCTGTTCAGTTCGGACACTGATCCTACTGTACTGTTCTGAAACCGATTCCTCTATACAGTTCAGACACTGATCCATTTGGATAGTCTGACACCGATCCCTCTGTATAGTTCAGACACTGATCTCACTGTACTGTTCTGACACCGATCCCTCTGTACAGTTCTGACACTGATCCCTCTGTACAGTTCTGACACTGATCCCACTGTACTGTTCTGAGACTGATCCCACTGTACTATTCTGACACTGTTCCCTGTGTACATTTCTGACAGTGATCCCTCTGTACAGTTTTGACAGTGATCCCTCTGTACAGTTCTGACTCTGATCCCTTTGGACAGTCTGACTCCGATCCCTCTGTACAGTTCTGACAATGAATCCTGTGTACAGTTCTGACACTGGTCCCTCTGTACAATTCAGACACTGATCTCACTGTACTCTTCTGACACCGATCCCTCTGTACAGTTCTGACACCGTTCCCTCTGTACAGTTCTGACACTGATCCCTCTGTACAGTTCTAACACCAATGCCTCTGTACAGTTTTGACACCGATCCCTCTGTACAATTCAGTCACTGATACCACTGTACTGTTCTGACACTGATCCTTCTGTACAGTTCTGACACTGATCCTTCTGTACAGTTCTGTCACTGATCCCTGTGTACAGTTCTGACACTGATCCCTGTGTACAGTTCTGACACTGATCCTTCTGTACAGTTCTGACACTGATCCTTCTGTACAGTTCTGACACTGATCCTTCTGTACAGTTCTGACACTGATCCCTGTGTACACTTTTGACACCGATCCCTCTGTACAATTCAGTCACTGATACCACTGTACTGTTCTGACACTGATCCTTCTGTACAGTTCTGACACTGATCCTTCTGTACAGTTCTGACACTGATCCTTCTGTACAGTTCTGACACTGATCCCTCTGTACAGTTCTGACACTGATCCTTCTGTACAGTTCTGACACTGATCCTTCTGTACAGTTCTGACACTGATCCCACTGTACTGTTCTGACACTGATCCCACTGTACACTTCTGACACTGATCTCTGTCTACTAGTCTGACACCGGTCCCTCTGTACACTTCTGACACTGACCCCTCTGTACAGTTCTGACACCGATCTCTCTGTACAGTTCTGACACTAATCGCTGTGTACAGATTATGTCACCGATCCCTCTGTACCGTTCTGACATTGACCCCTGTGTACTGTTCTGAAATCGATCCCTCTGTACAGTTCAGACACTGATCTCACTGTACTGTTCTGACACCGATCCCTCTGACTGTTCTGACACTGATCTCTATGTAGAGTTATGACACTGATCCCTGTGTACAGTTCTGACACTGATCTCACTGTACAGTTCTGACACAGATCCCACTGTACTGTTCTGACACCAGTCCCTCTGTACAGTTCTGACACTGATCCCTGTGTACAGTTCTGACACCGATCCCTGTGTACAGTTCTGACACCGATCCCTGTGTACAGTTCTGACACCGATCCCTGTGTACAGTTCTGACACCGTTCCCTCTGTACTGTTCTGACACTGATCCCTGTGTACAGTTCTGACACTGATCCCTCTGTACTGTTCTGACACTGATCCCTCTGTACAGTTCTGACACTGATCCCTCTGTACAGTTCTGACACTGATCACTCTGTACAGTTCTGACACTGATCCCTCTGTACAGTTCTGACACTGATCCCTCTGTACAGTTCTGACACCGATCCCTCTGTACAGTTCTGACACTGATCCCTCTGTACAGTTCTGACACTGATCCCTCTGTACAGTTCTGACACCGATCCCTCTGTACAGTTCTGACAGTGATCCCTCTGTACAGTTCTGACACTGATCCCTGTGTACAGTTCGGACACTGATCCCTCTGTACAGTTCTGACACTTAACCCTGTGTACAGTTCTGACACTGATCCTGCTGTTCAGTTCTGACACTGATCTCACTGTACAGTTCTGACACCGATCCCTCTGTACTGTTCTGACACTGATCTCTATGTACAGTTATGACACCCATCCCTTTGGACAGTTCTGACACTGATCCCTGTGTACAGTTCTGACACTGATCCCACTGTAATGATTTGACACTGATCCCAGTGTAATGTTCCAACACTGATTCCTGTGTTCAGTTCTGACACCGATCCCTCTGTGCAGTTCTGAGACTGATCCCACTGTACTGTTCAGACACAGTTCCCTGTGTACAGTTATAACACTGATCCCTCTGTACACTTCTGACACTGATCCCACTGGACTGTTCTGACACCGATCTCTCTGTACAGTTCTGATACTGATCCCTCTGTACAGATTTGACACTGATCCCTCTGTACAGTTCTGACACTGATCCCTCTGTACAGTTCTAACACCAATGCCTCTGTACAGTTTTGACACCGATCCCTCTGTACAATTCAGTCACTGATACCACTGTACTGTTCTGACACTGATCCTTCTGTACAGTTCTGACACTGATCCTTCTGTACAGTTCTGACACTGATCCCACTGTACTGTTCTGACACTGATCCCACTGTACACTTCTGACACTGATCTCTGTCTACTAGTCTGACACCGGTCCCTCTGTACACTTCTGACACTGACCCCTCTGTACAGTTCTGACACCGATCTCTCTGTACAGTTCTGACACTAATCGCTGTGTACAGATTATGTCACCGATCCCTCTGTACCGTTCTGACATTGACCCCTGTGTACTGTTCTGAAATCGATCCCTCTGTACAGTTCAGACACTGATCTCACTGTACTGTTCTGACACCGATCCCTCTGACTGTTCTGACACTGATCTCTATGTAGAGTTATGACACTGATCCCTGTGTACAGTTCTGACACTGATCTCACTGTACAGTTCTGACACAGATCCCACTGTACTGTTCTGACACCAGTCCCTCTGTACAGTTCTGACACTGATCCCTGTGTACAGTTCTGACACCGATCCCTGTGTACAGTTCTGACACCGATCCCTGTGTACAGTTCTGACACCGTTCCCTCTGTACTGTTCTGACACTGATCCCTGTGTACAGTTCTGACACTGATCCCTCTGTACTGTTCTGACACTGATCCCTCTGTACAGTTCTGACACTGATCCCTCTGTACAGTTCTGACACTGATCACTCTGTACAGTTCTGACACTGATCCCTCTGTACAGTTCTGACACTGATCCCTCTGTACAGTTCTGACACCGATCCCTCTGTACAGTTCTGACACTGATCCCTCTGTACAGTTCTGACACTGATCCCTCTGTACAGTTCTGACACCGATCCCTCTGTACAGTTCTGACAGTGATCCCTCTGTACAGTTCTGACACTGATCCCTGTGTACAGTTCGGACACTGATCCCTCTGTACAGTTCTGACACTTAACCCTGTGTACAGTTCTGACACTGATCCTGCTGTTCAGTTCTGACACTGATCTCACTGTACAGTTCTGACACCGATCCCTCTGTACTGTTCTGACACTGATCTCTATGTACAGTTATGACACCCATCCCTTTGGACAGTTCTGACACTGATCCCTGTGTACAGTTCTGACACTGATCCCACTGTAATGATTTGACACTGATCCCAGTGTAATGTTCCAACACTGATTCCTGTGTTCAGTTCTGACACCGATCCCTCTGTGCAGTTCTGAGACTGATCCCACTGTACTGTTCAGACACAGTTCCCTGTGTACAGTTATAACACTGATCCCTCTGTACACTTCTGACACTGATCCCACTGGACTGTTCTGACACCGATCTCTCTGTACAGTTCTGATACTGATCCCTCTGTACAGATTTGACACTGATCCCTCTGCACAGTTCTGACACTGTTCCCACTGTACTGTTCTGACACTGATCCCTCTGTACAGTTCTGACACTGATCCCTGTGTACAGTTCTGACACTGATCCCTCTGTACAGTTCTAACACCAATGCCTCTGTACAGTTTTGACACCGATTCCTCTGTACAATTCAGTCACTGATACCACTGTACTGTTCTGACACTGATCCTTCTGTACAGTTCTGACACTGATCCTTCTGTACAGTTCTGACACTGATCCCACTGTACTGTTCTGACACTGATCCCACTGTACACTTCTGACACTGATCTCTGTCTACTAGTCTGACACCGGTCCCTCTGTACACTTCTGACACTGACCCCTCTGTACAGTTCTGACACCGATCTCTCTGTACAGTTCTGACACTAATCGCTGTGTACAGATTATGTCACCGATCCCTTTTTTCCCTTCTGACATTGACCCCTCTGTACTGTTCTGAAATCGATCCCTCTGTACAGTTCAGACACTGATCTCACTGTACTGTTCTGACACCGATCCCTCTGACTGTTCTGACACTGATCTCTATGTAGAGTTATGACACTGATCCCTGTGTACTGTTCTGACACTGATCCCACTGTACAGTTCTGACAAAAATCCCGCTGTATAGTTCTGACACTGATCCCTGTGTACTGTTCTGACACCAGTCCCTCTGTACAGTTCTGACACTGATCCCTGTGTACAGTTCTGACACTGATCCCTCTGTACTGTTCTGACACTGATCCCTCTGTACAGTTCTGACACTGATCCCTCTGTACAGTTCTGACACTGATCCCTCTGTACAGTTCGGACACTGATCCCTGTGTACAGTTCTGACACTGATCCCTCTGTACAGTTCTGACACTGATCCCTGTGTACAGTTCGGACACTGATCCCTGTGTACAGTTCGGACACTGATCCCTCTGTACAGTTCTGACACTGATCCCTGTGTACAGTTCGGACACTGATCCCTGTGTACAGTTCGGACACTGATCCCTCTGTACAGTTCTGACACTGATCCCTGTGTACAGTTCTGACACCGATACCCCTGTACAGGTCCACGACTGAAACCTGTGTTAAGTTCTGAATTCGATCCCACTGTACAATTCTGACACTGACCTCTTTGTACATTTCTGACACTGATCCCTCTGTACTGTTCTGACACTGATCCCGCTGTGCAGTCCTGACACTGATCCCGCTGTTCAGTTCGGACACTGATCCTACTGTACTGTTCTGAAACCGATCCCTCTGTACAGTTCAGACACTGATCCATTTGGATAGTCTGACACTGATCCTACTGTACAGTTCTGACACTGAATCCTGTGTACAGTTCTGAACTGATCCCTCTCTACAGTTCTGACACTGATCCCTCTGTACAGTTCTGACACTGATCCCACTGTACAGATTTGACACTGATCCCTCTGTACAGTTCTGACACTGATCCCACTGTACAGATTTGACACTGATCCCTCTGTACAGTTCTGACACTGATCCCTGTGTACAGTTCGGACACTGTTCCCTGTGTACAGTTCTGACACTGATCCCTGTGTACAGTTCTGACACCGATACCCCTGTACAGGTCCACGACTGAAACCTGTGTTAAGTTCTGAATTCGATCCCACTGTACAATTCTGACACTGACCTCTTTGTGCAGTCCTGACACTGATCCCGCTGTTAAGTTCGGACACTGATCCTACTGTACTGTTCTGAAACCGATCCCTCTATACATTTCAGACACTGATCCATTTGGATAGTCTGACACCGATCCCTCTGTATAGTTCAGACACTGATCTCACTGTACTGTTCTGACACTGATCCCTCTGTACTGTTCTGACACCGATCCCTCTGTACTGTTCTGACACTGATCCCTCTGTACAGTTCTGACACTGATCCCTGTGTACAGTTCTGACACTGATCCCACTGTACTGTTCTGAGACTGATCCCACTGTACTATTCTGACACTGTTCCCTGTGTACAGTTCTGACAGTGATCCCTCTGTACAGTTTTGACAGTGATCCCGCTGTACAGTTCTGACTCTGATCCCTTTGGACAGTCTGACTCCGATCCCTCTGTACAGTTCTGACAATGAATCCTGTGTACAGTTCTGACACTGGTCCCTCTGTACAATTCAGACACTGATCTCACTGTACTGTTCTGACACTGATCCCTCTGTACTGTTCTGACACCGATCCCTCTGTACAGTTCTGACACTGATCCCTCTGTACAGTTCTAACACCAATGCCTCTGTACAGTTTTGACACCGATCCCTCTGTACAATTCAGTCACTGATACCACTGTACTGTTCTGACACTGATCCTTCTGTACAGTTCTGACACTGATCCTTCTGTACAGTTCAGACACTGATCCTTCTGTACAGTTCTGACACTGATCCCACTGTACTGTTCTGACACTGATCCCACTGTACACTTCTGACACTGATCTCTGTCTACTAGTCTGACACCGGTCCCTCTGTACACTTCTGACACTGACCCCTCTGTACAGTTCTGACACCGATCTCTCTGTACAGTTCTGACACTAATCGCTGTGTACAGATTATGTCACCGATCCCTCTGTACCGTTCTGACATTGACCCCTGTGTACTGTTCTGAAATCGATCCCTCTGTACAGTTCAGACACTGATCTCACTGTACTGTTCTGACACCGATCCCTCTGACTGTTCTGACACTGATCTCTATGTAGAGTTATGACACTGATCCCTGTGTACTGTTCTGACACTGATCCCTCTGTACAGTTCTGACACTGATACCTCTGTACTGTTCTGACACTGATCCCTCTGTACAGTTCTGACAAAAATCCCTCTGTATAGTTCAGACACTGATCCCTGTGTACAGTTCTGACACTGATCCCTCTGTACAGTTCTGACACTGATCCCTCTGTACAGTTCTGACACTGATCCCTCTGTAATGTTCTGACACTGATCCCTCTGTACAGTTCTGACACTGATCCCTGTGTACTGTTCTGACACTGATCCCTCTGTACAGTTCTGACACTGACCCCTCTGTACAGTTCTGACACTGATCCCTCTGTACAGTTCTGACACTGATCCCTCTGTGCTGTTCTGACACTGATCCCTGTGTACTGTTCAGACACTGATCCCTCTGTACTGTTCTGACACTGATCCCTCTGTACAGTTCTGACACTGATCCCTCTGTACAGTTCTGACACTGATCCCTCTGTACAGTTCTGACACTGATCCCTGTGTACAGTTCTGACACTGATCCCACTGTACTGTTCTGAGACTGATCCCACTGTACTATTCTGACACTGTTCCCTGTGTACAGTTCTGACACTGATCCCTCTGTACTGTTCTGACACTGATCCCTCTGTAATGTTCTGACACTGATCCCTCTGTACAGTTCAGACACTGATCCCTGTGTACAGTTCTGACACTGATCCCTCTGTACAGTTCTGACACTGATCCCTCTGTACAGTTCTGACACTGTTCCCTCTGTACAGTTCTGACACTGATCCCTCTGTACTGTTCTTACACTGATCCCTCTGTACAGTTCTGACACTGATCCCTGTGTACAGTTCTGACACCGATACCCCTGTACAGGTCCACGACTGAAACCTGTGTTAAGTTCTGAATTCGATCCCACTGTAGAATTCTGACACTGACCTCTTTGTACATTTCTGACACTGATCCCGCTGTTCAGTTCGGACATTGATCCTACTGTACTGTTCTGAAACCGATCCCTCTGTACAGTTCAGACACTGATCCATTTGGATAGTCTGACACCGATCCCTCTGTACAGTTCTGACACTGAACCCACTGTAATGTTCTGACACTGATCCCTGTGTTTAGTTCTAACACTGATCCCACTGTACAGTTCTGACAGTGATCCCTCTGTACAGTTCTAACACTGATCCCTCTGTACTGTTCTGACACTGATCCCTCTGTACTGTTCTGACAGTGATCCCTCTGTGCAGTCCTGACACTGATCCTGCTGTTCAGTTCTGACAGTGATCCCTCTGTACAGTTCTGACACTGATCCCTCTGTACTGTTCTGACAGTGATCCCTCTGTGCAGTCCTGACACCGATCTCTCTGTACAGTTCTGACAGTGATCCCTCTGTACAGTTCGAACACTGATCCCTCTGTACAGTTCTGACACTGATCCCTCTGTACAGTTATGACACCGATCCCACTGTACAGTTCTGACACTGATCCCACTGTACAGTTCTGACACTGATCCCTCTGTACAGTTCTGACACTGAACCCACTGTAATGTTCTGACACTGATCCCTGTGTTTAGTTCTAACACTGATCCCACTGTACAGTTCTGACAGTGATCCCTCTGTACAGTTCTAACACTGATCCCTCTGTACTGTTCTGACACCGATCCCTCTGTACTGTTCTGACACTGATCTCTATGTACAGTTATGACACCCATCCCTTTGGACAGTTCTGACACTGATCCCACTGTAATGATTTGACACTGATCCCAGTGTAATGTTCCAACACTGATTCCTGTGTTCAGTTCTGACACCGATCCCTCTGTACAGTTCTGACACTGATCCCTCTGTACAGATTTGACACTGATCCCTCTGTACAGTTCTGACACTGATCCCTGTGTACAGTTCTGACACTGATCCCACTGTACAGTTCTGACAGTGATCCCTCTGTACAGTTCTGACACTGATCCCTCTGCTCAGTTCTGACACTGATCCCACTGTACAGTTCTGACAGTGATCCCTCTGTACAGTTCTGACACTGTTCCCACTGTGCAGCTCTGACTCCGAACCCTCTGTACAGTTCTGACACCGATCCCTCTGTACAGTTCTGACACTGATCCCTGTGTTTAGTTCTGACACCGATCCCTCTATGCTGTTCTGAACTGATCGCTCTGTTCTGTTCTGAGACTGTCCCTCTGTGCATTTCTGAGACTGATCCCACTGTATTGCTCTGACACCGATCCTGAAGTACTGTTCTGACACTGATGCCTGTGTACAGTTCTGACACTGATCCCTCTGTACAGTTCTGACACTGATCCCTGTGTACAGTTCTGACACCGATACCCCTGTACAGGTCCACGACTGAAACCTGTGTTAAGTTCTGAATTCGATCCCACTGTACAATTCTGACACTGACCTCTTTTACATTTCTGACACTGATCCCTCTGCACAGTTCTGACACCGGTCCCTCTGTACAGTTTTGACAGTGATCCCTCTGTGCAGTCCTGACACTGATCCCGCTGTTCAGTTCGGACACTGATCCTACTGTACTGTTCTGAAACCGATCCCTCTATACAGTTCAGACACTGATCCATTTGGATAGTCTGACACCGATCCCTCTGTACAGTTCTGAGACTGATCCCACTGTACTATTCTGACACTGTTCCCTGTGTACAGTTCTGACAGTGATCCCTCTGTACAGTTTTGACAGTGATCCCTCTGTACAGTTCTGACAGTGATCCCTCTGTACAGTTTTGACAGTGATCCCTCTGTACAGTTCTGACTCTGAACCCTGTGTACAATTCTGACAATGATCACTCTGTACAGTCCTGACACTGATCACTCTGTACTGTTCTGACACTGATCCCTCTGTAAAGTTCTGATACCGTTCTCTCTGTACAGTTTTGACACCGATCCCTCTGTACAATTCAGTCACTGATACCACTGTACAGTTCTGACACTGATCCTTCTGTACTGTTCTGACACTGATCCCACTGTACTGTTCTGACACTGATCCCTCTGTACAGTTCTGACACTGATCTCTGTCTACTAGTCTGACACCGGTCCCTCTGTACACTTCTGACACTGACCCCTCTGTACAGTTCTGACACCGATCTCTCTGTACAGTTCTGACAGTGATCCCTCTGTACAGTTATGTCACCGATCCCTCTGTACCGTTCTGACATTGACCCCTGTGTACTGTTCTGAAATCGATCCCTCTGTACAGTTCTGACACTGAATCCTGTGTACAGTTCTGAACTGATCCCTCTGTACAGTTCTGACACTGATCCCTCTGTACAGTTCTGACACCGATCCCTCTGTACAGTTCTGACACCGATCCCTCTGTACAGTTCAGACACTGATCTCACTGTACTGTTCTGACACTGATCCCTGTGTACTGTTCTGACACCGATCCCTCTGACTGTTCTGACACTGATCCCTGTGTACTGTTCTGACACCGATCCCTCTGACTGTTCTGACACTGATCCCTCTGTACAGTTCTGACACCGATCCCTCTGTACAGTTCTGACACCGTTCCCTCTGTACAGTTCTGACACTGATCCCTCTGTACAATTCAGTCACTGATACCACTGTACAGTTCTGACACTGATCCCACTGTACACTTCTGACACTGATCCCTGTGTACTGTTCTGACACCGATCCCTCTGACTGTTCTGACACTGACCCCTCTGTACAGTTCTGACACCGATCTCTCTGTACTGTTCTGACACTAATCGCTGTGTACAGTTATGTCACCGATCCCTCTGTACAGTTCTGACACTGAACCCTGTGTACAGTACTGACAATGATCACTCTGTACAGTTTTGAACTGATCCCTCTGTACAGTTCAGACACTGATCCCTCTGTACAGTTCTGACACTGATCCCTCTGTACAGTTCTGACACTGATCACTCTGTACAGTTCTGACACTGATCCCTGTGTACAGTTCTGACACTGATCACTCTGTACAGTTCTGACACTGATCCCTCTGTACAGTTCTGACACTGATCCCTCTGTACAGTTCTAACACTGATCCCTCTGTACAGTTCTGACACTGATCCCTCTGTACAGTTCTGACACTGATCCCTCTGTACAGTTCTGACACTGATCCCTCTGTACAGTTCTGACACTGATCCCTGTGTACAGTTCTGACACTGATCCCTGTGTACAGTTCTGACACTGATCACTCTGTACAGTTCTGACACTGATCCCTCTGTACAGTTCTGACACTGATCCCTGTGTACAGTTCTGACACTGATCCCTGTGTACAGTTCTGACACTGATCCCTCTGTACAGTTCTGACACTGATCCCTCTGTACAGTTCTGACACTGATCCCTGTGTACAGTTCTGACACTGATCCCTCTGTACAGTTCTGACACTGATCCCTCTGTACAGTTCTGACACTGATCCCTGTGTACAGTTCTGACACTGATCCCTGTGTACAGTTCTGACACTGATCACTCTGTACAGTTCTGACACTGATCCCTCTGTACAGTTCTGACACTGATCCCTGTGTACAGTTCTGACACTGATCCCTGTGTACAGTTCTGACACTGATCCCTGTGTACAGTTCTGACACTGATCCCTGTGTACTGTTCTGACACCAATCCCACTGTACAGTTCTGACACTGATCCCTCTGTACAGTTCTGACACTGATCCCTCTGTACAGTTCTGACACTGATCCCTGTGTACAGTTCTGACACTGATCCCTCTGTACAGTTCTGACACTGATCCCTCTGTACAGTTCTGACACTGATCCCTGTGTACTGTTCTGACACCGATCCCTATATACTGTTCTGACACTGATCTCTCTGTACAGTTCTGACACTGATCACTCTGTACAGTTCTGACACCGATCCCTATATACAGTTCTGAAACTGGTCCCTCTGTACAGTCTGAGACCGATGTGAATCTTATCAGGGGAGGTGGCTGTGCAAAGGGTGTGCCATCTATTGGACAGTTTCCACTAAATGGCTGAAAACAGGTTCGATTTAGACATGTGATAATGAGGCACAGTACTGGCCTCAGGAGTTGCCTTGGCCAATCCAGCACCATAGAATTATAATGTGCAACATTCACTCAGAATCGAAAGGAAATATTCTACAGAGAACATCATTTATCATATCCAGTCTGAGTTGGTGCAGCTATGAATATGAACTCTCATATCTTATTAATATATTGCATTCCCATATATTGCTTACATTTCAAAACTGGACAATACCTGTCCTACATATTGACCAAATAGTCTGTTTGCATTATCTCAACTGTTTCACATTCTCCCAAACATTATAATCCTGTGTTGGGATTAACTCAATCTTTCTTCAATTTTGAAACAGTAATAAACTGGAAATACTTAGCAGATCAGGGAGCATCAGAAACAGCTAATGTTAATGATTTTTCCTGAAATTGTCAGAGTTTAAATGGCCTGGTAGGCGAACTCTGTTTGTCTTGCCACAGATGCTGTCAGACCAGCTGAGTTTCTCCAGCAATTGACTTCTTATTTCAGATTTCCAGCATTTACAGTATTTTACTCTTGTTCATTTCTTTCTTAGCACCATGCAGTTGCTGCTTTTTCCTGGCAGGGCATGCGAGATCACTGTGCTTGCCTGTTTACAATCATTAATCACATCAATGAAAAGATCTTAACACCCAACTAACTTGTATACAATGAAAATATCTGCAGGTTCAACCCAACACAAAGGGTTGGTACCATTTGGCACTGGTTACTGTCCGTGTCTTCTATAAAGTACAATTCCTGGCTCAGGATGCTGACCAACATATTAAACAGTCACAAGCAACAGATTACACTATTAGGGTCAACCACACAAGACACTAATCTCACTTCTTGCTTCTTTAACCATTAACCAATTTCAAACCACAGACTTAAATACAAGACTACAATTCCAAAAGGCTGGAATAGATAACAACACAAATAACATGCGGATTGAAATGGCCCATTCATCTTTGTCTCTGAAGCAATCACTTTGCTCCAAAGTGCTGTGGGACCTCTTCAGGGCAGGAAAGGTGCGAGTAAATACAACTTTTTTGAAAAAAAAGATCTGAAAAACATCATATGTAGGGCCTTGGAAGTTTCAATCTGGATCGGTATTCCCAGCTGTTCTGAGTCAAGGAAAGGCTTCAAACTGCAAACAAAATCAGTTTTGAAGAACAGAATTGTATTGCAAATGGAGGGAAAAAAAGAGATCTCCTTGCAAAGACTGTTTTATTGCTCCCATTGTTCAATGTGGGGATAAGGGATAACCAATTCTCAGCAGCTAAGCACTGTCAGGAGTTGGTATCCGGACTGTTTCAGGAACAGAATGCCCCTCTAGGAGGGTCCAGGTCAGTCTTTAAATCTCCTGTTGGCTTGAAGCTTCTTGTAGTAAGCCTCCTGGTCGCTGTCTGTGCTGGTTTCCCGTTCAGCTAGGAAAGCCGGGTTGGGTTTCCTCCTTAATGTCGAGTCCCGGCTGGAGCCGACGGTCAGGCTCTCCGAGTTGGTCTCGCTCCTCTCGGCTGCTGCCACATTGATCGTGGCAACGCTGCAGAAGCGAGTGTCTTCATGTTCCAGGTCACTGGCCGAGGATCCGGGTGACACTCCCCCAGTGCTGCCCCCACTCTTGGCGGGTCGGTAGCTCCGGTAGTCCCTGCTGAGGTCGTTCAGCTCGTAGGCCTCACCAGCCTGTGGCGACTTCCACTCCCAGGGCCCTGCGGCGCCATTGGCTGAGGAGACATGCACAACTGGGTGTGAGCCGTGGGCGTCCACTGTCACGATGCTGGATGAATCCCGGTCTGAGGGTGACTTGTACTGCGAAGACTCTGAGCTGCTGGAGGTCTCCGAGTGCCTCGGTGTTACCGTCACCGTACTCTGCTGCTTGGACATGGCGATGACCTGCATGATGCGGGGTTGGGGCTGGGCTTGGGCCTGGGGCTGGGCCCGTGGAATCCCTCCCTTCTCTGCCAGCAGCATCCACTTGGCCCGAGCTGAGTTACCTTTCGGGGAGGTGCTGACACTCGCCTGGCTTTCCTCAGGGATGTGGACCAGTTGCGAGGTGCCTGCTCTGGACTGGATCAGGACCCGTGCCCCACCTCTCTCAGTGGCCCTGGACTGCACCGTGGGGTAGAGGGAGGATGGCGCCACTTCCTCCTGCTCAAAGCTTCCGGCCCTCAGCTCCAGAGCAGCCCTCATTTGTGGCTGTGACTGGCTGATGTTAGGGTCGTGGTCCAAGGCCAGGCCATCCACCGGCCTCTGCCTCCACTGCGAGATGAGCTGCTTGGAGCGGGAGGCGTCCATGGAGACATGAATGGTCATGTGTCGGCGGGCGGCCTCATCCAGGTTCGGTGTGTTTACCCGTGGCAGCGTGTTGCTGAAGGTCACCATGTTTTCTTTGCCCATTGGGCTGCGAGGCGCCAGCAGCTCCACGTCAACACTGGCCCGTTTCAGACTGTTCAGGGAGTTCTTCTCCCGCTGTGCCAGGTGCTGCTCTAGACCTTCGAGCCTGGGCTGTGGATTCAGCTCGTCCGTGCTCAGGGACTTACTCTGCTGGTAAACCGAGTCATGGCGGAGATGAGCCAGGGGCCTAAGGCCACTCTTGGGAGAAGCTTTCACTGGGGTGGCATCATCTGAGGCCTTGAAGTTCCCCACAGCATGAAGCCCCTGTGAAAACATATATACAGGAAAAAATAAGGGGTCAGCATTATTCAACTTGTGACTGACAGTGTTTGCAACTTTGAAATTAGGCAATGCTTGTGTGGGAGATGTGAAACCATACCTTTTCTTATTGATGGAAGTTGTGAGGTGCTTATCCCAATTACCTTAAAAATGTATAAATACACAAGAAACTGTTGCAAAACTTGGCTTCTGCACTGACTGTGGTTCAAGAGACAAAGTCATTATTTCATCGAATTATTAAAGTGTGGAAGCAGGCCATTTGGCTGATCGAGATCACACTGACCCTCTGAAAAACATCCCACCCAGAACCATTCCCCTACCTTACACCCATAACCCTGCTTTTCCCATGGCTAATCCACCAAGCCTGCACATCCCTAGACACTATGGTCAACTTACCACAGCCAACACAACTAACTTGCATGACTTTAGATTGTGGGGTGAAACCAGAGCACCAGGAGGAAACCCACACAGACACTGGGTGAACGTGCAAACTCCACACAGACAGTCACTCGAGGGTGGAATCAAACCTGGGGTCTCTAGTGCTGTGAGGCAGCAGCGCTGACCACTAAGCCACTGTGCTGTCCCTAGCTTAAAAATGTTTTGCTTAATTGAGACATTTTAGAGACCATTGGATGATTATTTTGATAAAAATAGCATGCAAGGGGCTGGGGAAAAATCAGAAGATCGGCACTAAGCAATAACATTCATTTAAGGAACTGGTACAGGCACGATGGACCGAATGGCCTCCTTCTGCACTGTAACACTGGTGATTCTGACAGTGAGAAAATGGTTTAACAGGGTACATAGAGAGGAATAATTTCCTCTAGTGGAGGGAGTCCAGAATAAAAGGGCTCCTTGATTTTCCAGCTGGAATTACACAGTTTGGGAATGAAATCAGAACGTTCTTCTCTGGGAAATCTGGAATTCTCACCCTTAAAGAAGGTAATAGACAGATTTTTAATTAGCAATGGACTGAATGATTGTGTGAAATGGGCAGGAAAGTGGAGATGAGGCCGGGGTGAGATCAGCCATGATCACATGAAATGATAGAGCAGGCTCGAGTGGCGAAATGGCCTACTCCTGCTCACTGTTCTTTTGTAAAAGATTGTAGGTGCAGATGGCCCCTTGAAACGTTCCATGAGACCTAATGAAATATGAACAGGAGTATAGGCTGCCTGGTCTCCCAAACCTGCTCTGGCATCCCACAGCAGCATAGCTGATTCGACATCCCTCACTGCCACTTTTCCACAGTTTCCTCGTAACCCTCGATTCCTGACTGATTAAGAATCTCTCTACCTCAACCTTAATTGTGTTCCAACATGTAGATAATTGATTTGTGAATCGACTTTAAGAATTGAACACATGGGGGTTCCACGGTGGCTCAGTGGTTAGCACTGATGCCTCATAGCACCAGCCACCCAGGTTCGATTCTGGCCTCGGGTGACTGTCTGTGTGGAGTTTGCACGTTTTCCTGTGTCTACGTGGGCTTCCTCCCACAGTCCAAAGATATGCAGGTTAGGTGGATTGGCCATGCTAAACAGCCATAGTGTTCAGGAATGTGCAGGCTAGGTAGGTTAGCCACGGGAAATGCAGGGTTACAGGGATGGGGTGAGTCTGGGTGGGATGCTCTTTGGACTCAATAAGCTGAATGGCCTGCTTCCCTACTGTAGGGATTCTATTTGCAACCCAGTGACTGCATCAGTGACTCATTGGTCGTGTTCATAAAAACTACAGGACAGCTCAAATGGGAAATTCGAAAATAATAGTAGACTGGCACAATTTGCAAGTGCTATTCTGAGGGTGGGAATGAAGTGAAGGTGTTGAGGCAGAGAAGAGAAAGCCTTACTCTTTAATTGACTTTGCTAAACATGTCTTGGAAGAGCACATTCCTATCCCTGGTTAACTAAAATAAGAACAATTTCACCTCTAATATAATGACTATATTTCCTAACAGTATAAAAAAGGACCTAACGGGAAACATTTTCATGCATAGGGTGGTGTGTGTATGAAATGAGCTTCCAGAGGAAGTGATGGTGGCTAGTACAATTACAACATTTAAAAGGCATCTGGATGGGTATCTGAATAGGAAGGGTTCAGAGGGATATGGGCCATGTGTTGGCAAAAGGGTTTGGATTAGGTTTGGATATCTGGTCAGCAAGGACAAGTTGGACCAAAGGGTCTGTATGTGTGCTGTACTTCTCTATGACTCGATGTGGTGGGACATAAATATTGTTAAAATGCGTCTTTTCATAACTGATGCACAACAGAAAAGATACATCACTTGCAGGCAAAACTGGAAGGACATTAAGTCTGATTGTGATAATTTGATTGTGAAGGAGTGAAGCCGAGATTTGGAATATACGTACTTTAATGATCAGATACATTTCCATTAATGTCTTTTGATGCCCAATTAGTCAGAATCGTTGGTTGTAGGGGAGACAGTGTCCACATTTTGATGTTTTGTATTGATTTGACAGAGTTGGAAAATGCCTTGATCATGAACAATCAGTCAAACAGCCTGAAGGTGGGTTAATACACAACATTAACCCAATAAGGACATAGCTATAAATTGGACAAAAAAGATCAATTGGCCTGTAAATAGTGGCACATAGTCTCGATATTGATTGGCCCCTGGGGCAACTCCATGGACCATTATCACTAACTATGCGCACTATCATTAGTGGCACTCTGATGGTAATCAATTCAAAGTTTACTTTTCAGCTTCGTTGGGCAGGTCTTACAAATGGGGCTTCTCCTGATTGGGGTTACTGCCTTTTGCTTTGTTTGATATCAGCCATTTCTCAATGGAAAACAACCTTTTCCTAGCTGCCATCAGTTCTGAGGATGTGTCACTGGACCTGAACCTTTAACTCCAATTTCTCTCCACAGATGATGCCAGACCTGCTGAGTTTTTCCAGCAATTTGTTGTTGTTTCTGCCATCCAGTATCTGGAGTTCCTTCGAGTTCTCAGCAGGTAGGGGTCTCCTTCTCAGCCTGAAGATAATGTGTTCAAGTCTCACTCCAGAGACTTCAGCACATGACCTAGGCTGACATTTCCATAAAATGCCACTTTTTGAATGAGCTATAAATCAAGAACAAATCTGGCCTCTCCAATAAACCTGAAAGCTCTAATGTCAGGATTTGAAAGAGAGCAAAGAGGCTGCTTTGGTATCCTGGTATTCTTTGGTATTCTATCACAATATAGAATCCCCATGGTAGGGAATGAGGCCATTCAGCCCATTGAGTCTGTACCAACTCTCCAAAAGGCATCCCAACCCAGACCCAGTTTTTGACCCTATCACCATAACCTTGTACGTATTTCCCATGGCCAATTCACCCAAACCACACATCTTTGGACAATGGGAGGAAACTGAATCACCAGGAGGAAACCCACACAGACACAGGGAGAATGTGCAAACTCCATACAGACAGTCACCCAAGGCTAGAATCGAACCTGGGTCCCTGGTGCGGTGATGCAGCAGTGCTAACCACTGAGCCACCATGCCGCAAGTCCAGAGATCTTGAAAGAGGCTGTATAAATGCTAAGTTTTTCCTCCACTTTAGATGTTCTTTAGTTTTTCCATTGAAATTACAGAGGGATGAACATGCTCAGAGGGCCGACTTGATGTCCCACTGTAACTTTGGCAGGGGCCCATTACTGACAGAGTGAGAGACGTCTTGCAGACATTCACCATCCCCAGGTACATTTTTCTCCTCGTCATTAGCACAATACAGTATTTACATGAGTATGTGATAGGCTTGGCCTATCACTTAATCACTCACCAGGTACGCAGCAATTCCTGCCCCAAAGACAAAGCCCACATATACATCGATGGGGTGGCTCCTGTATTGTGTAATCTGTGTCAGGCCACAAATACCTGCAGCAATTGCAAAGGCAAACACCAGCATTGGCTTCAGGAGTTTGGTGCAGTCGGATATCGTTGAGTTAAAGTACATCTGAAAAATAAATATGGGAAAGATTTTGTTCAGTCCTTTGTTGACAAGTTCCATCTTTCAGTCAAGTTGTGGCTGATCTGCATCTCAATTCCATTTGCATGTCCGAGCTTCATATCCCTTGATATCCCAGTTTGTCTGACATCTATCGATCCAGTCTTGAAAGCCCAAATGCCCCAGCACTACTCATTTTTAGTGAAGGGAATTTCTCATTCCTAACATGTTTCTGTGTGAAAAATGTGCTTCCTTACTGTCTTCCTATTTAGCTGAGCAATAATGTTAAGATTATGACCTGTTCTTCTTGCTTCTGCCCTCACAGAAAATTCCTCCAAATCGACACAAAAAAATCCTTTTCATGTTGTAAGTACTTTGATCAGATTGGCCCTCAACCTTCAAGTCCCTTAAGAATACGAGCCAAATGTAGACACTCCCAACTTAACCTCCCAAGCCCAAGGTACAAGGAGGAACGGTGGCTGGGGTGGCACGGTGGTTCAATGGTTAGCATCTCACAGTGCCAGGGACACAGGTTCGATTCCAGCCCCAGTTGTCTGCCTGTGTGGAGTTTGCACATTTTCTACATGTCTCCATGGGTTTCCTCCCACAGTTCAAAGATGTGCAGGTCAGGTGAATTGGCCATGCTAAATTGCTCAGAGTGTTAGGTGCATTAGTCAGAGGGAAATGGGTCTGAGTGGGTTACTTTTTAGAGGGTCAATGTGGACTTGTTGGGCTGAAGGGCCTATTTCCTACACTAAGCTGTGACAAAGCTAAGCTTAAATCCATCTCCTTCTGACACACCTGCAGCAATGCCCAGTTCAGTGAGACTGTGCTTAATCGATTCCACTTCAAACGAATCGCAGAGTTTCACTCACAATTGGCTCTATTACTACTAAACAGGGGAAAGAAAACAGTAAAAAATACTTGGAAGTAGAGTCATAGAAGTCCACAGAATTGAAACAAGCCCTTCAGCCCAACGTCCCTATGCTGCCCAATTTCACAATTAAACTGGCCCCATTTGACTGAGTTTGGTCCATATCCCTCCATATCTATCCCATCCATGAACATGTTTAAATGTTTCTTAAGTGACATACTGGTCATAATGGCCCTTCACTTTGAAACAGGTAAGATGAGTTCAACCAGTATCTCTCATTCACTAGTTTCACTGGCTTTTCCTTCTGGGCTCCTAAACCAAGATCCTGGAAACCTTCCTCCTTCCCATCTCCATGCTAGGTCTTGGAGATATTGCCCAAACACAGAGTGTAATTTTCACATGTATAGTTAAGCTCTCTCTCACCACCCTTTCTCTTGATTCCTCCACTGTTGTTAAATTATCAGATTGGTTATTCGACATGCTGCAATGGATGAGAAGAGATCTTCTCAAGTAATAATGGGAATTACAAAGCTGCTGCCTTGCGTTCCCAATCCAAATTATGTTCCCTAGCTGTCAACTCTATCCTTAGGCCTTCTTGTAACAGTCTGATAATAAATCAGACTATTTGTAACCTGGGTGTTATGTTTGATCCTGCCACAAAGTAACCAACCAACCACATATCCACGCTGTCAGTAAGAGCACCTATTTTCACTGTGTAACATTATCTTTTTCATATATGCTTGATCTAACTGCAGACTGAAATCTTCATTCACACCTTTACCTTTACACTTACTAATTCCAATCACCACTTGGTTACTTTCCAGTCAGGCAGCATCCGAGGAGCAGGGGAATCGATGTTTCAAGCAAAAGCTCTTCAACAGGAATTCCTGATGAAGAGCTTATGCTTGAAACATCGACTCTCCTGCTCCTCGGATGCTGCCTGACTGACTGTACTTTTCCAGCACCACACTATAAGACCATAAGACATAGGAGTGGAAGTAAGGCCATTCGGCCCATCGAGTCCACTCTGCCATTCGATCATGGCTGCTGGGCACTTCAACTCCACTTACCCACATTCTCCCCGTAGCCCTTAATTCCCCGGGACAACAAGAATCTATCAATCTCTGTCTTGAAGACATTTAGCGTCCGGGCCTCCACTGCACTCTGCGGCAATGAATTCCACAAGCCCACCACTGTCTGGCTGAAGAAATGTCTCCGCATTTCTGTTCTGAATTTACCCCCTCTAATTCTAAGGCTGTGTCCACGGGTACTAGTCTCCTCACCTAACGGAAACAATTTCCTAGCATCCACCCTTTCCAAGCCATGTTTTATCTTGTACGTCTCTATTAAGTCTCCCCTTAATCTTCTAAACTCCAATGAATACAATCCCAAGACCCTCAGCCGTTCCTCATATGTTAGGCCTACCATTCCAGGGATCATCAGTGTGAATCTCCGCTGGACACGTTCCAGTGCCAGTATGTCCTTCCTGAGGTGTTGGGACCAAAACTGGACACAGTACTCCAAATGGGGCCTAACTCTTTGACTCTGATCTCCAGCATCTGCAGTCCTCACTTTCTCCCAGTCATTCAAATCTCTGCTGTCTGCATTTTTACTCACACCAAGTCTGAATCACTGATTGCCTGATATTGACTTACATTAACTCCTGGTCAGCAGTGTTCTGGTCTTAAAATGCATACCTTCTTTTCAAACCCCTGTGTAATTTTGTCCTCCCTATCTCTGTAATCCACCTACAACATTCAACTTATCTGCACTTGTCTGATGTTAGTCTCTTGCACATCCCTAGTTTTAAAATCACTCCATCATTGGTGGCAAAGTCTGGAATACCCTCCTTCTTCCTACTTTTCTTTCCTCTTTAAAGAAGTTCCTTAAATTCCAACCGCTTGAGCAAATGTTTACCCACCTAACTTTATATCGCCTCATGAATTGGGCTTATATTTTACTTTATAATGCTTCTGCAAAGTGCTTTAGGACATTTTGTCATGTTATCGACACTCAATAAATATAAAATTATTGTTGTGTTGGTTTCACTCTGGTGAACCCTGGCTGTTCCCTGTTCCGACACTAATCTGTCCTTTCTAAAGGTGCAGTATTCCAGAGTCTGGCCAAATAGTACAGGGAATGACAGTTGATGAAAGCCAACTATGAAATAATCACAGAATCTCCACAATGTGGAAGCAGGTCATTTGGCCTACTGAGTCCATACTGACCCTCCGAAGAGGAACTGCCATCCCTACCCTATCCTTGTAACCCTGCATTTCCCATGGCTAACCCACCTAGCCTGCATACCTCTGGACACTATGGGCAATTTAGCATGGCCAATCCACCATAACTGGTACATCCTTGGACAGTGGGAAATATATACACAGGGAGAATTTGCAAGCTCCACACAGACAATTGTTTGAGGCTGGAACTGAACCCATGTCCTTGGTTAGGGAGCAGTGCTAACCACTGAGGCACCAGTTTTTAATCCACCTAGTCTGTACATTCATGGATACTTCACTAATCTGATCACTCCACCCTGGGGCTATGCTATTGCATTATTACAGTGTTGACACATGTCTGAGCTCAAAACCTTGGGACTATTTAAGGAGTTGGCCAATACTTCTGTGCTGAGGGAATCCTTGAGATCTGAAACTTTACAGCATGGATTGGGAGTGGTCAGATGAAATATTGTGAGAATGTCTGGCAATAGAGAAATTCTACTGAAGTGAGAGAGGATGATGAGACTATAAGAGCTTAGAGAAGTCTGAGACGTTCAGTTTCTTATGTAAAGTGAAAGTAATTAATTCTATAGGAATTAGGATGAAAGTAAATGTTAGAATTGTATAGTAAAGTTTCCTCATTCCCATTGGCAGATTGTTCAGCGTTGGAGGTGAGGCACTCACCGAGATGTAGACTGCAGCGAAGGCGGAGATTGTTGCATGCTGGGAAGGGAAGCTTTTCCTGTGGAACAAACAGAAATTGGTATTATACACTCAAGAAGCACTCTGTTGCCTGTTAGTATACCTCTCCAGTCTGCAATTCTTCCCCTTCATTTATATAAATGATTTGGATGAGAAGCTAGGAGCTTAATAAGATTACAGATGACACCAAAATTGGTGGCTCAAAAATAGATTGCTGGAAAAGCTCAGCAAGTCTGGCATCATCTGTGGCGACAGATCAAAGTTAACATTTCGGATCCAATGACCCTTCCTCAGAACTGGATTGGTGGCATAGTGGACAATGAAGAAGGCTATCTAAGATAACAAAGGGAAATTCGACCAATGAACTGAGGAGTGGCAGACGAAATTTAATTTGGATAGATACAAGGTGTTACATTTTGATAAAATGAACAAAGGCAAGACTTATACAGTTAATGGTAGGACTTATACAGTTAAGGGTTGTGTTGTGACCAAGGGGTACAAGTACATAGCTCCTTGAAAGTTATGTCTCAGGTAGATGGTTAAGAAGGCATTTAGCACCCTTGCCTTCAGAGCTTGGATCACTGAGTACGGGAGTTTGGACGTCATGTTGCCGTTGTACAGGACATTGGTGAGACTACTTTTACAATATTGCGTGCAGTTCTGGTTACCCTGCTATGAGATGGATATTATTAAATTGGAGCGGGTTCAAAAGGATTCACAAGGATGTTGCTGTAACTGGAGCATTTTAGTGATAGGGAGAGGCTGAATAGGCTGGGATTATTTTCCCTCATTGTAGGAGGTTGAGAGGTGACCTTATAGAGATTTATAAAATCATGAGGGGCTTAGATAAAGTGAATATAAAGGTTTATTCCCTGGGATAGGAGAGTTTAAGACGTAGGAGTATATTTTTAAGCTGGGAGAAGAAAGATTTAAAGGGACTTGAAGGGTAACTTTTTCACACACAGGATGGTTCATGTCTCCTTTTGTGAGGAAGGATGCTCTTGCTCTCAAGGGAGTACAGCGAAGGTTTACCAGGCTGATCCCGGGGATGGCGGGACTGACCTATGAAGAGAGATTGACTCGGTTAGGATCGTTTTTCCTAGAGTTCAGACGAGAGATGGGGGAATCTCATAGAGATTTAATAAAATTCTAACTGGACGAGACAGGGTAGATGCAGTGACGATGTTCCCGATGGTGGGTGTGTCCAGAGCCAGGGGTCACAGTCTGAGGATTCGGGTGGACTATTTAGGACGGACATAAGGAGACATTTCTTCACCCAAAGAAGATGAGCCTATGGAATTCATTACCACAGGAAGTAGTTGATGCCAAAGTATTGAATGTATTCAAAAGATGGCTAGATATAGCACTCGGGGTGAATGGGATCAAAGGTTATGGGAAGAAAGCAGGATTAGGCTGTTGAGTTGGATGATCAGCCATGATCGTCATGAATGGCAGAGCAGGCTCGAAGGGCTGAATGGCCTTCACCTACTCCTATCCTCTATATGTGAAATGAACTTCCTGAGGAAGTGGTGGATGCATTTATTTAAAAGACACTTGGACAGGTACATGAACAGGAAAGGTTTCAATGGATATGGGCCAAATGCAGGCGAGTGAGACTACTTTAGGTCAGCATGGATGAGTTGGACTGAAGGGTCTATTTCTGTGCTACATGACTCTGACTCTTCACTCCCTGTCAATGTCTAAATATTATATATCATGTTGCACGTCCATTCAATATAACAAAGGAGAAGGTGAAGTGGGGTTTCACTCTAGTTATAACAGTGTTCTGTTCCCAGTGCTGTTAAACTGAGTGATCTGGGTCATTGACTGTGACCAGGCTGTCCATGAATTCCAGTAAGATTTTACTTGCAGCAGGTAATAGTTACGATGAATTCTGCTTCTAACATTGACTTTGCCCCCAGTAATACAGCCAGAGAATCATAGAGATGTACAGTAATGAAGCAGACCCTTCAGTCCAACTTGCCCATGCCAACCAGATATCCTAAATTAATCTAGTCCCATTTGCTAGCACCTGACCCAAATCCTTTAAACCCTTCCTATTCATATACCCAAACAGATATCTTTTAAATGTTGCAATTGTACCAGCCTCCACCACTTCCTCCGGCAGCTCATTCCATAAATGCACCACCCTCTGTGTGAAAAAGTTGCCTTTTTATATCTTTCCCCTCTCACTTTAAACCTATGCCCTCTACTTCTGGACTCCCCAAACCCAGGGAGAAGTCCTTGTCTATTTACCCTATCCATGTCCCTCCTGGCTTTATAAACCTCTGTAAGGTCACCCCTCTGCATCTGATGCTCCGGGGAAAATAGCTCTGGGCTTTTTAGCCTCTCCCTATAGCTCAAACCCTCCGATGCCCTTGTAAATTTTTTCTGAACCCTTTCCTTCCGATAGGAAGGAGACCAGAATTACACAATATTCTTGAAGTGGCCTAACCAATGTCCTGTACAGCCACAACATTATCTCCCAATTTTTATACTCAATGCACTGACCAATAAAGGAAAGCATACCTTCTTCACTATCCTATCTACCTGAGACTCCACTTTCAAGGAACTATGATCCTGCCCTCCAAGATCTCTTTGTTCAGCAACACTCCCCAGGACCTTACCATTAAATGTATAAACCCTGCCCTGTTTGCCTTTCCAAAATGCACCACCTCACATTTATCTAAATTAAACTCCTTCTGCCACTCCTTGGCTCATTGGCCCATCTGAACAAGATCCCTTTGTACTCTGAGGTAACCTTCTTCGCTGTCCACTACACCTCCAATTTTGGTGTCATCTGCAAACTTACCAACCATACCTATGTTCACATCCAAATCATTTATTTAAATGACGAAAAGCAGTGGACCCAGCAGGTCCTCCAGCACCTGCAGTCCTTTGCTTTCTATTATCCTTGCTTGGAGCCCACACACAGTATCATGGCCCCAGTATGAGCTTGAGCACATCGGGCCCTCCCAGAACCCAAACATGAGGCCCTGTTGTACCCTGCCCAAGGCCCTGTTTGTGGGTAACCTGGAACTCCAGGTTCAAGAGTTACTCCAGCTCTTGGGTTCTGAGGAAAGATCACTGAATCTGAAATGTTAACTCTGATTTCTCTTCACAGATGCTGCCAGACCTGCTGAACTTTGTCATCAACTGCTGTTTTTGCTTCTGAAACATTGCTGCTGGTTTCTCAAACTGGCCCAGGCCACATTCCATAATGGCTAAGACATCTCCCTGCTCCTTTAAATTCTTAAATTTCAGGGAGGACTCATCAGGGAGGAAAAACACTTCACCAGCGATTTAGCTCAAAAAGATATCTTCAAATGATTTCCTTTATTGAGTTAGAGCACTGAATTGTAGTTATGTGGAAGCCTGACAAGTGTGTGGAGGAATCAGCACTACCCTGGGGCGGTTAAACATTGAGCACATTCACTGAGTAATGTTACACTGACCTCTGTGACCATGACTGTAGCTCAGCATATATGTACACTAATGGAGTTTTCATTGTTACCGCTTTCATTTTGGCTGAATGAGAACTCAAAAGGAAATCAATTTTCTTTCTTAATACAGGCCCTGTTCTCTGCCAAATTGCTGACTCAGCCTGAATGTGAAAACAGCTAGCAGTGTATATGATAATTAAACTGCTGGCTTGTATTCGCAAATGGAATGATTACTATTCATACTGAAGTAAGGCTGGATCTCACTGCCAAATAGAAACAAGAGAACAGATGTGGGCTCCAAATGAGATGACACAAAACACCAATTAAATAGGTCACAAAGCAAAGGATTCTCGATCAATCTCAAATGTCTCTTATTAGGTGGCCTGAATATCTTATTAGGTGGCCATGTAGGTCAGTCCATTATTCAACATTGCAGGTCAGTGGCCTCTACTCTGAATTGATCTGACCAAATCTCTTCCAATGTTGTCCATTGCGCAATGTTTGAACACTTACTTTTCTGTAGCTTCTACCTCCCCTCACGATCTTATGAGTTCATCCTGACCATAAGATCCACTTGCTGTTCCATCAACCCTATTGCCAACAAACTACTGACCACCTATCAACACTTTCCTCCTGCATCTCATTTTGTTAAACGTTCAATCTTTCACATATTATTCATCTCCCCTTAAACTGTGCCATCATCATTACCATCAGCTGACATAAGAACATACGAAATAGGAGCAGGAGTAGGCCGTCTGGCCCATCGAACCCTCACCGCCATTTAGGAAGATCATGGCTGTTTTTTTTGTGACCTCAACTCAACTTACCCGCTCCCCCCTCAATTCCTTTACCCCAAGTCCAAACTCAATTTCCTCTCTAGAGGCCTTGTTATTATTTCCTAAATCCTTATTTACCTTTCCCATATACCCCTGCAACCCCAGCGGGTTCCTAGCCGCTGTCACTGTATTGAATTGACTTTTATCAGAAATAAGTCAAAGCTCTACGTCAACTTCACCTGGTGCAATCCCTCCAAAGTCTTCTGTTCGCTGCACTGCAGGTCGGTATCCTGTTCTGGCTACCAGGCATTTCTCCAGCCAAATGTTGGAAAAACGGAAGCCATTTTTCTTGAGTCTTACTTCAATGGAGCCATTCACTCCTGCTTCCTGGTAATTTTCTAAGACTGAATCAAACCATTCCGGTCCTGGCATTTAACTGAGATGAGCCCATTGACAAGAGCAGAAAAATACAGCACAACAGACCCTTTGGTCCAACCAGTCCATGCTGAACATAGTCCCAAACTCCTGCTCCTGGCACATATCCCTCCAAACCTTTCCTATTCATGTATCTATCCAAATGTCTTTTAAATATTGTAACTGTGCCCACATCCACCACTTCCTCAGGAAGTTCATTCCACATTTCTGTGTAAAAAAAAAAATTGCCTTTCATGTCTTTTTTAAATCTCTCTCCTCTCACCTTAAAAATGTGCACTCTAATCTTGAAATTTCCCATCCTAAGAAAAACTACCATTAATTCTATCTATACCTCTCAGTATTTTATAAACTTCTATCAGGTTGCCTCTCAACCTTTGAGCTGCAGTGAAGAAAGTCTATCCTATCCAGCCTTTCTTTATAACTCAAACCTTGTTTGTTACAGTAAAATGCAATACAGTATCCAGATTGAACTCCATCTGCCATTTTTCAGCATGCTGACCCAGTTGATCCCTTTGTAATCTAAGAAAACCTTCTTCAGTGTCTACTGTGCCACCTATTTTGGTGTCGACAGCAGATTTACTAACCATGCCTACTATATTCTCATATGTAAATGACAAACAAAGGAGAAATCAGAACCGATCCCGAGGGAAAGATGCTCCAGTCCGAAAAGCAACCCTCCACCATTGCTGTGTCCTGCCATTAAGCCAATTATGTATCCAACTGGCAAGCTCACCCTATATCCCATGTGACCTCACTTTACAAATTAATCTATCATGCGGAACCCTGTCAAAAGCCTTACTAAAACCCAAATAAACAACGTCCACTGCACTGCATCCATCAATCTTTTTGGTAACTTTCTCAAAAATATTCATAAAAAACATAATTCCATTTCCATAATATCACATACCTCCAGCCTGCCTTTGCTCACTTGTAATTGAAGCCCTTGTTCATCCCTCTGTTGCCTTTGCATTCTAATGTATTCTTGGGCTGGCCTCCTAATCCAGACCTATCTGAACCTCTGCTCTCCTTACCTTTCCTGAAACTCAGTCCTGCTGTAGTTGCGTAGTGGTAATATCACTTGAGTAGTAAGTGAGAAACCCAGACTAATGTCCTGGAAATGTGGGTTTGAATCCCACCATTATGGTGGGGATGTGAATTAAACGAAAACCTGGAACATAAACCTGGCTGAAGCAATTCCTCCTCATGTCGGTTCTAAATGGTCATCCCTTCACTATGAGGCTGTGCCCTCAGATCCTAATCTCTCCCACTGGTGGAAACATCACAGCCAATGTGTAGCTATTGTGATTACTGCAAACACTCATTGGGTTCACCATTGACCTTAAGGGAAGGAAATCTGCCATCTTTACTTGGTCTGGCTTACACGTGACTTCAGACCCCATAGCAATGTAGTTGACTCTTAACTGTTGTCTGAGCTATCAGGGATGAGCAATTTAATATGAGCTTAGTCTGTGAAAGAAGAATTTTTAAAAACTCATCACTCCTAACTGACTAACGTTGACATTTGAGTCAGCAACACCAGTACTTCCATTTACTCCACCTCTGTAACCCCCTGAGATATGTAGGCAAGGACTATTCTTTCAAAGTATGAAAATATAGTGGAAATTCTTCTCATAGCAAGCTGACTACAAGTGTTAATGAGGCCAGAAAAACGCCACATCCAAAAATAATGAATGCTTCAAAACGAAACAGGGGCAAGTTCCCAATTTTCCTGCTGCACAAGACAAGTATTGAATAAGCATAACAAGCATAATGCAGATAATAAAAATAATAAGCTTGCTAAAGAATCTCAGGTTACTTGAGAAATGTTTTGCAGCTTTCTAAAATCTATCCAAGTAAGACCACAAGATGATAAAACAGAGCAGAATTAAGCCATTCGACCCACTGAGTCTTTTCTGCCATTCAATCATGGCTGTAATGTTTCTCAACCCCAATCTCTTGCCTTCTCCCAAACCTTTAATCTCCTTTCTAATCAAGACCTATCCATCTTGGTCTTAAATACACTCAATGATTTGGCCTCCACAGCTTTCTGGGGCAATGTGTTCGACAGATTTGGGCGGCACGGTGGCACAGTGGTTAGCACTGCTGCCTCACAGCGCCAGAGACCCGGGTTCAATTCCCGCCTCGGGTGACTGACTGTGTGGAGTTTGCACATTCTCCCCGTGTCTGCGTGGGTTTCCTCCGGGTGCTCCGGTTTCCTCCCACAGTCCAAAGATGTGCAGGTCAGGTGATTTGGCCATGCTAAATTGCCCGTAGTGTTAGGTAAGGGGTAGATGTAGGGGTATGGGTGGGTTGCGCTTCGGCGGGGCAGTGTGGACTTGTTGGGCCGAAGGGCCTGTTTCCACACTGTAAGTAATCTAATCTAATCTAAGATTCACCACCCTCTGGCTGAAGAAAGTCTTTCTCATCCTAGCTTTAAAGGATTGTCCCTTTATTCTGAGCCCTGGGGTCCCAGTCTCTTACATATAATTATGAAGGGAATAGGTAAGATTGCAGCAGGGAGGCTGTTCCCATTGGTGGGTGAAACTAGAACTATGAGCATCACCTCAAAATAAGCAGGAAGCAGATTTAGGACTGAGTTGAATTACAGATTCATAGAATCCCTTCAGTGTGGAAACAGGCCATTTGGCCCAACAAGTCCAAGCAGACTCTCCTACCCAGACCCATTCCCCGCATTTACCCCTGACTAATGCACCTAACCTACACATCCCTAAATACAATGGGCAATTTAGCCAATGCACCTAACCTGCACATCTTTGGATTATGGGTGGAAACCAGGGCACCCAGAGGAAACCCATGTGACACAGGGAGAATGTACAAACTCCACACAGATAGTCGTCCAAGGCTGGAGTTGAACTCAGAACCCTGGCACTGTGAGGCAGCTGTGATAACCACTGAGCTACCATGCTACCCCTCTTCTGCAGGAGAAACTTCTTCATCCAAAGGGTTGTGAATCCGTGGAATTCCCTGCTCAGTGAAGCAGTTGACGCTACCTCAGTTGAATGCTTTTATGGCAAAGAAACATTTTGAAACAGTAAAGGAATTTTGAGGTTTGTGAGCAGGTGGGTAAGTAGAGCTGAATCCACAAAAAGATCAGCCGTGATCCTATTGAACGGTGCAGCAGGCTACTCTTTCTTACGTTTGTATGTCCTCTCCTACTGGTGGAAACAACATCCCCATGTCTACTCTATCCAGTCCTCTCAGTATTTTGTAAGTTTCAAACAAATCCCCCCATATTCTTCTAAACTCCATTGAGTACAGACCCAACTGCTCCTCGTATGACAAACCCTTCACCCCGGGATCATCATCGTTAACCCCCTCTGGTCTCCCTCCAAAGTCAGCACATCTGTCTGCAGGTACAGGACCCAAAACTGCTCACAATATTCCAAATGCTTTCGAAACAGACTCAGTAATAGAGAGCAGGAGCAGCAGTAGACAGTTTAGCCCATTTCCAGTTATTTAAAACATCGCTTCTTAAAAATAATTTCTCAAAAACATTGGACAGCATTCAAGAAATAATATTTAAATAATATTTAAAATTTAAATAGGAACCTGGAAGCAAGAGTAGGCCCTTCAGCTCCTTATGCCTGTTCCACCAATCATTTCTATCATGGGGCATTGACATGTTAACCTCCCTAATTTCCATATCCCTTATGTTATAAAAATCTATTAATATCAGGTTCTGAAAGCTCCCAACTGAACTCCAAAGTTCAGTTTTTTAGGGGAGAAAATTCCAAATTTTTGGTTCCTTTTTGAGTGATTTCACTCCTAAGCTCCGATTTTCAGATAAAGTCCCCTCATTCTTGATTTCCATATGAGAAGAAATTACTTCTCTTTATCTGTCAGAGGGAATACTATAAATATCTCGATCAGATCATCCTGAATCTTCAAAACCCAAGGGAAAACAAGCCAGATTGCTGCTTTCTCTCCTCATAAATTAATGTTCCAAATCCCAGTATCATTAGCTCTTTATGAAAATAAAATATTCCAGTTGTTAAATACTTAGTCTCTTCATCCTAGATCTCAGAGGTGGTATCTCTAAGATTATAGTTTCAACACTGACTGTTCCACACCTTCCCTGCTGACTTTTTGACAGGTTGTGTGCTATAATCATTCCGTTAGATCTTTCCTCTCTGCCAAAAGAACTTAAAATTCAGGAAGAATTCAAATATATTTTAAAATACACAGCTTGATATTCTATTCACTTCATCTGGCAACCAGAACTTAATCTAATTACAGCATTTGTATTCCTCGCTGCTCTCACGTCAAGACTGAGGGTCTATAATTTGGTGTGAGTCTCTATTCTTGTCGTTAAATATTTCAATACATCACAAAATTCTAGTTTCTGCGTTTCCAAGCTGTCAGGGTACACTCTTCTCTTCGATCTGACTTATTGCTGATGGTCATGAGTTGGTGGCAGCTGAGGTTTTCCTGCTATCCTGTGTCCTCCAGTTTTGTTCAGAGGCCTCATTCCTGATGAAGGACTTTTGCTCCTTGGATGCTGCCTGACCTGCTGTACTTTTCCAGCACCACTCTAATCTTGACTCTAATCTCCAGCATCTGCAGTCCTCACTCTCGCTTAATAACAGGCTCCAGCTGTCTATGACTGGTATCTTGTGAAATTGGCCATCACTGACTGTGGACACAGGAGGAATTGCAATTGAGGAGTCGACACCACAAGGCATGCTGGATCAACTTTTGCCAAGCAGCAAATTTGGAGACAAGGGATGAGGGCAAGTCTGGTATCTGCCAAAAGAACCTCTGCATCTTCAGGCTACGGGAAGAAACTGGAGTACCCAGCAGAAATGGGAAGAACATGCAAACTCCACACAGTCAGTCACTCAAGGCTGGAACTGAACCTGGGTCCCTCGTGCTGTGAGGCAGTAATGCTAACTGAACTACCTTGCCCATGAAAGATGGACCACAAGAGGAGGAGGAAGACCCATGGACGTGTTCCCTAACACTTCAGCTACAGAGCCTGAGGCTGCCTTCAAAGTGATGAAGAGCTTTTGTCTGAAACATTGATTTTCCTGCTCCTCGGATGCTGCTTCACCTGCTGTGCTTTTCCAGCACCACTCTAATCTGCACTCTGTATCAAGTGCCCGTTTCATCCTCTGGTATCAGCGAACCATTCTTAGTTGTCACAAAGGTATACTCCTCTTTGTTTAATTCATAATATCCAAACTGCTGCATTTTAAACTTAAACTACCTGAGAATTCCATGCAAATGGTTAATGCCTATATTTATGTAATTGTGGTCACCAACCCCCCAACTTGTCCAATGTCTATCCTTTAGTCGGCAATGGATTGATTGTGGTTTTCATATGAGTGCATTCATGTGCCTTTTAATCATTCCTTTCACTTCTGAGTAGGAGGATCGAGGTTACAGGTGGACCAGGATTCACAGAGTAGATAGGCCCAACCCTCTGTGGTGATATTTTGAAATCAGTTTTTAACAAAATCACAGAAAAAAAGCGACCACCTTAAATGGGGAAAGGGTAGGCAGCAGCATCAAGTTCACCCTTTCCTGATGAAGGGCTTTTGTCCGAAATGTCAATTTTCATGCTCCTTGGATGCTGCCTGACCTGCTGTGCTTTTCCAGCACCACTTTAATCTAGACTCTGGTTTCCAGCATCTGCAGTCCTCACTTTTGCCATGGGGAAAGGGTAGGCAGCAGCATCAAGTTCACCAAAACTTTGGATCTTAATCTCTGTCTCCATCTTGATCTATGGGTGGGTTCACCCCCTCCTGAGAATTGGAGAAGGTGGTGGCCGAGGTGGGCTTTGGAGGCAGGGGGAAGGTAATTGGGTGGATAGGCATTGTGGCACAGAATCACAGAATTATTATGGTGCAGAAGGAAGGCACTGAGCCCACTATGTCTGCACTTTATTTCCTGTCTTTTCCAAAGTCCCTGCACATTCACTATTATCCAAAGAAGATCAAATTCCTTCTTGAACAGCCCAATTGAACCTGCCTCCACCACATTTCCAGACAGCATGTTGCGTACTCTACAGATACACACACTGCCTTCCCACCACCAAGTTACGGTTTGGGTAGGAAGCCCCAAGTTTGGCTTTCCTGCTCCATTGCTAATTAAAGCCCTCAAGTGGCCAATTAATGACCACTTATAGCCTTTTCATGCCAACATTACGATTAACTATGTCATGGTCTGGGTTAATGTCCAACACCAAAAAATAATGAGGAAATCCAGGACTTTATTTTTAATTCTACTGTTTTAGTCTACCTTTGCTGGGATACTCTTTGTCTTACTTTCTTTCTTTATCACTTCCTAAAGAACTTTTTAATATTGTAATTCAGACACAACCCCTGTTTCTTCATGATATCCACTAGCACTCCTTTTGACAGTTACATCATGAGTCTTTTGTTATTTAATCTCCCCGGCCTGCAACATATCACAGATTTATTTTCTTCCTGCTTTCTCCTTCCTTTCTACTGGCTTAAAACTCTTCCATTTCTACGCTGGAGAGATGGTAGTGGGGAACAATGAAATGGCTGAGGAACTGAATAACTATTTTGTATCAGTCTTTGCAGTGGAAGACAATAGTAATATCCCAAAAATTCAAGACAGTGAGGAGGCAGAGCTGGATATAGTGACCATCAGTAAGGACAAGGTTCTAGAAATCCTGAATGCCTGAAGGTGGATAAATCACCTGGACCAAATAGACTACACCCCAGAGTCCTAAGGGAAATAGCTGAAGAGGTAGTGGTGATCTTTCAGGAATCGCTAGAATCAGGGAGGGTCCCGGAGGACTGGAAAATCACTAACATGATACCCCTGTTTAAAAGGGAGAAAGGCAAAAGATGGAAAAATACAGACAAATTAGCCTAACCTTGGCCATGGGTAAAGCTCTGGAATCCATTGTGAAAGATGAGATTTCTGAATACTTAGAAGTTTATGGTAAAATAGGCCAAAGTCAGCATGGTTTCATCAAGGTGAGGTCATGCCTGACAAATCAGCTAGAATTCTTTGAGAAAGTAATGAGCTGGTTAGACCAAGGAGAGCCAATGAATGTTATCCACCTGGACTTCAAGAAGGCCTTTGATAAGGTGCCACACAGGAAGCTACTGAGTAAGATAAGGGCCCATGGTGTTTGAGGCAAGGTGCTGGCATGGATAGAAGCTTGGCTGTCTGGCAGAAAGCAGGGAGTGGGGATAAAAGGGTCCTTCTCAGGATGGCAGCCGGTGACAAGTGGTGTTCCGCAAGGCTCAGTGTTGGGACCACAACTTTTCATTTTATACATTTTCAATCTAGATGAAGGAACTGAGGGCATTCTAGCTAAATTTGCAGAAGATACAAAGATAGGTAGAGGGACAGGTAGCATAGAGGAGGCAGGAGACTGCAGAAGGATTTGGGCAGATTAGGAGAGTTGGCAAAGAAGTGGCAGATTGAGTACAACGTGGGAGAGTGTGAGGTCATGCACTTTGGTCGGCAGATTAGAGGCATGGATGATTTTCTAAATGGGAGAAAATTCAGAAGTCTGAGGCACAAAGAGACTTGGGAGTTCTAGTCCAGGATTCTGTCAAGGTAAACTTGCAGGTTGAGTCAGTAGTTAGGAAGGCAAAAACAATGATGGCATTTATTTTGACAGGACTTGAACATAAAAGCAGGGATGTACTTCTGAGGCTCTATAAAGTTCTGGTCAGGCCACATTTGGAGTATTGTGTACAGTTTTGGGCCCCATATCTCTGGAAGGATACACTGACCCTGGAGTGTGTTCAGAGAAAATTCACAAGAATGGTCCCAGGAATGAAAAGCTTAACATGAGGAATGTTTGAGGACTCAGGGTTTATACCCAATGGAATTCAGAAGGATGAAGTGGGGGGGTGGGGGTGGAATCTAATTGAAAGACATAGAATACTGAATGGCCTGGACAGAGTAGATGTTGGGAAGATGTTTCCAATCTTAGGAGAGACTAAGACCCAAGGGCATAACCTTAGCCTAAAGGGAAGACTGCTGAGAATGGAGTTAAGGAGAAACTTCTTCAGCCAGAGAGTGGTGAATCTATGTAATTCATTGCCTCGGAAGGCTCTGGAGGCCAGGTTTTGAATATATTTAAGATTGAGGGAGATAGGTTCTTAATTGTCAAGTAGATCAAGGGTTACAGGGAGAAAGTGGGAAAATGGGATTGAGAAACTTTTCAGCCATGATTGAACAGCGGAGCAGAATCACTGGGCTGTATAACCTAATTTCTGCTCCTATGTGTTACCATCTTTTAGATCATTGGCCTGGTATGTTAAATGTTTCCCTCTCGCCACAGATGTTGCCTAACTTGTGGAATAGTCCCAGCTTCTTTATCTCTTATTTTATGATTTCCAGCACATGCTTTTGGATTTGGATTTGTGGGCTTAGCTGGATTATTATTGAGAGCACTGACACAGATCTGATTAGCTCCCTTCCAAACCGTACTGATACGAGTGTACAGTTTGCTGACTCTGTTAGATTCTCAGACTGAAGGAGTGATTGAAGGAAAGATCGGGGGAGTTGTAAATTTGATAGAAAGTTGTCGAAAGATAAAGGGATTATAAATCAGTTGCAGATATGGGCGGAGAAATGGCATATGTGTTTAATACAAGTAAGAGTGAGGTGCTGCACTTTGGAAGATCAAATATTAAGGTAAAATATAAAGTTAATGGCAGGATCCTGAACAGTATTGACATACAGTGGGATTTTGGGGTTCAAGTTGGCTAAGAAAAAGAAGGAAAGGTATTGACAAGGTAGATCAAGTGAATCTTTAGAAGAGTATAAAGACAGTAGGAGTATACTTTAGAGGGAAATCAGGAGGGCAAAAATGGGACATGAGATAGCTTTGGCAAATAGAATTAAGGAGAATCCAAAGGGTTTTTACAAATACATTAAGGACAAAAGGGTAACTCTGAAGAGAATAGGACCCTTCAAGGATCAGCGAGTCGGCCTTTGTGCGCAGCTGCAGAAAATGGGTGAGATACTAAATGAATATTTTGCATCAGTATTTACTGTGGAAAAGGATATGGAAGATATAGACTGTAGGGAAATAGATGGTGACATCTTGCAAAATGTCCATATTACAGAGGAGGAAGTGCTGGATGTCTTGAAATGAGTAAAGGTGCATAAATCTCCAGGACCTGATCAGGAATACCCGAGAACTCTGTGGGAAGCGAGAGAAGTGATTGCTGGGCCTATTGCTGAGATATTTGTATCATCGATAGACACATATGAGGTGCCAGAAGACTGGGGGTTGGCTAACATGGTGCCACTGTTTAAGAAGGGTGGTAAGGACAAGCCAGGGAACTATAGACCAGTGAACCTGACGTCGGTGGTGGGCAAGTTGTTGGAGGGAATCCTGAGGGACAGGATGTACATGTATTTGGAAAGGCATGGACTGATTAGGGATAGTCAACATGGCTTTGTGCGTGGGAAATCATGTCTCACAAACTTGATTGAGTTATTTGAGGAAGTAACAAAGAGGTTTGATGAGGGCAGAGTGAAAGATGTGATCTGTACTAACTTCAGTAAGGCGTTCGACAAGGTTCCCCATGGGAGACTGATTAGGGAGGTTAGATCTCATGGAATACAGGGAGAACTAGCCATTTGGATACAGAACTGGCTCAAAGGTAGAAGACAGAGGGTGGTGGTGGAGGGTCGTTTTTCAGACTGGAGACCTGTGACCAGTGGAGTGCCACAAAGATTGGTGCTGGGCCCTCTTCTTTTTGTCATTTACATAAATGATTTGGATGCGAGCAGAAGAGGTACAGTTAGTAAGTACAGTTGCAGATGACACCAAAATTGGAGGTTTGGTGGACAGCAAAGAGGGTTACCTCAGATTACAACTGGATCTTGACCAGATGGGTCAATAGGCTGAGAAGTGGCAGATGGAGTTTAATTCAGATAAATACAAGGTGGCTGCCTTTTGGGAAAGCAAATCTTAGCAGGACTTAGACACTTAATGGTAAGGTCCTCGGGAGTGTTGCTGAACAAAGAGACCTTGGAGTGCAGGTTCATAGCTCCTTGAAGTGGAGTCGCAGGTAGATAGGATAGTGAAGAAGGTGTTTGGTATGCTTTCTTTTATTGGTCAGAGTATTGAGTACAGGAGTTGGGAGGTCATGTTGCAGCTGTACAGGACATTGATTAGACCACTTTTGGAATATTGCGTGCATTTCTGGTCTCCTTCCTATTGGAAGGATGGTGTGAAACTTGAAAGGGTTCAGAAAAAATTTACAAGGATGTTGCCAGGGTTGGAGGATTTGAGCTACAGGGAGAGGCTGAACAGGCTGGGGCTGTTTTCCCCGGATCGTCGGAGGTTGAGGGGTGACCTTATAGAGGTTTACAAAATTATGAGGGGCATGGATAGGGTAAATAGGCAAAGTCTTTTCTCTGGGGTCGGGAAGTCCAGAACTAGAGGGCTTAGGTTTAGGGCAAGAGGGGAAAGATATAAAAGAGACAGATATAACAGAGATATAACAGAGGGTGGTACGTGCATGGAATGAGCTGTCAGAGGATGTGTTGGAGGCTGGTACAATTGCAACAGTTAAGAGGCAGTTGGATGGGTATATGAACAGGAAGGGTTTGGAGGGATATGGGTCAGGTGCTGGCAGGTGGGACTAGATTGGGTTGGGATATCTGGTCGGCATGGACGGGTTGGACCGAAGAGTCTGTTTTCATGCTGTACATCTCTATGACTCTAAGTCCATAGCTTCCTGAAAGTGGCCACGCAAGTAGACAGGATGGTAAAAATGGGTGTGTGGCATGCTTCCCTTTATTGGTCGGGGAACTATGTACATGAGTCAGAATGAGCAAAGCTGGTCAGCCAGCACCCAAGGAGCAGGGTAACCAATGTTTTGAGCATAAGCCCTTCATCAGCTTATGCCCGAAACGTCGATTCGCCTGCTCCTTGGATGCTGCCTGACCTGCTGTGCTTTACCAGCAACACACTTTTTGACTCTGATCTCCAGCATCTGCAGTCCTCACTTTCTCCTTACAGGAGTCAGGATGTCATGTTGCAGCTTTATAAGGTATTAGTTAGGCCACACTTAGAGTATTGTGTTCAATTCTGGTCGTCACATTACAGGAAGGATGTGGAGGCTTTGGAGAGGGCGCAGAAGAACCAGGAAGTTGCCTCGATCACAGGGTATGGAGGACACTACAAAAACTCAGTCTGTTTTCTCTGGCGTAGCAGAGGCTCAGGGGAGACTTGATAGAAGTCTATAAAATTATGAGATACATAGGTAGGGTTAACAGTCCTAATCTTTTTCCCAGAGTTAAAAATGTCGAAAACTATGGGGCATGCACTTAAAGTGAGAGTTCAAAGGAGATGTGAGGGACAGATTATTTACACAAAGAGTAGTAGGGACATGGAACACAATGCCAGGGATTATGGTGGAGGAAGATATGTTGGACTGTTTAAGGGACTTTAAGATAAGCACATGAATATGAAAGGAATGGAGGGATGTGGACCAAGGGCTGGCAGAAGAGATCAGTTTAATTTAGCAACATGTTTAAGACAACATTGTGGGCCTCTTCCTGTGCTGTACTGTTCTCTGTTGTATGAAATTCTACTATCCATTCCACAGCGCAAGGTATATCTGAGAGCTGCCCCATACCAGCCTGGTTAACAAATAACAACCCTTTAGAGCAGACTTCGGCATTTTACCGCCTGCGGGCCATATCCGACCCTTTGATCATTCCTGTCCGGCCCGCATGAGGTCAATCTTAAATTAGAACATAAATGAAAAAGTATTTATGCAATACAACTGTGTTGCTTTTGTTTTGAAAAGGATGCTTTTTTTATTTATATATGGACACACATGCACATGTGCGTGTGTGAACAGCTAAAAATGATGCTTGCTGGCTAGCCCTCAAAATGTGAACTCACGTTAAGATAAGCTATGTCATATCCCACAAAATAGCCAGAAACAGTAAACCGTTTTCTGGTGGAGAGTTTATTAAGGAGTGCTTGTTGGACTCTGCAGAACTAATATTCCCAGAGAAAAAGGAGGCATTTGAGAATGTGCCCTTCTCCTAACGCACTGTAACGAGAAAGATTGGGGACATCGCGAGAAATCTGGAGCTTCAGCTACAGCACAGAGCGGTCAACTTTGATGTTTTTTTCCTTGGATGAGAGCTGCGACATACGTGACGCAGCTCAGCTACTCATCTTCGTACGTGAGATAACTGCGGATTTTAAAATCACGGAGGAGCTGGCAGCCATGCAGTCAATGGAAGGAACAACAACTGGTAATGATTTATTCACGGAGGTAAATGCATGTTTGGACATGTTGGGACTAAAATGGGACAAACTGGCGGGATTGACAACGGATGGTTGTCCAAATCTAATGGGAAAAAATGTTGGACTCTTAAAGAGAATGCAGGATAAAGTGACAGAAATCGACCCTGAACAGAAATTGGTATTTTTGCATTGTATTATACATCAAGAAGTGTTGTGTAAGTCAATGTTAGAAATTAACCATGTGGTTGATGTTGTAACAAAAATAATTAACTTCATCAGGGCAAGACTTTGAATCACAGGCAGTTGGTTGCATTTTTGGAGGAAAATGAGACTGAACATCGTGACATAGTCTACCACACAGCTGTCAGGTGGCTCAGCCTGGGCAAAATGCTGAAAAGTGTATGGGACCTGAGAGAAAAGATTCAAGATTTCTGTGTGAAGAAAGGAAATGGCATTCCACAGCTTTCAGATGCAGACTGGATTGTAGACCTTGGTTTTGCTGTTGATGTGCTGAAAATGTGTTGCTGGAAAAGTGCAGCAGGTCAGGCAGCATCCAAGGAGCAGGAGAATTGACGTTTTGGGTATGAGCCCTTCTTCTCCTATTCCTGAAGAAGGGCTCATTCTCCTGGATTCCTGAAGAAGGGCTCATGCCCGAAACGTCGATTCTCCTGATCCTTGGATCCTGCCTGACCTGCTGCGCTTTTCTACAACACATTTTCAGCTCTGATCTCCAGCATCTGCAGTCCTCACTTTCTCCTTTGCTGTTGATGTGACTGCACTTATGAATGAACTAAATGTGAAACTGCAGTGCAAGGGTTTTTTTGTGCATGAAATGTACAACTCGGTGAAGGCTTTTATGAGAAAGTTGCAGCTTCTCTCAAGCCAAATGGAGGACAACATTCTCACCCACTTGCCAACACTGAAGGAAGCCGCACCTTTAGCTGATCACCTCCACAGGTACTCATCTGTGTTAGAAGCACTGCGTGGGGAATTTTCAAGGCAATTTCAAGACTTTAAAACAGTTCAGAATGAAATACACATGATTTTTTCCCCATTGAAATGCAATGTGGAGAATGCACCTAGTGATAGATTAGATTACTTACAGCAGGGAAACAGGCCCTTCATCCCAACAAATCCACACCGACCCTCCAAAGACCAACCCAGCCAGACCCTACATTTACCACTTCACCGAACACTACAGGTAATCTAGCACAGCCCATTCACTTAACCTGCACATTTCTGCACTGTGGGAGGAAATCGGAGCAAACCCACACAGGGAGAACGTGCAAACTCCACACAGACAGTTGCCTGAGGCGAGAATTGAACCTGGGTCTCTGGTCTATGAGGCAGCAGTGCTAACCACGGTGCCATCATGCCACCTGTAAACGTTCAAGTATAACTCATTGATCTGCAGTCTGACACACTTCTGGCAGAGTACTTTAGGTCAGTCTCACTGCTTGATTTTTACTCTTCCCTCAAAGAGGAGAACTTTCCCCACATGAGGAGGCATGCTCTGAAGATTCGAGTCCTCTTTGGATCTACCTATATATGCGAACAGACATTCTCAGTGATGAAGTTCAACAAATCCAAATACAGATCCTCTATCACAGATGATCACCTCTCAGCTGTACTTTGCATATCTACCTCAGACATTCAGCCAGATTTCAGTGCACTTGTTCAAGCCCAAAACAGACTGGATTTTTTTCACTAAACAAGTAAACTGAATTGAAAATCATCAAAAGCACTTACTGCTTTTTGTATAGAATTGTTTGTTGTTTGTAATACTGAGCAATAATGAAACAACTTTTCATTATTGGTTTGTGAGATTAACATGTTAAAAATAAAATGAAATACTGAAATTATTGTTTTTACTGTTTATTTCTTCTATATTTGATCTACTCCACAATTTCATATCATTATTGTAACAGAATATCCTTATTCTTTGATTATAAGTTTCAGTGCAAAACTATATAATTTAGTACTTTTTACAATTGGAGAAAATTAATATTGAGCAGAATTATTTTTAACATATTGTTGGTTCGGCCCACCAACACAACTCAGGTTTCTCATGTGGCCCCTTGGAAGAATTAATTGCCCACCCCTGCTTTAGAGGGAATGGTCAGCTCCAGGAAACTCTAATCAAGGGATAATTGAGGCAGAGGATAGTAGGGAACTGGAACTTAAAACCCGAATAACACTCAAAGCTGGAACTGTTTGCTATTTTAAAAATACCTGAATATCTACTTGAAACGCTGACAGCAACACTCGTGGGTGGGGACCTCTTGGTTGATCACTGTGTGCACAATGAGCTGCATGAACTCTTTCTGCGATTTCCTATCAGTCTATGAAAGAGCCCTAAAAAGCATATAGTCAGGGCACCCAGAATTTTTAAACAAAAGAAGGCACATCATCAACTTGTTAGGAGAAAGAGGGTTGTCAGTTTGTGTTACAGTTCACTCAGCATCCAAACTGCCATGGTAACTTGCACTTTACATACACATCGTGTTCTAGAGCTACATATAGTGATGATGCAGGCATCCATATATTTTCTATCATGTGGTTGACTTGGGCTGTTCCCCACTTTTACTGTTTGTCGTTGTTGGCAGGATTTTGATTTTATTGCCATGTGTACTCAAATACAATGAAAAGTGTACAACGTATTTGGCCATGGCATGATGCATTTTCCTTAATCATCAGAGAATGAGATTTCAGCGAGCACGGAATCTCTGCTTCAGAAGCAGAGAAACCACTCACAAGACCTTCATGAGATAGGCAATAGCAGTGCCTGAATCTGACGACTGAACATAACTAGGTTACCTCGCAGACATGATGGCATGATGGTCTGAGCCAGAGCAGATATCCTTTGTGATGTATGGGTTATTATCGCACGAGATGCCATGGAGCGTATAGTTGGGCTTGCACACGGTGAGAAAGAAGGGGGCATGGTAGCCAGTTGCCAGCTGAATAATGTCAGTCACCAGGGCTGTGGCACATAGTCCAAAAACGTGCACTCCTGCAAAGCCAAATGGGAAAGAAGATCAGAGACACCAAGTTTGACCACACTCCCTTCAACAAGTAAACATTGTTTAGCCCACCCTGATGCTTCCTTCATTCAGTCATAGGTCAAAGATAATTGTCTGCCAGCAAGAGATATCTCACCAAATATGCCCTCGAGATCTGGCTCAACAGCTGGATGATTGGAATAACTGCCATAATTAAAAATACAGAAAAGCCATGAAAACATAAGGCCTCAGGCAAGATCATGGCCTGACAGCTGAATGGCTTCTATTGAAGACCCTCTCGAAGTATGGAGTCATAGAGATGTACAGCAGGTAAACAGACCCTCCTGTCCAACTCATCCATGCTGACCAGATACCCCGAATTAATCTAGTATTAATCTAGTCCCATTTGCCAGCACTTGGCCCATATCCTTCTAAGCCCTTCCTATTCAGAAACCCATCCAGATGCCTTTTATGTGTTGTAGTTGTACCAGCCTCCACCTATTCCTCTGGTAGCTCATTCTATACACACATTACCCTCTGCATGAAAAGATTACCCCTTAGGTCCCTTTTATATCTTTCCCCTTTCACCCTAAATCTATGCCCTCTAGTTCAGAACTCCCCTGCCCCAGGGAAAAGACCTTGTCTATTTACCCTATCCGTGCCCCTCATGATTTTATAAACCTCTATTAAGGTCATCCCTCAGCCTCCAATGCTCCAGGGAAAATTATTCTTTGAGAAGGTGACCAAACAGTTGTTTGAGAGTAAAGCAGGTGATTTGGTGTCTATGGATTTCAGTAAAGCATTTAATAACGTTCCCCAGAGAAGGCTATTGCATAAAATATGGAGGCATGGGATTGAGGGCGATTTGATGGTTTGGATCAGAAATTGGCTAGCTGAAAGAAGACAGAGGGTGGTGGTTGAGGGAAGATGTTCATTGTGGAGTTCAGTAGCTAGTGGTGTACCGCAGGATCTGTTTTGGGGCCAGTGCTGTTTGTCATTTTTATAAATGATCTGGATGAGGGCGTGGAAGGATGATTTAATAAATTTGGGGATAACACTAAGGTCAGTAGGGTTGTGGATAGTGCTGAAGGATGTTGCAGGTTAAAGAGTGACAATAGATGAGCTGCAGAGCTGTGCTGAGAGGTGGAAAATGGAGTTTAATGTGGCAAAGTGTGAGGTGATTCACTTTGGAAGGAGCAACAGGAATACAGAGTACTGAGCTAATGATAAGATTCTTGGTAGTGTAGATGAGCAGAGAGGTCTTGGTGTCCATGTGCATAGATCCCTGAAAATTGCCACTGAGGTTGACAGGGGTGTTAAGAAAGCATAGATGTTTTTATTGGTAAAGGGATTGATTTTCAGAACCATGAGCTCATGCTGCAGTTGTGCAAAACTCTGGTGTGGCTGCACTTGGAGTATTGTGTACAGTTCTGGTCACTGCATTACAGGAAGGATGTGGAAGCTTTGGAAAGGGTACAGAGAAGATTTACGAAGATATTGCCTGGTATGGAGGGAAGGTCTTATGAGGAGAGGCTGAGGGACTTGAGACTGTTTTCATTAGAGAGAAGAAGGTTGAGCAGTGACTTGATTGAGACATATAAGATGATCAGAGGGTTAGATTGGGTGGACTGTGAGAGCTTTTCTCCATGAATGGTGATTGCCAGCACGAGGGGACATAGCCTTAAACTGAGGGGTAATAGATATTGGACAGAAGTCAAGGATAGTTTCTTTACTCAGAGAATAGTAAGGGTGTGGAATGCCCTGCCTGCAATAGTAGTATACTCGCCAAATTTAAGGGCATTTAAATGGTCATTGGATAGACATACGGATGAAAATGGAATAGTTTAGTTTGGATGGGCTTCAGGTTGGTTTCACAGGTTGTCGCAACATCAAGGGCCAAAGGGCCTGTAATGCGCTGTATTGTTCTATGTTCTATTTTCTGTGTTCTCTATCCCCAGCCTATTCAGCCTTTCCCTATAGCTCAAACCATCAAACTCTGGCAACATCCTTGTAAATCATTTCTGAGCCTTTTCAAGTTTTACAACATGCTTCCTTTAGATATTCTGGAGTGAATATCTTGAACACATTTGAAAGGAAGACACTTGCAGCTTCAAATGTCTTGAAGACCATTTCAATCACTAGCCTGGGACTGAAGCCACACAGCACCAAGCAGGCATAGGAACAGAGGCAGTAAGGGTGAAGCTAGTCAAGCACCTGCCTACCCATCATGCTTTGCCTGCTGTAGGTGGCAATACTCATGAAAAGATGGGGATGAAATTCAGCACAGGACGATGAGGATGCAGTAGGCCTCACTGTCCAACACTACAGCCTGCTTCATTGTTAGTGAAGGCATCAATGTTGACCCAGGAAAAGTCACAGGTTGAATTCTTTGGCTTTTGTTGAATTAGTTCACCTCAGATTTGTAGTAGGTATTCAAATTGTCAGGATATGCCCAGTGGTGTCCCTCAAGGATCTGTGTTAGAGACTCAATTATTCACATTATTTATTAGCAACTAGGATAATGGCATAGAAAATCATCAATCCACATTAGCTGATGACACAAAGTTAGGTGGCATTGTAGACAGTGTAGATAATAACATAAAATTATAAAGGGATATTGATAGACTATGAAAATGGGCAAAACTGTACCAGATGGACTTCAATGTAAGCAAGTGTGTGGTTATCCATTTTGGACCTAAAAAGAATAGGTCCATATTTAGATGGTATGAAGTTAAATACAGCTGATGTCAAAAGAAACTTGGGGTTTCAGGTGCATAGTTCTAAATTGTCACAAAGAAGAAATAGAAAATAGGGGCAGAAAATAATGCAGAAGGCGACTGGAATGCTGGCCTTTATGTCTCGAGGATGGAGTACAAGGATGCAGAAGTAATGCTGCAGTTATACACAACCCTGGTCAGACCCCACTGGGAGTACTAGGAGCGGATCTGGGCACCACACAGTAGGAAGGATAGATTAGCTTTGGCCAGAGTAGACATAGGTTACAAGAGTGATACCTGGACTTCAGGGATTAATTAAGAGGACAGATAAAACAATTTAGGCCTGTTTTCTCTGGAATTTAGGAAGTTAAGGATGATCTAATTGAAATGTTCAAGGTATGGTGGCTCCGTAGTTAGTACTGCTGCCTCACAGCACCAGAGACCAGGGTTCAATTCCCATTTTTTGTTGGCTGCCTGTGTGGAGTTTGCACATTCTCCCCGTGTCTGTGTCCAAACATGTGCAGGCTAGGTGGATTAGTCGGGCTAAATCACCCATAATATTCAGGGATTTGTAAGTCATGTGTGGTAGCCACAGGAATTGCAGCATTACAGAGATAGTGTAGGGGGATAGGTCTGGGTGGGATGCTCTTCAAAGGCTCGGTCTGGCCTCACTGGGCTGAATGGCCTGTTTCAACACTTTAGGGGATTCTATGGGTATTACCAGGAAAAGACAGAGTAGATAAAGATAAACTATTTCCACTGTTGGGGATTCTAGAACTCGTTCATAGTCTGGGAATTAGCGCCAAGCCATTCAGGAGAGATATTAGGAAGCATTTCTACACACAGTGGTTAGAGTTCTATTCACAAATGGCAGTGAATGTGAGATTAGTTATTAATTTTAAAACTGACATAAAATTATTTTTGGGAAGCACAAATACTGGAGGATATGGACCAAGGACAGGTGTATGGAGTTTGGCCACAGATCAGCCACGATCTCATTGAACGGTGGAACAGGCTTGAAGGGCTGAATGGCCTACTCCTGTTCCTCTGTTCATTTGTCTGAGGAAGAGGTTGAGACAACAGACAGGGAAAGTTAATCATGTTTCGGAGTTTTGGCTGCAACTAGATCACCCATGATCTTAGAGTCATAGAGTCACAGAGATATACCATCACCGAAGCAGACCCTTTGGTCTAACTCGTCCATGCCGACCAGATATCCTAAACTCATCTAGTCCCATTTGCCAGCACCCGGCCCATATCCCTCTACACCCTTCCTATTCATATACCCATCCAGATACCTTTTAAATGTTGTAATTGTCCTAGCCTCCACCACTTCCTCTGGCAGCTCATTCCATACACACACCACCCTTTGCAAGAAAAGGTTGTCTGTTTAAAATCTTTCCCCTCTCACCTTAAACCTATGCCCTCTAGTTCTGGACTCCCCCACTCCAGGGAAAAGACTTTGTCTATTTATCCTATCCATGTCTTTCATGATTTTATAAACCCCTTTAAGGTCACCCCTTAGCCTCCGATGCTCCAGGGAAAACAGCTGCAGCATCTTATTGAATGGTGGGCAGGCCTAAGGGGTGCAATTGATTACTCTGACTTGTAGCTCCTTGTGTTCTTGTGGCATGCTCAACATAGCAATTACCCACAAAATGAATGGTTAGTTAATACTGAATTGAGAGCTACAGGCTCATCATGGTGAGATGTAAATTAAACCCTGTCAGAATGTGTTTCCCTTCAGGATTTGGCAACCTCCAGAGAATCCTGTTGTTGTTCTAAACTCTGGGCACTGAAGAGACGAAGCTACAACAACAAACAGGAAGCAGCGCAATGCACTCGCTACCTGTTTCAACAATGTTTTTGCAAGTTCAATGCTGTTTATCTGTTTCCGACAGCTGGGAGAAGTCTTCATAGAAGCAACTAAGTAGCAGGAGGTCTCTGGAGGAAACACCCAGATGGCGATGAGTTCAAAAAAGTAAAAACTTTCTTTGAAGTGCAGTGCAAGGAAGCAGATGCTAGCGTTCAAATTAGTTATCGATGCAGAATCAAAGCCTACAACAACATTTTTATATCAGAGACTGGAACCACATTGAGATTGGACGGACTGCTAAAAAACAACCCAAATGAAATCCACTGTTGGAAATTTCAAAGCTCGTTTCAATTTTCTACTTCAGCTGAAACTTCATTCTGTTCTCACTTTTTATTAAGAAAAAGGTTCTTCAGAGGTCATGGAGTTAATATTCTTCAATGAGTTTAACACAACCACATGTTAGAAATCAGCTATGGTCTAATGATAACATTCTCGCCTTTAAATTAAAACATTCTGATTTCAATCTCACCCAAGAGGCTAACCATGAATTCTAGGTCGGCTCTGCACAGTGGATTTCTGAGGGAGTACTACATTGCTGTTTTTCAGCTGAGATGTGAAATCTTTTCAACTGAGCAGAAGATCCCATGGTCCTGTTTGAAAAAGAGCAGGAGAGCTCTTCCCTATCTCCTACCAATATTTATATCTCTCAATGAACATTTGTAAAAGAAAGATTCTCTGCCAAATTTTTTTGTTAGCGTATTGTTTTTGGTTGCTTGTGGGAATGTACCATGCCTGAGTTGGCTGCTTCTCCAATGCCTACATTTCAAAAGTATTTTGTGAGATAGAAAGTGCTTGAGGAGGACCTGGGGTTCTGAAATCACTATACAAATTCAAGTTCCATCAAAGAGCAAACAATTACAAAAAACAGTACAACACAGGACCAGGCCTTTCAGCCCATCAGGACTGTACTGACACATGATGCCTTTCCGAATTGAAAACCCTTTGCCTCCATGTGGTCTGTATCCTTTATTTCCTGCCTATTCATGGACCTGCTAAGATGCCTCTTAAATGTTGCTCTTGAATTTGCTTCCACCACCTTATCTGGCAGCATGTTTCAGGCACTGGTCACCCTCTGTGTAAAAACGTTGTCTGTCAGATCTCTTTTAAACTTTTCCCCTTTTACCTTAAAGCTATGTTCCCCAGTAATTGGCATTTCTACCTAGGAAAATGCCTCCAACTATCCATTCTATCCGTGTCTCTCATAGCTTTGTAAACACCTATCAGCAACACCCCACTGCCCCCCGCCCACTGGCCAACTTTGACATTCACATGAAAACAAACCAAGTTTGTCCAATCTCACCTCATAGCAAACACCCTCCAAACCAGGCAACACCTTGGTAAACAGTTTCTGTACCCTCACCAAAACCTTCACATGCTTCTGATAGTGTGGCGACCAGAAAATGTGCACAATATTCCAAATGTGGCCTGACTGAGATTCTATATAGCTGTAACATGGTTTGCCAATTTTTATACTCTATGCCCTGACCAATGAAGGCATGTATACTATATGCCTTCTTGACCACCTTATTCATTTGGGTTGCCACTTTCAGAGAACTGTGGATCTATGTTGATGCTACTAAGGGTTCTGCCATTTACTGTATGCCTCTCTCCTGCAAATGATCTTCCAAAATGATCACTTTGCATTTATCTGGATTCAACTCTCCTTGCTATTTCTCCACCCAAGTCTCCAGCCTATCTATATCCTGCGGTATCTCCTGGCAATCCTCCTCACTATCCACAGCTCCCACAATCTTGATCTGATTCCTATGGAACTTCACTGGTCACACATCTCCAGTCAGAGAAACATTCTTCCACTTTAACTGTCGGTCTTCTATGGACCAAGGTAGTTTTGTATCCATCCTACCTGATGAAGCATTTCAGAAGTGTGGTCTCTGTTGATTGTCCTTGACTTTATTGATAGGGGCACAGAATAGAGGAGCAGGGACGTGATCTTGAACTTGTGCAAGTTACACATTAGACTTCAGCTAGAGTATTGTGTCCAGTTGTGGTGCCACATTATAGGGAAGCTGCGAATGTTTGGAGAGAGCGCAGAAGAGATTTCCAAGAAAGGTTGCAGGAATGAGAAACTTCAGTTCAATGGATAGATTGAAGAGGTTGGGACTATTCTCCCTGGAGGGAAGATGACTGACCAGAGATTAGATAGAGGTTTTCACAGTCATGAGTGAGCTGGATAAAGTAAATTGAGAAAGCTGTTCTTGTTTGCAAATTAACAAGTATAATGAGGGGCATGGGTAGGATAAATAGACTACATCTTTCTTCTGGTTTGGGCGAGTTCAGAATTAGAGAGCATAGGGTTAGAGTGAGAGGGCAAATATTTAAAAGGGACCTAAGGGGCAACTCTTTCATGCAGAGGATGGTGCATGTAAGGAATGAGCTGCCAGAAGAAGTAGTGGAGGCTGGGGCAATTACAACATTTAAAAGGCATCTATGAATAGGAAGGGGTTAGAGGGATATGGGCCAAGTGCTGGCAAATGGGACTAGGTTAGTTTAGATTAGATTAGATTAGATTACTTACAGTGTGGAAACAGGCCCTTCGGCCCAACAAGTCCACACCGCCCCGCCGAAGCGCAACCCACCCATACCCCTACATCTACCCCTTACCTAACACTATGGGCAATTTAGCATGTCCAATTCACCTGACCTGCACATCTTTGGACTGTGGGAGGAAACCGGAGCACCCGGAGGAAACCCACGCAGACACGGGGAGAACGTGCAAACTCCACACAGTCAGTCGCCTGAGGCGGGAATTGAACCCGGGTCTCTTGCGCTGTGAGGCAGCAGTGCTAACTACTGTGCCACCGTGCCGCCCACGATAACTGGTTGGCATGGATTAGTTGGACCAAAGGGTCTATTCCCCTGCTGTATATCTCTATGATTTTATGACTCGACGAATGAGGGATAATAGATTTAAAGGGATTTGCAAAAGAAGCAAGGATTGATGTGAGAGAAAAATCATTTTCACATTGTGAGTATGGAATGCACTGCCTGGAAATGTGGTAGAGACAGGTTCACTTGACACATTTATGAGGGCATTGGATGGTTATTTGTATAGAATAGCATGCAAAGGCATGGAAAAAATGCAGGTAATGATGCTTGGTTGGACAGCAGATGTAGACATGATGAGTTAAATGGCCTCCTTCAGCAAGATGACACAAAGAGCAATGAGATAATGACAAGATAATTTGATTGTGTTTGAAGGGTATAGTTTGGCCAGGACACCAAGAGTGTCTTATCTCGGACGCATTCAGCAAAAGGCACCACAATCTCAGCGACAGCCGAAATGATGTACTCATTCATCTGGAATAAGATGTCCACTGACTCTCGTCTGCCTCAGAAATGGCAGAGAGGGTCAGGGTTAACCCTAATCATGATCAGTCATTATTATCGGTATCTGAAAAGCACCTTAAGAGAGTGCAATGGATAAAAGAGGTCAAAATGGACCAAGGGTCCTCAACCTGCATGAACCAAGGCAAGCCCACATGTTTAAACATCCAAACTGAAAATTATTAGTCACCAATCTCAAGCATTCAGATATTAGAGCATAGTAAGTTATAGGGTAAAAACAATGACTGCAGATGCTGAAAATCAAATACTGGATTAGTGGTGCTGGAAGAGCACAGCAGTTCAGGCAGCATCCAAGGGCTTTTGCCCGAAACGTTGATTTCACTGCTCGTTGGATGCTGCCTGAACTGCTGTGCTCTTCCAGCACCACTAATCCAGTACATAGTAAGTTATAGCACAGGAACAGGCCCTTTGACCAGCAATGTTATACCAAACTAAATCCCTTCTGCCTGCCATTGGTCCATATCCTTCCATTCCTTGCATTTTCATGTGCTTATCTGAAAGACCCTTATTAAATGCTCCCATCATCTCTGCCTCCATCACCAACCCTGGCAGTGTGATCTACACTCTGAACACTATGTAAAAAACCTTCCCTCTCAAATCTCTTTTGAATGTTCCCTCACTCACCTTAATTGCAAATGAAACAGTACAATGATATAATCACAATATTCAGTTACAGTATTGTAATGTAGAATAGTGAAGGCATCCTTAATCAATACTGATTCATTTAAAGTGGGAAAAATGTAAAATGTCAACTTAGGGTTGAAGTAATTCTTGCTAATTTCTGATCTGAAGGGTGTTTCCAGCACTATCTGCTGTCTTGGCTAATCAAATAGGATTGATCAGATCAGAAGTTGGCTAGCTAAAAGAAGACAGAGGGTGGTAGTTGATGGGAAATGCTCATCCTGGAGTTCTGTTACTAGTGGGGTACCACAAGGATCTGTTCTGGGTCCACTGCTGTTTGTCATTTTTATAAATGTCCTGGATGAGAGCGTAGAAGGATGGGTTAGTAAATTTGGGGATGACATTAAGGTCAGTGAAGTTGTGGATAGTGCCGAAGGATATTGCAGGTAATAGAGGGACATAGATAAGTTGCAGAGCTGGGCTGACAGGTGGCAAATGGAGTTTAATGCGGAAAAGTGTGCGGTGATTCAGTTTGGAAGTGAATACACAGGAATACAGAGCACTGGGCTAATGGTAAAATTCTTGGTAGTGTAGATGAGCAGAGAGATCTTGGTGTCCATGTACATAGACCCTTGCCACCTAGATTGATAGGGTTGTTAAGAAGGCATATGGTGTATTGGCTTTTATTGGTAGAGGGGTTGAGTTTTGGAGCCACGAGGTCATACTTCAGCTGTACAAAACTCTGGTGCAGCTGCACTTGGAGTATTGCGTACAGTTCTGGTCACCGCATTATAGGAAGGATGTGGAAGCTTTGGAAAGGGTTCAGAGGAGGTTTACTGGGATGTTGCCTGTTATGAAGGGAAGGTCTTTTGAGGAAAGGCTGAGGGACTTGAGCCTGTTTTCATTAGAGAGAAGAAGGTTGAGAAGTGACTTAATGTCAATAATCAATGGATTAGATTGGGTGGACAGTGAGAATCTTTTTCCTTAGATGGTGATGGCCAGCATGAGGGGTGATAGATATAGGTCAGAGGTAGTTTCTTTACTTAGAGTGTAGTAAGGGGCGTGGAATACCCTGTCTGCAACAGTAGTAGACTCACCAACTTTAAGAGCACTTAAATAGTCATTGGATTAAAATATGGATGAAAATGGAATAGTTTAGGTTTGATGGGCTTCAGTTTGGTTCCCTAGGTTGACGCAACATCGAGGGCTGAAGGGCCTGTAATGCACTGTTATGTTCTATGTTCTACCATATGAAAGAAAATTCCAGCTGAGTGCTCGGGTGGTGCACAATACCTTTAGATTAACCCCCGGGAATAATTTGTTAAGAAGCCTGGTACGTCCATGTGTTGCTCAGTGTAGCTTTGTGACTAAACCGATTAGTGCCTGATGTAAGTATAACTTAAGCTGGGCGCATCATGATACTGAGAGTGTTTGAAGGCAGTCAGCAGGGAGGTAGCCCAACATGGGAAGGGGAGGATGGACAAGACGGGACAGGATGGACTGTGAGAAATTGATGGACTTGGTCATTCACTGTAGGAATTCCTCAACTGAGGAGAAAGGAGAAAGAAACACTGGTATTGATAACTGTAATACCAGAACTTACATAACTGAGACAGAAACTGTGAAATTTAAGTGGGGCTCTTCCAGAAATCTGGCTTTGAGGAAGCGTAGCACAGTTACCTGTGGGAGTCAGTACGATGATATTAAATTTTCATTGATATGATATAAAGTAATGGTTCTGAAAGAGTCATGTTGAAGTTACATTTACTTAGTCCTTGGTGTTGATGTCACACACAGTCTAGAGGGTGCGGATATATTCTCTACAGCAACCAGGGGTCCTGGTAATCATGCCTGATTTGTAATGAAGTCGTTTTTAAAGCTATAATGCAATAACCATCTTGTTATCGAAGAATAGTGCCTCTTCTGCATACTCTGTGGTGATATCCCTTTTACCATCAATCATTAGACAAGCCTTAAACAAAAGAGACACAAAGTAGAATAGATGGTAGTGTACTACATTGAACAACTCCTTCTCTGGACAGGGTATTGGAAGAGGTGCCAGATAGCACAAAGGGTCAGTAGTGACAATACAGGTGCCACCCTATTAATAGCCTATCCTAGGGGTAGCTGAATTGAGATGATGAAGGGAACAGGTTAGTTATTGTAGACAATTAAGCAGGTTAGAGAGGATGTGGGAGTCATGATTTCCTGACCAGATCTGGGATAGATTATCAGGTTGTGATGCTTTTTACAGGGAACAGTAATCGCAGAACTAGCCAATGAACTGTCAATGAACTGGAATCCACCGATTCCTTCTCCATGAGAACTGTGCCTGTTTCTGTCTAAAGCAGAGATAATTTTGTATGTGAACAAGAAGCTAGAGAGAATAATCAGGACCAATGTCATCATTTGGACAAGTTTCAGTAAAACTAAGGTTGTAGAGGAATTTCCAACATTGACCTTCACCGACTTGTTGGGATTTTACCGACTTTTTCTGGCTGTCTCAAGCAGGAGTTTGGTTGGAGTATGGAATTAATGGGTTAAATTGTTTTCTATCTCAGCATTGGGCTGGGAGATAGGACCTGAAGTAAAATGACAGAATCTCATGTCAGGTGGCTTCAGACTTCCTGCCCATCGCAGGAAGATGCAGCCCTGTGTACTGTCGGACATGAGGCATGGTGAATATGACAGGCTGGGTGAATCAGTCTGTCATTATAGGTATTAGGTCAAAAATCCCATGACACTGAGTTATAGTCTGACAGGTTTATTTGAATTTGTTGGACTATGACCTGGTGTTGTGCGATTTTTGACTTTGTCCGCCCTAGTTCAACACTGGCACCTCCACATCATTGCTGGTATATTTGATTATTATCTCTGACCACACTGAGCTCTGAGCGAACAGGATGGAACCACCCATATCACAATGCCATGCTTTACAGCATTGAAGTCATATCCTGTGCTGGTTGGCGTTAAGGATTGGCCTACTTTCCACAGCTATATGGGCAAATTGAGAACATAGGAATACAGTAAACTAAGAGATTTTCTAGGTAAATGGTGCTACTGCAGAGTAGAGTTCTTCTTAAGGCACTTTGACTGAATATTTGCAAATCAAAGGTAAAGGAACTGTCTCCCTAATGCTGATAGACACTCGTCTAACATCGGTACTGTTGCCAGCAGAGGCATCACCCATTACAACCACTGAATCCACTCTCCATTTTGCCTCATCATTCCTCCCGTGATAAATAATTATTGACTCATTCACCTCCCTTCATCACTATTCCCTGAAGCGAATTACTGGTGCACTCTCCACCTCGTGTATTGTAGCAAGGATCTCATGGAACCTAAACAAGGATGCCTTGCTAACATGGATTGTGGGTGCATGATTCCCAAAAACTCTTCATCACACTGAGTGGCTTTCTTGATCTTCCTTCGAGATTTTCAGAGGAACATAGCAATATAGGAGCAGTTGCTAGAGACTGCTTAGACTATGCCTTGTGATCCCCTACCAGTGTCCAGGCAGAGATCCAGTATCAGACCTCACAGTTACATTCTGTTTCACTCTCAAGTCTCCTTGACGAGCTAATGGTGGAGACTTCATTTGCCTTATTTCCTTCTCAAAGTGGTAGCATTGAAGAGCAGGGAGTCCCAGTGTTCAGGTATTTTCTAACCAACCTGTTCAGAGATGTTATTAAACACCTCGGGAGTAGGTGGGACTTAAACCCAAGTCTTGTCTTAGTGCCTATTCTGTACAGAGCTGAAAATGTGTTGCTGGAAAAGCGCAGCAGGTCAGGCAGCATCCAAGGAACAGGAGAATCGATGTTCCGGGCATAAGGGCTTATGCCCGAAACGTTGATTCTCCTGTTCTTTGGATGCTGCCTGACCTGCTGTGCTTTTCCAACAACACATTTTCAGCTCTGATCTCCAGCATCTGCAGTCCTCACTTTCTCCCTGCCTATTCTGTACACCCCAGTGGATTTGCTGTTAGTCATGAGACAGAGATTAACTACATGATGATGAGTAAATAACCCCACAGTTACAGACCATGTGATTACCAAGATGGTGGAAGGTGAATTAGCTGGACTGTGGCCTTCCTTTGTCTACTAATGTTTTACGTTCCTATTAAATAACATCCCGAATGGTGTGCAGAGTTTTACTGAACCTACCAACAAACCTTACAGTCCGCCTGAGGAAGGAGTTGAAGTTGCAGCCTCCTGCATTGATGCTGCCTTCAGAACCCTTATTCTTCAGCTTTGATTGACAACAATAGACGATCCCTTCTCCAATCATAATCTGGAAAGAAGCAAACCACACATAGCGGGTGTCCAGTGAAAGGTTAAAGCTGCAGAAGCTCCAGATCTTCCAATCAGTTTGGGAGATGGTGCACCCATCTCTGATTGCAATTTAAACTCCCCCTGCTTGTCATTCACCCTGGAGTTTTTGCAGCTTCCGGTTTAGATCCAGTGAGGAATTACAAGAGTCCAGAGTCCGGGAGCTGACCAGAATTCCAGTGGAGCCACACCCACCTTTTTTTTACTTAAGAGGGAAATCAGGAGGGCAAAACGGGGACATGAGATAGTTTTGGCAAATAGAATTAAGGAGAATCCAAAGGGGTTTTACAAATATATTAAGGACAAAAAGGTAACTAAGGAGAGAATAGGGCCCCTCAAAGATCAGCAAGGCGGCCTTTGTGTGGAGCCACAGAAAATGGGGGAGATACTAAATGAATATTTTGCATTAGTATTTACTGTGGAAAAGGATATGGAAGATATAGACTGTAGGGAAATAGATGGTGACATCTTGCAAAATGTCCAGATTACAGAGGAGGAAGTGCTGGATGTCTTGAAATGGTTAAAGGTGGATAAATCCCCAGGACCTGATCAGGTGTACCCGAGAACTCTGTGGAAAGCTAGAGAAGTGATTGCTGGGCCTCTTGCTGACATATTTGTATCATCGATAGTCACAGGTGAGGTGCCGGAAGACTGGAGGTTGGCAAACGTAGTGCCACTGTTTAAGAAGAGTGGTAAGGACAAGCCAGGGAACTATAGACCAGTGAGACTGACCTCAGTGGTGGGCAAGTTGTTGGAGGGAATCCTGAGGGAAAGGATGTACATGTATTTGGAAAGGCATGGACTGATTCGGGATAGTCAACATGGCTTTGTGCGTGGGAAATCATGTCACACAAACTTGATTGAGTTTTTTGATGAAGTAACAAAGAAGATTAGATTAGATTACTTACAGTGTGGAAACAGGCCCTTCGGCCCAACAAGTCCACACCGCCCTGCCAAAGCGTAACCCACCCATACCCCTACATCTACATCTACCCCTTACCTCACACTCCGGGCAATTTAGCATGGCCAATTCACCTGACCTGCACATCTTTGGAGTGTGGGAGGAAACCGGAGCACCCGGAGGAAACCCACGCAGACACGGGGAGAATGTGCAAACTCCACACAGACAGTCCCCTGAGGCGGGAATTGAACCCGGGTCTCTGGCGCTGTGAGGCAGCAGTGCTAACCATGAGGGCAGAGCAGTAGATGTGATCTATATGGACTTCAGTAAGGCGTTCGACAAGGTTCCCTACGGGAGACTGATTAACAAGGTTAGATCTCATGGAATACAGGGAGAATTAGCCATTTGGATACAGAACTGGCTCAAAGGTAGAAGACAGAGGGTGGTGGTGGAGGGTCGTTTTTCAGACTGGAGACCTGTGACCAGTGGAGTGCCACAAAGATTGGTGCTGGGCCCTCTTCTTTTTGTCATTTACATAAATGATTTGGATGCGAGCGTAAGAGGTACAGTTAGTAAGTTTGCAGATGACACCAAAATTGGAGTTGTAGTGGATAGCGAAGGGGGTTACCTCAGATTACAACAGGATCTGGACCAAATGGGCCAATGGACTGACAAGTGGCAGATGGAGTTTAATTCAGATAAATGCAAGGTGCTGCCTTTTGGGAAAGCAAATCTTAGCAGGACTTATACACTTAATGGTAAGGTCCTAGGGAGTGTTGCTGAACAAAGAGACCTTGGAGTGCAGGTTCATAGCTCCTTGAAAGTGGAGTCGCAGGTAGATAGGATAGTGAAGAAGGCGTTTGGTATGCTTTCCTTTATTGGTCAGAGTATTGAATACAGGAGTTGGGAGGTCATGTTGCAGCTGTACAGGACATTGGTTAGGCCACTGTTGGAATATTGCATGCAATTCTGGTCTCCTTCCTATCGGAAAGATGTTGTGAAACTTGAAAGGGTTCAGAAAAGATTTACAAGGATGTTGCCAGGGTTGGAGGATCTGAGCTACAGGGAGAGGCTGAACAAGCTGGGGCTGTTTTCCCTGGAGTGTCGGAGGCTCAGGGGTGACCTTATAGAGGTTTACAAAATTATGAGGGGCATGGAATGGATAAATAGGCAAAGTCTTTTCCCTGGGATCAGGGAGTCCAGAAATAGAGGGCATAGGTTTAGGGTGAGAGGGAAAAGATATAAAAGAGACCTAAGGGGCAACGTTTTCACACAGAGGGTGGTACGTGTATGGAAGGAGCTGCCAGAGGATGTGGTGGAGGTTGGTACAATTGCAACATTTAAGAGGCGTTTGGATGGGTATATGAATAGGAAGGGTTTGGAGGGATATGGGCCGGATGCTGGCAGGTGGAACTAGATTGGGTTGGGATATCTGGTCGGCATGGACGGGTTGGACCGAAGGGTCTGTTTCCATGCTGTACATCTCTATGACTCTATGACTCTATCTGAAGACACGTCTCTTAACTTCCACCTTCAGTCATTGACCCACTCGCCTTAAATGGTTAACCTCTGAATCTGCACAACCTCTCTCCCCCGCCGATCTCACCCTTTCCCTCTCTCCCTCATCTATCGCATCCCTCCCTCTCTCCCTTAACCCATCGCACCCCTCCCTCTCTCCCCTCACCCATCTCACCTATTCCCACCTTCCCCCCTCAACCAATGTCACAAATCCTCTCCCCCAAACTGATCACATCCATCCCTCTTTCTCCCCATCAACCGCACCCACCTCTCCCCCGTACCAACTACACCCCCTCTCCCCAACCACACCAATCTCTCACTCCCTCTCTCCCGCCACTGATCCCATCCCTCAAACACTCCAAAATCCCACCCCTCCCTCTCTCCTCTACCTATCTCATTCCTCCGTCCCTCCCCCCACCACACTGCTCCCTCTCTCGCCCCCCCACCACACTCCTCCCTCTCTCCCCCCACTGATCTCACCCTTCCCCCCACCAATCGCACGCCTCCCCCTCTCCCCTCCACCAATCTCACTCCTTCCCCCTCCCCTCCACCAATCTCACCCCTCCCTATCTGTCCCCCTCCAATCACACCCTCCCCCCCACCGATCTCACCTCCCCTCCACCAATCTCACCCTCCCCCCACAATCCCAACCCTCTCCCCCCACTGATCTCACTCACCAATCTCACCCCTCCCTATCTGTCCCCCTCCAATCACACCCTCCCCCCCACCGATCTCACCTCCCCTCCACCAATCTCACCCTCCCCCCACAATCCCAACCCTCTCCCCCCACTGATCTCACCCACCAATCTCACCCCTCACTCTCTCCCCCAACGAATCTCACCCCTCCCCCCATCGATCTCACCCCTCCCCATCTCCCTCCCAACTGATCTCACCCCTCCCCTTCTCCACCCCCACCAATCTCACCCCAGCCTCTCTCCCCCCACCGCTCTCCCCCCACCAATCTCACGTCTCCCCTGCAATGGTCTCACCCCTCCCTCTTTCCCCTCCACCGTTCTCTCCCCTCCCTTGCCTTCCCACCAATCTCACTCGTCCCTCAATCCACCCCTACTGATCTCACCCTTCTCTCTCCTCATCCCACTGACCCCATCAATCCCTCTCTTCCCCCCACCACCAATCTCACCTCTCCCTTTCTCCCCTTGCACAGACTTCACCTCTCCCTGAATCCCCTTTGCTCATCCTGACCTCACTTCTCCATTGCTTCCCCCAAGCTCACTCCCCTCTCACTAACCTCATCTTGTCAGCCAGAGGGCTACATCCCTGTTGGCTGCATTAACTACTGTGCCTTGAGAACACCAAGCACGGATTTATAATATCATTTTCCACAAAGCCACGGCATTGGGACAGGCGACGTTGGGGGCAGAGCACTGTATAATTATCAAAGACGATTAGGAGCTGAATGAGGGAATGGAAAACCTTGAGTGAGATTTGAGGAGAACTGTATGTATTGAGAGATAAATACTAAACCAAAACACAACAGTCTGCAAACATTGGGCAACTTGAAACAGCTGCAGATTGTTAGAGATGCTGATTTAAATCTCAAATAAATTCCATGTGGGAACTTCTCCCAAGGGAGGAAAAGGAGTGAAAAACTGGATACAGAGCTGCTTCTGTCATCTTTCCTTGGTCTCGGTTTTGCGCACGAGATGGGCAATGGCCTTCCAGAAATCTGCCTCAATTTATAACTTTCTGAGATCTCAACAGCACAATCCTCAGGCTCCAAAACATATTGGTAACCTGATCAACTGCCTCCCTCCCTCCCTCCCTCAATCGGCATCAAGATGTTCACAGCAGGTACCAAGGACAGTGAGATTGTGCCAATTAACCTGGTGATTATACACTGGAACATCTCCTCTCCAGAACGCTTCAAAACAAATCATTTCTGGATTTGGAGATTTTCTGGATTTTAGAATAAAATCTCACTGGTCCTAACCAAATTCCTCTCCCCATACCTACGTAGGTTTCCTCCAGGTGCTCCTGTTTTCTCCCACAATCCAAACATGCAGATTAGGTGGATTAGCCATGCTACATTTCCCTGTAGTATCCAGTGATATATAGGTTAGATGGCAAATGCAGGGTTACAGGGATTGGGGATGGGGCAGACGATGGTAAGGATGCTTCTCAGAGGGTTGCTGCAGACTCAATGGACTGAGTGGCTTGCTTCCACACAGTAGGGACTCTGTGAAGTAAATTGTTATAGATTTACCTGAAGCATTGACCAGTGATAAAAGATTGTAAAGTATTACTAGAAAGGATTTTTCTTATTCAAATACTATATTTTCCAGGTTTCCACTCCCTGTACTTCACTTAAGCCGCTTGGGTCTGTTGGAAAAAAATCCAAATACTTGGAGGAGGGCAGTTGGAGATGAAGAGGTCAAGGGAGGATAGGAGGCCAGGAGGTCAAATAAATTCCAGGTAACTATCGCTGCTGTACATCAGATGCTGAAAGAGTGGAAAGTTGCAGTAGAAGTTACTGTATTCTTCACAGTAGTTGATTGACTAAATCCTTCCTGTTTCCCAGTGTATGATGGAGATAAGGAGGTGAGGAAGAGTTCAGTATTTCCTTCAATTGTGGTACTTAAGGCGATTTGAATGAAAAAGAAAACAAAGAACTGTGAATACTAGAAATCAGCAACAAAAACAGAAATTGCTGGAAAAACTCAGCAAAGAGAAAGCAGAGTTAACATTTCAGAATTCTGAAGGAGGGTCGCTGGGCCCGAAATGTTAACTCTGCTTTCTCTCCACAGATGCTGAGCTTTTCCAGCAATTCATGACTTCAATTATGTTATTTGTTAAATGGCAAGGAATAATTTTCTCTGGTGGACAAGTCCAGAATGAGGGGCATAACTCAAAAATCAGAATGTGGCCAACCCAAGAGATGTCAGGAAGGACTTCTTCACACTGAAGACAGTGGGAATTTGGAACTGTCCCTCCATCCCTGGCTGTTGAAGTGGAGGATTAACTGAAACGTTAAGCTAATGAGACCTGTGGGTGAGTTAAGCTGTTGAGGAGTGGCATCCTCCCGTCTTTTATTGTCATTGTGTCATTATCATATGGTACACATTGAGTGTACTCCAAGTTACTTACAGAGGCAGCAGGACCAGCAAATGCCAAGCTGAGCAGCATCAATAAGGGGATGAGTTCTTCACTAGGCTCCACATAGGGCATGCTCAGTGCACGATCATAGCACTGAAAGCCCACCTTGGCCGGCCTGAACAAATCCGTCAGCTCCAGGAAGTACAGTGTCACAATTGATGAAGCCACAATAGGAAGCTGCAACATGAACATTGAGAATTAGTGGCTCAGCATAACACTCAGTTCAATCCCATCAACAGCAGCCCTCCTCCCCCATTTGGACTCCCAACACTAGGTCAAAAAGCACCTTAAATGTACAAGTAAGAAACTTTGGTTTTGAAGCCTTATTGTGGATGTCAATTCAATACTGAGCGAGGGCTGCACTCTTGAAGTTCCTGGAGATTCTTTCAGATAAAGAGTTTGCATCTTTCAGGCCAGGTGGATGCCAAAGATCCGCTGACCACTCTTCCAGGAAGAGTTCTAAATCCTCCCAAAAACTGTTGCTGCTCTTGTATATAACCTGTTTTCCATGGATTGATATGTTCCAGTTCACCGGATGTCTCTGACCATTTATGGTAACTCATAATGGAGGAACTTATATGAATTCCAAGCCTCCATTTTTGTTGGAATGGATTGTGGGCATGAGTTATTGATCGTGGGGCAGAACCTGTTTCTAGGAATCCCAGCCCCATTCATGTCTTTTGAAGTTGTGTGGGTTATGACCTTCACTTCCTCCTCCTACTGTTTCCTACTCCACTGTAGGGGAAGGTATTTTAGACCACTCATGATTTCCAAGGAGTTTGGGGCCATTTGATGGGAACCTCAAGGAGTCATGAACCACGAGAGAACCCTAGTTTGGGGACTAGAACCTTCTGAGAGATTCTATACAAGATGGTGATCGCATCATGTGATCATGAAATGCTGTATGCTACGTTATGTCTTTAATGCAGTGATTAATGATAGGACTTTCTTTATAAAAACTAAGTGACCACTGAATTGAGGAACATTGTGAAAGTGGAAAAATTTTCAGATTAGTTAAGTATTTTCTCCAGAAAATAAAGTGCTCTTCAACATTCACTCCTATCAGGATTTACATTTCAAATGACTGTTGGACTCTCTGTTTTGATCTTGACATTGATTGATAGCCTAGCCATGTTTTGAGTCTTTGAAATAACTGAATAGATAGGGGTCATGATTTGGAGATGCCGGTGTTGGACTGGAGTGTACAAAGTTAAAAATCACACAACACCAGGTTATAGTCCAACAGGTTTAATTGGAAGCACACTAGCTTTTGGAGTGTCGCTCCTTCATCTTCACCTGTGTGATTTTTAACTGAATAGATAGGGGACTACTTTGATTGAAAAGAAACAATCTGTGCTGTCTTTAGAGGAATGGAAGAAATGACGATTAGTTCAAATAACCTAACGTGTTCAGCTCCAGAGGTTTTGTTGACGGTTGTAAAATAGACTAGAAGCTTTGTTTTTATTGACAGTTTTATGAGTTCCTGAAAATGATTTTAAAAAGAAACAAAGATTCTTTCCAAAACTTTCCAATTTTAGTTTAGGGCTCTTGAGTTTTATCCATAGTGAAAGCTTGGTGAGTAGGAGTATTGAGAGGGTAGGAAAAGTGAAGGCTAGGTTGCTTGAAGACATTGTCTGAGCATCAGGCTGCCTCCAATCCTGCAATGGGCCAGATTCAGGAGATGGTAATTGATCCCCGTCACCCCACAGACCTCCTCAACTTGTCAGGAGACAGGACTGCAGTGTCAGGAGATGGCCCAACACATTTTAAAGATAAAAATTGGGCTGTCGTAATTACCAAGGAGCTTTATAGCAACGTAAAAACAATGAAAGATCAAACCTGAGCCAGAAGAGATTTTTATAAAGGTGTTCAGTCAAAATGAAAGGTATGAGGAATTATCTGAAAAAAAGATACAAGAGCTTGTGAGGAAGAGGAGTTTTTGGTTGGAACTCCGAAGCCAGTACCTGAAGCCATTGAAGGAACAGTGGCTTAACCCAAAGCGACTAAAAGCTATAGAAGCCAGAATAAGAGGCACATAGATATCACAGGGGCCTGTCAGGCTGAAGGATGTATGAGAAATATAAAGGGACAAGATCAAAGAGAGATTTGAAGACAATGGGGAGCTCAGCAGCCCAGGAGTAATGGGTGAATAGTCCTTGGTTTGAGTTTGGATACAGACAATAAAGCTATAGAATCATTGGGTCTTAGAAATGTACATCATGGAAACAGACCTTTCGGTCCAACTTGTCCATGGCGACCAGATATCCTAAATTAATTTCGTCCCATTTGTGAGCACTTGGCCCATATCCCTCCAAACCCTTCCTATTCATGTACCCATCCAGATGCCTTTCAAATGTTGTAATTGTTCCAGCCTCCACCCTCTGCATGAAAAGTTGCCCCTTAGGTCCCTTTTGAATCTTTCCCCTCTCACCCTAGACCTATGTCCTCATGTTCTGGACTCCCCCAACCCAGGGAAAAAAACCTATTTACCCTATCAATGCCCCTCAAGATTTTATAAAGCTCTTTGAGGTCTCCCCTCAGCTTCTGATGCTCCAGGGAAAACATCCCCAGCCTATTCAGTCTCTTCTGAGAGCTCAAACCCTCCAACCCTGGCAACATCCTTGTAAATCTTTTCTGAATCCCTTCAAGTTTCACAACATCCTTCCTATACCAGACTTGCACACAATATTTCAAAAATGGCCCAACCAACGTCCTGTATAGTCACAGCATGACCTCCTAACTCCTAAACTCAGCACTCTGACCAATAAAGAAAAGCATATCAAACACCTTCTTCACTATCCTATCTACCTGAGACCCCACTTTCAAGGAACAATGAACCTGCACTCCAAGGTGTCTCGGCTTATCAACACTCCCCAGAACTTTACCATTAAGTGTGTAAGTCCTGACCTGATTTGCCTTTCAATAAATGTGACTTTATGCAGAGTAGGAGTTGGGAGGCTGGTGAAGACAGTATTGAATAATTGAGGCTCGAGGTAACAAAGGCTTGGATTAGATCTTCAGCAAGATTTTTAGTTAAGGGTACCCCTCACTTTCACACTATATTATAGAGCTGTGCATCCAGTGTGATGTTTCAGAGCAGATTTGCTCTCAGTCTCCATCTGAGCTCTGCCCTCCTGCAACATGACACACTGAAACAAGTATGTTAGTACGTTTTAATTCTTGGCTCGATCCCGGACACACAAGTGTCTGATTGACCCAAATCTCATCCTGGTGTTACAGGAGTAAAGTCAGCGTGACAGTAACAGATCAACAGTATATCTTGCCACTTCCTTACATAATCCAGGGGATGAAATTTCCTAATCCCTACACAAACAGTTCCTCAAGCTGCCGCTGGATAGTGAGGATGGACGGGTATGTGTTCCTGCCTGTTACATGTGAAGGAGTATTTTAGCCTGTCCCAAGCTCAGTTCTTTGAATATGAAAAAGGAAACCATTTCCCGATCTGTATTCCTTAGCAGCTCCATGCTGAACAACAACAACTGGAAAATCTCAGGTCATTTACAATGGCTGAGTGTGATACTTTTTTAAAGCAGAATTTTCGCCTGGCATATTTCCATTGCCTGTACGACACACACTTAGTTGGATGATGTCACTGGTTTCACAGTAACTCTATAGACCATGTCAATAAATGCTACATCCAGCAATATGGGGAGAGCTGATATTGACAAAGGTTTTGGTGCTGCATAAAGTTAACTCTTCTCCATGTTGCTCACCAATTGTTGAATAGTGGCCCACCCACAAATTGGCTTGATACAGAGGTCTCCTGAGTGCCACCTACTGTGGGATTTCCATGAACATTATAAGATTACCAATTTAGTGGTTTAGTGGCCTGTCTACACCACTCAGTGAGATCATTATGTAGTAATGAGAACAAGATCAGCCAGGTGGATCTTATCGAATATGAGTTCCCTGAATGGGGCTGCTACCCTGGTCCAGTCAAGGAGCCCTGGCTGAGAGATATAAATAGGAGTGTTGTGGTTCTGTTCACTCTGTCCCCTGTGGCCCTCAATAACAAGTATACCTTTTTGGATACTTTTGGGTAAGCCATGGTTACAAGTCTCTGACACAGAATCTGTTCTTGTTGCTCAGAAGGGAATGGGGGAGAGGAGGAGAGCATTAGTCATTAGGACTGCATAGTGAGGGGGAAAGATAGAAGATTCTGCGGGAATGAGAGAGACATGCGGTTGGTGTGTTGTCTCCCAGGGTCCATGATGTCTTTGATCGTGTTTTCGGGATCCTTAAGGGGGAGGGGGAGCAACCACAAATCATGGTCTACAAAGACACCAACGACACAGGTAGGAGAAGGGATGGAAATGTAAGGCAGAAATTCAGGGAGCTAAGGTGGAAGCCTTGAGCGAGAATAAACAAAGCTGTTGTCTCTGGTTTGTTACCCATACCAGATGTGAGGTGAGGAATGGAGAGAGAGAGAGCAGTTGAACACATGGCTACAGGGATGGTGCAGGAGGGAAGGTTTCACACACCTGGATAATTGGGGCTCATTCTGAGGTAGGAGGGACATCTACAAACGGGATGGTCTACACCTGAACCAGACAGGTACCAATATCCTGTAGGGGGGATGTTTGCTAATGCTCTTTGGGCGGATCTAAACTATTTCAGCTGGGGAATGGAAACCCAAATTGTAGCTCCAGTGTACAGGAAGTTGACAGTAGTGAGGTCATGAATAAGGTTTCAAGATTGCAAGAGTGCACCGACAAACAGGAAGGTGATTTGAAATGTGTCTACTTCAACGCCAGGAGCATCTGGAATGAGGTGGGCGAACTGGCAGCATGGATTGGTACCTGGGAGTTTGATGGTGTGGCCATTTCAGACACATGGATAGAGCAGGAACAGGAATGGTCGTTACAGGTTCCAGGATTTAGATGTTTCAGTGAGAACAGAGAAAATGGTAAAACAGAGGGAGGTGTGGCATTGTTAGTGAAGGACAGTGTAACGGTGGCAGACAGGATGTTTGATAAGGACTCGTCTACTGAGGTAGTATTGGCTGAGGTTAGAAACAGGCAAGGAGAGGTCACCATTTTGGGAGTTTTCTATAGGCCTCCAAATAGTTCCAGAGATATAGAGGGAAGGACAGCAAAGATGATAGGAGCAAGACTGATGGGGTAGTTGTTTTGGGGTCTTTAACTTTCCAAATATTGACTGGAAATATGATGGTTTGAGTATTTTAGATGGGTCAGTTTTTGTCTAATGTGTGCAGGAGGACTTGCTGCCACAGTATGTAAACAGGCTAACAAGGGGTAAAGCCATATTCGATTTGATACTGTGGTAATGAACCCTACCAGTTGTTAGATTTGGAGGTAGGTGAGCACTTTGGTGATAGTGACCGCAATTCGGTTATGTTTACTTTAGCGATGGAAAGGGATAGGTATATATCACAGCGCAAGAGTTTTAGCTGGGGCAAAGGCAATTATGATGCAATTAGGCAAGATTTAGGATGCATAGGATGGGAAAGGAAACTGCAGGGAATGGGCACAACTGAAATGTGGAGTTTGTTCAAGGAACAGCTACTGCATGTCCTTGATAAGTACGTACCTGTCAGACAGGGAGGAAATGGTCGAGCAAGGGAACTGTGGTTGAGGAAATTGTTGAGGAAAATACTGAGATACAGCTACTAGACTAGACGGAATTGAGGTGTATTGATAGAATTGAATTTCAGAGCCATGAGGTCATGTTGCAGCTGTACAAAACTCTTGTGCAGCTGCACTTGGAGTATTGCATATAGTTCTGGTCACTGCATTCTAGGAAGGATGTGGAAGCTTTGGAAAGGGTGCAGAGAAGATTTACCAGGATGTTGCCTGGTATGGAGGGAAGGTCTTATGAGGAAAGGCTGAGGGATTTGAGGCTGATTTCATTAGAGACAAAGAGGCGACTTAATGGAGACACACAAGATGATCAGAGGATGAAGTAGGGTGGACAGTGAGAGCTTTTTTCCTCGGATGGTGATGGCTAGTATAAGAGGTCATAGTTTAACATTGAGGGGTGATAGTTATTGGACAGATATCAGAGGTAGTCTCTTTTCTCAGAGTAGTAAGGGCGTGGAATGCTCTGCCTGCAACAGTAGTGGACTCACCACTCTTAAGGGCATTTAAATGGTCATTGGATAAACATATGGATGATAATGGAATAGTACAGATTAGATTGGCTTTAGATGGGTTTCACAGTTTGGTGTAACAACAAGGGCCAAAGGGTCTGTACTGCATTGTAATGTTTTATGTTCTAAGAGCCAGCTGAATGCTGGCTGGGTCAGTGTCATGTACTATGCATGTGTTAATAAAGGGTAACGTGATGATGGGATACCGGACTTCATGGAGGCATTTCACACTGAAACTGTTCATATTGGAGACACTAAGGGTCTTGTGGTATTGTCCCTGTCTCCAGTTCTGAAGCTTCTGGTTCAAATCCCACTGTCGAGTTGTAACATATCTGAGCAGGGTACTATTTAAGTATAAATGATTTTTCATAGGATCTGCCTACCTATCTGGGAGAGAGAATGTTCCTCTGTTAGGGATCAAATTGAACTCAACATCCTAAAATCTTAGGATTTTTAAAATATATACTTTTAATATTTTAAATGCACCAAAGTATGACTTATCTCAAATAAAATTGTAACTTTGAGGTGAAATACAAACGGAAATAAAATCCCAGAGCTTGTGAAATGGAATAAATCAGTGTGCAGTTGCTCCAACAAACTGCAAGTTGAGTTTATGATGTGATCTGTGATTCAGTACTCATGCAAGCTCAGCTGGTCATTCAATATGGAGCAAATACAGAGGGGCGGAGGGGGGGAGGAGGATGAAAGGAATTCAGAGAAAGAAAAATCAATTTGCAGACAAGTCAAGGTCAATGAATTGTCCAATCTTCCCAGCTAATGAGGCATATTTGGATTGTAATCATTTTTGCAAAGTTCAAAAAAAGCTAATTTATGCCAAGCAAGCTCCCCCCATGGAACAATGAAGTGAACATCTAGGTTCCTGTTTAACTCAGTGTTGATTGAGGCTATGCTAGGATGGACAATCCTTCTGCATTTCTTTAGTTCTACAATTTAAAATTAAGATTGTTATTGTTAATATTGGTGATGAGATAATTAACAGTAAGAGCTAGTTCAAAACTGGCTGAAAAAAATCTTTACCCTTTCTGGTTTCCCCTGAGGGGATGGTGAGCTTGGTTAACTAAACAGCTGGTCTACATTGCTGAGTGATACCAACAACATGGGTTTAATTCCTACACCAGCTGAGGTCACTATGAAGGTATGATGACCCTCATATAGTGACCACCACCAATTATCTCTTTCTCTCTCTCGAATGAGAGAGAGCAGTCATCTGGGACGATGGTAGCTATTCCCATTAAAGATCCTGTAGGTCAAAATTGTTCCCAAAGACAAAATGAATTTATATAGTGCCCGTAATGTAGGAACAGATCCAGAGATGCTTGACAGGTAATACTCAAAGCATTTTCATTTTGATTATAGGTCTCTAACTACATTAAAGAATTCAAATGTTCTTATTCTTTCAGGATAGATCTCTTTTTGGCAGGACCTTTTGAAAAGTCATTGGGTCCTCATTTGCCCATAGAAAGGACTTACTGCTGTTGTAATGTGCGTCCATGTGCGACGCCTGGATAATACCTGAGTGAACATAATGTTGGATATATTTCAGGAACTGTTGGAGTGTGACAGAGTGTGAGTGTAGACATTTTTGATGGTAATTTGTATCCAAGGATCAGTCACAGCAAGGTTCAGTTCCTCTGTCCACCCAGTCCATGCTCATTCTATGCTCAGGAACAATTTCTGAAATGGGTTACCAGATGTCCAGACCACCCTCTCTCCTTTACCATGAAGTTCCCTTAACATGAGAGCTATGATAGGTTTTTCAAATGTGGCACATCAACAGAACCCCACCAGGGACAGTATATTTAAGCTCTCTGCAGTAAATTCCTGCCTGCATTTGATTGAAAACTCTTTTGGAAACTGTTTGGATTCTTGCATTTAAGGGCAGAGTTTGAAATAAATTGGCTGGAAAACTGGTTTACTGTCAATTCCTGTCAACAAGAGCCTTAAAGTTTGAAACTAGGATGAGGTGGGGGAAGGGGAAATGAGGAAGCTGTTGAAGTCCACATTCATGCCCTGGGGTTGAAGTGTTCCAAGGCGGAAGATGAGGCGTTCTTCCTCCAGGCATCTGGTGGTGAGGGAGCGGCGGTGAAGGAGGCCCAGGACCTCCATGTCCTCGGCAGAGTGGGAGGGGGAGTTGAAATGTTGGGCCACGGGGCGGTTTGGTCGATTGGTGCGGGTGTCTCGGAGATGTTCCCTAAAGCGCTCTGCTAGGAGGCGCCCAGTCTCCCCAATGTATAGGAGACCACATCGGGAGCAACGGATACAATAAATGATATTGGTGGATGTGCAGGTGAAACTTTGATGGATGTGGAAGGCTCCTTTAGGGCCTTGGATAGAGGTGAGGGAGGAGGTGTGGGCACAGGTTTTACAGTTCCTGCGGTGGCAGGGGAAAGTGCCAGAATGGGAGGGTGGGTCGTAGGGGGGTGTGGACCTGACCAGGTAGTCACGGAGGGAACGGTCTTTGCGGAAGGCGGAAAGGGGTGGGGAGGGAAATATATCCCTGGTGGTGGGGTCTTTTTGGAGGTGGCGGAAATGTCGGTGGATGATTTGGTCGATGCGAAGGTTTGTCGGGTGGAAGGTGAGCACCAGGGGCGTTCTGTCCTTGTTACGGTTGGAGGGGTGGGGTCTGAGGGCAGAGGTGCGGGATGTGGACGAGATGCGTTGGAGGGCATCTTTAACCACGTGGGAAGGGAAATTGCGGTCTCTAAAGAAGGAGGCCATCTGGTGTGTCCTGTGGTGGAACTGGTCCTCCTGGGAGCAGATATGGGGGAGGCGGAGAAATTGGGAATACGGGATGGCATTTTTGCAAGAGGTAGGGTGGGAAGAGGTGTAATCCAGGTAGCTATGGGAGTCGGTGGGTTTGTAAAAAAATGTCAGTGTCAAGTCGGTCGTCACTAATGGAGATGGAGAGGTCCAGGAAGGGGAGCGAGGTGTCAGAGATAGTCCAGTTAAATTTAAGGTCAGGGTGGAACGTGTTGGTGAAGTTGATGACTTGCTCAACCTCCTCGCGGGAGCACAAGGTGGCGCCAATGCAGTCATCAATGTAGCAGAGGAAGAGGTGGGGAGTGGTGCCGGTGTAATTATGGAAGATCAACTGTTCTACATAGCCAACAAAGAGACAGGCATAGCTGGGGCCCATACGTGTGCCCATGGCTACGCCTTTGGTCTGGAGGAAGTGGGAGGATTCAAAGGTGAAATTGTTAAGGGTGAGGACCAGTTCGGCCAAACGAATGAGAGTGTCAGTGGAAGGGTACTGTTGGGGACGTCTGGAGAGGAAAAAATGGAGGGCTTGGAGGCCCTGGTCATGGCGAATGGAGGTGTAGAGGGATTGGATATCCATGGTGAAGATAAGGCGTTGGGGGCCGGGGAAACAGAAGTCTTGGAGGAGGTGGAGGGCGTGGGTGGTGTCTCAAACGTATGTGGGGAGTTCCTGGACTAGGGGGGATAGGACAGTGTCAAGGTAGGTAGAGATGAGTTCAGTGGGGCAGGAGCATGCTGAGACAATGGGTCGGCCAGGGTGGTCAGGCTTGTGGATCTTGGGAAGGAGGTAGAACCGGGCAGTGCGGAGTTCCCGGACTATGAGGTTGGAAGCTGTGGGTGGGAGATCTCCTGAGGTGATGAGGTTCTGTATGGTCTGGGAGATGATGGTTTGGTGATGGGGGGTGGGGTCATGGTCAAGGGAGCAGTAGGAAGAGGTGTCCTCGAGTTGGCGTTTGGCTTCAGCGGTGTAGAGGTCAGTGCGCCAGACTACCACTGCGCCCCCTTTATCCGCTGGCTTGATGGTGAGGTTGGGATTGGAGCAGAGGGATTGGAGGGCTGCGCATTGTGAGGGTGAGAGGTTGGAGTGGGGGAGGGGGGACAACAGGTTGAGGCGGTTAATGTCCCGGCGGCAGTTGGAAATGAAGAGGTCAAGGGCAGGTAATAGGCCAGCGCGGGGTGTCCAGGTGGATGCAGTGTGTTGGAGGTGGGCGAAGGGGTCCTCGGAAGGTGGGCGGGAGTCCTGATTGTGAAAGTAAGCTCGGAGGTGGAGGCAACAGAAGAATTGTTCGACATCACGGCGTGTATTAAATTCATTGATGCGTGGACGGAGGGGGATGAAGGTGAGTCCTTTGCTGAGGACTGATCGTTCGTCCTCAGTGAGTGGGAGGTCTGGAGGGATGGTGAAAACTCGGCAGGGCCGGGAGCTGGGATCTGGTGTGGGTGTGGAGCTGGGAGTGCGGTCGGAGCCAGTATCTGGAGGGATGGTCACCTTCATCTCCTCCCCCACTCACCCATTGTACTCTATGCTACTCTCTCCCCACCCCCACCCTCCTCTAGCTTATCTCTCCAAGCTTCAGGCTCACTGCCTTTATTCCTGATGAAGGGCTTTTGCCCGAAACGTCGATTTCGCTGCTCGTTGGATGCTGCCTGAACTGCTGTGCTCTTCCAGCACCACTAATCCAGTAAATGGTTTTCAGCATCTGCAGTCATTGTTTTTACCAACAAGAGCCTTGGGCCTGCTCTTGGCCTTTTTGTACATTGCAGGTTCTCTTTTCACTCAGTATTAATTATTAAACCCAGTATTAATTATTTCACAAGAAGACCCTCCCCTTAGGCAGACTCTCCCAACTTGAGGGCTTGGTCAGTCCAAGATTTGAAATATGTTTACAGTTATCACTGGATTGCATTGCTGGAGATACCTTCACGCAATGTGCGTGTCTTACTATTAACATTAAGATTCTCTCAGCTGAGTTACCACATGGATCTGTCACAACACCCAGTTTCATGCTACCAATACACCGAGAAGACATTTGCAATTCAAGCAGATGCTAACTGCAGCTTCAGTGCTCCCATTCTGTTTGACAGCCTCCTATTTCAATCCATTTTGTGGCAAAATTGACACGTCAACATCTGTCAGCAGTTTTACACTTTGAAGTGTAGCTCCACTGAGAAGCGGACTGAATATAACGTACTTCATTACCCAGCTTTAAACAAAAACATTGGGAAGATTTGTTTTTGTTCAAATCGTCTTTGTTATTTATTGCCTGCTGACTAACCCTATCTTCATCCCTTTCATCATCCCTTTCATCTGTCACTGAAAAGGCAATTTCCTAAACAAGTCTCCTTCAGGACTTATTACTGTCAGACCGACTGCTGAGATTTGCTGAGTTTTGGCTCTTAAAACAAGAACAAAACATGCATTTTGAAGCGCCAAAAGTACATCCCAGCCAATGAGACAAGTTTAGTTTAGTGTCACTGTTGTAATGGAGGGAACACTAATGCCAAGCAAGCTCCCACAAACAGCATTGAGATAAATATCCAGCTCACTGTTCCACTCTTGTTAGCCATGTTATAAGGGATACATTATACAGTCATAGAGTCATATGTCCTCTATATTTCCTCAAAACGTCCTGTCAGTTTTTGTTGCCCAGCATTGGTGAGGCCTGTTCTGGAGTACGGTGTCCAGTTCTGATCTCCCCATTATAGGAAAGATATTATTAAGCTGGAGAGGGTTCAGAAAAGATTTGTCAGGATGTTGTTGGAACTGGAGGGTTTGAGAGCCTGGATAGGATGGGACATTTTTTTACTGGAGTGCAGGAGGTTGAGGGGTGACCTTATAAAATCATGAGGGGCACAGACAAGGGGAATGGCAGGTGTAGTTTCCCTAGAGTGGAGGTTTACAAGATTAGAGACATATTTAAGGTGAGAGGAGAACGATTTAAAAGAGACATGAGGGGCACTTTTTCTGTACACAGAGAGTGGTTGGCATGTGGAATGAAACACCAGAGGAAGTGGCAGATGCAGGTACATTTACAACATTTAAAAGACATTTGGATAAATACAAGACCACTCACCCCTCACATTTCTGGTGGAAATTTCTGTTCTGTTTGGCAGTTAGACATACCATCGATCTGCCATTCTGATCACTTAATGTGAACTATCAACATCCTTTCTCTGCCAGCACTCCACCACCCAGTCCCCCCTTACCCCACTCCCCCCCACCCCAACTATTGCATGAATGCTACCCCCTCCACACTTCACATCAGCTCTGATAAAAAAGGTCACCTAGACTTGAAACATTAGCTTGCTCTCTCTCTCCATGGCATCTGCCTGACCCTCTGTCATCTCCAGCATTTTTTGTTCTCAGCATAAATAAGAAATGTTTGGAGGGATATGGTCCAAGCATTGACAGGTGGGACTGCTGTAGCTAGGGATAACAGTCAACATGGACTGGTTGGACCGCAGGGGCTGTTTTCGTGCTGTATGACTCTATGACCCTACAACTGAGAGGACTGAAGAACAGTTGGTTTAAAAATGAATAATTCTACCTGCACTTAAATCTAAGCAGCCTCCAAGAGAAAAAAACTGGTACTGATGTGGTGATATCACTAGGCTAGTAGACCAAATAGCCCAAATACCCTGGAGATTAGGGATCAAATTTCATCATTGCATTGCAATTCATTTAATAAAAAGACAGAATTGAAAGGTCCTCCTTGTACTAATGAGCAGATTGTTGTTTAAAATCCATCTGGTTCATTAATGTCTTTTCATAAAGCAAACCTGCTGGTTGGATCCACAGCAACGTGACTGACTCTTACATGCCTGCTGTGATGGCGAGAATTACTCAATAAATATTATGTGGAGGTGCCAGTGTTGGACTGGGGTGGACAAAGTTTAAAAAATCACACAACACCAAGTTATCGCCCAACAGGTTTATTTAGAAGTACAAATTTTCAGAGTGCTGCTCCTTCGTCAGGTAGCTAATAGGGCAGGATCATATATTTATAATAAAAGATCAACGTGTCATAAAACTGATGAGACATGTTGAACAAACCTTGATTGTGTTTAAGTCTGTAATCACTTAGAATGGGGTTACAGGTTTCAATTCATTAATACGTAAATCCTAGAACTTCTTTCAAATTACATTCATGAGATAACTTAAGGTGTTATAAAAAAGTGACATCTCAGCTCAGACAGTGCATTGAAGGTGTAAGGTTAGAGTCTGTCTGTATCCTAACCTTGTGTCAGACTGGTTCGATTTCCAAAATAGGAATTGATAAAATGTCACATGCACTGACTGCCTGCACATTTTGTGCTTTTTGAACAAAATAAATGTATCTGCAAATGCAAATTCACCCCATACACATATATGTGTGTGAGAGTATGAGAGAGAGACAGAGTGAGAGTGTGTTGTGTGTAGGGGAGAGAAGGAAAGAGAGAGAGTGTGTGTATGCGTGTCTGTGTGTGCGCGTGTGACTGAGTATATACCTGCGAGAGGGTGCACATGCGAGTGTGGGGGGATGGTGTGTGTGTGTGTGTGTGTGTGTGTGTGTGTGTGTGTGTGTGTGTGTGTGTGTGTGTCTCAGAGAGATTTTTATGAGAGAGGGTCGATGCAAGTGTGAGAGTGTGATCATGTGTAAGAGTGTGTGTTTGACAGTGTATAGTGTAGTGGGGTCACTTGTAGTGTGGCATGAAACCAAGATCCATGTTGAGACCATCCTCATGGGGTAGTGAGAAGAAAGTGAGGAGTGCAGCTGCTGGAGATCAGAGTCAAGAGTGTGATGCTGGAAAAGCACAGCAGGTCAGGCAGCATCCGAGAAACAGGAGAATCGACATTTTGGGTATAAGCCCTCATCAGGAATTCCTGATAAAGAGCTGATGCCTGAAACTTCGATTCTCCTGCTCCTTGGATGCTGTCTGACCTGATGTGCTTTTCCAGCATCACACTCTCGACTCATGGGGTACTGATCTTGACTATCAGCCTCCGCTCGGTGACTCTGCTTTGTTGCGTATCCCGAAGTCCACCTTGGAGGATGGTCAACTGAAGATCCGAGGCCAAATGTCCCTGATCGCTGAAGTGTTCCCTGACTTTGAGGGAACACTCCTGCCTGGTGATTGTTGTGGAATGTCCATTCATCCGTTGTCGTAGCGTCTATTTGGTCTTGCCAATATGCCATGCCTTGGGGCATCCTTGCCTGCAGTGTGTGAGATAGACAAGGTTGGCTGAATCATGAGTGGGAAAGAAGGAGAGAGTTTGAGAGTATGTGAACGGGTGCACGCGTGTGTGTGTGCTTGATAGAGTGCGCATGCAAGTGTGACAGAGTATGTACCTTTGAGAGGGTGTGAATGTGAGTGTGTGTCTCTTCGACTCACACGAGTGACTCGGCCAACCTTGTCTATCTCATACACTGCAGGCAAGGATGCCCCGAGGCTTAGTACATTGGCGAAATCAAGCAGATGCTATAATAACACATGAATGGACACCGTGCAACAACCGCTAGACAGGGATGTTCCCTTTCAGTCGAGGAGGATTTCAAAGGTATAGGACATTCAGACTCAAATCTTTGGGTGACCATGCTCCACCAGACTTCAGGACAGGCAACAATACAGAGTCGCCAAGCAGAGGCTATCAGCCATTTGGTACCCATAAGGATGGCCTCAACCGGGATCTTGGGTTCATGTCACACTATCACTACATTTTTCACTCATACACACACACTCACATACAAGCACACATGACAACAATTACACATACACAGACTCTCTCTCTTACACAACCTCTTAGACACACACACATGTATACCGTCTCACAGGTATATCCCCTGTCACACTCAAACACACACACACACACACTCCCTCTCGCTCACATACGCACACACGCACATACTCTCACATGTACACACAAACACACATTTTCACATATCCATACAAACACACACCATGTAAGTTTATGGGGTGAATTTACATTTATGGATACATTTTATGTATGATGAAGGACTTATGTCCGAAACATCGCTTCTCCAGCTCCTCAGATGCTGCCTGACTGCCTTGCTTTTCCAGCACCACACTCTTGACTTATGGGGTACTGAACTTGGCTAGCAATCTCTGCTTGGTGACTCTGCTTTGTTACGTATCCCAAAGTCTGCCTTGGAGGATGGTCACCCGAAGATCCGAGGATGAATGTCCTTTATCACTGAAGTGTATCCCAACTTAGAGTTGGAGACAGACTCTAACCTCACGCTTTTAACGCGTTGTCTGAGCTGATATGTCACATATTTTTATATAAACCTTAAATTATCTCACCCACACTTCTAAAAATACATTTTAAAAAGGGACCAGATCTGAGTAGAACATGGAAGGAAGTGAAATCATAGAGGCACACTCTAATTTTCCAGCCCTCAGATTCAAGGATGGTGACAAAGGGGTGTAGTTGTAATTCCCAGAATGGTGGGACTATCTTACATTGAAAGATTGGAGCAACTGGGCTTGTATATCCTTGAGTTTAGAAGGATGAAAGGGGATCTGATTGAGACGTATAAGATTATGAAAAGATTGGACACTCTGGAGGCAGGAAGCATGTTTCCACTGATGGGTGAGTGCCGAACCAGAGGACACAGTTTAAAAATAAGGAGTAGGCCATTTAGAACAGAGTTGAGGAGAAACTGCTTCACCCAGAGAGTGGTGAGTGTGTGGAACGCTCTGCCCCAGAAGGCTGTGGAGGCCAAGTCTCTGGATACTTTCAAGAAAAAGTTGGATAGAGCTCTTAAGGATAGTGGAATCAAGGGTTATGGGGATCAGGCAGGAACAGGATTCTGAGTGAGGATGATCAGCCATGATCATAATGAATGGTGGTGCTGGCTTTAAGGGCAGAATGGCCTACTCCTGCACCTATTGTCTATTGTTAAATTCTGGTTCAAAATCAATGTATAAAGTTAAGCTAAGCAACTACATGCTACACACGATCAGTAAATTAACAATAAACTAAAGGAATAGTCACCTTGCTAAAGGAAAGGTGATTAAGGAAACCAGCGCAGCTTTGTAAAGGGCACATTGCAGATAACTAATTTGTTTCAATTTTTAATTAGCATGTTGTGGCGGGTTGATATCGTTTGCTTTTACATCCTGGAAAGTATTTGCTAAAGTGTTGTGCAATAGTCGTGTGGAAATAGTTAGAACTCATAAAACTAAGTTTCGGAATGTAGGAAGGTTTATAGTGTAGGACGTGTGGAGGAAACAGACACAGAGAGGGGGAGAGAGAGAGAGAGAGAGAGAGAGACACACACAGTGAGAGACACACACACATTTTCTATGGTTCTAATTTTATGTGGACAAAGGTAAAATTTAGAGGTTGGAGTATCTTGTAAGTAAATAGTATTAATTAAGGAACAGAATCTACATTGTTCACTGTTCTGATGTCTGTGTTTGCTGATAACGAGTGGTCAGTCATATTCTCATAGGAGAACGTGAGGACTGCATATGTTTGAGATCAGAGTTGAAGAGTGTGGTGCTGGAAAAACACAGCAGGTCAGGCAGCATCTGAGGAGCAAGAGAGCCGACATTTCGGGCGTAAGCACTTCATTAGGAATGAGGGGGTAGCCCACAGGAGCTGAGAGATAAATGGGATGGGGGTGGGGCTGGCAAAAGCAAAGCAATTTGCTTGAACTTTGTAAAAACAAGTGGGGTTGCACATCTTACAGTGGAATCTCTAAAATCTTTTGGCCACACATTCAGGGGATTATGCAAACCAAAACGAAAACACTTTTTCCAGACTGAGAGTTTTCAAATAAAATATATTTCTGAAGAGAAATGACAAGTTAAAACAAAACCAAAGAGAGAAAGAAAGTTGTGCAAACTGACCAAATGTGACGATGGATTGCTTCCACGATCCTGTGATTTTTTTTTTTGTTTTGTTGAAAATGAGTAAAGGAGATTCTGCAATGTTTTAGTGGTATGATAAAAAAACCTTGATCAAATGGGTCAATGTGCTGAAAAATGGCAGATGGAATTCAATCTGGATAAATGCGAGGTATTGCATTCTGGTACAACAAACATTAGTAGGGCTTATACAATTAATGGTAGGGCCTTGGGTAGTGTTGTAGAACAGAGGGACCTGGGGTTCGGGTACATAATTCTTTGAAGTTTGTGTCACATATCGACAGGATGGTTAAAAGGGCATTTCACACGCTTGCCTTCATTGCTCAGTCTTTTGAGTATAGGAGTTGGGAAGTCATGTTAAGATTGTACAGGACATTGGTGAGGCCTCTTCTGGAGTACTGTATGTAGTTCTGGTTGCCCCATTGTACAAAGGATATTGTCAAACTTGAGAAGGTTAAGAAGAGATTTACCAGGATGTTGCTGGGTATTGAAGGTTTGAGTTATAAAGAAAGGCTGGATAGGCTGAACTAGGCGAAAGTGAGGACTGCAGATGCTGGAGACCTGAGTCTCTGGCCCAAAACGTCAATTTTCCTGCTCCTCGGATGCTGCCTGACCTGCTGTGCTTTTTCAGCACCACTCTAATCTGGGACTTTTTTAACTGGAGTATAAGAGATTGAAAGGTGACCTGATAGAAGTTGATAAAATAATGAGAAGTATAGATTTAGTTAATGGTAGTTATTTTTTCCCTTGAATGGGAGACTTCAAGACTACATGACACATTTTTAAGGTGAGAGGAGTAAGATTTAAAAAATACATATGAGGCAATATTTTTACACAGAGGGTGCTTCGGGTGTGGAAGGAACTTCCTGAAGAAGTGGTGGAATAGGTTACAATGATAACATTTACCAGAGATTTGAATAGATACATGAATAGGAAATGTTTGGAGCGATATGGGCCTGGAGCAGGCAGGTGGGACTAGTTTAGTTTGGGTTTATGTTCAGCATGGACTGATTGGACTGAAGGGGCTGTTTCCATTCTGTATGACTCTATGACTCTATAAAGAAAGACATCTGTGCAACTTGATGCTTTTCTTTAAATTGGATAGGACTGCAGAATGAGAAATGTTTTATTCATTAGATCAGAGTTGGACATAAAATTGGAGCTAGGTTTATGGGGCTTTTGAATGTATTGGTTCAGTTATCAAGCAGAATGGCTCAGGAATAACTTTAAATGAGCAATTCTATTCAGAGAGTGTTTCTCTTATCCTCAATTATACTCAGTAATCACAGACAGATGCTGCAACATCTGACAAAGAGAAGGAAATGTGAACTTGAACTGGACTTTTTAAAAAGAAAAAAATCTTTCATGGGATGTGTGGCCATGATGCAGTAAAATTGATGGCAGCATGTCTTTAAGCATGCAATGCCAACCATCATGTCCTGTAAGTGGACACAGACTGACACTATAGTTATTGGGAAGCAGAGTGACTTAGTGGTTAGCACAGCACCAGGGATCTGGGTTTGATTTCACCCTCAGGCGACTGTCTGTGCAGAGTTTGCACATTCTCCCAGTGTCTGTGCGGGTTTCCTCTGGGTTATCTGGTTTCCTCAAACAGTCCAAAGATGTGCAGGTTATGTGGATTGACCATACTAAATTGCCCATAGTGTCAAGGGATGTGCAGGCTAGGTGGGTTAGCCATGGAAAATGCAGGGTTAAGGTAGAGGTAGTGGACCTGGTTGGGATGCTATTTGGAGGGTTGGTGTGGACTTGTTGGGCTGAATGGCCTGCCTCCACATTGTAGGGATTCTATGATCTTATTGGGTCAGGAGGAATATGTTTGCAAAAATGAAACTGTAAATCAATCATATAAAAATGTATAAATATTGGCTTCAGTTCCATTTTTTATCAACTGATTTTCTTGATTATAACGTGGAGGTTTAGTTTAGAGGGTTAGAACTGAACAAACACTGAAGTTATATCAATTTTAGACCTTTGAACACTTAGAACTGGAACGGTTTTGGTCTCCATATTGTGAAAATGATGTGGAATCATGGGGGAAGGGCAGAATAGATTAACTGGGATGACAGCAGGACTGAGAAGTTCATTGCACGAGGAAAGATTGAACAAGCCAAAACTATTTAATCTCATTAGGAGAAAGCTGAAAAATATGAATTTACTTCAGGATTATGCTAGGATTTTTACACATGGTGCTGGTGAGAATGTGAGCAGGGACGCCACGAGGAATAGTTCAGGCAAACAGAATTGTCTCAGCACATGGTAGAGAAATGAACAGAAGGAAACAATAATTAAAGGGGACTAATAAAAAACGCTAACTCCTGGAGATACGTTCTGAGGTCGGAAGGGCATTTGATCAGTCCAGGGGGTGTGGGGTTAGGGTTCTGTCTTGCCACTGACAATTAAATAAGAGGGCTAGGGTAGGAGAAGGCTTATGATAGTCAAAGCCACTAGATGCCAATTGAGTTGGCATTAAAGGGCTCATTGTGTGAATGATGATCTTCAGATCTTTAGTCAATGGAGACTGGGGGAGGGGGGGTAGCCAAGGGGAAAGGCTGGCAAGGTTTGCTGGGTATATTTGTGGCATATGGGAGGATGTTCACTGGCAACTTGTGCCTGGTTGCAAGTTGAAGGCATGAGGGTGGAGGGGCTGGTTGAATCCATCTGATCCCCACCTTACTCCCCTCACCAGTGATCTGCTCTCTGTGATCCAACAGATGTACTTGAAGCAGTCTGTATAAAACTGGCAGCAGCCACAGCTCCCAGTTGCACTGCCGGTAATGGACGGCTGCTAATTTGACTTTCACCATGTTGTTGGGGTGGGAGAGGGGGGTGGTTCTGTTAGTTCTAGAACAGGTAACCCATAGATGCCTGATGTCAAGATTCCTTCGGCCTTATCAAGACGTCACTCCTTCAGAACTCCCGAAGATCAGGTCTGTTTGGTGGGGTGGGGAGGGGCGGAGGGTAGGGTGTGGTACTACCCATTTAGTGATGGACATTAACTCCTCCCTCCCCCCAACACCCCCACCCCCTGACTCTCTCGTTAAATTCTACTATTCTCTCACTACAGGTGTTGCCAGACCCCTTGAGTATTTCCAGTACTTGTTACTTTTATTTCAGAGTTTTTCAGCATTCACAGTACTCGGCTCCCATATCAGAAAAGATTGATTATGTTTGACGTAGTAAGATCAGATCAGATTGGCTGAATGGCCTGATCTGACGTAACTCTGCATAATTTTAACAACAGGTAACCTAACTCATGTGTTCACATGCAGCATCCCAGCATTCTGGGATTTGCTGCCCCTGCTTGTTGTTGCCATACCAACTTTTCAATCCAATAGCTACTGTGGAACATCCTATATATTTCATAGAATCACAGAATTTTGCAGTACAGAAGGAGACCATTCAATTCATCGTGTCTTTACTGGCACCCGGAAGAGCTACCTAGCTAGTTCTATTCTCCAGTGCTATCTCCGTATCTCATCCATTTCAAATATATATCAGCTCTCTTTTGAAATCACCTATGGAATCCGCCTCCACCACTCTCCCAGGCAGTGAATTCCAATCCTAACAACTCTGAGGAAAGAAATTTCTCCTCATCGCACTCCCAGTTGACAATCTGTGCTGACAATCTTGAAATTCTGACTCCCAGTTATTGACATTTGAACTAGTGGAAACAGAGTCTCCTTCTTTACCTGTTTGATGCTGTCTTCATGTGCACATCCCCACACCACCTTCCTCATTGAGTAGTCACCAGTTTGATCAGTATTTCCAGGGCAATATGACCCTTTATTTACATCTAACCTCTTATCCCTCCTCCATGGGGCCCCTTCTAAGGGTATTTTTGTGTGAAGACAGGTCTGGGACACAGACACCCAGCAGATTCTCAATCACAGAAAGCCTACAATTTCTTAATGCAAATTCCACAATATCTTGCAACCTCTGGAAACATCCAGGCCTCAACAAATGTTGCTCAAATAGGCGCTCTGGTTCCTACAATGGCTGTTTTTCAGGAGCTTGGTTGGGTGCAAATTGACTGTATTTCCCACTTTACAACAATGACCAAACTTCTCAAATTATGTAGATTCAGATTTAGGTTTTATTGTCATGTGTACTCAAGTGCGGGGCACAGAGTACGGTGAAGAATGTATAACGTTGCCACACATGGTGTTACCTTAGGTACAGAGTACCTCAGTACAAAAGCTTGCTTACAGAAGCAGAAAAATAAAAAAATAAGTTTAAAAGTTTGGCACTGCAGTCTTCTCAGTATAAAAGCAGAAAGTTAAAAAGTTACATGCTTCACTTGCTTTAAAGTGTTTTAATTGTGAAGGGAACTATCTAAATGTAAGATTTTTTAAAATCCACCTGACTGTTCTAGTATCCAGTGCTAGAACAATGCTCATTCTCATTGCATATATTCTTGGCAAATTAAAGCAAAAAACTGAGCCAGCTTTTCTTTACATTGTCCTTGTCTCCGTCCCTTCCCATACCATGATGATGCAACATTAGGGCATGGCCCTGTTCCAAGATAATATGGAAAAGTAACATGAGAATTGCTCCATTAGAGAACGGGTCTGGGGAATGAAAACATGGAAAATAAGGAAACCAATTGAACAGATATTTTACATGTCTTCACTGTAAACGAAACAAATAAGCATTCAAGGAGGCAGCAGTGTTTTAAAATAAGGAGTCATCCAGTTAAGGCAGACATGAGAAGGAATCTTTCTTTCAAAAGGTCATGAATCCTCAGAATCTTTACCGCGAGGTCAATGGAGGTTGTGTCAATTAATATTTTTAAGACAGAGGTCAATAGATTTTTGACAAGACTTTGTCAGAAGTTATTGGGGTAGGCAAGAGTGTGATGTTGACACCAAAATTACATCAGTCATAAACTCAGTGAATTACAGACTCGAGGGGCTCTTACTCCAGATACATACCAGAAGGACCTCAGTGAAAATACTCAATGTAATTGTCTTTGACAATTGACTGGCTCCCCGGTCTTTCTCAGAATGGGCTCTGTAAGGGAGCATCTTTTTTCTCTTTGGACTCTAACCTGGAATGGAAGATAGAATGCGATGCTGTTGGAATACTAGCAGAGTTCTGCAAATGGGAACAATGAAGTACAAAGAACATTACAGCACAGGAACAGGCCCTTCGGCCCTCCAAACCTGCACCAATCCAGATCCTCTATCTAAACCTGTCCCTTATTTTGTAAGGATTAAATTAGATTAGATTCCCTACATTGTGGATACAGATTCTTCGGCCCAACAAGTCCACATCGACACCCACACAGACCCATTCCCCTACATTAACCCCTGACTAATGCACCTAACACGAGAGGCAATTTAGAATGGCCAATTCACCTAATCTGCACAGCTTTGCACTGTGGGAGGAAACTAGATTAACAGGAGGAAACCCACGCAGACACGGGGAGAATGTGCAAACTGCACACAGACAGTCGCCCGAGGCCAGAATCAAACCCGGGTCTCTGGTGCTGTGAGGAAGCAGTGCTAACCACTGAGCTGTATCCCTTTGCTCCCTGTTCATTCATGTAGCTGTCTAGATACGTCTTAAATGACACTTTCGATCCTGCCCATACCACCTCTGCTGGCAACGCGTTCCAGGCATCCATTACCCTCTGCATAAAGAACTTTCCACACATCTTTCTCCTAAATTTTTTCCCTTTCACTTTGAATTCGTGACTTCTACTAATTGAGTCCCCCACTCTGGGAAAAAGTTTCTTGCTATCCAGCCTGTCTACATCTCTCATGATTTTGTAGACCACAATCAGGTCCCCCCTCAACCTCCATCTTTTCAGTGAAAATAATCCTAATCTACTCAACCTCTCTCTCATAGTTAGCACCCTCCATACCAGGCAACATCCTGGAGAACCTCTTTTGCCTCCTCTCCAAAGCATCCACATCGTTTTGGGAATGTGGCGACCAGAAGTGCATGCAGTATTCCAAATGTGGCTGAACCAAAGTCTTATACAACTGGAACATGACCTGCCAACTCTTGTCCAGTGAAGGAAACCATGCCGTATGCCTTCTTGACCACTCTATTGACATGTGTTGCCACCTTCAGGGAACAATGGACTTGAACACCCAGATCTCTCTGTATATTCGGGCTTTTCCATTTAGATTTTTTTTAATTAGATTAGATTACTTACAGTGTGGAAACAGGCCCTTCGGCCCAACAAGTCCACACCGCCCCGCCGAAGCGCAACCCACCCATACCCCTACATCTACCCCTTTACCTAACACTACGGGCAATTTAGCATGGCCAGTTCACCTAACCTGCACATCTTTGGACTGTGGGAGGAAACCGGAGCACCCGGAGGAAACCCACGCAGACACGGGGAGAACGTGCAAACTCCACACAGTTAGTCACCTGAGGCGGGAATTGAACCCGGATCTCTGGCGCTGTGAGGCAACAGTGCTAACCACTGTGCCACCGTGCCGCCCACAAACTGTATAGTTTACTGTATAGTTCACTCTTGAATTGGACCATCCAAAATGTACCACCTCGCATTTGTCCAGATTGAACTCAATCTGCCATTTCTCTGCCCATCGCTCCAATCTATCTATATTCTGCTGTATTCTCTGACAGTCTTCCTCACTACCTGCTACTCCACCAATCTTAGTGTCCAAAGTTAAAAATCACACAACACCAGGTTATAGTCCAACAGGTTTAATTGGAAGCACACTAGCTTTCGGAGCGACGCTCCTTCATCAGGTGATTGTGGAGGGCTCGATCCTAACACAGAATTAAAAGCAAAAATTTGCAATGTGATGTAACTGAAATTGTACATTGAAAAGCCTTTCATCTGTTAGAATACAGTGATAGTTTCACTTCGTTCATGTGTAAAACACAAAACCCTTTTTTTCAAAGTTGCATTCTCGGGTTAGCTGTTAACAATAGTGATAGCTAGATAATATGTTGAAGGTGTTGACCCACTGTGTTCTCTGTCTATGACCTGATGTTTAGATTGATTCCAATCTAAAAAGTGAGATAACAGAGTTTTACATAAATTCATGCAGTTTTTGAGCTCAGAGTTCTACTTGAATGTATGCAGTTTTTGAGCAAAGTGCAATGTAACTATGCAAGTACATATTCACCCCACAAAATATATGTGTGCATGTGGGTCGTTGTCTGTCTGTGTGTGTGTCTGTCTGGGGTGGGGGTTGAGAGTGTGAGAAAGTGTGTGTGTGTGTAGTGAGTGCAGACTGTCTTAGGTCTGAGGGGGTGCATGTGTGAGTGTGGGAGTGTGTGTGTCTATAAGGTGTGTGTGGGGGTCTGTGTGCGCGTCTGTGTGTACCTGTGTCTGTGTGTATGTGAGAGTGTGTGTGTAGTGCAATGGTGATCACCAGTAATGTGACATGAACCCAAGGTCCCAGTTGAGGCCCTCCCTATGGGGACCGAACTTAGCTATCAGCCTCTGCTCGGCCACTTTCCTCTGCTGCCTGTCCCGAAGTCCACCTTGGAGGATGGTCACCTGAGGGTCCAAGGCTGAATGTCCTGGACCACAGAAGTGTTCCCCAACTGGGAGGGAACCCTCCTGTTTGTTGATTGTTGTGAGGTGCCCATTCATCCGTTGTCCAATTAAACCTGTTGGACTATAATCTGGTGTTGTGTGATTTTTAACTTTGTACACCCCAGTCCAACACCGGCATCTCCAAATCAATCTTAGTGTCATCTGCAAACTTGCTAATCAGGCAACCTATACCTTCCTCCAAATCATTTATGTATGTCACAAAGAGCAGTGGTCCCAGCATGGACCCCTGTGGAACACCACTGGTCACAGGTCTCCATTTTGAGAAGTTCCCTTCCACTACTGCTCTCTATCTCTTGTTCCCCAACCAGTTCTCTATCTATCTAGCTCGAACAACTGCGACTTCATTTTCTCCATCAGCCAACTATGGGGAAACGCCTTACTGAAGTCCATGTATAGGATATCTATATCCCTTCCCTCATCAATCAACTTTGTCACTACCTCAAAGAATTCTATTAGATTTATAAGACATGACCTTCCCTGCCCAAAACCATGCTGCCTATCACTGATAAGTCCATTTTCTTCCAAATGGGACTGTATCTTCTCCAGCAGCTTCCCTATCACTGATGTCAGGCTCACCGATCTATAATTACCTGGATTATCCTTGCTACCCTTCTTAAACAAGTGGACAATGTTAGCAATTCTCCAGTCCTCCGGGACTTCACCTGTGTTCAAGGATGCTGCAGAGATATCTGTTAAGGCCTCTCTCACTTCCCTCAGTAACCTGGGATTGATCCCGTCCGGACCTGGGGACTTGTTCACCTTAATGCCTTTTAGAATACCAACACTTCCTCCCTCCTTATGCCAACTTGACCTAGAGTATTCAAAAATCTATCCCTAACCTCAACATCCACCATGTCCCTCTCCTTGGTGAATACCGATGCAAAGTACTCATTAAGAATGTCACCCATTTTCTCTGACTCCACGCATAATTCTCCTTGAGTGAGCCAACCCTTTCTCTAGTTGCCTCTTTCTCCTTATATATGAATAAAAAGCTTCAATCGCCTAGACCTTACACGTGCTTCCTTTTCCTCTTCGCTAGTCTCACAATTTCACCTGTCATCCGTGGTTCCCTCATCTTGCCATTTCTATCCCTCATTTTCACAGCAACATATCTCTCTGGAACTCTAACCAACATCTCTTTAAAACCCTCCCACATATTGAATGTGGATTTACCTTCAAACAGCTGCTCCCTATTTAGATTCCCCAGCTCCTACCAAATTTTGATATAGTTGGCCTTCCCCCAATTTCTTAGTGGTCCATATTTTCAGCTGGGCAAGACACTGTTGCTTTTCCAAGTAATGGACCAGGACTCCGAGTTAAGGAAAGTTTACCTGATGACAGCTCTTGGGTTGACCAAGTTGTGAATTATTCCAGAGCAGCATGGTGGCTCAGTGGTTAGCACTGCTGCCTCACAGCGCCAGGGACTCGGGTTCTATTCCAGCCTCAGGCGACTGCCTGTGTGGAGTTTGCACATTTTCCCTGAGTCTGTGCGGGTTTCCTCTGAGTGCTGCAGTTTCCTCCCACAATCCAAAGATGTGCAGATTAGGTGATTTAATGAGGGGTAAATGCAAAGTCAAGGGATTTGGGTGAGATTCTCTTTGGAGGGTCAGTGTGGACTTATTGGGCCAAAGGGCTTGCTTCCACACTGTAGGGACTCTATGATCTGTAATTACCAAGCAGCCTACCGTCTTTTCAGTCTTAATCAATGCCACCTTGTGAGGATCAAGGACTGGCAGCCGAGACTCTGCTCAAGTTGCCGAAGAATCTGTAGGGTTCAATCGCAGGTAGACAGGGTGGTACAGACAGCATTTAGCATACTCTCCTTCATGGCTCAGACCTGAGTACAGGAGTTGGGACCTCATGTTGAGATTGCACTGGACATTGGTGAGGCTTCTTCTGGAGTACTGTGTCCAGTCCTGGTCACTCTGCTTCAGGAAGGATATTATTAAATTGGAAAGGGTTCAGAAACGATTTACCAGGATGTTGTAGGTTTAAGTTATAAAAATAGGCTGGATGGTTGGGATGTTTTTCACTGGAGGTTGAGGGGTGATCTTATAGAGGTTTATAACATCTTGGGGGCATAGATAAGGTGAATAGCAAGGGTCCTTTCCCTGGGGTGGGGGAGTCCAAAATGAGGGGACATATTTTTAAGGTGAGAGGAGAAAGTTTTAAAAGGACATAAGGGCAATTTTTTTCTGACAGAGAGTTGTTCGTGTGTGGAATGAACTGCCAGAGGAAGTGGTGGGTGCAGTTACAGTGACAACATTTAAAAGACATTTGGATAAGTACATGAAGGGGAAAGGTCTGGAGGGGTATGGGCCAATTATAGGCAAGTGCAACTTGTTTAGTTTGGCAACATGGCTGGCATGGAAGTAGTTGGACAGAAGGGTCTGTGACCATGCTGTGTGACTCTATGACTTTATAACAGCTGGCTGGGCCATTATTTTATCCATTAACTGTAACAGCTCTTGAGAGATGGGGAAGCTACACAATCCTGAGCTGTTACATCAATCTCGTTCATTGAATAATGGAGTAGGTTCTTATCATCATTATTCACTGTCAGGAAACCCTACTTCACTTACGCGGAAGCCATAGCTTGCAAATGTCATTGCCTTGGACCAACTGACCCCTCATTCATCATCAAAGTGGGTTAATTGAACCTAATCCTTCCCTTTTTGTCTTAAGTGCCAGATATTTGCCTAACTAAAGCACAGTTAAAATGGGAGGTGTGCATGTTGGATCGGCAAGGTCAAGAAAGCCAATAAGAACTGAATGGCCTGATTCTACAAAATGGACTCAGATCTAATTAGATTTTAGATTACAATATGGTCTACACAGTTGAGAAGTGCTGGCTGTACTTCATCTGGTGGTTCATAATTTTCTGAGTCAGAAGTTTCACTGTGAAGGATCAAGCCAGGCTGATACAGTAATGCAGTACTGAGGGAGTACTGCACTGTCAGAGGCTAGACATTAAGGTAGATGGTTTCTCTGGAGAACATGAACCATTCCCAATTCTGACAAAAAAAAGACAAGGGGGATTATCCCTCTTGCACCACCGAACTTTGGCCCTTAAGCAACATTCTTAAAAACTGATTCTCTTCTCATTGTCTCTTTGTTGTTTGTGGGATCCTGCTGTGCGCCTTCTTTCCTGACAATACAACAGCAGCTACAGTTTGAAATTAATTGGTTTGCTGGGCGCCCAAAGGTTATGAAGGATACTGCATTAAGTCACTCTTTCTTTTGAATGTCTGCTGGAGGAAAAGTAGCCTGGGCTGGAGTGCAATGTGAATGTTACCAGGCTGAGGAAATACTTTTAGAGAAAAAATATGATGTATAAAGCACCAATTGTAAGACACAGACAGATGCAATGGGGACCTTGGGGACAGATGCAATGGGATTGAACAGGAATCAGTCAGAATCTTTCTGCTCTTTCCTGTTCCATTCAGGTACAGTTAGCAGCGCTTGCTTGCAACATACTGCACAGTCACATGACTCACCTCGACAAAGTAGAAACAAGGAAGTAAGGTCATGCTGTCTTTCGAGAGCTTCTTCTTCTGCATGTCCTTCGCAGAGATCATTCTGATGCTTTCAGTCACAAGATAAAGGCCAAATCATATGTTCTGTCAAAGAGAAAGAAAGAATAGTTACTTCAATTCCATTCTAACAGTTAACGTGACCATGCCTGCTATGTAATGCCATGCGTGTTCTGTGTGAATAAAGCAAATAATGCAGACACTAATCATTGTAGCATGTCTGCTAATCACCGCAAATCACAAATAACAGGACTTAATTGTAAATTGCATGTCAAATCACAGTACAGTGCAAAGATCAATCATTCAATGCAGGACAGTTTTGGAAATTGTTAGAATTACGGAAGTGCTCCATCAAACAGGTTCAAATCCCACCCAACTTGTGAAATTTCAATTCAGGAATAAATTGCTAGTGTAATAGTGACCATGAAGCTACTGGATCCTTGAAAGAACCGGATAACAAATGTCCCTCAGCAGAAGAAATCTGCGATCTTTGTCCAGTCCATGTGGTGTGTATGAAGCCACGTAATGCATGGCTGACTCTTAATGGCCTGGGAAAGGTCTATCAAGCAACCTGTGCACAGCAAATCATTACAAGTTAATAGAAGATTGACACCAGACAGACTACCAATCACCAGAGACAACACACTGTCCTATTCACTTCACTAGCATCTGGGGACTGAAGGTATAATTGATTGTGTAGGATAATGGCATTAACGGTTCAGATCTGCCATGATCTCATTGAATGGCAGAGCAGACTTGATGGGTTCAATGGCCTATTTCTGCTCCTAGTCTTATGGTCTTTCAGTGATAGCCAAGTCACATAACAGCCTGACCTAACAACCTAGATTAGTCTGTCCCTGTCCGTGTTCTGTCCAATCAGTAGGGCAGACTCACTGAAGATGGTGGCAACCCAAGAAGTCTCATGGCATCAGGTTAAACATGGGCAAGACTACCACCTACTACCCTTCCTCAGGAGGACGAAGCAATGATTCTCCACACTGTACATCACTTGGAAGAAACACTCAGGGTAGCAAGGAGATGGGGTAGACTCTATTGGGGGACTAGAGGGGAGTGGTAGGTAGTGAAAGAACCAATAAAAGGGAGAAACCTACTTGACCCGGACAGTATTGTGGACAGTGTAGGTTACAGTACAAAACAACAAAGAGATGTTGATAGACTATGTGAATGGGCAAACTGTGACAGATGGGATTCAGTGTCAGAAAGTGTGAGGTTATCCACTATGGACCAAAAATAGATAGATCAGTGTGGCTTCTAGATTGTATGAAGTTAGAAACAGTGAATATCCACAGTCATTTGGGGATTCAAGTGAATAGATCTTTAATATTTCACAAATAGGTCATAAAATAATTTAGAAAGCTAACAGAATGCTGGCCTTTGTATCTAGTGGCCTGGAGTATAACATAGAACATCGAACATAGCAAAGTACAGCACAGAACAGACCCTTTGGCTCACAACGTTGTGTCGAAATTTAATCCTAATGTCAAATATAGTAACTTAACCTGCGCACCCCTCAACTTACTGCTACTACTTAATGCTACAATTATACAAAACCCTGGTCAGACCCCACTGGGAGTAATGTCAGCAGATCTGAGTACTACACCTTAGGAAGGACAGATTGGCCTTGGAGGGGTTAGACATAGCTTTACAAGAATGATACCTGGACTTCAGGGTTTAAATTATGACGAGAGGGAATACAAACTAGGCCTGTTTTCTCATAGAATTTAGAAACTTAAGGGTGATCTGATAGCAACCTTCAAGATATTAACAAGAAAAAAGTACTGATAAAGATAAACAATTTCCACTGATTGGAGAGTCTAGAACTGGAGGCAGAGTCCAAAACTTGGGGCCAGACCATTCAAAAGAGATGATGGGAAGCACTTCTACCTACAAGATGTTTGCTGCTGTCTTCCAAAAGTGACATGTGATGCAAAATCAGTTGTTAATTTTAAATCTGAGGTAGATTTTTGTTGTTAAGACAGCTTATTAAGAGATATTGGTTAAAGGCAGGGATTATAGGGTTAGGCCTCTGTACAGATCAGCCAGGATTTCATAGAATGGTGGAACAGACTTAAATGGGGGAATGGACTACTCCTATTCCTACGTTCCTCCAAATGTAAAAACAACCATTCTGTGAGTCTATGCTTCTCTAACTATTTTGAATCTGAATGGAGCAGATTCAGATTATATCTAACAGACCAAAACTGGGCTTTGAGGAAGTGCTGAGAGACATTAGCAGCTGCAGTAGCACGTGCCTCACGACATCACTTTCTAATCCTTGGGTCTACCCTGGAGCAATGAAGAATTCAGGAGAGCAGCTCTGGGCAACCCTACAACTGAGAAATACCAACCTGGTGACCCTACAATACAGGTTGCCAGGAATATCAATACAGCTGGACCAACACTTGACACACAGAGAGAAGCGATCCCAGACAATGGAGCAGATCCAAGCTCTGCAGACCTGACACATCCCATGGTGACTGGTGGGAGGCAATTAAAGAACTAACCAGAGGAGAATGTTTCACAATATCCTCATCCTCAAAAACTGGAGTAGCCCAGCACATCAGTGCAATAGGCAAGGCTAAAGCATTTGCAGCATCTTCAGCCAGAACTATTGAATGGATGATCCAACTCTAACTCCACCTGAGGTCCCCAACATCACAGACGGCCAATTTGATTTGCTCCATACAATATCAGTAAATAGTTGAAGGACTATTGAGAACATTCTGGCAATAATATGGAGAAGTTGTTTCCAACCAGCTGCATCCTAGCTAAAACACTAGTATCTAATGTAACATATTAATCTCTTCACTGCCAATATACAGTGGCAGCCATATTTATACCCACATGGTGCACTGAAACAACTCATCAAAGATCAACAGGCAGTACCTTCCACAACCACCACTTAGAAAGTCAAAGGCAGCAGATAAATGGGAACATCATCACCCTCCAAGCAACTCACTGCTGACTTGGGCTTAATTCAGCCTTTCTTCATTGTCACTGGGTCAAAATGCTGGAACCACTTGGATGTGGAGGATGTGGAAGCTTAGGAGAGGGTGCAGAAGAGGTTTACCAGGATGCTGCCTGGATTAAGGGGTGTGAGCTATAAGGAGAGGCTAGAAAAACTAGGGTTGTTTTCTCTGGAGCAGAGGAGGCCTGAGGGGAGATGGGATAGAAGTGTTCAAACATTATGAGATGCACAGTCGACAGTCAACGTCTTTTTCCAGAGTTGAAATGTCTAATACTGGGCAGCATGCATTGAAGGCAAGAGGGGAAAGTTCAAAGGAGATGTGAGGGGCAAGTTTTTATTTACACAGTGAGTGATAGGTGTTCAGAACATGCTGCCAGGGGTGGTGGTGGAGGCAGATACGATAGGGGTGTTTCAAGAGCTTTTAGATAAGCACATGAAAATGCAAGGAATAGAGGGATATAGACCAAGGGCAGGAGGAAGAGATTTACTGAATTTGGTATCAGATTTGGTGCAATATCACGGGTTGAAAGGCCTGTTCCTGTACTGTACTGTTCTATGTTTTACCTCATTAACTACACAATGGGCCCCTGCTCCCAAAGAACTACAGTATTTTAAGAAGGAACTCTGACAGTTTCACAACAATCAATTCTTATTTAGGGATGGACAATTAATGCTGAATTCGCTACATAAGCACATACCCTATGAAGGAATTTAAAAAACAGACCACTCACTCAGCATAGAATGTGTGATCGATTGTACATTATGGTCTTGGGATAATGGAGAGTAGATGATGGCAATCAGGCCGGTGTCAGTTCCAACTAAGGAAGAAAACATGTGGGCTGCAGAAAATGAGGTTTCAGATCAAGGGTGGGGGCATGTCCTATGCGAGACCTTTGGGCGAGATTTTTCACTCCTGAATCAGGGGAAATCTTGATAATGCTAACCCTACACAGCAGAATTTGTGCCGGATGTCCTAATTTTTTTTGTCCTGGGTTGTCAAGGGAGAGAAAACAGAATAAGTGATATTAAGTGAGAAAGTTTATCTCAGCTGTACAAAATAGCACTTTATCCCTTAATGCCCCTCGTCCCCGACTTCAGGCTCTCACTCACCTCTCTGATATCCTCTATGACAGCCTGTATCATTTTCCCCACTCCCAATGCCACTTTATAGCCTCTCTGCCCATCTTAGTGTCAACACATGAACTCCCTCAATGCATCCTTTGATCTTACACACTTCTTGCAAACTCACCCAGTATTGACCATGGGCAGATCTCAGGTGCCATGGTGAAATGAAATAAAGTACTGTATGCCAAGTGAGAAATGGATAATGAAGTACAGACAGGAAGGCGGAGTGAGACCATGACCAGGTCAACCATAATCTTACTGAGGTTCCAATATCTAGGTAACCTACTTCCGTTCCTAAATTTCTAATAAACCTTGTTGATAAAATTGATTGAACATACTTCAAGTGTTGGAAGGTGATAAACCCTTGTGAAAACACATTTATACTTCCAGTCCCACAAAACATTGGAGCTGTCAATCAAATTTTGAGTCTACTGAGAAAGGGTGTGTGGAAGGGTCACCCCAGACCTGAAACGTTAACTCTGATTTCTCTTCACAGATGCTACCAGACCTGCTTGGTTTTACCAGCAACTTCTGTTTTTGTTTCAGAGTTTACTGGCCCAACCCACCCACCCTATAATAATGAGAGTTTGTGGAGTCAGGCAAGTGATATTTGTAATAATTATCCTCAGGCAGTTTTGTGAAACTGAGAGATAGGATTGAAATGCATAATTACTTGACAGGACCACTGAGCTTATTTTTATGCACAATACAGTCATAGAATGTACAGCACAGAAATAGACCTTTCAGACCAACTCATCCATACTGATCAGATAACATAAATTAATCAAGTCCCATTTACCGGCATTTGGCTCATACCCCTCCAAATCCTTTCTATTCATACACACATGTTATATGTTATTAAATGTTGTAATTGTACCAGCCTCCACCACTTCCTCTGGCAGCTCATTCCACACACGCACACCCTGCTCTGTGTGAACAAGTTGTCCTTTATGTCTCTTTTATGTGTTTCCCCTCCCAACTTAAATCTATGCCCTCTAGTTTTGGATTCCTCTACTCTGGGAAAAAAAGATCTTTGCTATTCATGCCCATCATGATTTCATAAACCTCTATAAGGTCACCCCTCATCTCCAAGGAAAACAGCCCCAGCCTATTCAACCTCTCCCTATAGCTCAAACCCTCCAACCCCAGCAACATCCATTTAAGTCTTTTTTGCACCCTTTTAGAACAAATTTCTCCATACAGCAGGAAAACCAGAATTGATCACAGTATTCCAACAGTGGCCTAACCAATGTCCTGCACAGCCACAACATGACCTTGCAACTCCTATACTCAGTGCAGTGACCAATTATAGCAAGTGTACCAAATGTCTTCTTCACTGTCTTAAGCAACTCCACTTTCAAGGACTATGAGCCTGAACCCCAAGGTGTCTTTGTTTGGCAACACTTCCTGGGACCCTGCCATTAAGTGTATATAGTCCTTCCCTGATTTGCCTTTCCAAAATTAAATATCTCACAATAATCTACTGTTAACAATCCTAGAAAGCAGCTAGCCTCTCTGAAAGTGATACCTGGAATTCTCCAGGTCAAATACCAAAAGCCTACGAGCCATGGTCTGGACACGTCAATGGAAATTAGATTCTCTCAGAAAGCAGCTGCCTGTGACCCACTGATGTGCTAACTATCCAATCCCACCTCCTGCTCCCCACAGGAAAATAATCAGGTGCAGGGATCAAGGATGAATTGGTGAACGGGATCTAATTTAGCCAGGCCATTTGAATCTTTGAGAGTGTGATGGTTCATTCAGAGGAACACTGAGCTGCCTGGAATTGATTCAGCTGGATTGCTGTTGAGTCACAATTGCTGACTGTTGTGAAACAAGGGTCTCTTGATCACTGGGCAGAAGTGAGATATCAATATTGAGTAATAGCAGCTCTCCGGTGGTTAATATCGAATGAGGATTCTGAAGTAGCTTTCAGCTAAAAGAGCAACAGCAGCAGTTATTCTTACAGATGTCTGAACACTCAGAAGAAGCAAAAGCAACAGTGAAGATTTGAGATGTCTGTGGATTTATTGAAGGGTTGGACCCTGAGGAGAAGTTGATGCCTTCCTAAAATATTTTTCAACATTAAGATGCAACAATGATGTGCCACATAATCACTGCTGGCATCTTATACGTTTTGCCACCTCCACCAGTATGTGGTATCGGGTAAGATTTCTTTGAATTAGTCACAGCTGCAAGTCCTCCTTTGTCTTGAGTCTCTTTAGCGTTTAGTGTTAGAACAAATAGCATTGAAAAGTATCTGCAGAAGAGGCCACTTTTTTCTAAACAGGAAGATTTACTGAAGGATGGCAACGAGTACAACTACAGTTGGTCAGGCATAATTAGAGGGATAGATGAAATGAGAGATCTCGGTGTGCAAGCAAACAGAACCCTATAGGTAGCAGCACAGGTAGACATGGCTGTAAAGAAGGCATATTGAATTCTCTCCTTTTTCTGCAGAGGGATAAAATACAAAAGTAGGGATATAATGATGAAACTGTATAAGACTGATGCAGCTACAACCAGTCGCCACATTCCAAGGGTCAGAGGTTCAAGCTAAGTGGCAGAAGGATTAGAGGGGATGTAAAGAAAAAGGTTACACAGAGGGTGGTGGGTGTCTGGAATTCACTGCCTCAGTTGGTGGTGGAGGCAAAGACTCTAAACTCTTAAGAACGACCTGGATTTGCACCTCAAGTGCTGTAAGCTGCAGGGCTATGGTCCCCGTGCAGGAAGATGGGATTAGAAAGGGAATCTGGGTGTCTTTGGGTTAGCACAGGCAAGATGGTCTAAATGGCCCCCTTCTGTACTGTATCATTTTTGTGGTTCTAATGATTAGCACCTTCAGGAGTGTTCCTTCTGCATATTAAAGTAGAGCATCTCGTTTCCATCCACTGACTGCGTGTGATGTCAAAAGAATGTGTGAAGACAATGTAACATGAACATGAAGTCCTTCAGAACCACAATCTGATGTAAGGTTTTGATAAGTGACTTTACTGAAATGATTCCATGGATTAGAAACTTTAGTTAGGAGGATAGCTGAGAGAAATTGGGACTGATAGTTGAGAAGAATAAGTGGAGATTCAATAGAAGTTTTCAAAATCACTGGACAGAATGGATAGAGAGAAACTGTTCCAACTCAGAGAAAGGCTGAGAATCAAAAGGTGGTGTGGAAACAGGTCCTTCTCCACCATAACAATTCTGTGATTCAATGACAACAACCATAAGAGAACATGGATGGTCAGTATTTTCTAACAACCTGTTCAGATATGTCATTACACACTTCAAGGTGGGATTCCAACTGGGTCATCTAGTCCAGAGATAAGGACATTACTACGGTGCTACTTGATCCCTTTGAGGACCTGAATGGTATATTTGACTCCACTGCTTTGAAAGTGCAGTTAGTGTTCAGCAGATAATGCTGCATGATCCCACACAGGAAGGCAGCATGCTGCAGAAAGTAACATCCCTGCTTCTGAAAGCTCAGGGTTCAAGCTCCACTCCAGAATTGATGATCATTTATAATATGGCCGTAACCTCCCCCCCCCCCCCACCCCGCCCCCAATGAGTCTCAACTTGCAAAACCTTCTGATGTACATTGAAGACAAGGGAAAGAAAGAGAGATTTCCTGGTCTGCCATATGAGACAGAATATTTGAGGCAAAATATAATGACCTTTTTTCTGTTTTTGTAATCTTTGTGGAAGGTATAACATTAGCATTACAGGACACGAGCCTAGTTTTCTGCAAAATGATTCAATGGAACCTTTCCCACAGGCCTCAAATGGACAGGTCGGGCCTTAGTTTTAACAGAGTTGTGATGTGGAAGTGCTGGTGTTGGACTGGGGTGGACAAAGTCAGAAATCACATGACACCAGGATACAGGCCAACAGGTTTATTTGTAATCACAAGCTTTTGGAGCATAGCCCCTTCGTCAGGTGAAGACTTCACTGCTCTAAAATCTTGTGATTTCAAATAAACTTGCAGTACAATACCTTGGTGTTGAGTGACTTCTGACTTTAATAGAATGCTGAATATAGGATTAAAGACAGGATTCTTGGTAGTGTGGAGGAACAGAAGGATCAGGTTGTGCAAGTACATAGACCCCTCAAAGTTGTCACCCAAGTGGATAGGGTTGTTCTGAAAGCACATGATCGAGGTATACAAGATAATGCGAGGAATAGATAGAGTCAATAGCCAGAGACTTTTCCCCAGGGCAGGACTGACGGGTATGAGGGGTCATGGTTTTAAAATATTAGGGGAAAGGTATAGAGGGGACACCAGAGGAAGGTTCTTTATGCAGAGAGTTGAGATGCATGGAATGCGTTGCCAACGATGGTGGTGGAAGCAGAGTCATTGGGGACATTTAAGCAACATGGATAGCAGTGAGTTGAGGGGTGTGTAGGTTAAGTTATTTTATTTTACATTAGGATTAAGCCTCAGCACAACATTGTGGGCCAAAAGGCCTGTTCTGTGCTGTACTTTTCTATGTTCTAAAAGTTGAATGGGAAAGTGGGTCATTCTGGTTCGGTGGTTAGAGTGCTACCATAGAGCATGCCTGAATCAGATCAATCTGATGGGTCTCCCATGGTAGTGTAACTCACAGACATAGTATTTTAGAGTCATGCAGAATGTAAACAGACACTTCGGTCCAACTCATACATAGAATGGGTTTCCTAAACTTATCTAGTCTCACTTCTCTGCATTTGGCCCATATTCCTCTAAACCTTTCCTATCCACATACCTATCCAAATGTCTTTTCAATACTGTAATTGTACTAGCGTCCACCACTTCCTCTGGCAGCTCATTCCATACACGCACCATCTTCTGTGTTAAAAAGTTGTCCCTTTTAAATCTTTCCCCTCTCACGTTCAACCTATGCTGTGTAGTTTTGAATTCCCTTACCTGAGGGAAAAAAACCTTGGCTATTCACCTTATCTGCACCCCTCATGATTTTATAAACCTCTATAAGCCTTTCTATAAACCTCTCTAAACCTTTATAAACCCTCAGCCTCTGATGCTCCAAGGAAGAACGTCCCAGCCTCTCCAGCCTCTGCCTATCGCTCAAACCCTCTAGTCCCGTAACATCCTGGTAATTGTTTTTTCTGTACCTGTGAATAAATTGTACTTGTTCTGATGTTGGATATTCCTGTCTATTCCTCCTGTTGCCAGCACTCCTATGTCTCCAAGAAAAGCCAGTGAGACTGCAGACTTTGTAATGTCTGTGTTGCAGCCAACTTCTGAAACTGTCTTCAATTCAATCACTCTGTATCTGATAGCAGGATGGGGTGGTGGGGAAAGAGAGACCACTTCCTAGCTGCCAAACTGGTTTAGACAGAGAAAGGTGTCTATTAAAAGCACTACAATCTATATGAAAAATGATCAGGCTGCTGGAAGCCTGGGGCATTACATTTGTTGAAATCCAAGGCTGGTTAATTCTTTAATGAATGGAGCTGATTGTTTTCTGTGTAACCGAACATTACGTCGGGACCATGTGTACTGCATTTTCTTGGTCATATAAAATGTCATGTTAAAACCCAGATTGATAGTAATCATGGACTTGTAAGTAAAGACCTTTCCTTGGAGTTTCTGAGCATGCCCCCACCCCCATCTATAGTGGGGAATATTTTCGAGCTGCTAAGCTGATACAGTGGTTCTGATGGACTGTAAAGCCAAGAGTCTGCTCTGCCAGGCATTAAAGCTCCCATAACACGACTTGATTAGCATGGCAGATTCTATAATGAGCTGTTCTTGACTAACAGCTTCAAGGGCGAGACCTGGATTTTTTTTTAAAAGAGTCAGAAGAACTTCAGGGTCATGCAAAGGTGGCAAATGGGGCACAACTCTGGGATTCAGAATTTACCTCAAGTCCCAATGGTTCCCCACACCCTGCACTCTGTGTCTGGCTGACTCCATTTCTATTTTGGGGGAGGGGATGGGAATATTGGATATCTGATTCCCCCACCCCCATAATTTCCAGGGAGCTGGCCCAGTTTTTCCAGGATTCATGGTCACAGTTCTTCAATGGAGTCATGAACCATCGCCTACAATCAAGACCATTAGAATGGTTGGTGCGAAAATGTCTTACTAATGCCCCCTTTGCCTAATCCGTGCCCCATTCATTCCAAATTTGGCTCAATTCATGTCCCTTCTGTGCCCATTCACTCAGCAGACATTGTTTACATAACTAATGTAAATATAAAATGCATATAATAACAATGAAAAATATACAAACATTGAGACAAAAATCAGGCTTTTGGAAATCATATTTTGAGAAACAATCTGTTTTTGCACTCTTATGGTCAAACAAACCATTAAAATGTCCACAGCAAGACTTCACACACTTCACAGCTCTGAACAAACGAATGTTGAGACATTGGTAAAAGAGACCACAAAAAGAACAGTTTATTTCAAGCACTTCGAAGTTCAAACAAGTAAAGCCAGAAATTCACTGAACATGTGAAATCAGAAGCCCCTAATAATGTAATGCCTGGGTTCTCAGCTAAACCTCATTATAAATGCTTTCCATTATTATTGGGTGGCTCATTGATTTTCAATGTAATGTACACTTGGCATCATTGATCAGTGCATGGACTTGGGATGTCATGTCATGACTGTACAGGACATTGGTTAGGTTACTTTTGAAATATTGAGTGCAATTCTTTTCACCCTGCTATAGGAATACCGCTGTTAAATGTGAAAGAATTCAGAAAAGATTTACAAGGATGTTGCCAGGACTGGAGGGCTTGAGCTACAGGGAGAGGATGAGTCAGCTGTTACTTTTTTTCCTTGGCATTGGAAGTGAGGGGTGACCTTTATAAACCTCCATAACCTATAGAGAAGTCCAAAACTTCGAGGACATAGATTTAAGGTGAGAAGAGAACAGATTTAAATAGGACCTGAAGGGCAACATTTTCATGCAGAGGGTGGTATGTGTATGAAATGAGCTGCCAGAGGAAGAGGTGAAGGCTGGTGACAATATTTAAAAGGCATCTGGATGATTCCATGAGTAGGAAGGGTTGAGACAGATATGGAACAAATGCTGGCAAATGGGACGAGGTCAGATTGGGATGTCTGGATAGTATGGACGAGTCGGACTGAAAGGTCTGTTTCCATACTGTATGACCCTATGATGTGATAATGTGCATGAGAGGAACTGTGTTGGCATGGGCATTTGGGGGCCATGGGGAAAGTCAAGGGGTGGCCATGGAAGGTGTAAGGGGCCAGGGTATGAATAAAAGGATAATGTCGGGGTTGGTAGCCTTATGCTATTACTTCATATACCCCCAACTTCCTGCAACAGATACTGAGAATATCAGGGCACTTTTGAGCTGAGGCAAGTCAGGAAATATCCCAGTCAGCAGAGCCAGAAATTCACTTCAATTCCCATCTCCAGCTACTGGTTTTGATTCCTAAAATCTGGCTGAGTATCCAAATGACACGCCAGCTATTTCAGAAGTTTAATTTTAAATCAAAATCTACAAAGGAAAAGCTAATACAATTCTTTTTGTGGTGGTGTTGAAGTTGTCAGATCACCACAAAAAACATTAATGATACAGTGAAGATAAAACAGGCCTACCATTATCGAGTCACAGGGATTTACCACACAGAAAGAGGCCCTTTGGCCAATCACATCCATATTCATCAAAACAGCCACCTAAGTGCTCCAATCGTATTGATCAGTCTGGCCTACAGAGTCCAAGACACCTAGTACCTCTCCTTATTGACTTACACTGACAGCCAGTTCCTGAACCCTTTTAGCCATTTTATCACGACATCAGGGCAAGAGTTATAGCTGGGGGCAGGGAAACTATGATGCGGTGAGGCACGACTTAGGATGCGTGCCTTGGAAAAGTAGGCTTCAAGGCAAGGGCGCAATTGATATGAGGAGCTTGTTCAAGGAGCAACTATTGAGTGTCCTTGATAAGTATGTACCTGTCAGGCAGGGAGGAAAGGGTTGTGTGAGGGAGCCGTGATTTAATAAGGAATTGGAATCCCTTGTTAAAGGGAAGAGGGCGGCCTATGTAAAGATGAGGCGTGAAGCTTCAATTGGGGCGATTGAGAGTTATAAGGTCGCCAGGAAGGATCTGAAGAGAGAGCTAAGAGCAGCAAGGAGGGGACATGAAAAGTCCTTAGTTGGTAGGATTAGGGAAAACCCAAAGGCTTTCGATAGGTATGTCAGGAATAAAAGAATGACTAGGGAAGGAATAGGTCCAGTCAAGGATAGTAGTGGGAAGTTGCGTGTGGAGGCTGAAGAGATTGGGGAGACACTGAATGAATACTTTTCGTCAGTATTCACTCAGGAACAGGACATTATTGCCGATGTGAATACTGAGTCACAATTAATTAGAATGGACAGCTTTGAGGTATGTAGGGAAGAGGTGTTGGAAATTCTGGAAAGGGTCCCCTTGGCCTGATGGCATTTATCCTAGGATTCTCTGGGAAGCAAGGGAGGAGATTGCAGAGCCATTGGCCTTGATTTTTATGTCCTTGTTGTCTACAGGAATAGTGCCAGAAGACTGGACTATAGCAAATGTGCTTCCCTTGTTCAAGAAGGGGAGTAGGGATAACCCTAGTAACTATAGGCCGGTGAGTCTCACTTCTGTTGTGGGCAAAGCCTTAGAGAGAATTGTAAGGGATAGGATTTATGAACATCTGGATAGGAATAATGTGATCAAGGATAGTCAGCATGGTTTTGTGAAGGGCAGATCGTGCCTCACAAACCTTATTGAATTCTTTGAGAAGGTGACTAAGGAGGTAGATGAGGGGAAAGCGGTAGATGTAGCGTATATGGATTTTAGTAAGGCGTTTGATAAGGTCCCCCATGGTAGGCTACTGCAAAAAATACAGAGATATGGCATTGAGGGTGAGTTGGAGGTTTGAATTCGGAATTGGCTGACTGGAAGAAGACAGAGGGTAATAGTTGATGGTAAAGGTTCATCTTGGAGCGCAGTTACTAGTGGTGTTCCGCAAGAATCTGTTTTGGGACCATTGTTGTTTGTCATTTTTATAAATGACCTGGAGGAGGGGCTAGAAGGTTGGGTGAACAAGTTTGCGGATGATACGAAAGTCGGTGGAGTTGTTGACAGTGAGGAAGGATGTGGCAGGCTATAGCGGGATAGAGATAAGCTGCAGAGCTGGGCAGAAAGGCGGCAAATGGAGTTCAATGTGGGTAAGTGTGAGGTGATTCACTTCGGCAAGAGTAACAAAAAGATGGGGTACTGGGCTAATGGTCGGATACTTGGTAGTGTGGATGAGCAGAGGGATGTCCACGGTGTCCATGTACACAGATCTCTGAAAGTTGCCACCCTGGTAAATAGTGCGGTGAAGAAGGCATATGGCGTACTGGCTTTTATTGGTAGAGGAATTGAGTTCCGGAGTCCTGAGGTCATGTTGCAGTTGTATAAGACTCTGGTGCGGCTGCATCTGGAGTATTGTGTGCAGTTTTGGTCGCCATACTATAGGAAGGATGTGGAGGCACTGAAACGGGTACAGAGGAGGTTTACCAGGATGTTGCCTGGTATGGTCGGAAGATGGTATGAGGAAAGGCTGAGGCACTTGGGGCTGTTTTCATTGGAGAAAAGAAGGTTTAGGGGTGACTTGATAGAGGTGTACAAGATGATTAGGGGTTTAGATAGGGTTGACAGTGAGAACCTTTTTCCACGTATGGAGTCAGCTATTACGAGGGGGCATAGCTGTAAATTAAGGGGTGGTAGGAATAGGACAGATGTTAGGGGTAGATTCTTTACTCAGCAAGGAGTGAGTTCATGGAATGCCCTGCCAGTAGCAGTGGTGGACTCTCCCTCTTTATGGGCATTTAAACGGGCATTGGATAGGCATATGGAGGATAGTGGGCTAGTGTAGGTTAAGTGGGCTTGGATCGGCGCAACATCGAGGGCCAAAGGGCCTGTACTGTGCTGTATTTTTCTATGTTTTATGTTCTATCAGTCCAGATACAATAAAAAACAGAGAACTTTACAGTGCAGTACAGGCCCTTTGGCCTTCGATGTTGCACCGATCTGTGAAACCCATCTGAAGCCCATCTAACTGACACTATTCCATTATCATCCATACGTTTATCCAATGACTATTTAAATGCCTAAAGGTTGGCGTGTCTACTATTATTGCTGACAGGGCATTCCACGCCTTTACCACTCTCTGAGTAAAGAACCTACTTCTGACATCAGTCCTATACTAATCACCCCTCCATTTAAAGCTGCATCCCTCATACTAGATAGCACAATCTGAGGAAAAAGGTTCTCACTGTCCACCCTATTGAATCCTCTGATCATTTTATCTGTCTCTCTTAAATTACTTCTCTCTAACAAAAACAACCTCAAGTCCATCAGCCTTTCCTTATAAGACCTTCCCTCCATACCAGGCAACATCATGGTAAATCTCCTCTGCACTCTTTCCAATGCTTCCACATCCTTCCTATAAAACGACGACCAGAACTGTACGCAATACTCCCAAGTGTGGCTGCACCAGAGTTTTGTACAGCTGCAACATGACCTCATGGCTCCAAAACCCAATCCTTTTACCAATAAAAGCTAACACATCATATGCCTTCTTAACAACCCCATTAACCTGGGTGGCAACTTTCAGGGATCTATGCACATGGATACTGAGATCTCTCTCTGCTCATCCACACTACAAAGAATCTTACCATTAGCCCAGTACTTTGCATTCCTGTTGCTCCTTCCTAAGTGAATCACCTCACGTTTTTCCACATTAAACTCCATTTTCCACCTCTCATTCCATCTCTGCAGCCTATTTATGTCCCTCTGTACTGTGCAACATCCTTCTACACTGTCCACAACTCCACCAACTTTAGTGTCATCCGCAAATTTACTAACCCATCCTCCTTTGCCCTCATCTAGGTCATTTATAAAAATGACGAACAGCAGTGGGCCCAAAACTGATCCTTGTGGTACACCACTAGTCACTGAACTCCAGGATGAACACTTCCCATCAACCACCACCCTCTGTCTTCTTTCAGCTCGTCAATTCCTGATCTAATATGCTAAATCACCCTCAATCCCATGCCTGCAGTTTTTCTGCCATAGCCTACTGTGGGGAACCTAATCAAACACTTTATTGAAATCTATATATACCATATCAACTGCTGAACCCTCATCCATCTGTTTGGTTACCTTCTCAAAGAACTCAATAGAGTTTGTGAGGCATGATGTACCCTTTACAAAACCGTTGACTATCCCTAATCAAATTATTCCTTTCTAGATGATCATGTATCCTATTTCTTATAATCCTTTCTAAAACTTTACCCACAACCGAAGTGAGGCTCACTGATCTATAATTACCAGGGTTGTCTCTAATCCCCTTCTTAACCAAGGGAACATTTGCTCTCCTCCGGTCTTCTGGCACAATTCATGTAGACAATGACAGCATAAAGATCAAAGCCAAAAATTCTTCAATCTTCTCTCTAGTTTCCCAGAGAATCCGAGGATAAATCCAGTACCAAATCCAATGTGGCCCCGCCCCTTGTTGGCCTGTCTATGTACTGTGTCAGGAACCTATCCTGCCCACATTGGACAAAAACTGACCCATCTAAGGTATTTGAACTATAGCATTTCCAGTCAAAATTTGGAAACTTATAGTTCCCCATTACAACTACCCTGTTACTTTTGCTCCTATCCAGAATTCATCTTTGCAATCTTTTCCTCTACATCTTTGAAACTTTTCAGGGGCCAATAGAAAACTCCCAACTGATAACAGTCTGATAACAGCAAGGAAGAAGCTGTTCTTGAATTTATTCGTGTGTGAATACAAACTTTTGAATCTTCTGCCCGCCTCCATAGATTTTTTTCATCTCTCTTTTTAATCTTCCATATTTCACCAGCTCTCAAAGGTCTATCCTTCAAATTCTGTCCATTCCTTACTTCCTTCAACTGAGACCCAGTTAGCTGGACAGCTGCTTTGTAATGTAGAGTGATGCCAACAGCATGGGCATACTTCCTGCACCAATTGAGGTAATCATGAAGAAATTACATTCTGAACCTCCCTTCTCACCTGATGAGTGGCAATCCTCAGGATAAACCATGATCAGTCCTCTATCTCTCTCCCTCTAATGAAGGAGAGAGAAACAGAGACAGAGACACAGGCACAGAGAGAGAGTGCACATATGAGTGTGTGTGTTTGCATGTGTGAAAGCTTGATAAAGAGTGTGATGGAGTATAAGCCTGTGAAAGGATGTATGCATGGGTCTGAGTGTGAGGGGTGTATGTGTATAAGAGAGACCGTGTGTATGAGAGATGGTCTGCGTGAGTGTGTGAATATGTAAGGGTGTATATGTATGTGTGTGAGAAAATGTATTGTGTCATGGGGTCACGTGTAGTGTGACATGAACCCAAGATCTTGGTTAAGGCCATCTTTACTGGTTGAGAGTGTGTTGCTGGAAAAGCACAGCAGGTCAAGCAGCATCCAAGCAGCAGGAAAATCGATGTTTCTGTTCCAGCCCGAAACATCAATGTTCCTGCTCCTCAGATGCTGCCTGACCTGCTGTGATTTTCCAGCAACCTAATCTCAACTCTGATCTCCAGCATCTGCAGATCTCACTGCCATCTTCATGGGTATCTAACTTGGCTCTCAGCATCTGCTTGGCCACTTTGCGCTGTTGCCTGTCCAAAGTCTGCCTTGGAGGATGGTCGCCCAAAGATCTGAGGCTGAACGTCCCTGACCGCTGAAGTGTTCTCCGAATGGAAGGGAACACCCCTGTCTGGTGATTGTTGTGCAGTGTCCATTCATCTGTTGTCATAACGTCTGCTCGGTCTCACCAATGTACCATGCCTCGGGGCATCCTTACCTGCAGCATATGAGAGAGACAACATTGGCTGAGTGACATGAGTACCTGCCACGTATGTGGTGGTTAGTATCCCCACGTGTAATTGTGTTACCCATGTCGATACTTTGACACGCCTTGCAGTGGTTGCCATGACAAGGTTGTACAGTGTTATGGTCAATATTGTCCTGCAGACTTGGCAGTTTGCTGGGAACAATGGTCTGTTTCATATTTGGTGGTTGTTTAAAGGCGAGAAGTTGAGGCGTAGGGAAGGTCTTGGCGAGGTGCTTATCCTCATCGATAATGTGTTGCAGGCTGCAAAGAACATGGCATAGTTTTTCGACTCCTGGGAAGTACAGGACAATGATGTGTACCCTATCTGCTGCATCCCGTGACTGTCTATTGAGAAGCTCATTAAGGTTTCTCGCTGTGGAACGTCAGAACTGGCGATCGATGAGTTGAGCATCTATTCTTATGAGGGCATCCTTGAGCACCATCAGGTGTCTGTTCATCCCTCTAATGAGACAGCAGCCCTCTCGTAGGTCAGTGGTAACTTTAACTTTTTTCAACCAGCTTCCAAGGCCCAAACTTCGAATATTCCTATTAAACCTGCTCACCTAATCGCCTAAGAAGGTCCTCCTTGAAACCTTTGATTCGATTTGATTTATCAAGGTCACATGTACCTAGGTACAGAGATAAGTTTTGTTTTAAGTGCAGCACAGGCAGATCATACCATACAAAGTGCATTTGCACATTAGAACAGAGGAATACAATGTTACGGCTGCAGAGAAGATGCACAAACAGTAAGATCAACATTAAATTCAAAATTTGAGGCGGGCATTCTGAAGTCTGATAACAGTTGGGAAGAAGCTGTTCTGGAATTTATTCACACATGAATACAAACTTTTGTATTTTGATTAAGCTGGTTGCTTTCCCGAGACAGCAGGAAGTATAGATTGAGTCACCAGATGGAAGGTTGTTTTGTGTGATGGACTGGGCTGTGTTTACAACTCTCTGTAGTTTCTTGCAGTCTTGGGACTCCAACTCCCAAAACACGCAGTGATGCTTTCAGGTCGGAATCCATAAAAATTGGTAAGAGTCCTTGTGGACATACCTACCTCTTTGACTAAACATTTGGTCCCTTGATGTTTCCTTTATTGGCTCAATATTAATTAAGGCTGCTGTCGAATATTTAATGACAATGTGAAATGGACAAAAGTGAATTGACAATCTAACAACAATGACAACATGCAGTAATAACACCACCAAATGCAGACATTTGAATTGTATATCTGAAATGTAGACACTTTTTGTTGTAGAGAGTTTAATGTTTGAGCCACTCCACTAGTTTTTGTCTGCTTCATATTGCAACATGCTTCAAGAAAGGCTTTTTCAGGTCGTCACACAAGACTGCACAGTTATTTTGAAGCAAGGTCTGCAATGACACTGTACATGGCGGTAAGACAATAGAACAACACATTAACCCATTACAACCTTTTAGGAGAACACTAATGCATGACTAATGTCACAGAGATACCGAAGCTTACCTCAGTCTCATTTACAAATCCATTAAAACCTATCACCACAAAAACTTGCTCAAGTTAAAGTCCACACGAAAACTCTGACCTGGATTTTCCGATGGCTAGGTCGGCATGTCTGCAGCAGAAGTGGAAGTTGCACATGGAATCTCTGGAATCCTGGAGAAAACAGACTCCAAATGATATTTCTGAGGTGATGGAAGATCCTGCTGAGAAATTACCCAACGTCTGAAATGCTCTGAAAGTATCCATTTAAATTGGAGAACTAGCAGGTGTTGCTGAAGTTAAGGCAAAGTTAGACTATTAAATATTCAGTCTAACTCTGAAGTAGCTGTTAATCTGACTCCTAACTACACTTCCCCGATTTGCCTGGAGCCTGAACTGACAAATCACTTCGATCCTTGGACCCAGTAGCCACTCCCCACACCCCACCTTCTTCCCAAATGATCCAACAATATTTCGCCATGGGAAATATAGTGTTACAGGGATGGGATGGGTCTGGGTAGTGTGCCTTTCGGAGGGTTGGTATGGACTCAATGGACCCAACAGCCTACTTCCACACTGTAGTGATTCGACAGTTCTATGAACACTCTCAATCTTTCCCCCACTTTGGGATCCAACAACATTCCCTCCAACCTTCCGATCTACCTTCAGAACCAAACATCTTTACTCTCCCCACACCTCTCCATCCATCCATCCTGGGACCTGACCACCGTTCCCCCACTGCTGGATTGAAACCCCTCCTCTTGCCACTTCTCCCCACCCCACCCCAACATCAGATTCAATATCAGCCACCATCCCAATTTACCTGAAACACACCATTACTCATCTGTCCTGCTTGCCATCTGCTACCCTACCCTAGCTACCTAGTACATTACCGCTTGCCCACCTGATACCCTAGCCCTATTCACTCTTATCTACCACCAGGCACTCAGCCTCACACTGATCTAACGAATCCATTCACAGTAGCAGCTTCACAGCCTGCCCATCATGCTGGATCGAAATTATTAGAACACAGTAACTAACTATCAAGAAAAAAAGTGCATGGGTTTCTTTGCTCTGACTGTTATGCACTGTCAGAACGGAAGCCTGGTTACACATTTCTGAAAACAACCCAATGGGAATCTTTTTCAGGAATATGGAGCCCTTTCATTTCATAAAGAAATTGAGTGCAGTTACAATCTGTGCAATGTGACCGTGCCTCAGAAAATCCAGCCCCATATATCTGAGTAAAACCAGTTCAGTAACTGGACATTGTTGAAATCACAAGCTCTGGTCAGGCTCTGCACAAATTGAGCTCCATTCTGGACATGTTCTTGGGTAGGTCACAAGGAGATTAATCATTGCGCACTCCCTCGACAGTATTCTCAATTGTCAACACACCAAAATGTGAAAACAAGACCAGACACATACTACTAACCCCTGATGAATGTTGCACAAAATCTAGACATATAAAGAAAGGGGCAATCAGTAGCAAGACAGGATACTTTGAAAGGCATACTAGGGATCCTCTGAAACCTGGCACAGTTTTCTCACGGTGTGGGATTTTGTACATTATAGTTGTAGTTAACACTTCATTTCCCAGGGTTCTAGATTTCATCTACTTGTGCCAAGGTGGCTTGTCACCACCAACACCTGGGTCAGTATGAGGAAGCAATTAATGCCTACAGAATGAATCTTCAAAAACTATTTTGTCCCAATGACTATTCTTCCCCCAACCAATATACAACAAGTAGCTTGTTATATATTGTACTGTTGATAAAACAAAACATAGCTCAATAAACTGAGAGCTATCTTCATAAATTTCTGTCAATAATGGTTCCTGTTCTTAGTGTGGGAAAGGCAGCTGCTCAGAATCTTAAACCCCTTTTCCGTTGAAAGGATGTATTCACCGGATATTAATTTTACTCACTGTTTCTCCTTCATAACACGGGAGCTCAGAAGCTTTCTGTCAACATCTGTATGGATTTGTTCCAAGCTCTTCCTGGTTGTCCCTGGTGAGTTGTGCCTTGATATCTACTCTGTCACAGGAGATCGCTGTTTACTATCTCAGTCAACAGCCTCAGATACAAAATTAGAAATGGCTGGAAATAAAAAAATACTCAGCAGGTCTGCCAGCATCAATGGAGAGAATTCAGAGTTTCACATTTCAGGTCCAGTGACCCTTCTTCAGAACGTTCGCTCTGCTTTCTCTCCACAGAGGATTCTGGGTAATCCAAGATGGAGGACGGGAAAAATTTCTGGCTGTAACAGCTGCTCCTTTTTGAAGTGTTTTAGGTGTCGGAGGTGATTTCCTCAAATTCCAGGAGCAGCAATTGCTGTTTTATATGCTATTGCATTGTTTTGGAACTTTGGAAATGCCGCCAGACCTGTTAAGCTTTACTGGCAATTTCTGGTTTTGTTTCTGATTTCCAGCATCCATAGTACTTTGGCTTTTTTGAACAGCCTCAGCCATCTCAGAATTACAGCAATCTCACTCTCACATCCATCAGTACCCAAAAAACAACACGCCCTGAGAACAATCAGTTTTAGCTGCTATTTAACTTTGAGCAACTTCACCTGACTCTGTAGTAGATTAGGCTGAAGATCCTACATTGATTTGAGCGGGAAGGAGAAATTCAGTCTCTTGACAATGGTTTCACATTTTGGTTTTAAGTTCTCAGCATCCAGTCAGTTCTCCTGTTGGTCAGGAACCACTTTTGCATTTATTCGCTTGCTGTGAATGTTCATCACTCTAACTCCTGGGAATTATAGTCATAGTCATAAAGTCCTACAACATGGAAACAGGCCCTTTGGCCCAAACTGGTCCATGCTGATAAAAAAAAATGTCGGTCCAAGCTAACCCCATTTTCCTGCACTTGGCCCATCTCCTTCTAATCCTTTCCTACCTATATATTTGTCCAAATGCCCTTTAAATATTGTTAATGTACCTGCCTTAACCACTTCCGCTGGCAGCTCATTCCATATGTATACCCACCGTCTGTGTAAAAACATTGCCCCTCAGGTTCTTTTTTATTCTTTCCCCTCTAATCTTAAACTGATCACCTCTAATCCTCGATTCCCCAACCTTGGGAAAAAGACTGAGTGCATTAACCCTATCCATGTCTCTTATGATCTTAAAGATCCCCCCTCAGTCTCCTACGCTCAAAAGAAAAATGTCCCAGCTTGTCCGACATCTCCCTATAATTCAGACTGTTGACTCCTTGTAAATTTCTGTACTGTTTCCAGTTTAATGACATCCTTCCTATAGCAAGGTGACCAAAACTAAACACAATCCTCCAAGTGCAGCTTCACTAATGTACTGTATAACTGCAGCATAGCTTCCCAATTTCTATATTCAATGCCCTGATTGATAAAGGCCAGTGTGCCAAAAGCTTCTTCACTGCCCTGTCTATCTGTGACTCCACTTTCAGAGAACTATGCACCTGAACTCCAAGGTCCCTCTGTTCCACTACACTCCCTAAGGCCCTACCATTCACCAATTATGTTCATGGGTGCCAGTTTGTTAGCCAAAATTGGGCAACATAGGGGTTCACAGGTTTGACTAGGTGCAACCATCTTCAGCTGCTTCATCAATAACCTCCCCTCCATCATAAGGTTAGCTGATGATTGCACCATATTCAGCACAGTTCAGCATTCCTTAGATACTGAAGCAGCCCACATTCAAAATGCGAAAGCAAATATTTCTGGAGCAACTCAACAGGTCTGGCAATAGAAAACAGTTATCGTTTCAAGTTTGATATCCCTTCTTCAGGTCTTCTCAGTCTTCTCTCTGGAGGTGCTGCCAAACCTGCTGAGCTTCCCCAGCAATTTCTGTTTTTTTTTGTTTCACACCTTCAGCATCGCCAGTTCTTTGTTTTATTTTCATGTTCAAATGCAGCAAGACCTGAGCAATGTTCAGGCTTGAGCTGAGATGTGGCATGTAACATTCATGTAACACAATGCCAGGCCATCTGGAGCCAATCTAACCGTCAAGGTGATTTAACCAATAGAAAACAAAAATACTGCAGAGGCTGGAATTCCAAAATTAAAACAAAAGATAGAAATTAAAAGAAAGACAAAGAGTGCTGATCAGGTGGAGAAAATTCCAGTCTCTGTAAATTCTGCAGAACCTGAGCTTTTCCAGCATTTTCTCCAATATATTAATGGAATGGGTGGCTCACAGCACCAGATTCCTGAGTTCGATTCCATCTCAGGCAACTGTTCATGTTGGGTTTGTATGTTTTCCCTGTGTCTATGTGAGATTTCTCCAATACTCCGGTTTCCTACCACAATCCAAAGACATGCAGGTTAGGGTGGATTGGCCATGGGAAACAGACAGTTTTAGGGAGTAGGGGGTAGGATGCTCTTCTGGGGGTTGGTGTGGACTCAATGGACCAAACGGCCTGCTTTCACACTGTAGAGATCCTATAAATGGCATGAATGGCCAGGCATGTGCAAAGTTTGGAAATTGGAAAAGTAGAGTTTCCAGGCTGGGTTGTGGCTGGAATAGGGTACATGGTGGGGCTATTGAGGGATTTGAAAACATAAATTGAAGTCTGCTTTAAGATCAGATTAAATTTATGAAGAGTGGCAGTGATGAAGGGAGTGAATGTTTGTAGATGTGGTACCAATCAAGCTGGCTGCTTTGTCCTGGATGGCGTCAAGCTTCTTGGGTGCTATTGGCGCTGCATCCATCCAGGCAAATGGGGGGTATTCCATCCACATCCTGACTGGTGCCTTATAGGTGGTGGTCATTCTTATCTATTCAGCCCTGGCCAAAACATCACCCACAAAGCTTCTCTCCCTCCTCCCAGATTGTTTCCTCTGGTGTCTCCCCTCCCCGACTCCCATCTCTAATCTCCCAGTTCTCTTTGACATACTGTCCCTCTGTGACATTATCTGAAAACATAGCTTTCACAGAAAAAAAACACACGACCCTCCCTCACTAACAACTACTCAACTACATCACCTGTTAAACCATCAGGCTGCCAATCTGACATTCGATACCGGGTGGGGGAGCAGAAGGTTTGGGCTCCAGCCACCAACTCTATCCCTCTGCATCACAACTGCCTGAGGCTAAACCAGAAGACTGTAAGATATAGGAGCAGAATTAGGCCATTCAGCCCATCAATCTGCTCAATCTGCGCACAACCATTGTCCACAGTACAGTTGTATGCTGGTGGCCAGGGTGCAAAAGCAAGGATAACTATTGACAATATTGATAACTATAACAATATGTCCCCCCGTTTATTTGTAATAGGGCCATTGGTTCATTCTTTTCAGCCCAAGAGAGCAGTTTTGGTATGATGGTGCCTCTTATTATGCAGTTACCTCTCAGTTCTGTGCTGGAGCATCAGCCTGGATTTTCATGAGGTCTAACTATATTAAAAGCACATCATAAGGCACATTAGTTTTGAGACAGAAGAAACCCAATGTTCCATCTTCCATTGCTGCTGCTGTGGGCAAGTGCCTAGCAATTACCTGAACGTTTAAGAGCCTAGCAACAGCTGACTCTCAGGAACAATGACAAATATGTAGAAGTAAGCTGGCTTCTATTCTTGGGACATCCATGTTACAGAGTGACTAAAGAGAAAGAACACTTAAAAATGTCTAGGAGCTCCTGAAGAGGAAAAAGGTGGGTGAACCTTTCAGGTGCTGTCACATCCTGAGGTGCATTGCCTGTGCTGTCATCTCTGAATACCGTGGTGTGTTCCAGCCGCACTCCACAAACTTTTGTTCTTTCATCTTTCATAGGATGTAGGCATTGCTGGCAAGACCAGCACTTGCTGCCCATCCCTAATTGCCCTTGAACTAGACAATAGATAGTAGAAATGGACAATAGGTGTAGGAGTAGGCCATTTGGCCCTTCGAGCCAGCACCACCATTCATTATGATCATGGCTGATCATCCAGAATCAGTATCCTGTTCCTGCCTTACCCTGAGTGACCTGCTCGGCCATTTCAGAGCAGACAAGCAAGAGGCTGGAAGAACACAGCAAGCCAGGCAGTACCAGGAGGTGGAGAAGTCAACGTTTGGGTGTAAACATTTCCCTCTGATTAATGCACTTAACACTCTGAGCAATTTAGCACGGCCAATTCACCTGACCTGCACATCTTTGGACTGTGGGAGGAAACTGAAGCACCCGGAGGAAACTCACGCAGACACGAGGAGAATGTGCGCGCGCCACACAGACAGTCACCTGAGGCTGAAATCGAACCTGGGACCTTGGTGCTGTGAGGCAGCAGTACGAACCACTGAGCCACTTTGCCGCCCCTGAAGAGGGCACATACTTGACTCAAAATATTAACTTTGTTTCTCTGCGCTGTTATTTAAGAGACTGCAAGGAAAAGCCAGGGAACTGCAGAGCAGTGAGCCTGACATCAGTGATGAGTAAGATGTTTGAGGGGATTCTGACAGGATCTACATGCATTTGGAAAGGCATGGACAGATTAGGGATTGTTAACATGACATTGTGAGTAGGAAATCATGTCTCACTAACTTGATTGAGTTTTTTTGAAGAGGTTATCAAGAAGATAGATGAAGGCAGAACTGTAGACTTTACCACACGTTCAATTGGTTAGTCAGGTTAGATAACATGGGAGGAGGGACAGCAAGCCAATTGGCTACGAAATTGGTTTGACGGCAGGAGACAGAGGGTAGTAGTAAAGCTCAAATCCTCCAACCCTGGCAACATCCTTGTAAATCTTTTCTGAGCCCTTTCAAGTTTCACAACATCTTTCTGAAACGAAGGAGACCAGAATTGCATGCAATATTCCAACAGTGGCCTAACCAACATCCTGTACAGCCACAACATGACCTCCCAATTCCTGTACTCAATACTCTGACTAATAAAGGAAAGCATACCAAATGCCTTCTTCACTATCATATCTACCTGCAACTCTATTTCGAGGAACAATGAACCTGCATTCCAAGGTCTCTTTGTTCAGCAACACTCCCTAGGACCTTCCCATGAAGTGTGCGAGTCCTGCTATGATTTGCTTTCCCAAAATGCAGCACCTCTAAATTAAATTCCATCTGCTACTCGTCAGCCCATTGGCCCATCTGATCAAGATCCCGTTGTAATCTGAGGTAACCCTCTTTGCTGTCCACTACACTTCCAATTTTGGTGTCATCTGCAAACTGACTAACTATACATTTTATGCTCACACCCAAATCATTTATAAATGATGAAAAGTAGTGGACCAGCACCGATCCTTGTTACAGGCTTCCAGTCTGAAAAACAACCGTCCACAACCACCCTCTGTCTTCTACCTATGAGCCAGTTCTGTATCCAAATGGCTAGTTCTCCCTGTATTCCATGAGATCTAACCTTGCTAATGAGTCTCCCATGAGGAATCTTGTTGAATGCCTTACTGAACTCCATATAGGTCACGTCCACCACTGTGCCCTCATCATTCCTCTTTGTTACTTCTTTAAAAACCTCAATCAAGTTTGTGAGACATGATTTCCCATGAACAAAGCCATGCTGACTATCCCTAATTAGTCCTTGCCTTTCCAAATATGTGTAAATCCTGTCCCTGAGGAACTTGCCCACCACCAATGTCAGGCTCACTGGTCTATAGTTCCCTGGCTTGTCCTTACCACCTTCCTTAAATAGCAACATCACGTTATCCAACCTCCAGTCTTCCGGCACCTCACCTGTGACCATCGATGATACAAATAGCTCAGCAATCACTTCACTAGCTTCCTACAGAGTTCCCGCGTACACCTGATCAGGTCCTGGGGATTTATCCACTTTTATGTGTTTCAAGACATCCAGCACTTCTTCCTCTGTAATATGGACATTTTTCAAGAGGTCACCTTCATTCTATATCTTCCATGTCTTTTTCCACAGTAAACACTGATGCAAAATACTTGTTTAGTATCTCCCCCATCTCCTGTGACTCCAAAAAAGGCTGCCTTGCTTATCCTTAATGTATTTGTAAAACCCTTTGGATTCTCATTAACTCTATTTGCCATAGCGCGAATGGTTAGCAAGTTTGTGGATTACACCAAAATTGGTGGTATAGTGGATATTGAGGAATGTTATCCAAGAGTGTGATGGGATCTTGATCAACTGGGACAGTGGATGAGGAATGTCAGTTGGAGTTTAATTTAGATAAATGAGAGGTGTTACATTTTGTTAAGACAAACCAGGGTTGGACTTGCACAATTAATGTCAGGACCCTGGGGAGTATTGTCAAACAGAGAGATCTAGGGTATGTAGGTATATAGTTCCTTGAAAGCGGCATCACAGGTAGACAGGGCAGTGAAGAAGGCATTTGATATGCTTGCCTTCATTGGTCAGGGCATTGAGTGCAGGAGTTGCGCCATCATTTTGCAGCTGTATGAGACATTGGTGAGGCTACGTTTGGCATACAGTGTACAATTCTGGTTGCCCTGCTATCGGAAGGATGTGATTAAACTGGAAAGGATGCAAAAAACGTTTATAAGGATGTAACTGAGACTAGACGTTTGAGTTACAGGGAGGGGCTGGATAAGCTTGGGCTGGATATCCTTGGAGTGTTGGAGGCTGAGGGATGACCTTATGGAGGTTTATAAAATCAGAAGGGGCTTGGACAGGGTGAATAGTCAAGGTCTTTTTCCAGGATAGGGAAGTCCAAAACTAGTGGGCATAGTGAGAGGGAAAAGATTTAAAAGGGACCTGAAGGGAAACCTTTTCACACAAAGGGTGGTGCATGTATGGAATGAGCTGCCAGAGGAAGTGCTAGATGTAGGTACAGTTACAACATTTAAAAGATATTTGGACAGGTGCAGGCACAGGAAGTGTGAAGAGGGATATGGGCCAAATGCTAGCTATAGGGACTAGTTCAGTTTCGGAAACCTGGACTGCACGGGCGATATGGGCATGTTTCTGAGCTGTAAATCTCTCCACACAATGCTGCCAGAAATGCTGATTTTCACCATTACTTTCTGTGTTTGTTTGTGAACAATGGTTAATAGTTGTCATGGAGTTAATAGTTATCACCAACCTCTCCTCATTTCCTAATGGGATTTCAATAAATGAGATATTTCAAAGGTGTTCCCTTCTCTAAGGCAATGTTAGTATAGGTACACAATCCTTTATCGAAAATCCTTGGGGACTGTTGTTTTGTGGAATTTGGAATTTTTCGGATTTCAGAATAAATGTCATTTTCACAGTGAAATAAAAATAAGTTACTTAACAGCAGATGCATGTGTGACTAGTACGTGCGCTGAGACACAGTTGATGCCTGCCAGTGCTGGGCCACACCGCCATGTCACATCTGAGTGATGTGGTTCAACTGGGTGTGGAGTTGGGTCACCTGTTTGCGTGCCAAAATGACGCTCCACACTCCACGAAAATAATTTTGGATAAAGGATAAAGGATTATGCACCTGTAGTGAGCACTGCTTCCAAAGGCACTGCAGAGCCTTCTGACACCATTTCATACACCCACCCACCCCCAATGCTGCTTTAAGGTGAACCCATGGGACAAAGCATCGGTTCAGAATAGGCATGAACACAGGCACTTTTCCTATAATGTGCGTTTATTAAACACGATTTGTCTGTAGCACAATTTGTGAATTGCAGACTTTTTTTTAATAAAGCGAACTCCTGTTTGCTGCTCAGTGATTCTCATGCCGTGTCACAGTTAGAGGAGAACTAGATTCCACATTGGCATCACAGGAACGTCGGCTCATGTGCTTTCTTGGGAAGAGCTTTGTGAAAGGTATTTTGAAATGTTTGTGCTATTGGACTTGGAAAAGCATTGTGAAAGTGGCTTTGCACTCTGGGGACAAGAGGCTGGGAACAGTCTGTTCATTTAAAAACTTAAAGAGTTGAGATAAGTCTGAAGTTTCACTGGAACTGACACACAGTAAAAGGACAGTGTTGAAGAACAGTTTGAAACTTCGGTGTGCTGTTTGTATTATTTTTGTTTAAAAAGATATGCTTAAGGTTAAAGAACATCTGCACACACATGCAAATCTGTTTCAGTGACTAATTACTACAGTAATCAACTGCAAAAGAATGCCAGTGCAGGGGCTTGGACATAGTCAGTCACCTGCTCAGGGTGGTCAGAGTCAGGAAACTCTGCACTTAGTGGGTGAGGGAGAGAAAGGTGGGTGGCACACTGCTACTTTCAGTGCATGTGTGGAGATGTGCTGAGGGGGTGAGTAGGCTGTGCAGAGGAGATTCAGGGTTAGTCAGGGTCAGATATTAGTGAGGATGAGAGAGTTGGGAAGATGCTGCAGGAAATGTTGGATATAGTAGCAGAGATAGAGTGAATGTGAGGTATCAATGAGAAGATGGTGGCACTTTCACTGGCAGAGTGGAGAAGGTCATTGATCTTCTTCCTACATTCTGTGCATTCCTGCAGATGGCTGAGACTGCACTGGCCTGGATGGTAACCATGGTCCAGGTTGGTATATGGTTCCAGCAGAATGGCATCCTCTGTTGGCCTGGGAGAAAAGGACATCTTGCCTCTGCATCATCCCATCCCCATCAGCAGCATCTCCATGTCCCTGCCCACAAAGCAAGACACCAATTTTCCACTGTCTGCCACATCCGAGTCCAATTACAGGAACAGTGCAGGACAGCTCTGGACTGACAGCTCTTATCTGGGTGCACAATAATTTTTAATGATGGTGCTGCACTATGGATGATGGTCAATTCTGGGATATCCAGGAAGAGATGAATTGTTTTGGAAATGGCACATGAGGGGCACCAAAGAGTGGGGAAGATAATAAACCAGGCAGGTTTTATAAAATAAGGTGACAGAAGTCCCCAAGCATCACAATGTGAAACTCTCTGAAATACTGACAGGAAAAGAAATGAAGATTCAACCCTTGATCTCCCAGGGCAGGTTTCACTCTGGTATTTGACTTGTGCAGTGTTACCATTGGATGGAATCAGAAGACTGGCTAGAATTTAACTCTCAACTCTGATCTCCAGCATCTGCAGTCCTCACTTGCTACTGGCTAGAATGTGGTGCAAATAGCAGGTATAGATGCCAATTGAGAGTAATCAGTTGAAGTTTTGATGAATTGCACTACAAAGTACCATACAGTTACAATGGGTCAAAACTTACTTGGACTGCTATCATTCATTTTAGGCGAACCACTATTTTTGTTTAAATTTTTACTGATATTTTTGGTGGTTCACCCCTAAACCTGTTGTTCCCATTGGCCCAATCCCCTTCTATTGCACAATTTTCTGTAACACAGCTTCGCATGGGAGCGCCATTACAGTGTTATTGGAGAACTACCTATAGCAGAATAATAGGTCAGCTCTAACTGAAAGCAAAAGTGTAGGGAGGGAAAGTAGGACAAATACTGAAATGGTGGACAGTATTCACATCCTGATGAAAAGTTGTGGAGGTCACTGCTCCTTTTCACAGAACGTTGACTGCATCAATTGAACCTGCCTTTGCCATAGTCTCAGGCAATGCATTCCAGACTTTAACCACTCACTGTGAGAAAACATTTTTCTCATGCGGTATTTGCTTCTTTAGCCAATTGATTAAAAACATATTCTCTTGTTCTCACTGCTTTCTCAAGTGGGAACAGTTTCTCCCTGACTGCTCTATCCAAACCTTTCATAAGTTTGAATAGCTTGATTAAATCTCCTCAGCCTTCTCTTCCCTAAGGACAACAGTGTTAATCCCCCCAATCAATCTTCAGAACTGAAGTTAAAAGCAAATTACTGCGGATGCTGGAATCTGAAACCAAAACAGAAAAGGGTCAGTTAGACTCGAAACGTCAGCTCTTTTCTCTCCTTACAGATGCTGCCAGACCTACTGAGATTTTCCAGCATTTTCTCTTTTGGTTTCAGAACTGAAGTTCCTCATTTCACAAAACCACTCTCGTACATCTCTTCTGCACTCCCTCCAATTCTTTTAACATCATTCCTCAAATGTGGCATCCAAAATTGTCCACAATACTCCAGCTAAATGGCGTCTAATATTCAATAAAACTTCTTTGCTCTTGTTCACTGTTAGGATGCTAGTCTAGGATACCATATGCTTTGTCAATCTGTCCTGCCACCTTTAATGGCTGATGTGGTTAAACAGAAGGAAGCCTATGAGTTTTTTGATGGAGGTAGTTTGTAGGACACAGATGAAATTTGAGAGCTATGTCTAGAATGCAACAGCAGCTAATCTTAACAAGTCTTGTATTTGCTGAATGGAGCATTAGGTGTGGGCCTGACATGCTGTCACTGCATGCTGAGGATTGCTGTGTACTTCAACCCATTCTGGCTTCTTTATTTGATAATTTCAAAATTCTCAGCTTTTATTTCCCTTTCACACCTTAAGAAGCTCCATTACAAAATAACAAATCACAAAAACATGACAGCAGTAATGTTCTGTCCGGGCTGGGGAGAACAGCAGAGGTGAGGTCGAGACCAGGAGGGTGCCGGCAAGGTAAGGACTTAGTATCGATTTGGGCAGCGGCAAAACCAGAGATACTACACCACTTCCTCTAACCAGAAGAAAAAGACTCTGTAAGGTAAGGAATTTATTTTCTCTCTTTCTTTTCTTTCATATATTTAAACGCTTTGTTTGGTTTTAGTTCGTTGATGTAAAGTTAAGGCTTACAATGGCAGGGGACCTCACACCCGTGACATGTGCCTCTTGTTTGATGTGGGAGCTCAGGAACGTGTCTGATGTTCCTGACTCTTACACTTGCAGGAAGTGTGTCCAGCTGCAGCTCTTGTTTGACCACGTGACGGCTCTGGAGCTGTGGATGGACTTACTGTGGAGTATCCTCAACAGTAGTAATCTCGGGATTACTACCAGTGCCATGTGCTAGCCAGTGTAGAAATGAAAAAATAGGCAGGATGAACACGTGGCTTGAGGGATGGTGTAGGAGGGAGGGGTTCAGATTTGTTGGACATTGGGACCACTTCTGGGGAAGGCGGGACTATTACAAAATGGATGGTCTACATCTGAACCAGACCAGAACCAATGTCATTGGGGGAGTTTTTGCTACTGCTTTTGGGGAGGTTTTAAACTCATGTGGCACGGGGCTGGGAACCAGAAGAGAAGGCAAGTAGACCCCTTCTGTAAGCCTCCAGCTTCGCGCTCCTGCTGTCAGACGAGGCTTGTGGCCGGGAGAGAGAAAGGAAGGAAGGAAGGACAGACAGGCACAAAGGAGGTGGGAAGCAAGAGAGATGAAGGAGAGTGGAAATAACAATAATAACGCAAGTTTCATTTTAAAATTTAAATCGATTCTCACTTCACCTGCTCCTCTCGGTTAGAGTTTTGACGGCTGCCTGCATAAAATACACAGCTTCGGAGGGAGGGAAGTACAAAAGGGGGAAAGAAAGAGAGTGAGAGAGAGAGAGAGAGAGAGAGAACAAGCGCCTTGGAAGGACTTGATAGAAAAAAATAAAAGAAGGGGATAGTTAGTCTTCTGTCAATGAAAGGCCGTCACTTCAGATGTTTCGCTTCCGAATTTATTTTGTGTTTTGTGCAGCTTTCAGTTGAAATAAGTGACTAGCTGTAGAAAAGTGCAAAGGATATTTTACTTTGTTTTATATTCTGCCTTTAAATGTAGATCAGGGATTGGGGTGGCATGGTGGCTCAGTGGTTAGCACTGCTGCCTCACAGCACCAGGGTCCTAGGTTCGATTCCAGCCTCAGGTGACTGTCTGTGTGGAGTTTGCACATTCTCCCCATGTCTGGGTGGGTTTGCTTTGGTTTCTTCCCACAGTCCAAAAATGTGCAGGTCAGGTGAATTGGCTATGCTAAATTGCCCGTAGTGTTAGATGCATTAGTCAGGGGGAAATGGGTCTGGGTGGGTTACTCTTCGGAGGGTCGGTGTGGACTGATTGGGCCAAAGGGCCTGTTTCCTTACTGTAGGGAATCTAAACCAAAGTTTCATGTTGGTTAGTTCCTCCTCAGCACCTTCTCTTTCTTTACCGCCCCCCATCCCTTTCTCCACTTGGACAATTGTTCTAATCAAGTCTTTTTTTTGGCCAAATGTTCAGGGCTACTTTCAAAAAACAACAGAAGTGGACTGAGGAGAGCCAGGAGGGGGCATGAAAAGGGCTTGGCAAGAAGGATTAGGGAGAACCCAAAGGCATTTTACTCATACATGAGGAATAAGAGAATGATCAGGGAGAAGGTAGGGCCGATCAGGGATAGCAGAGGGAACTTGTGCGTGGAGTCAGATAGGGGAAGCCCAAAATGAGTTTTTTGCTTCGGTTTTTATGAAGGGAACTTGTTGTAAATGAAAACTGAGAGGAACTGGGATACAGTCTTGACCAGATCAAGATTGATGACGTTGATGTGCTGGAAATTTTGGAAAACATTAACATTGATAATTCCCCATGGTTAGACCAGATTTATCCTCGGCTGCTCTGGGAAGCGAGAAAGGAGGTTACTAAGCCGCTGGCAAAGATCTTTGCCTCCTCACTCTCCACAGGAGTCGTACCGGGGGATTGGAAGGAGGCGAATGTTGTTCCTCTTTTAAAGAAGTGCAATAGGGAAATCCCTGTCAATTACAGACCAGTCAGTCTTACGTCTGTGGTCAGCAAAGTTTTGGAAAGAATTCTGAGGGATAGGATTTATGAATATTTGGCAAAGCACAGTGTGATTAAAGGCAGTCAGCATGGCTTTGTGAGGGGCAGGTCATGCCTCACAAATCTTATTGAGTTCTTTGAGGAGGTGTCAAGACAGGATGTGGTATATATGGACTTCAGCAAGGCATTTGATAGGGTTCCCCATGGTAGGCTCATTCATAAAGTCAGGAAGTATGGGATACAGGGAGATTTGGCTATCTGGATTCAGAATTAGTTGGCTGACAGAAGGCAGAGAGTGGTTGTAGATGGAAAGTATTCTTCCTGGAGGTCAGTGTTGAGTGGGGTACCGCAGGGCTCTGTTCTTGGGCCTCTGCTCTTTGTAGTTTTTATAAATGACTTGGATGAGGAGGTTGAGGGGTGGGTTAGTAGATTTGCAGATGACACAAAGGTTGGAGGTGTCGTCGATAGTATAGAGGGCTACTGCAGGCTGTAGCGTGACATAGACAGGATGCAGACCTGGGCTGAGAAATGGCAGATGGAGTTCAACCTGGATAAATGTGAAGTGATGCATTTTGGAAAGTTGAACTCGAATGCTGAATATAGGATTAAAGACAGGATTCTTGGCAGTGTGGAGGAACAGAGGCATTTGGGTGTGCAAGTATATAGATCCCTCAAAGTTGCCACCCAAGTGGATGGGGTTGTTAAGAAAGCATATGGTGTTTTGGCTTTCATTAACAGGGGGATCGAGTTTAAGAGCCACAAGGTTTTGCTGCAGCTCTACAAGTCCCTGGTGAGACCACACTTGGAAAATTGTGTCCAGTTCTGGTCACCCTACTATAGGAAAGATACAGAGGCTTTGGAGAGGGTGCAAAGAAGGTTTACCAGGATGCTGCCGGGACTGGAGGGCTTGCCTTATGAAGAAAGGTTGAATAAGCTCGGACTTTTCTCTCTGGAGAGAAGGAGGAAGAGAGGAGACCTGATCGAGGTGTACAAGAGGAATGGATAGAGTCAATAGCCAGGGACTTTTCCCCAGGGAGGGACTGGTATGAGGAGTCGTAGTTTGAAGATATTTGGAGCAAGGTATAAAGGAGACTTCAGAGGTAGGTTCTTCACGCAGAGAGTTGTGAATGCATGGAATGCGTTGCCAGTGGTGGTGTTGGAAGCAGAGTCATTGGGGACATTTAAGCGACTGCTGGACATGCACATGGAGAGCAGTGAGTTGAGGCGTGCGTTGGTTATGTTACTATGTTTTACATTCGGATTAAATCTCGGCACAACATTGTGGGCCAAAGGGCCTGTTCTGTGCTGTACTTTTCTATGTTCTATTTCAATGTCGACAGTGAGCTAGAAACTTGGAGACTGTAAGAACCATGAAGATAGTATTAATAAGGGGAAGAGTAGGCAGAGAACAGATGAACACCAAAGAACTGGTGGCGTGAAGTGCACATACTTTAATACAAGGAGTATAGTGGGTAAGGCAGATGAACTTAGGTCTTGGATTGGTGCCTGGGAGTATGACATTATTGCCATCACAGAGACTCAGTTGAAGGACATAGAACATAGAACAATACAGCACAGAACAGGCCCTTCGGCCCACGATGTTGTGCCGAACATGTGTACTAGCTTAAGCACCTATCCAATTGCCACTTAAAGGTCACCAATGATTCTGACTCTGCCACTCCCACAGGCAGCGCATTCCATGCCCCCACCACTCTCTGGGTAAAGAACCTACCACTGACATCCCCCCTATACCTTCCACCCTTCACCCTAAATTTATGCTCCCCTTGTAACACTCTGTTGTACCCTGGGAAAAAGTTTCTGACTGTCTACTCTATCTATTCCTCTGATCATCTTATAAACCTCTATCAAGTCACCCCTCATCCTTCGCCGTTCCAATGAGAAAAGGCCTAGCACTCTCAACCTATCCTCGTATGACCTATTCTCCATTCCAGGCAACATCCTGGTAAATCTCCTCTGCACCCTCTCCAAAGCTTCCACATCTTTCCTAAAGTGAGGTGACCAGAACTGCACACAGTACTCCAAATGTGGCCTTACCAAGGTCCTGTACAGCTGCAACATCACCTCACGACTCTTGAATTCAATCCCTCTGCTAATGAACATTAATACACCATAGGCCTTCTTACAAGCTCTATCCACCTGAGTGGCAACTTTCAAAGATCTATGAACATAGACCCCAAGATCCCTCTGCTCCTCCACCTTACTAAGAACCCTACCGTTAACCCTATATTCCACATTCTTGTTTGTCCTTCCAAAATGGACAATCTCACACTTGACAGGGTTGAACTCCATCTGCCACTCCTCAGCCTAGCTCTGCATCATATCTAAGTCCCTTTGCAGCCGACAACAGCCCTCCTCACTATCCACAACTCCACCAATCTTCGTGTCGTCTGCAAATTTACTGACCCACCCTTCGACTCCCTCTTCCAAGACATTAATAAAAATTACAAACAGCAGAGGACCCAGAACTGATCCCTGTGGAACTCCACTTGTAACTGGGCTCCAGGCTGAATATTTACCATCTACCACCACTCTCTGACTTCGACCGGTTAGCCAGTTCTCTATCCAACTGGCCAAACTTCCCACTATCCCATGCCTCCTGACTTTCCGCATAAGCCTACCATGGGGAACCTTATCAAATGCCTTACTAAAATCCATGTACACTACATCCACTGCTCTACCCTCACCCACATGCTTGGTCACCTCCTCAAAGAATTCAATAAGACTTGTAAGGCAAGACCTGCCCCTCACAAATCCGTGCTGGCTGTCCTTAATCAAGCAGTGTCTTTCCAGATACTCATAAATCCTATCCCTCAGTATCCTTTCCATTACTTTGCCTACCACCGAAGTAAGACTAACTGGCCTGTAACTCCTGGGGTTATCCCTATTCCCTTTTTTGAACAGCGGCACAACATTCACCACTCTCCAATCCCCTGGCACCACCCCCATTGGCAGTGAAGACGAAAAGATCATTGCCAACGGCTCTGCAATTTCCTCCCTTGTTTCCCACATAATCCTAGGATATATCCCGTCAGGCCCAGGGGACTTGTCTATCCTCAAGTTTTTCAAAATGTCCAACACATCTTCCTTCCTAACAAGTGTCTCCTCTAGCTTACCAGTCCGTTTCATACTCTCCTCTTCAACAATACGGTCCCTCTCATTTGTAAATACTGAAGAAAAGTACTCATTCAAGACCTCTCCTATCTCTTCTGACTCAATACAGTCTCCCACTATTGTCCTTGATCGGACCTACCCTCGTTCTCGTCATTCTCATGTTTCTCACATACGCATAAAAGGCCTTGGGGTTACCTTGATCCTACCCACCTAAGATTTTTCATGCTCTCTCTTAGCTCTCCTAATCCCTTTCTTCAGCTCCTTCCTGGCTATCCTGTATCCCTCCAATGCTCTGTCTGAACCTTGTTTCCTCAACCTTATGTAAGCCTTGCAACTCTGATCCGGAGTTCTTCCAGCAACCAACACTTGCTGCAGATGTGGTCACTGCCGTTCACAATGGGATCAGCCAGCTCCCACATCATACATCTGCTGCTATTGGGGGGCCTGTAGTAAACACCCAACAAGGTGACTGCACCTTTCCTATTTCTGACTTCAGCCCATACTACCTCCAAAGGCAGATCCCCCTCGTCTGCCTTTCTGCAGCTGTTATACAATTTCTAGTTAGCAACGCCAACCCCGCTCCTTGTTTACCACCCCCCCCCCCCAATCTTACTGAAACATCTGTAACCAGGAACCTCCAACAACCATTCCTGTCCATCTTCTATCCACATTTCAGTGATGGCCACAACATCGTAGTCCCAGGTACAGATCCACGCCTTAAGTTCACCCACCTTATTTCTGATACTCCTTGCGTTGAAGTATACACACTTGATTCTGGATTAGTGGTACTGGAAGAGCACAGCAGTTTAGGCAGCATCCAAGGAGCTTTGAAATTGATGTTTCGGTCAAAAGCCCTTCATCAGGAATAAAGGCAGTGAGCCTGAAGCATGGACAGATAAGCTAGAGGAGGGTGGGGGTGGGGAGAAAGTAGCATAGAGTACAATGGGTGAGTGGGGGAGGGGATGAAGGTGATAGGTCAGGGAGGAGAGGGTGGAGTGGATAGGTGGAAAAGGAGATAGGCAGGTAGGACAAGTCCAGATAAGTCATGGGGACAGTGCTGAGCTGGAAGTTTGGAACTAGGGTGAGGTGGGGGAAGGGGAAATAAGGAAACTGTTGAAGTCCACATTGATGCCCTGGGGTTGAAGTGTTCCGAGGCGGAAGATGAGGCGTTCTTCCTCCAGGCGTCTGGTGGTGAGGGAGCGACGGTGAAGAAGGCCCAGGACTTCCATGCCCTCGACAGAGTGGGAGGGGGAGTTGAAATGTTGGGCCACGGGGCGGTGTGGTTGATTGGTGCGGGTGTCCCGGAGATGTTCCCTAAAGCGCTCTACTAGGAGGCGCCCAGTCTCCCCAATGTAGAGGAGACCGCATCGGAAGCAACGGATACAATAAATGAAATTAGTGGATGTGCAAGTAAAACTTTGATGGATGTGGAAGGCTCCTTTAGGGCCTTGGATAGAGGTGAGGGAGGAGGTGTGGGCACAGGTTTTACAGTTCCTGCAGTGGCAGGGGAAAGTGCCAGGATGGGAGGGTAGGTTGTCAGGGGGGTGTGGACCTGACCAGGTAGTCATGGAGGGAACGGTGTTTGTGGAAGGCGGAAAGGGGTAGAGAGGGAAATATATTCCTGGTGGTGGGGTCTGTTTGGAGGTGGCGGAAATGTCGGCGGATGATTTGGTTTAAGCGAAGGTTGATAGGGTGGAAGGTGAGCACCAGGGGCGTTCTGTCCTCGTTACAGTTGGAGGGGTGGGGTCTGAGGGCGGAGGTGCGGGATGTAGACAAGATGCGTTGGAGTGCATCTTTAACCACGTGGGAAGGGAAATTGCGGTCTCTAAAGAAGGAGGCCTTCTGGTGTGTTCTGTGGTGGAACTGGTCCTCCTGGGAGCAGATCCGGTGGAGGCGGAGGAATTGGGAATACGGGATGGCATTTTTGCAAGAGGTAGGGTGGGAAGAGGTGTAATCCAGGTAGCTGTGGGAGTCGGTGGGTTTATAAAAAATGTCAGTGTCAAGTCGGTCGTCATTAATGGAGATGGAGGACGTCCAGGAAGGGGAGGGAGGTGTCAGAGATGGTCCAGGTAAATTTAAGGTCAGGGTGGAATATGTTGGTGAAAGCCCATCTCTGTGTCTGCAAGTATTCCCTGTCGGTGCTACCTTCTCCACAGCCTCCCTACATTCTTGGACATCCTGAAAAACAGCTAACCTAAGGAAGGGCATGATTGGCACCTCAATGCTCCAGGATATAGCTGCTTCAGACAGGACAGGGCGGGAAGTAAAAGGGGGGGGGACTGGAGTTGCATTACTGGTCAGGGATGATATCACAGCTGTGCTAAAGGTGGGCGGCACGGTGGCACAGTGGTTAGCACTGCTGCCTCACAGCGCCAGAGACTCAGGTTCAATTCCCGCCTCAGGCGACTGACTGTGTGGAGTTTGCACGTTCTCCCCATGTCTGCATGGGTTTCCTCCGGGTGCTCCGGTTTCCTCCCACAGTCCAAAGATGTGCAGGTCAGGTGAATTGGCCATGCTAAATTGCCCGTAGTGTTAGGTAAGGGGTAAATGTAGGGGTATGGGTGGGTTGCGCTTCGGCGGGGCGGTGTGGACTTGTTGGGCCGAAGGGCCTGTTTCCACACTGTAAGTAATCTAATCTAATCTAATCTAAAGGAGGACATTATGAGGGGTTTAAGGAGTGAGGCATTGTGGGTGGAGCTAAGAAATAAGCAGGGTGCAGTTACATTGTTGGGGCTGTAATACAGGCCTCCCAACAGTGAGCATGAGGTAGAAGAACAAATAAGTCAACAGATTATGGAAAGATGAAGAAGCAATAGGGTAGTGGTGATGGGAGATTTTAATTTTCCCAACATTGGCTTGGATACACTTAATGTCAGAGATCTGGATGGGGCAGAATTTGTAAGAAGCATCAGGAGAGTTTTATAGAGCAGTTTGTCAATAGCCCAACGAGTGAAGGACCTAGTACTGGGGAATGAACCAGGACAGGTGGTGGAAGTTGCATGGGGGATTTCTTTGGGAACAGTGACCACAATTCTGTAAGTTTTAGAATATTTATACACAAAGATGAGAGTGGTTCTCGGGGAAGAGCACTAAACTGGGCCAAGGCCAATTATATCAAAATTAGGTAGGAGCTGGGATTTGTGGATTGGACACAGCTGTTTGTAGGGAAGTCCACATTTGAGATGTGGGAGGCTTTCAAAAATAGGCTAAAGATAGTCAGGATAGGCATGTCCCATTGAAGGCAAGGGATAGGAAAGGCAAGATTTGTGAACCGTGGATGACGGGAGAAATCGTACATATAGCCAGGAGGAAAAGAAAAGCATACATAAGGTCCAGGCAGCTAAGAACAGAACGGGCCCTGGAGGAATATCGGAAAAGTAGGACCAGTCTTAAACAAGGAATCAAACAGGCAAAAAGCGGTCATGAAATAGCTTTAACGGGCAGAATTAAGGAGAATCCCAAAGCCTTTTATTCGTATATAAGAAGTAAGCGGGTAATTAGAGAAAGGATTAGTCCACTAAAAGATAACGAAGGAAGGCTGTGTGTAGAACCTGAGAGAATGAGTGAGGTCCTGAATGATTACTTTGCATCAGTGTTCACTGAAGAGAGGGACATGATGAATGTTGAGATTACAGATTGAAGTTTGAATAGTCTGGATCACGTTGACATAAGTAGGGAAGATGTGTTGGGTAGGCTGGAGGTTATTAAGGTGGACCAATCCCCAGGACCGGATGGGATCTATCCCAGGTTGCTGAGGGAGGTGAGAGAGGAAATAGCTGGGGCCCTGACAAATATCTTTGTGACATCCTTAAATACAGGTGAGGTGCCAGAGGACTGGAGGGTTGCTCATGTTGTCCCCCTGTACAAGAAGGGTGGTAGGGATATTCCGAGTAACTACAGTGAGCCTGACATCAGTGTTGGGAAAGCTGCTGGAGAAGGTACTGAGGGATAAGATCTATTTATATTTAGAAAAGAATGGGCTTATCAGTGATAGGCAACATGTTTTTTTTTGCAGGGGAGATTGTAGCTTACTAGCTTAATCAAGTTCTTTGAGGAAGTGACCAAGTTGATGGATGAAGGAGGGGCTGTTAATGTCATACACATCGACTTTAGTAAGGCATTTGATAAGGTTCCCCATGATAAACTAATAGAGAAAGTGAAGTCACATGCTGTGCAGGGTGTTCTCGCCAGGTGGATAAAGAACTGGTTGAGCAACAGGAGACAGAGAGTAGGAGTTGAAGGAAGTTTCTCGAAATGGAGGAAGGTGACCAGTGGTGATCCACAGGGGTCAGTGCTGGGGCCACTGTTGTTTGTGATATACATAAATGATCTGGAAGAGGGCACTGTTGGTATGATCAGCAAGTTTGCAGATGACACAAAGATTGGTGGAGTAGCAGAAAGCATGTCAAAGAATACAGGAGCATATAGATAGACTAGTGAGTTGGGCAGAGAAGTGGCAGATGGAGTTCAATCCAGCCAAATGTGAGGTGATACATTTTGGGAAGTCCAATTCTAGATCGAATTATATAGTAAACGGAAGAGCCTTGGGAAAGGTTGATGAGCAGAGACATCTGGGAGTGCAGGACCATTGTACTCTGAAGGTTGCTGCACAGGTGGATATAGTGGACAAGTAAGCATATGGTATGCTTGCCTTCATCGGACAGGGTATTGAGTGTAAGAGCTAGCAGGTCATGTTAAAATTATACATGATATTGGTTTGGCCACATTTTGAATACTGTGTACAGTTCAGGTCACCACACTACCAAAAGGATGTGGACGCTTTGGAGAGGGTGCAGAGAAGGTTTACAGGGATATTGCCTGGTATGGAAGGTGCTAGCTATGAAGAGAGGGTGAGTAGGTTAGGTTTGTTTTCACTAGAAAAAAGGAGATTGAGGGGGGACCTGATTGAGGTTTAAAAAATCATGAAGGATATAGACAGGGCGGATAGAGACAAGCTTTTTCCCAGGGTGAAGGGGATTCAATAACGAGAGGTCACGCTTTCAAGGGGATACACTCGGCAAGTACTTTACACAGAGGGTGGTGGATGTCTGGAATGTGTTGCCAGCAAAGGTGGTAGAGGCAGGCACGGTAGATTCATTTAAGATGCATTTGGACAGATGCATGAGTAGGTGGGGAACAGAGGGATACAGATTCTGAAGAATTGGGCGACAGGTTTAGACAATGGATTTGGATTGGCTCAGGCTTCGAGGGCCGAATCGCCTGTTCCTGGGCTGTAAATTTTCTTTGCTCTTTGTTTTTTCGTAGTAGTGTCTCGTTGAATAGGAGAGCCATGTACTGGAGTATAGGAGTTGTGAGGTCATGTTGCAGCTACAGGGACATTGGTGAGGCCACTTTTGAAATATTGCACTCAATTCTGCTCTCACTGCTATAGGAAGGATATTCTGAAAGGGTTCAGAAAAGATTTATAAGGATGTTGCCAGAGTTGGACGGTTTGAGAGAAAGGCAGAGGCTGAGTAGGCTGGGGTTATTTTCCCTGGAACGTCAGAGGCTGAGGTTTTTCACCCCATCTATGTGCCCCAACCTTATGAAATCATGGGGCGCATGGACAGGGTGAATAGCCAAGGTCTTTTTCCTGGGTAGGGGAGTCCAAAAGTAGAGATCATAGCTTTAAGGAGAGGGGAAAGATTTAGAAGGGACCTCGGGGCAGATTTTTCATGCAGGGGATGGTGTGTTTATGGAATGAGCTGCCAGAGGAAGTAGTGAAGGCTGGGACAATTAAAAGACATCTAAATGGATATATGAAGAGGAAGGTTTAGAGCGATGTGGGCAAAATGCTGGCAAATAGGATGAGGTTAATTTCGGATATCTGGTCAGCATGGATGAGGTACAAGTGAAGTCAGCACTCCCCACTGACCACAGGGCCACTGACTGAGATTAAAAAATTCACATCACAGGTTCTTTTACAACTCAATGTTCTTCACCATTGTATTCGGAATGAACATCCAGTATACACATTAACATAGCTCCTCTCATCTGGAGAGTCAGCAACTCATTCCAAAAACAAACTCCCTCCTGAGTCAGCATTCTCTGACAGCTTTGGATTTGCTTCAGACATAATTTCCCAGTTTCACTTTGGGTTCACTTGCGAAAATCATCCAAAAGCTCAAAACAACAAATATCATTTTCCCATTATTCAACGTAACAAGACATGACCCAGCCAGCCTTCAAGGGAGACAGAAAAGAAGAAGTACTGTCTCCACCACTTCATCTGTCACATTTAAATCAGGCAATCATTTAACTGTTTTCCATTTCTTATAGTTTTTTGTACCATCGCTGCTTCCCGTACTTGATGTGCTCCAGTTGGAACAGACATTGATTTGAGTGGTTCACACCTGAAGGTGCAAGTCTCCTGTATATTCAATTTGCTGGATGAGGTTTTGGGTTACACTGTGCGTGACTCAACTCTAACTGCAGGAACCAAGATGTTCAATAAACAGATAGCACCTTGTTCAGATCCAATTACCTTGTGTGCTCAAAACGCTCTGAACAGTGTTAGATGACAGTTTTTATAGTGATAGCCTACAATTTTGGTCAGTTGTAATTGTGTTGCCACATTAAACCCAATCATGCTTCAAGCTGACGAACCACACCAAAGGCAAGTTGCCCACTCTGCACAGGTTAGAGGATACATCGGATATTAACTCTGTGTCAGGTACTGCCGGTGATCACACAGATCTAGGAGGCCATCAATTTAACTCCTATTACACATTACACTGGCACTTCCATGTAGGCCTGAGAGAGCAGTCCTTCAGGAGACAATGTGACCTTCTGGGTGAATGTTAAATTGAGATGCCCTCTACCTGCCAGAGTCAAAACAGAAGAACTTTTGGGGAGGGGGCGAACATTGCTCATTGGATACCTAAGCTTTACCCTGCTGTCAGTCTGCTGTCATCCCCAGTCAGGCCAAATCCAACCCTCACTCCTTGGACTTGTCATTAGCTCATCATTTCAAAGCCTGACAGAAAGTTGGGTGGCACAATGGTTCAGGGGTCAGCGCTGCTGCCTCATAGCACCAGGGACCCAGGTTCGATTCCAGCCTCGGGTGACTGTCTGTTTCGGAGTTTGCATGTTTTCCCCGTGTCTGCATGGGTTTCCTCCCACAGGTGGATTGGCTATGCTAAATTAACCATAGCATCCAGGGATGTACAGGCTGGTGGCTTAGTCATGGGAAATGCAGGGTTACAGGGATATTGTAGGGGGTGGATCTTGACGGGATGCTCTTCCGAGGCACAGTGTTGATTCAATGGGCTGAATGACCACTGTAGGTATTCTATGAAACGTTTCCAACCCCCACACGCCTGCCAAAGCCAGAACTCCCTTCTGGACTCCCACCCAACCTGTCCACTCAGACTGTCCCCCTGAGCTTGCTGAATGTACCCAATGGGCTCTCCTCTGCCCATCACCCCTGACCCGGGCCTCAGACTCTGAGTGAGTCACCATCTGAAAGAACCCAGAAGAAACAAACAAAATCTTGAGCAACCAACATTCAAAGCACAGGACAACGACGCAAATTGAAGGACAATCTCACAATACAAGATGATTAGTCATCCTGGAGGGAGGTTCAGTAAAGATTCTGCATACAACCTGATAACATAGAACACTGCCCTGCCAAAATTCAGGAGCCAAGCAGACAGGAGGTGCATGCAACTTCTGTCTAAAGTGTTAGCACAAAAGAATAAGGAATAGTTCATAGAATAATGTGGAAGCAGGCCATTCGATTCTAAACCGAACCACCGAGGAGCATCCAACCCAGACTTACCCCATTCCTGCAACCCTGAATTTCCTCTGGCTAACCTAACCTGGGAGAAAGTGAGGCCTGCAGATACTGGAGATCAGAGTTGAAAAGTGTGGTGCTGGAAAAGCACAGTCGGTCAGGTAGCACCCAAGGAGCAGGAGAATTGACGTTTTGGGCAGAAGCCCTTCATAAGAATGCTCAATCGACCTGCACACAATGGGCAATTTAACACGGCCAATCCAACTAACCTGCACATCTTTGGACTGTGGGAGGAAACCAGAACAACCAGAGGAAACCCCCCACACAGGGGAGAATGTGCAAACTCCACACAGAGGATGGAATTGAACCCAGGTTCCTGGCACAATGAGGCAGCAGTGCTAACCACTGAGCCACCGTGCTGCCCATTGATGTGACACACGGGATGGAGATTTTCAGATGATAGAATCTGCAGACTTCAGCCAAACACTACTTCACAGGTCACACTTTCCCAGAAAATCTCAACTGGGCATGGCCAAAGTTGGCTGATTATCAGATGCCAATTAATATTCGGTTGGAATTCTGGTTGCTCCCAGTGCACACTGATTATTCACATTAAAGACCAGGTCAACACAGTCACAGCCTTCCATCAATTCCAAGTTGTTTTTGTGGCTGGGAAAGATCCCGGCACATTTTCAGAGAAGAACAGGAGCATCTTCCATTGGTGACTCAATATAGAGGGAAAGAAGTTGTGTTTATTGATGGCTGATCATGGAGCTTCAAAACATGGAGCCAACAAGGGAGAGAATTGAATCACTGATATAATGTAGGAAATACCTTTGGGTTGGGAGCAATCTCCTCATTGTTCTGAACTCATCTTTATTGGTCAAGTGCATTGAGTATTGGAGTTGAGAGATCATGTTAGGCTGTACAGGACTTTGGTTAGGCTACATTTGGAATACTGCATTCAATATGGTATCCCTGCAGTAGGAAAATATTATTCAACTTGAAAAGGCCCAAAAAAGATTTACAAGATGTTGCCAGGGTTGGAGGATTTAAGAAATAGGGAGAGGCTGAAAAGGCTGGGGCTTATTTTCCAGGAATATCAGAGGCTGAGGGATGACCTTATAGAGGTTTATAAAATCATGAGGGGCATGGATAGGTTGAATCACCAAGTTCATTTTCTCAGGGTAACGGAGTCCAAAACTAGAGGGCTTAGGTTTAAGGTGAGAGGGGAAAGATTTAAAGGGACGTAAGGGGCAACTTTTTCACACAGAGGGTGGTGCGTGCATGGAGTGGGCTGCCAGAGTAAGTGGTGGAGGCTGGTATAATTACAAAAGATGTCTGGATGGGAATATGAATAGGAAGGGGTTAGACAGATATGGGCCAAATGCTGGCAAATGGGACTGGATTAGTTTAGGATATTTGGTTGGTGTGGACAAGTTGGACTGAAAAGTCTGTTTCCATGCTGTACATGTCTATCAAGAGTGTGATGCTGGAAAAGCACAGGAGGTCAGGCAGCATCCAAGGAGGAGGAGAATCGACGTTTCAGGTGTAAGCTCTTTATCAATAATGATGCTTGTAGGTCGGAGGCCTGAGAGATAAATGGGAGGGGTGTGGGTCTAGGGGGAAGGTAGCTAAGAATGCAATTGGTAGGTGAAGGTGAGGGAGAAGGTGATAGGTCAGAGAGGAGGGTGAAGCAGATAGATGGGAAAGGTGATGGTCAGGAGGGCAGTGCTGAGTTGGAGGCTTGGGATAGGGATAATGTGGGAGGAGGGGAAATGAGGAAACTGGTGAAATCCACATTGATCCCATGTGGTTGTAGGGTCCCAAGGCAGAATATGAGGTGTTCTTCCTCCTGCTGTCAGGTGGTAAGGGTTTGGTGATGGAGGAGGCCCAGGACGTGCATGTCCTTTATGGAGTGGGAGGGGGAGTTGAACTGTTCAACCATGGGACTGTGGGGTTGGTTAGTGTGGGTGTCCCAAAGATGTTCTCTGAAATGATCCTCAAGTTGGTGTCCTGTCTCCCTGATGTAGAGGAGACCACATCGGGTTCAACGGATACAGGAGATGACATTGGTAGAGGTATAGGTACATTTCTGTTGGATGTGGAAGGATCCTTTGGGGCCTTGGACAGAGGTGAGGGGGGTGGGGGGGGGGGGGGGGTGGTTAGGGAGGTGTGGGTGCAGGTTCTGCAAATCCTGCATTGGCAGGGGAAGGTGCTGGGAGTGGATGATGGGCTGATTGGGGGCATGGACCTGACGAGGGAGTCACGGAAGGAATGGTCTCTCCGAAACACTGATAGAGGTGAGGAGGGAAATGTATCTCTAGAGATGGGGTCTGTTTGTAGGTGGAGGATGATGCACTGTATGTGGAGGTTGGTGGTGTGTCTGGTGGTGGGGTCCGTTTGTAACTGATGGAAGTGGCGGAAGATGCTCTGGTGGCGAGGTCCGTTTTAATTTCTATATCTCTATGACGCGATTGGATTCAGTCTTTTGGTAAATGGGAACACAGAGCAAGAAGACCATGTCAGTCTCACCACCCTGACAAACGTATCTTTAAGTTAGGAAATAAATAATACTGGCAAAGGCTGCTCAGTAAAGGTGTTTCAGAGAAGGCCTTAAAATCGTAGAATCAAACCAGTACAGAAGAGGCCCACCTGCCTGTAGAGTCTGACTGACAATAACCATCTGAAAGTGGAGAGGTAGGAAGATTGAGAATTAAAGAGCAGGAATTCCAGAGCTCGGAGCCTCGGAAACTGAAGCCATGGCTAGGTGAAGAAATTGGGAGGCACATGTCAGAATCACTGAAATGCTTGTGCTTGAAGCAGATTGCCCTTTGCCCTGTCAGGAACACTGCAAAGTCAGCCAAGAGAGGCCAGGAGAGCACACACAGGCTCCTAGTAACCACTTTATCCTCAATTTGCACCCAGTGAAGAGGTCATTGCCAGGAGGTGAATCGGGTGAAAATTGGCTTGGCACTAGTGATTTACGAATGGTCACCCTTTCACAGACTGGTTGAACTTGAAATAATGAATAGTCATACCTCCAGATTTCATCGTGAAGAGACACAGTCAGCAAGCAAGGCTGTTCAATTTCACACATGATTCGGAGATGCCGGTGTTGGACTGGGGCGTACAAATTTAAAAATCACACAACACCGGGTTATAGTCCAACAGGTTTAATTGGAAGCACTAGCTTTCGGAGCGACGCTCCTTCATCAGGTGATTGTGGAGGGCTCGATCGTAACACAGAATTTATAGCAAAAATTTACAGTGTGATGTAACTGAAATTATACATTGAAACATTGATTGTTAAGCCTTTCATCTGTTAGAATACAGTGATAGTTTCACTTCTTTCATGTGTAAATCACAAAACCATTTTTTTAAAGTTGCATTCTCAGATTACCTACATAAATTCATGCAGTTTTTGAGCTCAGAGCTCTACATGAATGCATGCAGTTTTTGAGCAAACTACAATGTAACTCTGCAAATACAAATTCACCACACAAAATATGTGTGTGCATGTGGGCCTTTGTCTGTCTGTGTGTGTCTGGGGTGGGGGTTGTGAGTGTGAGAAAGTGTGTGTGTCTGTGTGTGTGTGTGTGTAGTGAGTGCAGAGTGTCTTAAGTTTGTGAGGGGGTGCATGTGTGAGTGTGGGAGTGTGTGTGTCTCTAAGGGTGTGTGTGGGGGTCTGTGTGCGCGTCTGTGTGTACCTGTGTCCGTGTGTATGTGAGAGTGTACGTGAGAATTTCACACAGTTCACATTGTTTGGGCACAGCCCTTTGACAGTCATGGCCCCAAGGCTTTTCCATCTAATCCTCTGAGTATCAGAGCAGCAACTCAGCATGAAAATAACAACGGCAAGCAGCTCCCAGCTCGTGTGCTTCGCATGGCCAATGAGTTAATGAAGGAATGTTTGACGCAGTGATGTTCTGCCTCATTAGTCTCTCTGCTTCAAATGTGCAAATGAAATTCATTTCTACCCAGTTCAGAATGACAGGTGACTGGAAGGTGGAACTAACTCCATCAGTTCATGTAGAATTAAATTGTTCTAAGAGATCGGAATGCAACATATTCCATCGATGCATTAAATGTGGTAACTCAGGCCATCAGCAGCTGAATCTGGATGTACATACATGCAATTATTTTTATTGTACATCACATTGTTGCCATCTACAGCTATCCTCAAGACTATGAACAAAGAACAAAGAACATTACAGCACAGGAACAGGCCCTTCAGCCCTCCAGGCCTGCGCCAATCCAGATCCTTGATCTAAACCTGTCACCTATTTTCTAAGGATCTCCATCCCTCTGCTCCCTGCCCATTCATGTATCTGTCTAGATACATCTTAAATGATGCAATGTGCCCGTCTCTACCACCTCCTATGGCATCGCATTCCAGAAACCCACCACCCTCTGCGTAAAGAACTTTCCTTGCATATCTCCCCTAATCTTTCCCCCTCTCACTTTGAACTTGTGACCCCTAGTAATTGAGTCCCCCACTCTGGGAAAAAGCTTCCTCCTATCCATCCTGTCTATACCTCTCATGATTTTGTATACCTCAATCAGGCCTCCCCTCAACCTCTGTCTTTCTACTGAAAATAATCCTAAATTATTCAATCTCTGTTCATAGCTAGCACCCTCCATACCAGGCAACATCTTGGTGAACCTCCTCTGCTCCATCTCCAAAGCACCCACATCCTTAGTAATATGACCAGAACTGTACGCAGTATTCCAAATGTGGTCGAACCAAAGTCTAATAAAACTGTAACATGACCTGCCAACACTTGTACTCAACCCTGTCCGATGAAGGAAAGCATACCTTATCTCTTCTTGACCACTCTATTGACCCACATTGCCACCTTCAGGGAACAATGGACCTGAACACCCAGATCTCTCTGTACATCAATTTTCCTCAGGGCTTTTCCATTTACTATACAGTTCACTTTTGAATTGGATCTTCCAAAATGCATCACCTCGCATTTGCCCAGATTGAACTCCATCTTCCATTTCTCTGCCTAACTCTCCAATCTATCTATATTCCACTGCACTATCTGACAGTCCCCATCAATCTGTACTTCTCCATCAATCGTAGCATCATCTGCAAACTTGCTAATCCGACCACCTATACCTTCCTCCAAATCATTCGCATATATCACGAACAACAGTGGTCCCGACACAGATCCCTGTGGAACAGTTCTCCAGTTTGAGAAACTTTCTTGAACTACTACTCCCTGTCTCCTGTTGCCCAGCCAGTTCTCTATCCATCTAGCTAGTACACCCTGGACCCCATGCGACTTCACTTTCTCCATCAGCCTACCACAGGGAACCTTACTGAAGTCCATGTATATGACATCTAAAACCCTCCCCTCATCAACTTTGTCACTTCCTCAAAGAATTCTATTCAATTGGTAAGACATGACCTTCCTTGCACAAAACTATGTTGCCTACCACTGATAAGCCAAGTTTCTTCCAAATGGGAACAGAACCCATCCCTCAGTATCTTCTCCTGAAGCTTCCTTACCACTGACTTAAAATCATAGAGTCAGTCATACAGCAGGGGAACAGACCCTTCAGTCCAACCAGTCCATGCTGACCATAATCCCAAACTAAACTAGGCTCATATCCCTCCAAACATTTATTATTCATGCACTTATCTAAACGCCTTTCAAATGTTGTAACTGTATCCATATACACCACTTCCTCTGGAAGCTCATTAGATACACAAACCACTGTCTGTGTAAAATAAATTGCCCCTCGTGTCTTTTTTAAAATCTTTCTCCTCTCACCTTAAAAATATGCCCCTTAGTCTTGAAATATCCGACCCCAGGAAAAATCTTGAAATATCTAGACCCCTCATGATTTTAGCGTCATTTAAGATGTCTCTGGACAGATACATAAATGGGCAGGGAGCAGAGGGATACAGACCTGACTTCAGGCTCACCGATCTATAATTACCTGGATTAGCCCTGCTACCCTTCTTAAACAAGGGGACAACATTAGCAATTCTCCAGTCATCCGGGACCTCTCCCATGTTCAAGGATGCTGCAAAGATATCTGTTACAGCCTCACATTTTCCTCTACTCGCTTTCCTTAGTAACCTGGGATAGATCCCAACCGGATCTGGGGACTGGTCCAGCTTAAGGCCTTTTAGTCTACCCAATAATTCCTCCCTCCTTATGCTGAACATCTATCCCTAACCTCAACATCCATCATGTCCCTCTCCTCGGTGAATACAGATGCAAAATACTCCTTAAGAGTATCATCGATTTTCTCTGACTCCAAGCATAATTTTCCTCCTTTGTCCTTGAGTGGGCCAATCCTTTCTCTAGTTACCCTCTTGCTCCTTATATATGAATGAAAGACTTTGGGGTTTTCCTTAACCCTGCTTGCTAAAGATATTTTATGATTCCTTTTAGCCCTCCGGCAGAGTCATAAAGTCATCGAGATATGCAACACAGAATCAAACCCTTCGGTCCAACTTGTCCATGCCAATTAGAAATCCAAACTTAACCTAGTCGCATTTGCCACCATTTGGCCCATATCTCTCCAATTCCTTGCTATTCATGTACACATCCAAATGACTTTTCAATAATTCCTCATTTCAGATCAGTCCTATTTTCCTGATATTCTTCCAAAGCTTTGTCAGTTTTTAGTCGTCTCAACCTTATATATGTTTCCTTTTTCTTCTTAGCTAATCTCACAATTTCACCTCTCATCCATGGTTCCCTAATCTCACTATTTCTATCCCACATTTTCACTCGAATATGTCTGTCCTGCACTCTAATCAATTGCTCTTTAGAAGTCTCCCAGATATCAAATGAGGATTTACCTTCAAAAAGCTCTTCCCAATCCACATTCCCCACCTCCTATTGAATTTTGTTATTGTTAGCCATCTCCCACTTTAGCACTCTTCCTTTAGGACCACTCTCGTCTTTGTATATGAGTATTCTAAAACCTACGGATTTACTTGTGATTGCTATTTTCAAAGTAATCCCCTCCTGAAGCTTCATCCACCTGGCTGGGCTCATTCCCCAACACCAGGTCCGGTATGGCCCCTTCCCAAGTTGGATTATTTACATACTGCTCTATAAAAACCATCCTGGATGCTCCTTACAAATTCTGTACCATCTAGACCTCTAGCATATGATTAAGGTGAAGTTGCCATAGTCTCACCAGATCACTGTCCTGTTCTGTTAGAGAGACAGAGAGATGATTGGTGATGGTTTAACCTGAGGGTCACAATGCCTCAGGTAAGGGGAGAAATTGAGAAGGAAAATCCTTCATGGTGACCACAGCCATTATGGGAATTGAACCAATGCTATTGGCATCACTATCTATCAGGTCTCCAAATAAACTCAAACAGTAAATTATCACTGAATTCCCTGGCCTATCATCAATCTGCATACCCCCATGCTCACACCAACTCCAAACATACTGCCTAGTTCATCTATTATCTCCAAACTTATAACAGCAGTGACGTAGATAGGTTTATTTCAATCTCAATATAACCTTGCCATTAATCCCAGAATTGTAATCTCTTCCATCCCACACCACATTTTCCTGTGGTTTTTGCCGATTCCTCAGGACCATTATGCATGACAATACGATAGAGTCAAGGTACTGTATGGCAGACAGGGCTTTAACTCAGTTTGTGCATTACCAGGAGACTGTGATTCATTTACAGTGACCTGAAGAGCAACTTATTCCACATAAAGTGTGGTTCGCATGTGGACTTAACACCAAAAGAAAGTGGTAGATGTTGGTACAGTACAACATTGAAAAGACATTTGGACAGGTACATGTGTAGGAAAGGCCCAGAGGGATATGGGCCAAATGCAGGAAAATGGGGCTAGTTTAGTCCAGGAGACCTGGCTAGCATAGACAAGCGAGACTGAAGGGTCCATTTCAGTGTTGTATAGCTCTCTGCAATGACAAGTTATGGAGTAATGTGACACCCAATAGCTGTTTGGAACATGTAGAGGAGCCATATAGAACAAAAAGAGATCCCCACTCTCAAGATCCTTCATCAGGAGTAATGGCCAACTCATTACTGAATTATGAGCTTGCTTTCATCAATACTTCTTAGTAATTTTTGTAATTTACATAAATGATTTGGATGCGAACATAGAACGTATAGTTAGTAAATTTGCAGATGACACCAAAATTGGAGGTGCAGTGGACAGCGAAGGTTGCCTCAGATTACAACAGGTTCTTGATCAGATGGGTAAATGGACTGAGGCGTGGCAGATGAAGTTTATTTTAGATAAATGCGAGGTGCTGCAATTTGAATTAGAATTGGAATTCCTATACTGCAGAAATAGGCCCTTCTGCCCAACAAGTCCACACCAGCCCTTTGAAGAGTATCCCACCCAGACCCAATACTCCACATTTCCCCTGACGAATGAACCTAACCTAAATATCCCTGAACATGATGGACAATTTATCCTGGCCAATTCCCCCCAACCTTCATATCCTTGGACACTGCAGGCAATTTAGCATGGCGTGGGTTGCACCTCACAGTGCCAGAGACCCGCGTTCAATTCCCGCCTCAGGCAACTGTCTGTATGGAGTTTGCACATTCTCCCCGTGTCTGCATGGGTTTGCTCTAGTTTACTCCCACAGTCCAAAAATGTGCAGGTTGGGTGAATTGGCTATATTAAATTGCCTGTAGTGTTAGGTGAAGGGGTAAATGTAGGGGAATGGGTCTAGGTGGGTTGCTCTTCGGAGGGTCGGACTTGTTGGGCCGAAGGGCCTGTTTCCACGCTGTAAGTAATCTAATTCACCTAGCCTGCGCTGGGACTGGGGCTGTTTTCCCTGGAGCATCTGAGGCTGAGGGATGACCTTATGGAGGTATATAAAATCATGAGGGGCATAGATTTGTACATGTCTATGACTCTGTGACCTAAAACTGAATTGAAGTAATCAACAATTTACCCGAGGATGTGGCATTCAATATTTTTCACTGTCACTGGCCATTTACTCTCTGACCAATGGGTAGCACTGCTGCCTCACAGCGCCAGGGACACAGGTTCAATTCTAGCCTCCAGCGACTGTCTGTGTGGAGTTTGCACGTTCTCCCCATGTCTGCGTGGGTTTCCTCCCACAAAATCCAAACATGCGTCGGCTAGGTGGATTGGCCATGCTAAATTGCCTGTAGTGTCCAAGGATATGAAGATTGGGGTAATTTGCCATGGGAAATGCAGGGTTACAGGGTAGGGGGGGTGGGAGTTGAGTCTGGGTGGGATGCTCTACAGAGAGACAGTGTGGATTAGTGGTGCTGGAAGAGCACAGCAGGTCAGGCAGCATCCAAGTAGCTTTGAAATCGACGTTTCGGACAAAAGCCCTTCATCAGGAATAAAGGCAGTGAGCCTGAAGGGTGGAGAGATAAGCTAGAGGAGGGTGGGGGTGGGGAGAAAGTAGCATAGAGTACAATGGGTGAGTGGGGGAGGGGATGAAGGTGATAGGTCAGGGAGAAGAGGGTGGAGTGGATAGGTGGAAAAGGAGATAGGCAGGTAGGACAAGTCCGGACAAGTCATGGGGACAGTGCTGAGCTGGAAGTTTAGAACTAGGGTGAGGTGGGGAAGGGGAAATGAGGAAACTGTTGAAGTCCACATTGATGCCCTGGGTTGAAATGTTCCGAGGCGGAAGATGAGGCGTTCTTCCTCCAGGCGTCTGGTGGTGAGGGAGCGGCGGTGAAGGAGGCCCAGGACCTCCATGTCCTCAGCAGAGTGGGAGGGGTAGTTGAAATGTTGGGCCATGGGACGGTGTGGTTGATTGGTGCGGGTTTCCCGGAGATGTTCCCTAAAGCGCTCTGCTAGGAGGCGCCCAGTCTCCCCAATGTAGAGGAGACCACATCGGGAGCAACGGATACAATAAATGATATTAGTGGATGTGCAAGTAAAACTTTGATGGATGTGGAAGGCTCCTTTAGGGCCTTGGATGGAGGTGAGGGAGGAGGTGTGGGCACAGGTTTTACAGTTCCTGCGGTGGCAGGGGAAAGTGCCAGAATGGGAGGGTGGGTTGTAGGGGGGCGTAGACCTGACCAGGTAGTCACGGAGGGAACGGTCTTTCCGTAAGGCGGAAAGGGGTGGGGAGGGAAATATATTCCTGGTGGTGGGGTCTGTTTGGAGGTGGCGGAAATGTCAGCGGATGATTTGGTTGATGCGAAGGTTGCTCGGGTGGAAGGTGAGCACCAGGGGCGTTCTGTCCTTGTTATGGTTGGAGGGGTGGGGGCTGAGGGCGGAGGTGCGGGATGTGGACGAGATGTGTTGGAGGGCATCTTTAACCACATGGGAAAGGAAATTGCGGTCTCTAAAGAAGGAGGCCATCTGGTATGTTCTGTGGTGGAACTGGTCCTCCTGGGAGCAGATCCGGCGGAGGCGGAGGAATTGGGAATACGGGATGGCATTTTTGCAAGAGGTAGGGTGGGAAGAGGTGTAATCCAGGTAGCTGTGGGAGTCGGTGGGTTTGTAAAAAATGTCAGTGTCAAGTCGGTCGTCATTAATGGAGATGGAGAGGTCCAGGAAGGGGGGGGGGAGGTGTCAGAGATGGTCCAGGTAAATTTAAGGTCAGGGTGGAATGTGTTGGTGAAGTTGATGAGTTGCTCAACCTCCTCGCGGGAGCACAAGGTGGCGCCAATGCAGTCATCAATGTAGCGGAGGAAGAGGTGGGGAGTGGTGCCGGTGTAATTACAGAAGATCAACTGCTCTACGTAGCCAACAAAGAGACAGGCATAGCTGGGGCCCATATGTGTGCCCATGGCTACCCCTTTGGTCTAGAGGAAGTGGGAGGATTCAAAGGAGAAATTGTTAAGGGTGAGGACCAGTTCAGCCAAACGAATGAGAGTGTCGGTGGAAGGGTACTGTTGGGGACGTCTGGAGAGGAAAAAACAGAGGGCTTGGAGGCCCTGGTCATGGCGGATGGAGGTGTAGAGAGATTGGATATCCATGGTGAAGATGAGGCATTGGGGGCCAGGGAAACGGAAGTCTTGGAGGAGGTGGAAGGTGTGGATGGTGTGGACTATTGGGCTGAATGGTCTGTTTCTACAGTGTAGGGATTCTATGATTATATTCCCTCGCTCTCAGTTGTTCCACACTTACTTACTCCCTCACTCGCCAAACCACCTCTGCTCCTTAACAGGTCAGTTCTGCATTACGAACCCAGTAAAACTACACTCTCCCCGACCCCCACCCCACTTTGTCATAGCCACACTGACAGACACAAGAAGAGGAGCAAGAGACAGCAGCACAATTCGGAATTCTGTCAAACTGAATCCCTCCTGTAAAATGTAATGAACTCCACACAGTTTTGAATGTATTTTTTGTGCAGTGAAGATGGGGTGAATCCACTAACATTTGAAAGAATAACAATCTTAATGAAAAGCCACTCTGCCAATTGTTCACTCTTGTGAAATGGTTGATAATTCAAAGCAAGGTTCAGTATCAATCCATCAGCAGTCAAGCCCAGGCCAGATGAACAGATCCTGATCCACAAGTGGGGAAAAACAATTAATTCAATTACTTCCCAATTATCCAGACATCTTTATTCAAATGATAACACTCATTGAACCAGGCACTTTTAAAATTAGAGAATAGAATGTGTACAAGTCTCACGATCTTCAGCTATGTGGTTTCTCAATATGGCTCCATTTAACAATGCTGCAATTATTAACTTTCTGTGTGTGAGCCAATTACAGCACAAGCTCAATGCAAAGTGCTGCCTTATTTGACCAATGACAAAAGGTGCACACAGCTTATAAGTGCAAATTGTGCATTAAATAGTGCAAGATTGCGAGATAGTTATGGATGAGGCAAGTCTGGTGATTAACAATGTATTTATTTCCAGGTAAAGTTTTTCATGTTGCTGATTGAGAAGTAAGTATTTTCTAGCACACTTGGAACAGCCTTTCTATAATTGCTTGTCCGCTGAAAAGAGCAAATAGGAGGTCAATTTATTATGCCGTCCAACTGGCCATATCTCTGATAATGCAGCTCTCGCTCAGTACTGCCCTACTGGCTCAGCATGCATGAAGTTTTTAAATCTCTGGAATATAAAGTGGAGCATAAACGTTTGAGTCAGGGACTTGAGTGTCAGCCAAGTTCTGATGAGTTTTGAGTGCAGTACAGTCAGGAATTGCAGGGAGGAAAACAGCTAGCAATATTCAGCCTATGGGTGATTTACTTCTTTAGTGTAAATGTCAGCTTAATCTGCAATTGTGTGTACTATAAAGGATCCATTAATATTCTACATAAAAGATCCTGACCTCCAAGTTAGACTGCAGCATTGTATTCTTCATTCATTCTCAGGATGTGGGCATCACTGGTAGGGTTGGATTTATTATCATTCCTTAGTCATAGAATCATACAGCACGGAAACAGACCCTTCAGCCCAACTTGTCCATGCTGACCAGATTTCCTTAACTGAACTAGTCCCATTTGCCTACATTTGGCCCATATTCCTGTAAGCCTGCCTTATCCATGTACCTGACAAAATGTCCTTGAAATGTGTAATTTTACTCGCCTCTGCCACCTCTCCTGGCAGCTCGTTCCATACGTGCACCAATGTGTAAAAATATTGCCCCTCAGGCACCTTTAAATCTTTCAGCTCCCACTGTAACCCTATGACCTCTAATTTTGGACTTCCCCATCCTGGGGAAAAGTCCTCGGCTGTTCACCTTATCCATGCCCCTCATGATTTTATAAACCTCTTTAAGGTCACCCTTCAGTTTCTGATGCTCCAGGGAAAAATGTCCCAGCCTACCCAGTCCCTCCTTATATCTCAAACCCTCCAGTCTCAGTACCATCCTTTTAAATCTTTTTTCCACCCTCTCCAGTTTAATCACATCCTTGCTATAGCAAGGTGACCAGTATTATATGCAGTATGCCAAATGTAGCCTCACTTCCCTCCAAATGTCTTGTCCAGCCATAACATGACATCTCAACTTCTGTACTCAATTCTCTGATCAATGTAGGCAATAAACTCCATTGGCCATTCCTTGGCCCACTGGTCCAGTTGATCAAGATCCTGTTGTATTCTTAGATAACCTTCTTCACTGTCCACTATACCACCAATTTTGGTGTCATCCAAAAACTTACAAGCCATGCCTCCTACATGCTCATCCAAAGATCTCTATAAATGACAACAGTGGACCAAACACTGATCCTTGCGGCATACCGCTGGTCATTGGCCTCTAGTCTGAACAACAAACTTCCACCACCATCCATTGTCTCCTACAATCAAGCCAATTTTGTATCCAATTGGCTAGCTTTTCCTGGATATCATATGTGATTTAACCTTACTAACTAGTTGTTGTAGTTCTGTTCGCCGAGCTTGGAATTTGTGTTGCAGATGTTTCATCCCCTGTCTAGGTGACATCCTCAGTGCTTGGGAGCCTCCTGTGAAGCGCTTCTGTGATGCTTCCTCCGGCATTTATAGTGGTTTGAATCTGCCGCTTCCGGTTGTCAGTTCCAGCTGTCCGTTGCAGTGGCCGGAAGAGCACAACAGTTCAGGCAGCATCCAAGTAACTTCGAAATCTCCCCACCCCCACCCTCCTCTAGCTTATCTCTCCACGCTTCAGGCTCACTGCCTTTATTCCTGATGAAGGGCTTTTGCCCAAAACGTCGATTTCGAGGCTACTTGGATGCTGCCTGAACTGCTGTGCTCTTCCAGCACCAGTAATCCAGAATCTGGTTTCCAGCATCTGCAGTCATTGTTTTTACCTCGTTGCAGTGGCCGGTATATTGGGTCCAGGTCAATGTGCTTATTGATTGAATCTGTGGATGAGTGCCATGCCTCTAGGAATTCCCTGGCTGTTCAGGAAATTCCTAGAGGCATGGCACTCATCCACAGATTCAATCAATAAGCACATCGATCTGAACCCAATATACCGACCACTGCAACGGACAGCTGGACTGACAACTGGAAGCAGCAGATTCAAACCACTATAAATGCCGGAGGAAAGATCACAGAAGCACTTCACAGGAGGCTCCCAAACACTGAGGATGTCACCTAGACAGGGGACGAATCGTCTGCAACACAAATTCCTAGCTCAGCGAACAGAACCACAACAATGAGCACCCGAGCTACAAATCTTTTCACAAACTTACTAACTAGTCTATAATGCTGAACCTTGTCGAAGACCTTGCTAAAGTCCATGTAGACACTATCTAGTGCTCTGTCTTCATCTATCTTCCAGGCCACCTCTTCAAAAAAAAACTCAGTCAAGTTTGTGAAACACAATTTCACATGCATACAGCCATGTTGACTATGCATAATGAATATTGCCTTTCCAAACACATGCAAATCCTGGCTCTCAAAATTCCCTCCAACAACTTACGCACCACTGTGATCAGGCTCACTTGTCTGTTCTTCCCTGGCTTTTCTTGCAGCCTTTCTTACAAAATGGCACAAACTTGGCCACCTCCAGACTTCTGGCACCTCACCTGTGGCTGTCAATGATACAAATATCTCTGCTAAGAGCCCTGCAATTTCTTCCTTAGCTTCTCACAATGTCCTGGAATACACTTGATTAAGTCCAGGCGATGTAATTACTTTTATGCATTTTAAGACCTCCAGCACCCCCTCTACTGTAATGCGGACTCTTTCCAAGACTTTACTATCTATTTGGACCATCCTTTTCCATATTAAAAATAATAGAATTATGGTTACGGGTCCCAAAGTGGTCCCAATCTCACCTCAGTCACTTGCCCTGTCTTAATCCCCAAGAGGAGGTCGGGTTTTCCCTTTTCTCGCACAGCTATCTGCATATTGACTGAAAATATTTTCTTAAATACACTTAAAAATCTCCCCATCCAAGCCCTTAACACAATAGCAGTCTCAGTCTATGTTTGGAAAGTTAAAATCCCTCTACTATTATAATTCTATCATTCTTACAGCTATCTGCGATCACCATACATATTTGCTCCTCAGTTTCCTGCTGACTACTGAGGAGGTGGGGGGGGGGGGGGGGGGGGGGGGGGGGGGCATCATAGAACAATGCAATCAAAGTGATCACCCCCTTATTATTTCACACTTTCACCCATTTGACTTCACTGGATGATTCCCCAGGGATATTCTAAGTACGACTGTGACTCTTTCCCTAATCAAAAATGCCATTCCCCTCCTCTCTTGCCTCTCCTTCTATCCTTCCAAGAGCATCTGTACCACGGAACAGTGAGCTGCCAGGCCTGTCTCTCTCTTTCTCTCTCTCTCTCAGCTGTGTTTCTGTAATAGCTATGATATACCAAACCCATGTTTCTTTCCATGCCTTGAGTTCATCTGCCTTACCTCACAGGCCTTCTACACTGAACTAAATGCAGTTTAATTTGTCAGTTTTCCTTCAATCTCTGCTGAGCTCTTTTGTCTACCTTGTCTATTTGACTTGCCCTCTTTAACTTCTGTATCAGCCTTAACCTTCTCTCCTGTCTCACTCCTGCTTAGGATCCCACCTTAGGTTTGCTGGGGAGAGCTTGGACACCACATTCATGAGCTGCTTCAGTCCACGTGGTGACGGTGCTCCCACAATGCTGTTAGACAGAAAATGCCAGGATTTTGACCTAGTGACAATGACAAACGTTAAAATACTGTGTGGTTTGGAGGGAGGCCCTTGAGGCAATTGTCCCTGGTCCTTTAAGGTCAAGGAGATTCATTTTCACATAACTGCTTCTTCTTTCTTTTTTCTAATGTCCAGTTTGGCTATTTTGTAGGAACCACAATGTGATTTATGCTACAACCATGGTATTTTCCCTCTGCACCTAGCTCACATTTATTTCACAGAAGTAATGCAGAAAGATGTTGATGCTTTAAGCAGTCAGTTTGGTGGCATTTGATTTAGATAATTGTGGTTTCAAATCCCACTCCTGGTGTCTAGCCAATATTCATGCACCAGCCAGTATCTCTAAAGCAGATTCTCCAGTCATATGGTCTGTGGGATCTTACTGGGTACAATTTGGCTTCTGTGTTTTTCTCAACAGTGACTCCACCTCAAAAATACTTGGGTGGCTGTAAAGTATTTTGGGACATTCAGAAGTTGTGCTTTATAGATACACATTCCTTCTTTCTCTGTTTGATTTAGCCCCAATGCCTTTTGAATTGTCCTCTATCTGCTAGGATTTCCTCAAAAAGATCAGAACAATTGGTGATAGCATTTTAAAGGTATTTGAAATACGGTCAAGTTGTATTTACATATGTTCAGCCTCATATGATAGATCTCTGATGGTTAGATCCCAGATTCAGTAATAGCTGCAACTAGTGATCTCCCAGCTCTTAGCCAGCTCTATCCCACCACCCGAAGTCAGAAAAACAAAAGCAAGAGAGCTGAAATTGGGATGTCAGCTTTTTTGGGCTTAGCGTGGACAGGATATTCCTGGGGGGGATCATCAGTGAGGCCATATGGGTAAAAGTGAGAAATGACTGAGGGGTGATCACTTTGATGGGATTATACTTTAGGTACTACTCCCCCCCCCCCTCCCCCCCCCCCCCCAATAGTCAGCAGGAAATTGAGGCACAAATATGTAGAGAGATTGCAGATAGCTGTAGGACTAATCAGGTTTTAATAGTAAAGGACTTTAACTTTCCAAATATAGACTGGGACTGTCATAGTATTATGGGTTTGGAAGGTGAGGAATGTGTTTAAGAAAACTTTCTCAATCAATATGTTTTCCTTCAAAGCTACCTGAATGGCCAAGAGCTCTCCAGTCATTGTGTGAGTGACAGGAGAAGGCTGCAAAGCTGATGTGCAATAAGCACAGACCACAGCCAGGTCGGATCAGCGTCCACAATACAATTCTTATTGAACATGTAGCAGTGGCAGGAAAGCCCCTCTCCTGTAGAAAGGGAACAAGCCAAGATACAGGTTCATCAGAAACTATTTTGTGAGTGAGCAATATTTTGTGTCCATCAATACATCAAGGGGGAAGTTCTTTTGTGGAATTTGCTCTGATTGGGCTAAGGGATGCCGCCGATGTAAAAGACAATTTAACATCAGGCAGCTGACACCAAGTTGGTGAATCTCCCTTCATTCCACACAGCTTCCCCTTCAGATCCCACATTAATCCTTTTTGCAAACGTTTGCCAACTCAGTGGCAGCTTTGTTTCTGTGAATCTGTGTCCACAGGGACCAAGACTGTCTGAATTCATTGCATTCAGGCAGAACACACACCACATAGCAAGTGCCTTGAAAATATTTGATTCCAGATTTTCATAGCAAGCAGCCATTCAATAACCCAGTGAACAAGCCTGAAATGGAGCCTGAATTCAGAAATAGACTGGAGCAAAATGAGAATAAGTTTAACTGATTGATTTGAGAATCAAGTCATAGCAGAAGTTATAGGGTGGACAGACAGCAACATTAGCAAAACATGAACAAGAACATCACTTTGTACAATTCATTTGTTTTAAACCTTACAATGGAAACAAGCATTATAAATTAATTAGCTTGCATAACTAGAAGACTGAGCATAGTTAATGATCTTGCAAACACCATTCAAGAGGCAAAGGAAACATATTTATACAGCTCCTTGGGTTTTGAAGCCAGTTGAGTACTTTTGAATTGCAAATGCTTTTGTAATGAAGGAATCTACGCCCCACTCCCCTCCGACACCTTCCAGGGTTTGTACTACCAGAGCACTGGCCATTCTTTGCAAGCATTTGGATCAACATTACCTAATCAGTTTGCAGGAGTCATTTCAAAATCTGTGCTGCTGATCTGGCTACATTAGATATTGAATCAATTGATAATTATGAGATAGAGTCATAGAGTCACAGAGATGTACAGCCTGAAAACAGACCCTTTGGTCCAACTTGTTCATGCCAACCAGACATCCTAAAATAATCTATTCCCATTTGGCAGCATTTGGCCCATAAGCTTCTAAACCCTTCCTATTCATCGCCCCATCTATATGCCTTTTAAATGATATAATTGTACCCACCTCCACCACTTCCACTGGCAGCTCATTCCATACATGTAGCACCCTTTGAGTTGCTCCTTAGGTCCCTTTGGAATCTTTCCCCTCTCACCTTAAACCCACACTGTTTAGTTTTGGACTCGCCCACCCCAGGGAAGATTTATCTATTTACCCTATCCGTACCCCTCACAATTTAAAAACCTTTACAAGGTCACCCCTCAGCCTCTGACATTCCAGGGCAAATAGCCACAATCTGTTCAGCCTCTCGATAGAGATCAAACACTCCAACCCTGGCAACATCCTTGTAAATCTTTTTTGAACCCTTTCTAGTTTCACAACATCCTTTCTATAGCAGGGAGATCAGAATTGCACACAATATTCCAAAAGTGGCCTCTTTAATGTCCTGCACAGCCACAATATGATCACCCAACTCTTATACTCAATGTAGTGACCAATAAAGGCAAGCAAACTAAGCGCCTTCTTCAATATCCTATCTGCCTGAGACTCCACTTTCAAGGAACTATGAACCTGCACTCCAAGGTCTCTTTGTTCAGCAACATTCTCCAGGACCTTACCGTTAAGTGTCTAAGTCCTGCTCCGATTTGCCTTTCCAAAATGCAGCACCTCACATTTATCTAAATTAAACTCCATCTGTCACTCCTTGGCCTAGTGGCCTATCTGATTAAGATCCTGCTGTACTCTGAGGTAACCTTCTTTGCTGTCTACCACATCTCCAATTTGGTGTCATCTGCAAACTTACCAATTGTACCTATGTTCACATCCAAATCATTTATACAAGTGACAAAACGTAGTGGACCCAGCACCGATTCTTGTGGCATTCTGCTGGTCACAGGCCTCCAGACTGAAAAGCAACCCTCCACCACCACCTTCTGTCTTCTACCTTCAAACTAGTTCTGTATCCAAATGGCTAGTTCCCCTTGTATTCCATGTGATCTAACCAGGCTACCACAAGGAACCCAGTCGAATGCTTTACTGAAGTCCATATAGATGCTGCAAGTTGAAGTCTGAATCCTGAGATCTAAATGCCCTGACCTCAGCTGATGCCTTAATGAAGTGCTGTGGATATGAAAGAAAAGATTATATTTATATGTATGAATACAGCACGTGACAAAGCACTTTACTGTCAATGAAATGAAGTCACTGTTTTACTCTAGTAAAATCCCACAAACCGAAAGGAGATAGGAACTAACATTGAGGGGTAAACATTGGATGAGGCAGCAAAGGAAAATCCTCCATTCTTGGGCCCAATGATCACGTGTTGAAAGGATTTCTTCAAATTACCTTGGCTCTGCAAGTATAGGCACGGCCTTGTTTAACATCTCACCGAAAAGCACCACTGACAATGGAGCAGTCCTTTGCACTGCACAGCCGAGATAATCATTGAATGCCTAAAATGCGGAAACAGATCATCCAGTCTACACCGACCCTCCAAAGAGCATCCTACCCAGATCCAGCCACTCACCCTATCCTATCCCCATAATCCCACATTTCCCACGGCTAATCCTGCACATCTCTGGACTCACCCAGACATGGGGAGAACGTGTAAACTCTACACAGACAATGAGCCGAGGGTGGAATTGAACCTGAATCCCTAGCACCATAAAATAACTGTGCTAACCATTGGGCCACCATGCCGCCCAAAGTCCTAAATTCCAATGAATGGATTAAAATCACAGAAACGTAACAGCGCAGGAGGCCATTCAGCCCATGATGTCCTCTAAACATGCATCAATATTTACTGCCAATTTCTTGCTTTCTTTTCCTCCATTCCCTTGCACATTGATGCCTTTCAAATAATAAAAAGCCCTTTCGAATGCCTTCATAAAACCACATTGCCAGACAGTGTAGTCCAGACTACTCGCGAAGTGGGAAAAGTTTTTTTTTGTTAGCATCACATTTGCAGACCCTTGGTCCTCAGGTTGGGGGAGGGAGTGTGCGCTGGCACTGAGCCACTGTTGCGCCAATGGAGGTCTCACCCTCCAGGTTCAAGTCGAGAGTCCAGGAGCTGTCTGGAAAGGTCACACATACTCCTACTCCGAGTGTGGACACCGGGGTGTCCTGCACATCATAGTGTCCCTTGTGAACTGTGAACACGAAAAATAGCACTTAAAGGGGTCATTCATCTCACTGCTGCAATCGTAGTTCACACAACTGCACATCATTTAAAATTATTACAAATAAAACGTTGTTTGTCACACATAAATAAATACCTTACACCTCAAATTCCGGCTCACCCCCACCACTGTTTGGCAACAGATTGTAAGAATGTCCCGATAATCTTGAGAAGTCAGTGCCTGACGGAAACCGCAATCCGCATAGTCACACACACAAATGCAAAACTGTGTGTGTGTGCGCTTTAACTATGCAGTCAACACATGGCAGAAATGAGGGGGATAAAAGGGGTCGGCAGGTATGCAAATCCAGAGTGGGAGAACGCAGCTCTCAACTCTCTGTCCATTTAGGAACGGTGTCCCCTCTCACTTTTCGATCAGATTAATGTTTCTGTTCACAAATAATGGGGGGTGTCCTTGACAGCACAACCGCCAGCGCCGATACAAAAGCAATTCAATTCACATCCTCTCCCGCAGCCAAGGCGCTTGTTGCTGCTCAGTCCATTCAAAACCGGTTTATTTTGTTGAGAGAGAGAAATCCATGCTGCTCACCTTTTGTTACCGCAGAGCTGGGGAGGAGAGGGAGAGAGCTCGCTCGCTGCAGTCTGTCTGGATGTGAATCTCTCGGAGGGAGGGGGGGGCGTGGGGGGAGCAGGCAGATGTTGGAAGTGAAAAGGCAGCCGGACTGGGGAAGGGGGGGGGGGGGTGGTTTCTGTTCACGGTCGCCTGTGTCCGGGACCAGAGGCGGGGCTGCAGGGGGGTGTATTCTCCATCTCCAAGGCAGGAAAGGCGGAGGGGGGTGGTCTCAGTCAGAGCAGAGACCCTCTCCCGGGCAAGCAATGACTCTGGCTCAAGGTAACTGTCCAGCAAGAGTCAGCTGGTTACCATAGAGAGAGCTCAGAGCTGGAGTCAAAACAAAGAGGGAGAGCTCCCAGTCCATCCAACAGACGGAGAGAGAGAGAGAGAGAGAGGAAGAGGGAGGGAGGGAGGGAGATGTTTCTGTTAACACAGATTACCCCTCCATTCAGGACGCACTGGATCACACAGAAAGCTTCCCCCAGCACAATCAGAGCGGGCAGTCCGCTCCCCCAACCCCACGAAAGGAGAGTCTGTTCGCTCATGAACGTCCTTGAAAATTCAACAACCCCTTAAAGGGACAGCCCCTTTCAGCACCACCCACCCGCGGGTATCCTGCAGGCGGGGGGAGAGGAACCAGAGGGAAATAAAAACCCTTTTGTATCAATGATTCAGGATAGCAACTTGTATTTCCTTAAGGTCTGAGATTTAACAAATGGATCACTGGAGTGTTATGGAACAACATCCGAAGGGGGAGGAGGGGGGAGAGAAATGGGGAGGGAGGGAGTGAGGGGGTAATGAGGAAGGGGTGAGGGGGTGAGGGGGAAATGAGGGGAGGAGGGGGAAATGAGGGGGTGAGGGGGAAATGAGGGGAGGAGGGGGAAATGAGGGGGTGAGGGGGAAATGAGGGGGTGAGGGGGAAATGAGGGGAGGAGGGGGAAATGAGGGGAGGAGGGGGAATGAGGGGGTGAGGGGGAAATGAGGGGGTGAGGGGGTGAGGGGGAAATGAGGGGGTGAGGGGGAAATGAGGGGGTGAGGGGGGAATGAGGGGGTGAGGGGGTGAGGGGGAAATGAGGAGGGAATAAGAGGAAAATGATGGGAAATGAGGCAGAAATGAAAACGGGGCAAGGGGAAATGAGGAGGAGAAATGAGGTTGGAATGGGGGAAAAATGAGGGAGTTAGGCAAAAGTAAGGGGAAATGAGGGAGAAAGGAGGAATGAGGGAGAAATGAGGGGGTGAGGGGCAATTGAGGAGAGGGTGTGGGGGAAAAGATGAGGGGTTGAAGTGAGAAATATGGAGAGAGTTTGGGGGAAATGAGAAATGATTGGAGAAATAAGGAGGGGGTGAGGGCAGAAAGGGGGCCGAGTGGGCGAGGGGGTAATGGGGGAAGGGGTGAAGTAAGGGTGAGCTGAAGGGGGAGGAATAGGGTATTGTTCAGAAGCTTAATTGGTCAAAGAGGTCAGTTTTAAGAAACACCTTCAAACAAAAGTAGAGTATAGAGGAGTGGAGAGTTTTCGGGAGGGAACACCAGGGTTGAAGGCCTTGCCAGGTGAAACCATACCCTCCAATGGTGGGACTGCTCAAACAGCCAGAGAATGTCATGCATTGCTTCATATCCACTGAGTGTTATCCTCACTCAGATAAGAAATGTGGCCACTAGTTTTGGTCCATACACTGATCACATGTATATAACTTAGATATGTAACAAAGTACAGTTTAGTTAGCAAATCATAGAGTCCCTACAGTGTGGAAGCAGGACATTCGGCCTATCGAAGCCATACTGATCCTTCGAACAACAGCCCACCCAGGCCTATCCCATCCCCATAACCCTGCATTTCCATGGCCAATCCATCTAACCTGCACAACTTTGGACTGTGGGAAGAAATTGGAGCACCTGGAGGAAACCCACACAGACACAGGGAGAATGTACAAATCCCACATAGACAGTTGTCTGAGGGTGGAACCACACCTAGGTCCCTGGCACCATGATGTAGCAGTGAGCCATCGTGCTTCCCCTAAAATAAAGAAAAAAGTATAAATATCCTCTAAGGAAAAGCTGTCTCTCCTGTTCTGGTATTAAGGAGTCTCTGTCAGAGCTACAGTTGGTAAAACAGCCAGAATAAGACTGACATTCCATTGGTTTTTCTGAGTTTAAAACCTGAACTTCAAATCTCGAATCGGTCAGCACAATAAAGCTATGGAATCGATAACAATCAGTTAGTGACTGGTATTGAGTATCTCATTGAGGACTGTCTTCAGAGGGAATAAGTCATCCTTCAGCTGACTGATGCAATGCTGTTGGTCTTAGGTTTTAATTGGCTTCATTGAACTGCTTCAATCTGCCCTGAGCACAGATGACCAGTGACCCGCAGTCAATTAAAGTTTCTCAGTGTGTCCGGATTTGTTGTACTCCACAGAATTTAGACCAATTTCAAATGAATTTCAACACAATTTAAAGAAATTACAGCAGCAGGAGTAGAAACAGAGAAGGGTCTGGCTTCAAGTAATGGCTGGTCACCACGGTTACAAGGTGAATGCTGGTAAATCTGGGCACTAAGCATGATGTTTTGAATGGCTCCTGAGCAGCACAGTTGGTGGAAAATATCTAATCTAACCTGGAGTCATGGTTAATGTTGCGAGTGGCGATTGTTTGGCAGTAAATGTGAGAGATAGATGCAACTAACTAACATTACAAATTCTGCAGTCATTTACATTGGTCTATTTTACTTTAGACTACCTGGATTCCTCTGCTACTCCTCCTGAGTTAATCAGGAATGTTACCCCTAGGTTTACGCTTCAACCTCCTCCAGCTTTCCTTTTCTGGAATGTCAGTAGGTGTATTTTAAACTTGTTATTTGTAATACTAAGAATTCCCATGAGGCACTCTGTGTGATTAATTCATCTATCTGTTACTCGGTCTCTTAACTGAAATGAAGCAGATGCTGCTGAGTCACAGAATGATCTTGCGAGGAAGGAAGCCATTCTGTCCATCAGGCCGGTGCTATCTCCTTGATAGAGCTTTCAAACTTATTCCACTTTCCAAATCTTTACTCACCAATCTGTTCCCTTCAATTATCTATCCCATTCTTTTTCTGAAGTTATTGGGCAGTGTGTTCCAAACCAGTTCAGAAAAAAAATCTTCATTACTTTGTTAGATGCAAGAACATTAGCTGGCTTTTGCAAATTGTCAGCTTTGCTGAAAAAATGTAGCTTAACTTAAATTATTTGGATTATTCAATAGTATTTCAGTTCAAGACACAGTTTTGAACTAGCAGGAGTAAATTGTGGTGCTGCGGTATGTAACATCAACAAGAGGTTTAGCACTAACTCACAAGGCTCCTCCTATAGCACCTTGCAAACCCTTGATTTCTACCAGCTAGGAGGACAAGGTCAGCAGATGTATGGGAACACCACCACCTACAAGTTCCCATTCAAGTCACGGCTTCTTAAGAGGAGAGAAAGGAAAGTTTTGGTCAGAGGTATGATTTTAAGGCTCGCATTGGTAGTGGGAGAGAGGAGATCAACATGTACAGGATATCAAAGGCAGGAGACATGAAAGTCAAGAGTTGGAGATACACTGAGAGAATGTACTTATAAATAAGGAGATATCTTATACATTCAAATTGTTCCAGGATCAACATTGGAATAGATCAGTGAGGATAACTAATAGAAATCTAAGTGAGGACAGATCAAGTTTTTCAGCAATGACATGAATAGTTTGACATTCATAGAGGATAGAATGAGCATGTTGATGAAATCGGAATCAATTCCCATTTGCTGATTATCCCAACTGATTTTTGGGTGTTGGGGAGAGGAATCTAAACCAGTGATTGGCAATGCCAGGCCTTGAACCATCTAGTACTTGATGTTCAATTCTGCAGTTATCACTGAAAAAGACAGCAAACTCACACCCTAAACAAAGGAGAGTTTTCATCAAATATTATGGGAGTAGATTCATCACATCTCTCACTCCCCATTCCAGTGATTTCACCTGTCAGATACCTGCCCCAGAAAACAGCAGGTGGAAAATTCCATTTAGAAGTTAAGGGGCTGCAGAAAGTTGGGGTGGCAGGGCTTTCCTTCTTGTGTCCAGCCTGTATTTACCACACTCGACATCACTAAAAAGTAGTTTTCTGGTTTATTTAATCGCTGTTTGGTAATCTTTGCTGGATGAAAATTCGATATTTCATTCCCTGCATTACTACAGAGATTGCACTTCATGAGTAAATACATCTGAATATAGATATGAATTAGCAACAGAAGCAGGTCTTTCGAACCTATTCTGCAATTCAACAACACCATTCCTATCCACTCCCAACAACTTTTAGTTCCTTTCTCTAAAACAAATCTTAAAATACTTAAAATCCCAGTCTCTACCTCCTTCTGAGTTCCAAGAGTTCCAAAGTCACACAATCCATTTTGAGAAAAACCTCTGAACAGTTGAATACAGTGGGACATTTTGAAATGTTAAGGGAATTTTTAAATTCTCTATCCAAGGCCCGAGGTACACTTTCCAGGTGAAGCAGCGCTTTGTCTGCACTTCAGTCAATCTAGTCCACTGTATACCTCTATAATGGAGAGATGAAAAGCAGACAGGGCAACAGCTTCTCAGAATACCTACATTGTGTCTGCAAAAATGATCCTGAAGTTCCAGTTGCCTGCCACTTCAACACCCCACCCTGTTCCCTGGCCAGCATCTCTGTCTCAGGCATGCTGCAGTGCTCCAGCAAAGCTCAGTGCAAGCTGGAAGAACAGTACCTCATTTTCCACTTGGGCACCCACTTGAGCCTTCAAGACTCAATATTGAGTTTAATCATTTTAAGGCTTGAGCACTTTCTCCTATGTTCTTGCCTCAACCTCCGCTCGCGAGACCCTGTGATCACATGGGCTGCTACCACAAACAACCAATTGTCAGCCAGTAACCCTCCCCATTAGCAGCTATTCATTCTCCAGGCTGACCTTTCCCCATTCCTTTGTCTGGCCAGCTCTCTTTCTCACTGTCTATGCTCCATCTCTGTTTACTCTTTCCCCAAACACCACTCCTTCTCTCGTGAATATACCTATCTTTTCCTGGCTACAATAGTTCTGAAGAAGGGTCACTGGACCTGAAACATTAATTCTGCTTTCTCTTCACAGATGCTGGCAGAACTGCTGAGTTTTCTCAACAAGGCCTGATTTTGCTTCCTTTTTTAATCAATTGCATAAGGTGGATGTCACTGGCTGGCCCAACATGTATTGCTTATCCTTCGTAAATCCAAATCTTTCTTTTATTTCTTTGATCAAGCAGCAGGGATTCACTAGAATGAACATAGAACATAGAACAATACAGCACAGTACAGGCCCTTCGGCTATTGATATTGTGCCGGCCTTTTATCCTACTCGAGAGTAACACAGTCGTAGAGATGTACAGCCTGTCGGCCCAACCCGTCCATACCGACCAGATATCCCAACCCAATCTAGTCCCACCTGCCAGCACCTGGCCCATATCCCTCCAAACACTTCCTATTCATATACCCATCCAAATGCCTCTTAAATGTTGCAATTGTACCAGCCTCCACCACATCCTCTAGCAGCTCATTCCATACACATACCACCCTCTGCGTGAAAAGGTTGCCCCTTAGGTCTCTATTATATCTTTCCCCTCTCACCCTAAACCTATGCCCTCTAGTTCTGGACTCCCCGATCCCAGGGAAAAGAATTTGCCTATTTATCCTATCCATGCTCCTCATAATTTTGTAAACCTCGATAAGGTCACCCCTCAGCCTCCGACGCTCCAGGGAAAACAGCCCCAGCCTGTTCAGCCTCTCCCTGTAGCTCAGATCCTCCAACCCTGGCAACATCCTTGTAAATCTTTTCTGAACCCTTTCAAGTTTCACAACATCTTTCCGATAGGAAGGAGACCAGAATTGCACGCAATATTCCAACAGTGGCCTAATCAATGTCCTGTACAGTCGCAACATGACCTCCCAACTCCTGTACTCAATACTCTGACCAATAAAGGAAAGCATACCAAACGCCTTCTTCACTATTCTATCTACCTGCGACTCCACTTTCAAGGAGCTATGAACCTGCACTCTAAGGTCTCTTTGTTCAGTAACACTCCCGAGGACCTTACCATTAAGTGTATAAGTCCTGCTAAGATCTGCTTTCCCAAAATGCAGCACCTCGCATTTATCTGAATTAAACTCCATCTGCCATTTCTCAGCCCATTGGCCCATCTGGTCAAGATCCTGAGGTAACCCTCTTTGCTGTCCACTACATATCCAATTTTGGTGTCATCTGCAAACTTACTAACTGTACCTCTTATGTTCGCATCCAAATCATTTATGTAAATTACAAAAAGTAGAGGGCCCAGTACTGATCCTTGTGGCACTCCACTGGTCACAGGCCTCCAGTCTGAAAAACAACCCTCCACCACCACCCTCTGTCTTCTACCTTTGAGCCAGTTCTGTATCCAAATGGCTAGTTCTCCCTTTATTCTATAAAATCTAACCTTGCTAATCAGTCTCCCATGGGGAACCTTGTCGAACACCTTACTGAAGTCCACATAAATCACATCTACTGCTCTGCCCTCATCAATCTTCTTTATAACTTCATCAAAAAACTCAATCAAGTTTGTGAGACATGATTTCCCATGCACAAAGCCATGTTGACTATCCCGAATCAGCATCCAAGGAGCTTGGATGCTGCCTGAACTGTTGTGCTCTTCTAGCACCACTAATCCAGAATCTGGTTTCCAGCATCTGCAGTCATTGTTTTTATCCCGAATCAGTCCTTGCCTTTCCAAAAACATGTACATCCTGTCCCTCAGGATTCCCTCCAACAACTTGCCCACCACTGAGGTCAGGCTCACTGGTCTATAGTTCCCTGGCTTGTCCTTACCATTCTTCTTAAACAGTGGCACCACGTTTGCCAACCTCCAGTCTTCCGGCACCTCACCTGTGACTATCGATGATACAAATATCTCAGCAAGAGGCCCAGCAATCACTTCTCTAGCTTCCCACAGAGTTCTCGGGTACACCTGATCGGGTCCTGGGGATTTATCCACCTTTAACCATTTCAAGACATCCAGCACTTCCTCCTCTGTAATCTGGACATTTTGCAAGATCTCACCATCTATTTCCCTACAGTCTGTATCTTCCATATCCTTTTCCACAGTAAATACTGATGCAAAATATTCATTTATTATCTGCCCCATTTTCTGTGAGGGGCCCTATTCTCTCCCTAGTTAACCTTTTGTCCTTAATATATTTGTAAAACCCCTTTGGATTCTCCTTAATTCTATTTGTCAAAGCTATCTCATGTCCCCGTTTTGCCCTTCTGATTTCCCTCTTAAGTATACTCCTACTTTCTTTATACTCTTCTAAGGATTCACTCGATCTATCCTGTCTATATCTGACAAAAGCTTCCATCTTTTTCTTAACCAAACCCTCAATTTCTTTAGTCATCCAGCATTCCCTATAGTTACCAGCCTTCCCTTTCACCCTGACAGGACTAGATCAGACTAACCTACTTACCCTTCATTTTACTATTATCCATGTGCCTATCCAAGAGTCTCTTAAATGTCCCTAATGAATCTGACTCTACTACCACTGCTGGTAGTTCATTCCACACACTCACTACTCTCTGTTTAAAAAAACCTATCTCTGACATCTCCCCTAAACCTTCCTTCAATTACCTTAACATGACGTCCCATTGTGATAGACATTTCCGCTATGGGAAAAAGTCTCTGGCAATCCATTCTATCTATACCTCTCATCATCTTGTACACCCCTATCAAGTCACCTCTCATCCTTCTTCGCTCCTATGAGAAAAGCCCTAGCTTCCTCAACCTTTCTTCAGAAGACCTGCTCTCAAGTCCAGGCAGTATCTTGGTAAATTTCCTCTTCACCCTCTCTACAGCTTCGACATCTTTCCGATAATGAGGTGACCAGAACTGAACACATTAGTCCAAGTGTGGTCTAACCAGGGCTCTATAGAGCTGCAGCATAAACTCGTGGCTCTTAAACACAATCCCCCTGCTAATGAAAGCCAACACACCATATGCCTTCTTAACAACCCTATCAAATTAGGTGGCAACTTGGAGGGATCTATGGACATGGACCCCAAGATCCCTGTGTTCCTCCCATTGAATCCTGCCATTAACCCTGTATTTTGCATTTAAATGCGACCTTCCAAAGTGAATGACTTCTCACTTTTCCAGGTTGAATGCCATCTGCCACTTATCAGCCTAGTTCTGCATCCTTTCAATGTCCCATTGCAACATGCAACAGCCCTCCACACTATCCGCAACACCACCAACCGTCGTGTCATTGGCAAAATTAGTAACCCACTCCTCCACTTCCTCGTCCAAGTCATTTATAAAAATCACAAACAGCAGAGGTCCCAGAACAGATCCCTATTGAAAATCACCGAGCTCCAGGGTGAACACTTTCCATTTACTACCACCCTCTGTCTTCTATTAGCCAGCCAATTCTGTATCCAGATGGCCAGATTTCTCTTTGTCCCATGCCTCCTTACTTTCTGAATGAGCCTACCATGGGGAACCTTATCAAACACCTTGCTAAAATCCATGTACATACATCAACTGCTCTACCTTCATCAATGTGTCTTGTCACATCCTCAAATAATTCAATAAGGGTTCTGAGGCATGACTTACACCTCACAAAGTCATGCTGACTATTTCTCATCAAAGTTAAAAATCACACAACACCAGGTTATAGTCCAACAGGTTTAATTGGAAGCACTAGCTTTCTGAGTGCTGCCCCTTCAAGGAAAACTGCTCCAAAAGCTAGTTCTTCCAATTAAACCTGTTGGATTATATCCTGGTGTTGTGTGACTTTTAAGTTTGTACACCCCAGTCCAACACTGGCATCTCCGAATAATTTCTAATCAAACCATGCTTTTCCAAATAATCATAAATCCTGTCTCTCAGAATCCTTTCCAATACTTTCCACTGACAAAAGACTGACTGATCTGTAATTCTCAGGATTATCCCTATTCCCTTTTTTGAATAACATTTGCTATCCTCCAATCATCAGGCACTAATCCAGTGGACAGTGAGAATGCAAAGATCATTGCCAAAGGACAGCAATCTCTTCCCTTGATTTCTGTAGTAACCTGGGGTATATCCTGTCTGACACAGAGGCTTTATCTATTCTTATGTTTTTCAAAATTTTCAGCACATCCTCTTTCCTGACATCAACCTGTACCAGCATATCAGTCTATTTCCCGTTGACCTCAGAAACGTCAAGGTCCTGCTCAGTAGTGAATACTGAAGCAAAGTATTCATTAAGGACATCCCCTACTTCCTCCAACTCCAGGCACAAGCTCCTCCCTGATCAGCCCTACCCTTCCTCTGACCATCCTCTTCTTCCTCACATAAATGTAGAACGCATTCGGGTTTTCCTTAATCCTACCAGCTTAACCTTTTACATGCCCCCTTTCTCGCTATCCTAAGTCCATTCTTCAGTTCCTTCCTGGCCCCCTGTATCCCTCTAAAGCCCTGTCTGATCCTTGCTTCTTCAACTTTAAGTAAGCTTCCTTCCTCCTCTTGACTAGATGTTCCACATCTCTTGTCACCTAAGGTTCTTTCAACGTACCATCCTTTCCTTGCCTCAGTGGGTCAAACCTCTCCAGCACTGTCAGCAGGTGCTTCCTAAACAACCTCCACATTTCTGTTGTGCTGCTGTTTCTGCCAGTAACAGACCATAGACTTGCACTGCTAAACACCTCTAAGATCTGGCTTCGCTACCTAATGTGGTTCTTAAACATTCCTCCTGCCTGATATTTACTTGTATAATGCCATAAGACTATAAGACATAGGAGCAGGAGTTAGGCCATTCAGCCCATTGGGGCTGCTCTACCATTCAAGCATGGTTGATAAGTTTCTCAACCTCACTATCCCACTTTCTAGCCATAGAATTCTGCCTGGAGGTCAGTGTTGAGTGGGGTCCCGCAGGACTCTGTTCTTGGGCCTCTGCTCTTTGTAGTTTTCATAAATGACTTGGATGAGGAGGTTGAGGGGTGGGTTAGTAAATTTGCAGATGACACAAACGTTGGAGGTGTCGTCGATAGTATAGAGGGCTACTGCAGGCTGCAGTGCGACATAGACAGGGTGCAGAGGTGTTCTGGCTTTCATTAACAGGGGGATCGAGTTTAAGAGCCACGAGGGGGTAGATATAGGACTGATGTTAGGGGTAGGTTCTTCACTCAGCGAGTCGTAAGTTCATGGAATGCCCTGCCAGTAGCAGTAGTGGACTCTCCCTCTTTATGGGTATTTAAGCGGGCATTGGATAGGTATATGGAGGATAGTGGGTTAGTGTAGGTTAGGTGGGCTTTGATCGGCGCAACATCGAGGGCCGAAGGGCCTGTACTGCGCTGTATTGTTCTATGTTCTATGTTCTATAACTTTTGATCCTCTTGACAATCAAGAAGCTATCTATCTCTGTCTTAAACATACTCAATGACCTGGCCTCCACAGCCTTCTGTGACAATGAATTCCACAGATTCACCACTATCTGGCGAAAGACGTTTCTCCTCACCTACGTTCTAAAGGGTCTTCCCTTTATCCTAAGGCAATGCTCTCGGGTCCCTAATGGAAAAGACTTCCCAATGTCCACTCTGTCCAGGCCTTGGAGTATTCTGTAAGTTTCAACTCGATGCTCCCATCAAGTATAGACCCAGAGTCCTCAGGTGTTTCAAATATGTTAAGCCTTTCATTCCTGGGATCACTCTCATAAAGCTCCTTTTGATCTTCCCCAGGGTCAGTATATCCTTCCTGAGGTACATGGCCCAAAATTGCTCACAATACTTTAAATGTGCTGGATGTAAGCTTGCTCGCTGAGTTGGAAGGTTCATTTTCAAATGTTTCATCACCATACTAGGTGACATTATCAGTGAGCCTCCGGTGAAGCACTGGCGTTATGACCTGCTTTCTATTTATGTGTTTAGGCTTCCTTGGTTTGGTGATGTCTTTTCCTGTTCTTTTTTGTAGAGGGTGGGAAATTGGGTCCAACTTGATGTGTTTGTTGATAGAACATAGAACATAGAAAAATACAGCACAGAACAGGCCCTTTGGCCCACGATGTTGTGCCAAGGTTTAATTCTAATGTAAAATATAGTAACTTAACCTATGCACCCCTCAACTCACTGCTCTCCATGCGCATGTCCAGCAGTCACTTAAATGTCCCCAATGACTCTGCTTCCACCACCACAACTGGCAACGCATTCCATGCATTCACAACTCTCTGCATAAAGAACCTAGCTCTGAAGTCTCCTTTATACCTTCCTCCTAATATTTTCAAACTATGACTTCTCATACCAGTCAATCCTGCCCCAGAGAAAGGTCTCTGGCTATTGACTCTATCTATTCCTCTCATTATCTTGTATACCTCGATAAGGTCACCTTTCTTCCTCCTCTCCACACAGAAAAGTCCGAGCTTATTCAACCTTTCTTCATCAGGCAAACTCTCCAGTCCAGGCAGCATCCTGGTAAACCTTCTTTGCACCCTCTCCAAAGCCTCTATATCTTTCCTATAGTAGGGCGACCAGAACTGGACACAATATTCCAAGTGTGGACTCACCAGGGACTTGTAGAGCTGTGGCAAAACCTCGTGGCTCTTAAACTCGATCCCCCTGTTAATGAAAGCCAGAACACCTCTGCACCCTGTCTATGTCGCACTGCAGCCTGCAGTAGCCCTCTATACTATCGACGACACCTCCAACCTTTGTGTCATCTGCAAATTTACTAACCCACCCCTCAACCTCCTCATCCAAGTCATTTATGAAAACTACAAAGAGCAGAGGCCCAAGAACAGAGTCCTGCGGGACCCCACTCAACACTGACCTCCAGGCAGAATACTTTCCATCTACAACCACTCTCCACCTTCTGTCAGCCAGCCAATTCTGAATCCAGATAGACAAATCTCCCTGTATCCCATACTTCCTGGCTTTATGAATGAACCTACAATGGGGAACCTTATCAAATGTCTTGCTGAAGTCCATATACACCACATCCACTGCTCAACTTTCGTCGACCTGTCTTGTCACCACCTCAAAGAACTCAATAAGATTTGTGAGGCATAACCTGCCCCTCACAAAGCCATGCTGACTGCCTTTAATCACACTGTGCTTTGCCAAATATTCATAAATCCTATCCCTCAGAATTCTTTCCAAAACTTTGCTGACCACAGGCATAAGACTGACTGGTCTGTAATTGCCAGGGATTTCCCTATTACCCTTCTTGAAAAGAGGAACAACATTCGCCTCCTTCCAATCCTCCGATATGACTCCCGTGGAGAGTGAGGAGGCAACGATTCTCACCAGTGGCTTAGCAGCCTCCTTTCTTGCTTCCCGGAGCAGCCGAGGATAAATTTGGCCTGGCCCTGGGGACTTATCAATGTTAATGTTTTCCAAAATTTTCAGCACATCAACGTCATCAATCTTGATCTGGTCAAGAGTGTATCCCAGCTTCTCTAAGTTTTCATTTATAACAAGTTCCCTTTTCTTGGTGAAAACTGAAGCAAAAAATTCATTTCGGGCTTCCCCTATCTGCTCAGACTCCACGCACAAGTTCCCTCCGCTATCCCTGATTGGCCCTTCCTTCTCCCTGATCATTCCCTTATTCCTCACGTATGAGTAAAATGCCTTTGGGTTCTCCCTAATCCTTCCTGCCAAGCATTTTTCATGTCCCCTCCTGACTCTCCTCAGTCCATTTCTGAGCTCCTTTCTAGCAAGCCTGTAATCCTCTAAAGCTGTGCTAGACCCTTGCTTCCTCCACCTTACATAAGCTGCCTTCTTCCTTTTGACAAGAAGCTCCTCTGTTCTCGTCATTCAAGGTTCCTTAATCTTACCCCTTATTACCTGTCTCAGAGGAACAAATTCATGCATCACTCGCAACAACTGCTCCTTAAACAGTCTCCACCTATCCGTGGGCGGCACGGTGGCACAGTGGTTAGCACTTCTTCCTCACAGCGCCAGAGACCTGGGTTCAATCCCCGCCTCAGGCAACTCTCTGTGTGGAGTTTGCGCATTCTCCTCGTGTCTGTGCGGGTTTGCTCCGGTTTCCTCCCACAATCCAAAAATGTGTAGGTTAGGTGAATTGACGAGGCTAAATTGCCCGTAGTGTAAGGTGAAAGGGTAAATGTAGGGGAATGGGTCCAGGTGATTTGCGCTTTGACGGGCCAGTGTGGAATTGTTGGGCCGAAGGGCCTGTTTCCACACTGTACTTTATCTAATCTAATATCTGCTGTGCCCTTCCTGTGGAACAATTGCTGTACTTCCCAACTCCTGTCTGATCGTGTCATAATTTCCTTTTCCCCAATTAAATATCTTCCCTCGGTAACTGCTCCTTTCACTCTCCAAGGCTATGCTAAATGTGAGGCACTTGTGATCACTGTCACCAAAGTGTTCTCCCACTACAAGATCTGACAGCTGTCCTGGCACCAAATCCAAAATGGCCTTTCCCCTCATTGGTCTGTCTACATACTGAATAAGGAAACTCTCCTGAACACGCCTGACAAAAATGGGTTCCATTCAAATCATCTGCACTTCGGACGTTCCAGTTGATATTGGGAAAGTTGAAATCACCCATAAAAACAACCCTGCTACCTCTGCATTTTTCCAGAATCTGCCTGCCTATGAGTTCCTGGATCTTACTACTGCTATTAGGGGGTCTGTAGAAAACCCCCAATGAGGTGACTGTTCCCTTGCTGCTCCTAACTTCCACCCATACTGACTCAGGAGACAAACCATCCTCAACAACCTTCCTTTCTGTAGCTGTGATGAACTCTCTGATTAGCAATGCTCCACCCCCTCCTGTTTTTCTACCCACCCTGTTCTTTTTAAACGTTCTAAACCCTGGAACATCCAGCAACCATTCCTCTCCCTGAGAAACCCATGTCTCCGTTATGGCCACAACATCATAGCCCCAAGTACTAATCCATGCTCTAAGTTCATCACTCTTATTTCGGACACTCCTTGCATTAAAGCAGGCAGACTTGAACCAATCCCTTTGTTTCATCGCATGAGAAACCTTCCTTATAGCTTCAATACATCCTGTAACTGCCCCATCTGTAACTGCCCCCATCTCAGACATGTGGCTCCGATTCCCACCCCCCTGCCAAACTAGTTTAAACCCTCCCGAATCACACGAGCAAATCTCCCACCCAGGACATTTGTGCCCCTCCAGTTCAGCTGCAACCCGTCCTTCATGTACAGGTCCCACCTTCCCCAGAAGGCATCCCAATGGTCTAGGTATCTGAAGCCCTCCCTCCCGCACCAGCCTCACAGCCATGTGTTAAGCTGCATTCACTGACTGTTCCTCATCTCACTATCCCGTGGCACTGGTAGCAAACCTGAGATCACTACTCGATTTGTCCTGCTCTTCAGCTTCCAACCTGACTCTCTGTATTACTTTTCAGATCCTCAATCCATTTCCTGGCTATACCATTGGTGCCAATATATACCACGAATTCAGGTTGGAATGCTATGCTTCTAGGAATTCTTATGTGCGTCTCTGTTTAGCTTGTCCTAGGATGGATGTGTTGTCCCAGTCGAAGTGGTGTCCTTCCTCATCTGTATGTAAGGATACTAGTGATAGTGGGTCATGTCTTTTTGTAGCTAGTTGATGTTCATGTATCCTGTGGCTAGTTTCTGCCTGTTTGTCCAATGCAGTGTTTGTTACAGTTCTTGCAAGGTATTTTGTAAATGACGTTTGATTTGCTTGTTGGCTGCATAGGGTTTTTTAGGTTCATTAGCTGCTGTTTAAGTGTGTTGGTAGGTTTGTGGGCTACCATGATGCCAAGAGTTCTGAGTAGTCTGGCAGTCATTTCGGAAATGTCTTTGATGTAGGGAAGAGTGGCTAGGATTGCTGGATACATTTTGTCTGCTTGTTTGAGTTTGTTGCTGAGAAATTTGCAGACTGTGTTCATTGGGTACCCGTTCTTTTTGAATACGCTTATAGGTGATTTTCCTCTGCTCTTCATAGTTCCTCTGTGCTGCAGCGTGTGATGGCTCATTGAAATAATGTTCTAATGCAGCTTCATTTGTGGGATGATTGCTTCTGTAGTTTAGTATTTGGTCCGCATGTGTTGTTTCCCTGTAGATGCTGGTTTGAAGTGTCTATTCTACTGTGACGTCTAGGAATAGCAATTTGTTGTTGTTTTCCTCCTCTTTTGCACATACAGATGAGGAAGGACACCGCTTTGACTGGGACAACACATCCATCCTAGAACAAGTCAAACAGAAATAAGCATGAGAATTCCTAGAAGCATGGCATTCCAACCGGAACGCTATCAATAAACATATCGACTTGGGCCCCATTTACCATCCCTCTGAGAAAAAGAACTGGAAATGGCATCACCACAGGAAATGACATCACCACAGGAAATAACATCACCAACCCAAGGAAACCTAAACACATAAATAGAAAGTGGGTCATAATACCGGTGCTTCACCAGAGGCTCATTGATGATGTCACCTGGTATGGTGATGAAACATCTGAAAACAAACTTTCCAGCTCAGCGAAAAAACTTACATCCAGTACCTCAACCTGAGCCACAAATCTCCTCAAAACTTGCTAACTTTAAAGGTTATCTGACCAGAGCTTTATAAAGGCTCAGTGTATATCAGTTTCTTGAAATAAATGCCAACAATGTATTTGCCTTCCTAACTACTGATTAAACCTGAAAATTTACCTTAATTGAATCCTGGACTAGAACTTCCAAGTCTCTTTGCACTTCAGACTTCTAAATTTTCTGCCTATTTAGAAAATAGTCCATGTCTTTATTCTTCCGACCAGTGTATGACCTCACACTTCCCCAATTTGTACTCCGTCTGCCATATCTTTTCCCACTCTCTTAACCTGTCTAAATCCTTCTGCACCCTCCCTGCCTCCACAATGTTACCTGTCCCTCTTCCAGTCTTTGTATCATCTGCAAACTTAACCAGAATGCCCTCAGTTCCTTCATCTAGATTGTTAATGTATAAAGTATATTGGCAAAGCATAGTGTGATTAAAGGCAGTCAGCATGTGAGGGGCAGGTCATGCCTCACAAATCTTATTGAGTCCTTTGAGGATGTGCCAGGACAGGTCGGTGAAAGTCGAGCAGTGGATGTGGTGTATTTGGATTTCAACAAAGCATTTGATAGGGTTCCCCATGGTAGGCTCATTCATAAAGTCAGGAAGTATAGGATACAGGGAGATTTGGCTATCTGGATTCAGAATTGGCTGGCTGACAGAAGGCAGAGAGTGGTTGTAGATGGAGAGTACTCTGCCTGGAGGACAGTGTTGAGTGTGTCCCGCAGGGCTCTATACTTGGGCCTCTGCTCTTTGTAGTTTTTATAAGTGACTTGGTTGAGGGGTGGGTTAGTAAATTTGCAGATGATACAAAGGTTGGAGGTGTCGTCGATAGTATAGAGGGCTACTGCAGGCTGCAGCGCAACATAGACAGGATGCAGAGCTGGGCTGAGAAATAGCAGATGGAGTTCAACCTGGATAATGCGAAGTGATGCATTTTGGAAGGTTGAACTCGAATGCTGAATATAGGATTAAAGACAGGATTCTTGGCAGTGTGATTGAACTGATGGATCTGGGTGTGCAAATACATAGATCCTTCAAAGTTGCCACCCAAGTGGATAGGGTTGTTAGGAAAGCATATGGTGTTTTGGCTTTCATCAACAGGGGGATAGAGTTTAAGACCATGTGGTTTTGCTGCAGCTCTACAAGTCCCTGGTGAGGCCACACTAGGAATATTGTGTCCAGTTCTGGTCACCCTACTGTAGGAAAGGTACAGAGGCTTTGGAGAGGGTGCAAAGAAGGTTTACCAGGATGCTGCCGTGACTGGAGGGCTTGCCTTATGAAGAAAGGTTGAATAAGCTCGGACTTTTCTCTCTGGAGAGAAGGAGGAAGAGTGGAGACCTGATCGAGGTGTACAAGATAATGAGAGGAATAGATAGAGTCAATAGCCAGAGACTTTTCTCCAGGGCTGGATTGACTGGTACGAGAAGTCATAGTTTGAAGATATTAGGAAGAAGGTATAAAGGAAATGTCAGAGGTAGGTTTTTTACACAGAGAGTTGTCAACGTGTGGAATGCGTTACCAGTGGTGGTGGTGGAAGCAGAGTCATTGGGGACATGTAAGCGACTGCTGGACATGCACATGGAGAGCAGTGAGTTGAGGGTGCGTAGGTTGTTACTATATTTTACATTAGGATTAAATCTCGGCAAAACATCGTGAGCCAAAGGGCCTGATCTGTGCTGTACTTTTCTATGTTCTAAAGTGAAATGTTGTGCTCCCAACACTGAGCCTTGTGGAACACCATTTGTCACTCAGGTTGCCATCCTGAGAAGTATCCTTTTATCTCCACTTTCTGCCTTCTGCCAAACAGCCAATCTTCTATCCATGTTAGTACCTTGGCTCTAATACTCAGCTCATTTTACTCAGCAGCCTCCTAAGTGGCACCTTGTCAAAGGCATTTGGGAATTCCAGCGAGATAACATCCTTTGACTCTCAGGCATGCCCAAAAACACTGAAACCAATTTGATTGCATGATTTCATGCACTGTCCAGTTTATGTGCAGCTGATTGAGATGGGAAAATATGGGCCTCCAAGATTAGAGATGATGAGGATTTTTGGAGAAAGTACTTGCTGATATTGGTAGGCAATGCATAACGGGCAATGAATAATATTTGAATCATGTTGGGAAGTTTCGCAGCTTGTGGTACCTGGGGCTGAACACAAGGCTAGTGTAGACGGTTATCATTTATTAACTGTGTACAGAGGTAAGCAGGACAGCACTCCATTAGTTCCCACTTCATTTAGAATGCAACTGCATGTGCTCTGTCATTGACAGTGTAGTGTGGTGGTTAGAACTGCTGCCTCACAGCACCAGAGACCTGGGTTTGATTCCTGCCTTGAGTAATGTTCTGTATGAAGTGTGCATGTAATCCCTGTGTCTGTGTCTGTATCAGTGCTCTGGTTTCCTCTCACAGTTCAAAGATGTGCAGGTTAGGTGCACTGGACATGGGAAATGCAGGGTTTTTGGGGATTGGGTTGGGTATTTTTCAGACTCAATGGGCCAAACGGCCTCAGTGTGCACTGTAGGAATCTATAACACAGCTCCATTTGCACATGCTCAGAAGCAATTGGTAGATTATTGGCACTTTACTCAAAAGAAAACATAGGATGTTTGAAGCCTTGCATCTATTGTGTGTTTCTTGCTGTAATCATAGAGATGTACAGTATAGAAACAAACCCTTCGATCCAACTTGTCCATGCCAATCATATATCCTCAACAAATCTAGTCCCATTGCCTGCATTTGGCCCATATCCATATAAGCCTTCCTATTCATAAACCTATCCAGTTGCCTTTTAACTGTTGTACTTGTACCAGCCTCCACCACTTCCTCTGACAGCTCATTCCATACACACACCAACTTCTGTGTGAAAAAATTATCCCTTAGGTCTCTTTTAATTTTTTCTCCTCATTCCTTAAACATATGCCCTCTAGTTTTGGACTCCCCAACAAATATTGAGGATTTTAAAGGGTACACTGGGGTTTATGGGGTTATGTAGACCCTAAAATGTAGGAGCAAAAATTGTCCATTCAATTCACTGGATTTGCTCTGCCAATTAACAAGATCATGGCTGGTCTGACAATCCTCAACTCCACTTTCCTGCCTTTTCCACATAACCCTTGGTTGCCTTACTGATTAAAATCTATCTCAATGTTAAATAAACATAATGGCCTAACCTTGACAGCCTATTGCAGTCTAGTATCCCACAGATTCACTATCCTCTGAGAGAAGAAGTTCCTCCTCACCTCTGCCCTAAATATGTGAACTAATCTCTGGTTAGAAATTTCTAATATAAAGGAAGAATATTTAATATTGGTAGCATGGTGGCTCAATGGTTAGCACTACTGCCTCACAGTGTCAGTGATCCAGGTTCGATTCCAGCCTCAGGCGACTCTCTGTGTGGAACTTGCACATTCTCCCCATGTTTGCATGGGTTTCCTCCGGGTGCTCCGGTTTCCTTCCACAGTCCAAAGATGTGCAGGTTGGATGGACTGGTCATGCTAAATTACCTTTGTGTCCAGGGATGTGTAGGTGAGATGGAGTATCCATGGGAAATGCAGGGTTACAGGGAAAGGGTAGGGGGATTTGTCTTAGTGGGATGCCTGTAGTGTTAGGTGCATTAGTCAGGGGTAAATATAGGGTAGGGGAATAGGTCTGGGTGGGTTACTCTCCAGAGTTGTTGGGCCAAATGGCCTGTTTCCATACTGTATAGAATCTAATCTAAATCACCTGTATGTATCATCATATCCTTACAGTGTGAAAACAGGCCATTTGGCCCAACAAGTTCGCACCGACTCTCCGAAAGTAACCCACCCAGACCCAATACCCTTCTACTTACCCTTTACCAATGCCACCTACCCTACACATGCCTGAACACTATGGATAATTTAACATGGTTAATTCACTTACCTGCTCATTTTTGGATTGTGGAAGGCAACCAGACACCTGGAGGAAACCTGAGCAGACACTGGGAGAATGTGCAAACTCCACACAGACAATTGCCCAAGGCTGGAATCGAACCCTGATCCCTGGTGCTGTGAAACAGCAGTGCTAACCAGCAGGCTACTGTACCACCCCATGCTTTGCCTGTGTACTTCCATGCCTTGGGAATGATATCCCCACTGTGACTGGTTTTTCTCCTGACATCATCTTGGCAATGGCAATTGGAAATGAAACCAATCGGAAAAGCAAATTCATCTCCACCAGTGAGTGTAACACAGAACATTATTCTGAAGCTGTTGGAAGCATTGTTGACAGGCAGAGGTACGGAACTCATTCTGAGGTAAAGGGAACTGGAATATCTTTAAAGTTATGAATCAGTCTGATGGATGGAGTTAGCTGTTTCATGGAATAAGTCTCATTGTTTTAGTGTCTCCAGTGATCCATTATGTTTAAACCTGGGACCTTGGAGCTTATGTGATTACCTTGGAGGGTTGGGGAAGGAATGCACAAAATTTATTTTTCCTTGGAATTAACCATAGATTCTCCATTTGTCTCCTCAGGGGTTTATTCTGGCTGGCTGGGGAGCATGTGCACTTACTAATGTGAACCTGGAAGAGATTAAGGGTGCTGATTACATAAGAACATAAGAGCAGGAGTAGACCATCTGGCCCATTGAGCCTGCTCCACCATTTAATAAGATCATGGCTGATCTTTTCATGGACTCAGCTCCACTTCCCCACTTTACCCACTTACCATAACCCTTAATTCTTTTACTGTTCAAAAGTCTATCTTTGCCTTAAAAACATTCAAAGAGGAAGCCTCAACTGCTTCACTGGGGTGGGATTTCCACAGATTGACAACCCTTTGGGTGAGGAAGTTCCTTTTAGAAGATGAGTGTGTAATCTGGTCCTGACCCTCGACATCAAAAACAACCTTGATTACACACCAACTAGTATCTCAGACCTCCTACACACTCCTCTTCTTTGCCCCACTGTCCCCCTCCCTTCACATACTCCACTATATTGCTCCTCCCTCACACTCCACCCGACTGCCCCATCCCTAACATCACCACCTTCCTACACACTCCACCACCATGACCCTCCCACACTCTCCACTTACTGCCCCACTCTCACCCTCCCCCACCCCTCCCCTCACATACTCCTCCCTACTGTCCCACCCTCCCCTTATATACTCCCCAATGCTCCTCTCACACTCACCCTACTGCCCCACCCCTATGCTCATCATCGTCCCACACATTCCATCTTACTGCCCCACCCCTACCAAGACCATCCTCCCAGACACTCCACCACCCCTACCATCAGCACCTTCCCACACTATCCACCTTACTGCCCCACCCTCACCCTCCCATCCTCCCTCACACTCCACATTACTGCCCCACCTTCAATCTCCCCACCTTCCCACACACTCCATGTTACTGCCCCATCCTTACTCTCCCCATACTCTCTCACATTCTGCCCCACTGCTGCTCTCTTCACAAACACATCCACAATCCTTCCATTATCAGCTTGGTGTCAGGCTCACAAACCAATGATGTTTACGCAGGAATTTCACTGCCCTTGGATATCTGTCACCATCCTCTGCTAAGTCTATGACAACAATTGAATAAATGCAAAATGCTGCCGATGCTAGGAGTGTGAAACCAATACAAAGAATGCTGGAGAAGTTCAGAAGAGTCTTATCGGATTTGAAATGTTAACTCCGTTTCTCTCTCCACAGAATGCTGAGATTCTCTGTGTTTGTTCCATGATAACATTAATCTGAAGCTGTAGTTTGGGCAGACAAGATCATTAAGACCCCTGAGCTGACTGCCAAGTGCCTGAACAAATGGGACACAGCACGCCCAGTGACAACTGCAGTCATAGGATGAGCAACTATTGGAAAGGGAGCATCAGTCATGGTCACCAATTTTGCATAAAAAGAGGGGTTCAATACTTGTTTCAGGTACGAGGTCTGGACTAATTATCAATGCAGTGATAGGTGCAGCAGAGAATGAGTATGGCCATGGTGTCTAATCGGTAGGATTCTTAATCATCTATTTTCTGCCTGCAATATGAATACAGTGCAATTTAATTTCTTTTTTTAGACACAGGCTTAATGTGCCATGTAGATGGAAAGCTTCATTTTCTCTTTCTGTATGCAACATTCAGCTACTTGAATAATGTTACTATTCCTTCCTGCTGTGTAAGCAGAGAAATGCACAAGGGAATGTGCGAGGATGTTAGCAGCTAGAAAATCAAACAAAAGGGAAAACAGCAGATCAATAATTTACTTTCAAAAAAAGTGATTAATCATTTCAGCGCTGAGTTTGTTGTTTGTATGGGGATGGTCCCAGACCCATCAGTTATATAGTGCTGGAGTGGAATTCACAGTGCTGCAGAATATCAATATATTTGTTCAGCTTCAGATCTATGGAGATGTTGTGAGTGTATGGAGATTAAGTCACAGAGTGTGAAAAGGCAGCCCTCTAAGCAGTCCCAAGGCTAGTAAGACATGAGTTGAATAAAATGTAATAAAGCCCCAGTGTCGACTTCAATCCTGTGGAGATTTGTAATGCTCTGCTCTTTCTTCGGCTGTTCCTGTAATGTCTTTCACTGTGCAAAGTGAGGACATTATTGTAGAATGGTCGCACAGTGATATATAGATGTATCATTTGGAAACTTGGGCTGGTTTAAAATGGGAGGTGATTGAAGCCTGGATACAATCATTGGCAAACATCCCCACCTTATGATGGAGGGAAGGTCATTGATGAAGCAATTGAAAATGGTTGAGCCTAGGACACTCCCCTGAGGAACTCCTGTAGCGGTGTCCTGGAACTGAGATGACTGACCTCCAAAAGTATCTTTTCTGCCAGGTACGGCTCCAATCAGCAGAGAACTTTCCCCTGATTCACATTAACTCAAAGTAAAGCAAAATACTGCTGTTGCTGGAAATCTGAAATAGAAGCAGAAAGTGCAGGAGAAACTCAGCAGGTTTGGCAGCATCTGTGGAGAGAGAAACATAGCAAATGTTTTGGGTCCAGTATGCCTGAAGATTGGAGTATGACTGGAGTTCTGACTTCCATGTTGGAAACTGTTGCCGTCTAGTTTTGAAGTATTGGATGGGACACTGGGAAACTACATATTGATGAAATGAGATGAAGCAATTTTGAAGATGTTAATGCCTGCAAATAGGCCTGTAACTATCTATTAGCGAGAATCATGTCTTACCTTTCACCACTTGGTTGGAAAGTGAAATTTATTGCTTTCGAAGCCCAGAGGCTCTTCACAGCTTTTGACATGTGATTCTCCCATCCTTACTCACTGATATCCATATCATTCACAGAATGGGACTACGTGTCTAATCGGTGTTGTCTTCTCCAGTGGTTCCTCAGGGATGAGGATAACATACTTTTACCTTGGAGTTGTGGTTTCTGAAGCGATTAAACCCTCCAGTGCTGGACCCATATACGCCCTGCTACAATGTGCCATGTGCCAATGTGCCAAGGTGGTCTGTCAGGAAATGGGTGGGTGCTCAGCTTTTCAATCCTTCCACTGCTTGCACTCGGCATCCACCTGTCACAGATGCCATCATTGGATCAATGGTTGGCATCTTTGCTCCATCTTGGGTGGTCTGAGGCAAGACATTTCAATGAGTTGGTGTGGATAATTCATTTTCTTAAGGTGGCTTTAAGGACATCGATGAAGTGTTATCTCTGCCCTCCTTATAACCAGTTGTCATGACGAAGCTGGGAATGGAGAGTTTGGTTTGAAAGTCTTGCATCAGGCATGTGTAAATGTGGCCTGTACATTTGGTGATTAACTGTTGGTAGTGCCTTGGCACTGGGATGTTGGTATTGAAAAAGGCATTTAGTATGCTTGGCTTTGTCACTCAAACCATTGTATCTCGGAGTTGGGATGTCATGTTAAGGCTGCACAGAATATCAGTGAGGCCACTTTTGGAATCTGTAAACAGTTCTGGTTTCCTAGCTATAGGAAGGATATTAAATTAGGGAGGGTTCAGAAAAGATTTACCAGGATGTTCCTGGGAATGAATGGTTTGTATTAAAAGGAGAGGTTAGATAGGCTGGGCTTTTCTTGTTGGAGTGAAGGAGGCTGAGGGATGATCTTTATAGAGGTTTATAAAATCATGAGGGATATTGATGGGTTCAATAGCAAAGATCTTTTCCCCAGGGTTGGGGACTTCAAAGCAAGAGGATGTATCTATAAGGTGAGAGGAGAAAAATTTAAAAGAGACCTGAGGGGTAACTTTTTCACATAGAAGGTGGTTGATAAACGGAATGAACTGCCAGAGGAATGGTAGATGCAGGTAGAGTTACAACATTTAAAAATTTTCTGGACAGCTGAATGAATAGGAAAACTTTATAGTGATATGGACCAAATGCAGGCAAGTGGGATTAGTTTAGTTTGGGAAACTTGATCAGCATGGATGAGCTGAACTGAGGGGTCTATTTCTGTTTCATGTGACTCTATGACTGTGTCCTGTTAGAATCTGTGCTCCACTTGCATGCAAGTGCTTGGATATAAAATACTAAGGAGACAAAAGACATTGTTCAAAGATTCGTGCTGTAGATTGTGGTAAGAAAGAAAAACAGGGAGTATTTTGAAAGAACATACTACATTATCAGTGGTATCTTATATATTCATTTTTTCAGTTGGCAATTGTACTGATAATTGGCTACACTACACAAGACAAGTGATAAATGAGCATAGCTTGTGCGAAGCTGCATTACTGAGTGGAGTCTCACAGGAATTTTTTGCTAGCTTCCAAAATCATTAATAAATGGTGAACTGAAAACATCACAACTGTATTCAAACATGGTGCTGAATGATGTGATTGGACTTTGAGTTGAATTGCATTGTTCTAAAGAATAAGGAGTAATTCAGTAACGAGGGTGGTGTTGGAAGAGAATGATTCTTTTTGTCACAGTCAACGTTGGTCACTGGTGTGTAAGACCTGTGAAGCTGTGATGGTACAATTGTGATTTTTGTCAGAAAAATGTCTTGAACCTTGCTGACAAGGTTGGCCTGAGAAGGTAGTGGCCTTGTGGCTCTTTTATTGAATAGAGATTTTGAGACAATGAGTAACTTTGCCAGGCCATTTTAGGCAGAGGTTAAGAATCAGTCACCAGCTTGGATAAAGGTGGCAGGTCACCTCATTCCATAGGGGAACACTACATTGTCTTCTGGGTTTTCCTCCATATCCACGAAATAATTTACTTTCAGACATTTCCCATTTTGAAAGCTGTTAGCAGATATCTGAGTGATTACCAACTCAACAAAGCTTTATTAATCTGTTAACAATTAGTCCCCTCATGATTTATGCCCAAGTGCTTTTTAGAATAAGAAGCTTTTTTATATTGACTGATTTCCGTGTTCTCCTTTCATACAGTTTAACTGTTGCCTTTCACCTTAAATTAGTCCTTCTTGTGGATTGTTCTAATGAGTGCAACATGTTTCTTTGACAAAATGTTTCTTTTCTCTTTTCTTTCTGTATTACCAAACAACAATTTGAGCATATTTATGTTAAATTTCTACAGCTTCATATTAAACATGAGGATATTCAAGAATACAACCGGTTCCCAATTTTGGCTACATGCTGCCTGACCCTGAGCATGTTCCGACCACTGAGACAATATCAGAGTCTGATTCTGAAGTCTAGAGCAAGCAGCTACAGTGCTCCATTGCCTATGCCTGCAGTGCTATGCAACTGCTGGTTATCCCATGTTTACTGTGACCATAGTCGTTGGAATGAACAGCAGTTATGGGTTCTCTCTTCCACTCTAATACAACCATTGGTTTATGTATATATGGAGTCACACATTTTGCTGGGGTCCTATGTTTAGCTGGTTCCCCTGTGTCTAAACATTTGGGGGTTATTTTGTTCAATGGTAAATGTATAGGTCAGGTCATGATGTGGATTAGCCAGTGTTGGACTGGGGTGGACAATGTTAAAAATCACATAACATCTGGTTATAGTCCAACAGGTTTATTTGGAAGCACTAGCTTTCGGAGCGCTGCTCCTTCATCAGGTGGTTGTAAAACAGGACTATAAGACAAAGAATTTATAGCAAAAGATTACAACGTCATGCAGTTGGAATGATATACCTGTATTGAACAAGCTTAGATTGTTGTTAAGTTTTTCATCTTTGGGCGGCACGGTGGCACAGTGGTTAGCACTGCTGCCTCACAGCGCCAGAGACCCGGGTTCAATTCCCGCCTCAGGCGACTGACTGTGTGGACTTTGCACGTTCTCCCCGTGTCTGCATGGGTTTCCTCTGGGTGCTCCGTTTCCTCCCACAGTCCAAAGATGTGCAGGGTCAGGTGAATTGGCCATACTAAATTGCCTGTAGTGTTAGGTAAGGGGTAAATGTATGGGTGGGTTGTGCTTCGGCGGGTCGGTGTGGACTTGTTGGGCCGAAGGGCCTGTTTCCACACTGTAATGTAATCTAATCTAAAAAAAATCTAATCTTTTAGCATGGGTTGCAGGTTTCGGTTCATTCATCTGTAAATCCCAGAACTTCTTTTACGTCACATTCTCAAGACAGCTTAAGGTTTTATACTTAAGACTTTGCCACCACACATCTCGCAAGCTCCTCAATCATCTCTTGCACCAACTCTAAAGAAGGCACCATAACGTAGAGTCCACACTCTCAGCTTGTGCTCAAGTATAGCGGTACAGCTATGTGACATTGCCAAGCAAAGAAGGTGACAGAACTGCACCACATACATCATGCCAAGAACAAGAAACTGGAGAAACTTGGCATCACCACCAACAGTAGCCAATCCTCCCCTGGCACCACAGTTAAAAACGTTATCACCAGAGGGAAATCAATCGTCAACTTATTGGACTATGCCCTTCAGCCGGAAGAGATTGAAGTTCTCAGCCGAGGGCTCAATTTCTGCCCCATCACAAAAATGGACCCCATAGGTCTTACAGCAGACATGGAGGAGTTCATCAGACAAAGAGACTCTGGAATTCTTCCAAGATGTCAGCAGTGATCCCAATGAGGCAACCAAAAAACGGGAATAGTCATTGCAGGGATCCGTAGAGGAGAGACTAAAGAAGGAGTCAATTTGGACCCCAGAGGAGGGCCGCTGCCCTAGGCTTGAAATGTATGCTGAAACCATCAGGAAATGTGTAAATGCCAGATTCATCAGCCGCACCCACAAGGTAGTGCAAAACATCACCTAATCACAATGCAACGCCATCCAAAACAAATCACAACATTGTCATCAAACCAACAGGTAAAGGAGGAGCTATCATCATTCAGAATAGACCAACAACTGAACAACCAGGAACACTACAGGCAACCAATGGCCGATCTGACCAAAGAGTACACCCGTGAACTAAACACATTGATCAAGACTTTGATCCAGTCCTTCACCGGTCCCTGCACAATCTTATCCCATATACTTCTCGCATAAGCGACTTCTACTGACTTCTGAAGATACACAAAGCCAACACACTGGGACGTCCCATTGTATCAGGCAATGGGACCCTGTCTGAGCACCTCTCTGGCTATGTCAAAGGCATCCTAAAACCCATTGTACAGGGGACTCCAGTTTCTGTCGCAACACTACAGATTTCCTACAGAAATTCAGCACCCATGAACCAGTCGAACCGGCTTGGTATATTAGCAAGACTGAATAGACGTTACAATGGATGAATGGACACTGCACAACAATCAACAGACACTTCAGTCAGGAACATTTGGCCTCGGACCTTCGGGTAACTATCCTCCAAGGCAGACTTTGGGAGAGGCAACAACACAAAGTGGCCGAGTAGAGGCTGATAGCCAAGTTAGGTACCCATGGGGATGGCCTTAACTGGGATCTTGGGTTCGTGTCACACTGCAGGTGACCCCACTGCACTACACACACACACTCGCATATTCACACACTCATGCAGACCCTGTCTCATGCAAATGGTCTCTCTCATCCACACACACATACAGCTCCCATACTCACACCCACGCATGCACCCTCTCACAGGTTTATACTCCACCACACTCACACACTCACTTTACCAAGTTTGCATACACACAAACACACACTCTCTTACATGCACGCACACTCCCACGCACACCCCCACATGCACACACTCACTGTCTCTCTGTCCTGCACACGCACACACATAGAAGTCTATGAGATGTCTTTGTTTTCCAGAATTATATTTACAGATACATTCTGTATTGCTCAAAAAATGCCCAACCTGTAGGCAGTCAGTGCAGGCAGTCAATCCATGTAATATTTGTAAATTCCACTTTGAAAATAGAACCAATCTAACTCAAGATTGGGATACAGACAGACTCTAACCTCACACCTTTATTGCATTGTCTGAGCTGAGATGTCACCCTTTTTTGTACCTTACATTATTTTGAGGATGTGACTTAAAAGAAGTTCTGGGATTTCCATATTAAAGAACTGAAACCTGCAACCTATTCTAAAAAATGAAAGACTTAACAATGATCTCGGTTTTTTTCTATATATCCTTTCATCTGTATGACACTGTAATTTTTTGCTATAAGTTCTGTGTCTTATGATCCTGCTTCATAACCACCTGATGAAGAAGCAGTGCTTTGAACGCTAGTGCTTCCAAATAAACCTGTTGGACTATAACCCGGTGTTCCTCATGTTGCCTTTGATACTTTTACCAGTCATCTTAAAGCAACACACTTTCTGGAAGGAAATAGCTTATCAAATAGGTTTGGCATCTCTTCCTGCCATTATTTTGCTCTCTGTCGCTATTTCTAAAACTCATGATCTACATGCCTTACTAACTGATTTGTTACCTTCAATATTTTGCTCACAAACACTCTCAGGCGTCTGCACCTTCTTCAAAATTGGATCCTTTAACTTGTAATATTTCTGCCAAAATGTAATACCTCACATTTTTCTCACTGAGTTTCATGCAGTATACATATTATCTCCGTCTTTTTAAAATCTATCACTCAATACCTTCTTCACAATCCTATCTGCCTGCGACTTTACTTTCAAGGAGCTATGAACCTGTACTCCAAGTTCTCTTTGTTCAGCAACACAACCTAGGGGCTTACCATTAAGTGCCCTTCAAGGAGTGTTCCCTGCCCTATGGTAGATTGTGTTCTCCTGGATTGAGTGAGATGGAAGTGGCTGGTACAGCTATTAGTGCAAAGGGATGGGGGTGGTTGGAGAAAGGTGTCCTAAGAGAATGAGTGAGTATAAAGCAGAAGCTATGCAGGATTAGTGCTGTAGAGTGTTTGTGGTGGATGAGAGTGAGGAAAGATGTTACAGGCAATAATAAGAGTGGTAGAGCATGAGATTTGGTGGGCGGTGGGTACAGCAGCAGAGATAGTGAGTGTGAGGTGTTGGAGAGAAGGTGGTGGCGCTTATGCTGGTGGAGTGGAGGAATACATTCATGTTCTTCCCCAGTGCTTGGTGTCCACCCGGACATGCTGGGTGGTAATGGACTTCAGGGTCTGATGTTATGGCCTTCTCTGCTGGTCCTCTGGGAAAATGATGTTCCTTGTCTGTACGACCCTGACCACCACGATCTCCAGCTGCCTGTCCACCAAGCATTCACTATCAAGCCCGGAAGCATGATCTGCCGAGGGCCAGGGGAGGTAGTTAATGAGGAAACTCATGAGGCCTGATGGAGAGAAACCCTCTGTGAAACTGAATGAAAATGACTCTTCATCAAAATATCGTAAGACTTAGCCCCATGAAAATACAGTTATGCCTTCAAAAGTGAAATCAAAGGAAGAGTTCCTCACACACATGGGTGAGTAATTCTTTCCTGAAATGCTCCTGAGCCTGGGTCCGTGGAACATTTCAAAACTGAGGCAGATAGAATTTGATTGGAGTAGATGTAGTGAGTGTTAAATGCCAGGAACGAGGTGTCTGTGGTGAATGGTAGGTGTGAGGGATATGAGGTTACCTCTGGGTGGAGGAGTGGTGAGGGCTATGAGGTTACTGCTGAGTGAGGGTGGACTATGAAGAGGATGTAGAGAAGCTTCAGTGTGATTCAGACATTAAGTTTTTTATTGAGTGAGTGGGCAAATACATGGCAGGTGAGATATAAATAAGAGGTTATCCACTTTGAAAGCAAAAGCAGGTATTATCTGTATGGGGATAGGTTGGGAAAGGGGGAATGTTCAATGAGATCTGGGTGAACATGCAGATACATCAGGTGGTGAAGAAGGCAAATGACATGTTGGCCTTCATAGCAAGAAGATTTGATTACAGGAACAGGGATGTCTAGCTGTAACTACCTTGGTGGGACCACATCTAGAGTATTGTGTATGGTTTTGGTTGCCTTACCTGAGGAACGATCTTCTGGCTTTGGAGGAAGTGCAATGAAGATATACCAGACAGATTCCTGGGATGGCAGACCCTGATGTGCTAAGAATGATTGGATCAGTTTGGAACATATTCACTGGAGTTTAGAAGAATGAGGGGGGATCTGATAGAAGTCTATGAAATTCTAACAGGTCTAGACAGGGTAAATGCAGGAAGGATGATCTCAGTGAAAGAAGTATCCAGAACCAGGGGTCACAGTCTCAGGCTTATGGGGTAGGCCACGAGTAGAAATGTCTTCACTCAGAGAGTGATGAACCTGTGGAATTCTTTCCCACCAAAAGTAACTGATGCCAAGATATGGAATATTTTCAATTGAGATTTCGAGAGAGTTCTTTGGGCTAAAGGGACCAAAGGGTATGGGAGAGAATGTGGGAACAGGGGACTGAGTTGGATGATCAGCCATGATCATATTGAAACGAGGAGCAGGCTCGAAGGGCCGAATGGCCTATTCCCACTCCTATTTCTGTGTTTGCTTGTTAATTTGTGATTCTCTTTCTTGTAGCCAGATGTTGAAACCAGCAGAATTCCATCCCTTGGTATCTCAGCTGGCACAAACAGGCTGGCCAAGGCTTTGCTGTAACATCAGAAATAAGCAGTCAGTCAGCAGGGTCTGTTTGCTCTAAATTGTTAAATGAATCATAAGCAACAAAAAGACCCATCAGAAGTAATGAAAGGAGCTTGAATGTGAGCTGCTTAATTTAGCAGATGTCAATTTGTTTTTATTATGGTAAAGAGGATTCAAATCTAATTTGCTTTCTGATTGCTCCTTGTGTTAAACAGCAAGATCATTTTCTGTCACAAAGGGCTGGTGGTGGTTTAGTTTCAATCTTATAATTTTTTTTCACCTCCTGTGAATTTATGCAAATGTGAGCACCCCTGAGCAGTTCCCACAAACTCTCGCAGTGGTGAGCACATCAACACTGACTCTGTCATCATTCCCAACCGGTGACGTGTGTGTGTGTGTGTGTGACTGTGTGAGACAGTGTGTGTGCATGAGTGAGCGTGTGTTTGTGCGCGTGCAAGTGAGTGTGTGTGTATGTTTCTGTATGTGGATGTCTGTACGTGTGTGTGAATGAGTGTATGTGTGTGAGTGAGTGAGAGTATGTGTATATGAGTGAGAGAGTTTGTGTGTGTGTAACCAAGAGTTTGTGTGTGTGTGTGTGTGGGAGTGAGATTGTGCGTGTCCATATTTAATAAGGTTGCTGCTGCTGAGGAATCCATAATTTTGCTGCTGATTTTAAGCTGTCAGTTTGACTGTGAGGTGCATTGTCTGCAGAGGCACGGATCAGCATTCAATGCAACGGTTACAGGTTTTCGCCCCCAACACCAATTACACTTATTCTGACTGTATTTAGCTGTGAAAAATATTGTCCCACCTGCCTCCACCCACACACTCATTTATTCCCCACAGAAAATTCACAGCTGCAGTATGCTCACAGTGACAGTGTGTTTGTTGAGTCAGGTGTCAGAAATATTTAAAAAAGCAGAAAACAGAAATATTATTACAGCTGAAAAATTCAGAATTTAAAGCTGTGGAGCCAACGTGAAGCAGGAACTGTGCTGAACTGGGAACATATTCACCTCTCAGAAGGTCGTGGGTTCAAGGGCCATGCTAGAAACTGGAGTGAAATGTTGAGACTGAAGTTCCAATGTAAACTGAGGGAGTGCCGCATTGTTACAGTTATCATTGTTTAGCTGAAATGTGAAAGAGGTACTCCCTCTTCCATGTTAGCTGGGCAGACACATTCCATGGCATCGTTTGGAAAAAAAACAACAAGGCTGTTATCCTTGGACAGAGTTAATGGATTCACAGGGAGAGGGGCCCAATAATTTCCCAAACTGCCTTCCCAACATCTTTCTGCTCACCCTCAATTGGTCTGCAATTTTAACAAAGGGGAAGGGACAAGCCATCTGAAAAAGTTCCACAGCGGCCATTGTCCCATCACCAAGTTACCTTTTATTAATACATGGAAGTCCTTGACACTGATCCAGCTCTCTCAGAGCCAGCTCTCAGAGTGAGCAAAGCCTCTGACACTGCTGTTCTTATCTGTCAGCCAGGGCTCCCTGATTGGACAAGGTTATCAGCCCCAATCAGGGAACTTATATTCTATGAGGTCCACCTGGCTGTCCTTGTTACAATCACTACACCACTAACCCCCCAGAGTCCAAGGATATAGGCTGGTTCTTTTTCCTGTAGTTCCTCCTGGGGTGTTTTAGCACCATGTCATGTTCCTCTGACTCTGCCTTGGATACAGATGACGGACTGTATCCGAGGTAGAGTTAGAGTAACACACAGGAACTCATCTCTTGCACCTAAAGGGTCTCAGAGGAAATTCATTCTCTTTTTCAGATGGCAAAGGCATCAAGGCAGCGACACCCGCTGTGTCCATCTCTGATACTGAGACATCTTCAATATTTGACGTAGATGGAGAACCCATGGTTTTGGGAACAGTCAGAAAGGCTGTCAAGGAAACAGGCACATTTTGCTCCCACAGTTTACGAGTTTCTGTGTTTGCAGCTTTCGTGTGGTGCAGGTGTTTGTTCAGGACAATCGCACCTACCTGAACTTTACATGTCGGGCCTGACCTTGTGTTGACCTTGCCTCTTACTCATGCAAGGTCATTTCCATGGTTCCTGCATCAAAATCCATCCCCTGAAATAAAATATCTCTCCTGCTTGGTGGAATCTTGTGTCCAGAATTGGCATTCTGATTGCTGTTTCATCTGCACCCCCGTCCCCGCCCCAGGTCCAGGGAGGTCAGGTTTAACCCAGTGCAGGGATTTCACCCCATTAGCAATTTTCAGAGTCAGTGTATTAGAAAAGATGGGTCAAGCTTTTCTATTGTCGTTCCCGTGTTTAACAAATTAACTTTATGCATGTCCAGTCACATTGAGTGGGTGTCCACATGAGTTAAGAACATTGAGTCCATGAAAGGACCTGCGTGTCAACATCTGATTCAGTATGTGGATGTACCTACTAGAGAAGGTGCAAAACTTGACCTACTCTTGGGAAATAAGGCAGGGCAGGTGACTGAGGTGTCAGTGGGGGAGCACTTTGGGGCCAGCGACCATAATTCTATTCATTTTAAAATAGTGATGGAAAAGGATAGACTGGATGTAAAAGTTGAAGTTCTAAATTGGAGAAAGGCCAATTTTGACAGTATTAGGCAAGAACTTTTGAAAGCTGACTGGAGGCAGATGCTTGCAGGTAAAGGGGCGGCTGGAAAATGGGAAGCCTTCAGAAATGAGATAACAAGAATCCAGAGAAAGTATATTCCTGTTAAGGTGAGAGGGAAGGCTGGTAGGTAAAGGGAATGCTGGATGACTAAAGAAATTGAGGGTTTGGTTAAGAAAAAGATGGAAGCTTTTGTCAGATATAGACAGGATAGATTGAGTGAATCCTTAGAAGAGTATAAAGACAGTAGGAGTATACTTAAAAGGGAAATCAGGAGGTCAAAACGGGGACATGAGATAGCTTTGGCAAATAGAATAAGGAGAATCCAAACGGTTTTTACAAATATATTAAAGACAAAAGGGTAACTAGGGAGAGAATAGGACCCCTCAAAGATCAACAAGGTAAAAACAATGACTGCAGATGCTGAAAACCAAATACTGGATTAGTGGTGCTGGAAGAGCACAGCAGTTCAGGCAGCATCCAACGAGCAGCGAAATCGACGTTTCGGGCAAAAGCCCTTCATCAGGAATAAAGGCAGTGAGCCTGAAGAGTGGAGAGATAAGCTAGAGGAGGGTGGGGGTGGAGAGAGAGTAGCATAGAGTACAATGGGTGAGTGGGGGAGGAAATGAAGGTGATAGGTCAAGGAGGAGAGGGTGGAGTGGATAGGTGGAAAAGAAGATAGGCAGGTCGGACAAGTCCAGACAAGTCAAGGAGACAGTTGCTGAGCTGGAAGTTTGAAACTAGGATGAGGTGGGGGAAGGGGAAATGAGGAAGCTGTTGAAGTCCACATTGATGCCCTGGGGTTGAAGTGTTCCGAGGCGGAAGATGAGACGTTCTTCCTCCAGGCGTCTGGTGGTGAGGGAGCGGCGGTGAAGGAGGCCCAGGACCTCCATGTCCTCGGCAGAGTGGGAGGGGGAGTTGAAATGTTGGGCCACGGGGCGGTGTGGTTGATTGGTGCGGGTGTCTCGGAGATGTTCCCTAAAGCGCTCTGCTAGGAGGCGCCCAGTTTCCCCAATGTAGAGGAGACCACATCGGGAGCAACGGATACAATAAATGATATTGGTGGATGTGCAGGTGAAACTTTGATGGATGTGGAAGGCTCCTTTAGGGCCTTGGATAGAGGTGAGGGAGGAGGTGTGGGCACAGGTTTTACAGTTCCTGCGGTGGCAGGGGAAAGTGCCAGAATGGGAGGGTGGGTCGTAGGGGGGCGTGGACCTGACCAGTTAGTCACGGGAACGGTCTTTGCGGAATTCGGAAAGGGGTGGGGAGGGAAATATATCCCTGGTGGTGGGGTCTTTTTGGAGGTGGCGGAAATGTCGATGGATGATTTGGTTGATTCGAAGGTTTGTAGGGTGGAAGGTGAGCACCAGGGGCGTTCTGTCCTTGTTACGGTTGGAGGGGTGGGGTGTAGGGTGGAAGGTGTGCACCAGGGGCGTTCTGTCCTTATTACGGTGGTTGGAGGAAGATCAGCAAGGCGGCCTTTGTGTGGAGCCCAGAAAATGGGGGAGATACTAAATGAATATTTTGCATCAATATTTACTGTGGAAAAGGATATGGAAGATATAGACTGTAGGGAAATAGATGGTAACATCTTGCAAAATGTCCAGATTACAGAGGAGGAAATGCTGGATGTCTTGAAATGGTTAAAGGTGGATAAATCCCCAGGACCTGATCAGATGTACCCGAGAACTCTGTGGGAAGCTAGAGAAGTGATTGCTGGGCCTCTTGCTGACATATTTGTATCATCGATAGTCACAAGTGAGGTGCCAGAAGACTGGAGGTTGGCTAACGTGGTGCCACTGTTTAAGAAGGGTGGTAAAGACAAGCCAGGGAACTATAGACCAGTGAGCCTGACCTCGGTGGTGGGTAAGTTGTTGGAGGGAATCCTGAGGGACAGGATGTACATGTATTTGGAAAGGCAAGGACGGATTCGGGATAGTCAACATGGCTTTGTGCGTGGGAAATCATGTCTCACAAACTTGATTCAGTTTTTTGAAGAAGTAACAGAGAAGATTGATGAGGGCAGAGCAGTAGATGTGATCTATATAGACTTCAGTGAGGCGTTCCACAAGGTTCCCCATGGGAGACTGATTAGCAAGGTTAGATCTCATGGAATACAGGGAGAACTAGCCATTTAGATACAGAGCTCGCTCAAAGGTAGAAGACAGAGGATGGTGGTGGAGGATTGTTTTTCAGACTGGAGGCCTGTGACCAGTGGAGTGCCACAAGGATCGGTGCTGGGCCCTCTACTTTTTGTCATTTACATAAATGAATTGGATGCGAGCATAAGAGGTACAGTTAGTAAGTTTGCAGATGACACCAAAATTGGAGGTATAGTGGACAGCAAAGAGGGTTACCTCAGATTACAACAGGATCTGGACCTGATGGGCCAATGGGCTGAGAAATGGCAGATGGAGTTTAATTCAGATAAATGTGAGGTGCTGCCTTTTGGGAAAGCAAATCTTAGCAGGGCTTATACACTTGATGGTAAGGTCCTAGGGAGTGTTGCTGAACAAAGAGACCTTGGAGTGCAGGTTCATAGCTCCTTGAAAGTGGAATCACAGGTAGATAGGATCGTGAAGAAGGCGTGTGGTATGCTTTCCTTTATTGGTCAGACTATTGAGTATTCGAGTTGGGAGATCATGTTGCAGCTGTACAGTACATTGGTCAGGCCACTGTTGGAATATTGCGTCTCCTTCCTATCGTAAAGATGATGTGAAACTTGAAAGGGTTCTGAAAAGATTTACAAGGATCTTGCTAGGGTTGGAGGATCTGAGCTACAGGGAGAGGCTGAACAGGCTGGGGCTATTTTCCCTGGAGCGTCGGAGGCTGAGGGATAACCTTTTCGAGATTTACAAAATTATGAGGGGCATGGATAGGATAAATAGGCAAAGTCTTTTCCCTGGGATCGGGAAGTCCAGAAATAGAGGGCATTGGTTTAGCGTGAGAGGGTAAAGATATAAAAGAGACCTAAGGGGCAACCTTTTCACGCAGAGGGTGGTATATGTATGGAATGAGCTGCCAGAGGAAGTGGTGGAGGCTGGTACAATTGCAACATTTAAGAGGCATTTGGATGGGTATATGAGTAGGAAAGGTTTGGAGGGATATGGGCCGTGTGCTGGCAGGTGGGACGAGATTGGGTTGGGATATCTGGTCGGCATGGACGGGTTGGACTGAAGGGTCTGTTTCCATGCTGTACATCTCTATGACTCTATAAAAACAAGTTCAGAGTTTACTTGGCCATTCCTATAAATGCGGGGGAGCTGCTTACACTAATTTTTGTCCTTGCTGGCACTCTGGGCACTGTCACACCAACATGGCTATCATAGAATCCCTAAATTACAAAAAGAGGCCATTTAGCCCATTGTGTCTGAAGTGACCGTCTGAAGAACAACCCGGTCAGACCTACCTCCCTATCCTATCCATGTAACCCTGCATTTCCCATGGCTAATCCACCTAGCCTGCATATCAATGGATACTATGGGCAATTTAGCATGGCCAATCCATTTAATCTACACATCTTTGAAATGCAGGAGAAAACTGAAGCACCCGGAGGAAATGGGGAGAAAGTGCAAACCCCACACAGACAGTTGCTTGAGGGTAAAATCGAACCCAGGTCCTTAACACTGTGAGGTCCCTAACACTGCCACTTTATCACTACCAATGTATGCCAAGTCTTTAAAATTGCACCACCGTATGAGGTCACATCCATAAATTAGACAGTAGCTGTAACTTTGCCTCTTTCCTGAAGCCACTCTGACTCTTTCATTTCAGTCATTTACAGGACATGGGCATCGCTGGGGTGGGCCAGCATTTATTGCCCAGACGGCAGTTCAGAGTCACATGTCGGCCAGACAAGGACAACAATTTCCTTCCCTCAAGGACAGTAGTCTTTCTTTGTCATCATTAGATTATTAATTCTGGATTAATTTTGAGTCTAACAATAATATTACTAGGTTATCACTTTCTCAGATTGGTCATATTCTGAATTTCTAAATGCTCTGCTATTGTATACTTTATTAGAGACAAAAATCTGCAGATGCTGGAATTCAAATTAGGCAGAAGGCTGGAAGAACACAGCAAGCTAGGAGGAGAAGTCAGCATTTCAGGTCTAACCCTTCTTCAGGACTCTGTATACTTTATAACAGTCTCTTACATTTTTGCAATAAGAAACATTAATCTGGTTTTCTGTTTTTCTTGTCTCCTTTCCATTTAAAATAAAGATGTTACATGGTAGATTTCTATGCATTTCGGGCTTTTCCAGACTCCAAGAATTTCTGGAAGATTACTAGCAGTACATTCATTATCTTCTTCCTTTATTATCCTTGAATGCATCTCATCAGATCCAGTTAATTTATCAGTCTTTAGTTTCATTAGTCTCCTCAACATTTTTCCCTAGTGATAGAGACTGCATTAATTTCCTCTCTTCCTTAGTCTTCTCCATCTTTGTTTTTTGTTTTGTTCACTTATTAATGATCTCAGTCACAGTGTTTGATTTTCTTACAATTTGATGTTATGCTTAACTTTCCTGGTTAACCATGGCTGGCTCTTCACCTTGCTCCAATCCTTCTTCCTCACTGAGATGGATCTTTGCTGTGAAACATGAACCATTTTCTTAAATGCCTGCCATTGTTCTTCAACTGTTTTGCTGCTAAACACCTTCCCCACTCCCTCCCAGCCAGCTCTGACCACATTCCTTTGGAATTACCCTTACGTAAGCTTCGCACAATTGTTTCTGACCTAAGTTCCTCCCTCTCAAACTGATTGCTAAATTCTACTGTGTTATGGTCACTATTTGCTCAGAGATCTTGTACTATGATATAATTTATTAAACTTACCTCATTATAAATCACAGGATCCAAAATTGATTAGATCCATTATATATTTTTTGAGGAAATTGTCCCAAATTCACTCTATGAAAGTTCCTTGTGGCTACCCCTGTCAATCTGAGTGTCCCAAGCTGCATGAAGATTAAAGTCACCCATGATTGTTTCTCGAGTTATTGTCTGTCTCACTGTGTAGTTGTGGTAGGAAGACTATAGGTTACTCCAACTAATGTCTTCTTCCCCTGTTTATTTCTCATCATGGTGTATATGGATTCTACATTTTCCGAGGCAAGATCGTTTTTTTTCTATTTTACTTGTTCCATCACATACAAACACCACTCTTTTCTTCCTGCTTGATCTTTCAAAAAGCCACATATTCCTGAATATTTACTTTCTAGTTTTGATCATCTTGAAACCATGTCTCTGTATCAGGAGAGAAAATACACTAAACACAACAATATTGGTTGAGCTTCGGAATTCAGTTTGGCCTCATACATTAACAAAGCAAACAGGTCAATGGTTAATCACATATCAATACATTATTTCACATGAACCTGATGAACTCATAGAGTCATAGAGTCATAGAGATGTACAGCATGGAAACAGACCCTTCAGTCCAACCTGTCCATGCCGACCAGATATCCCAACCCAATCTAGTCCCACCTGCCAGCACCCGGCCCATATCCCTCCAAATCCTTCCTATTCATATATCATCCAAATGCCTCTTAAATGTTGCAATTGTACCAGCCTTCATCACTTCCTCTGGCAGCTCATTCCATACATATACCACCCTCTGCGTGAAAAAGTTGCCCCTTAGGTCTCTTTTATATCTTTACCCTCTCACCCTAAACTTATGCCCTCTATTTCTGGACTCCCCGACCCCAGGGAAAAGACTTTGTCTATTTACCCTGTCCATGCCCCTCATAATTTTATAAACCTCTATAAGGTTACCCCTCAGTCTCCGACGCTCCAGGGAAAACAGCCTCAGCCTGTTCACAGCTTTAGTTATTTTGCTCAAGTTTAACATCTTGAATAGTTTCCTATGATGTGAATCAGCTGTCCACTTCTCCAGGATTTGGAACACAAGGATTTCCCAGAAAACGGTTGTTGTTGGAAGGTGTCAGCTCTGCCTCAGTCGTAGCAGCTTTACGGCAGAATCAAGAAGTTTTATCTCAAAATTGTAATCCAGAAAATTCAGCACAAACTTTTGGCTGACTGTTGGAGGTTCTTTGATTTTTGAGGCATGGCCTGTCTGCCCTCTCACGTGTACGTAAACAACCCTGTGGCCACATACAAAGAAGAGCAGGGGAGTTATGTCTGTTCTCCTATACCAATATTCACCCTCCAACTAACATCAGTCTACTACATTGTCTAACATTGCCTCATTGTTGGCTGTGGAAATTTTCAGTGCTCAATTTGTCCAATGTACTCCCTACATTACACAAAACATCCAAAGTAAATCTTGTAAGTGTGAAGCTTTGGGTTGTGCGGAGGTCTAGGGAGAGGTAAACAGTGCCAGTTAGCTACAAACTGAGCAGTAGTTGAAGAGTATGGAAGAGATTATGCTTGAAATGTCGATTCTCCTGCTCCTTGGATGCTGCCTGACCAGCTGTGCATTTCCAACACCACACTCATCGACTCTGATCTCCGTCATCTGCAGTCCCCACTTTCTCCAAATTAGGAGCAGTAGGCCATTTGGCCCCTCAAATCTGCTCCATTGTTCAATAAGATCATGGCTGATCTGATTACTCCACTGAACCATTCAACTGCTTGCTTATCAAGAATCAAGGAGCAAATTACTGAAGATGCTGCAATCTGTACTGAAAACAACAAATGCTGGAGATCACAGTGGGTCAGACAGCATCCATGGGAGAGAGAGCAAGCTAAGGTTTTGAGTCCAGATGACTCTTCATCAGACTCTTCATTTTTTGTTATCACAAATCAATCTCTACCTTTAAATTGTTAGAAGACTCTGCTCCTATGACTTTTGAGGAAAAGAGTTCTAAAGATTCCTGATTGTCTGAAAGAAAATAATTCCCCTTAGTTCTATGTTAAGTGGGCGACCCCTTATTTTTAAACATTCTGGAATCTCCCATGAGAGGAAACATCCTTTCCGCATATACTGGGGGAGTGCCGAACCAGAGGACACAACTTAAAAATACGGGGTAGACCCATTTAGGACAGAGATGAGGAGAAACTACTTCACCCAGAGAGTGGTGGCTGTGTGGAATGCTCTGCCCCAGAGGGCAGTGGAGGCCCAGTCTCTGGATTCATTTAAGAAAGAATTGGATAGAGCTCTTAAAGATAGTGGAGTCAAGGGTTATGGAGATAAGGCTGGAACTGGATACTGATTGGGAATGATCAGCCATGATCATATTGAATGGCGGTGCAGGCTCGAAGGGCTGAATGGCCTACTCCTGCATCTATTGTCTATTGTCTATTGTCTATTGATTTTACATGTTTCAATGAAGTCATTCTAACTCTTCTAAACAAAGCAGACCGTAGCTCCCCCATAAACCTCACAACGACTGCACAACAATACCTGATGTGGGTCGTTAATTATGTCACTTTGGCATGGGAGGGAATTCCTGTCTATGTCTGAGACTGAGACATATTTTTGGAACATATTTTTGCATTAAACCCACTTTAAGGGTGTTTGATATGTTCAGAATGGAAGAGAGAAAGAAAAATTAAAATGATTGCATTTCTTCAATGTGTTTCACTGCCTCGGGAGATCTTACAGCATTTTACTGCCAACGAAATGAACTTTTGATGTAAATTTCCTGGTATAGTGCAGGAAACCGAGCAGTCACCTGAGGAGAACAGTGTTGGAGATAACACCTCCAACAATACACTACTCAGTACTGCTTTGGAGTGTCAGCCAATTATTTTGTGAGATTCAAACCGATGGCTTTCGGACTCAGAGTCAGGAGGAGTGCTACTCACAGAGCCATCATTGACTGTAATTCCAGTCTTTCCTCAGTCTTAGAATTGCAAAAATTCTCAAATATGATCTTAAAAAGAATGGGTCTAAAGTTGGCTTTGCAGCTTTCTATTGTGTCATAAAACCATTTTAAAAAGAAACCTGGGCTGCATGCACTGGGCATGTTAACCTGAAGGGCCTGAGTGTAAATCTCATTGTATAGTGATTGTTACAGAGAGGCTGCTATCAGACTCAGATGCACTGTCTCCAATTCTGAGGAAACATCAGAATTAAACTCATCCTGAGCAGAAAGTTTGAACTGAGAACCTTTCCTCACCTGAGTTGCCATCAATCACACTGAGCAGTGATAAGTTACCTGCCTTTCTTTTTGTGAGCTGCACACTTTAATATTTAGCTTTAGTGCTCAAAGGTGCTTTTCAAGACCTCAGCTCCACGTGCTTTGGTAAACTTTAGGGAAAACTCACTGATTTAGCTCCTTGCTTTCAAATGTAAATTTTAATTATCCATACATCAAAGACTTCATAAAGTATGTCCAATTTCTGCTTGAATCATTCCCCTTTCCTGCAATGAATGTCAGAAAACAGTGCAACACTAAGGCAAGACTAAGACGTTACATTAATCATCAATTCAATTAGCTGGAGCCGATAGTGTCCAGTGAGTTTTGGGGAGTGTCTCACGATTGGCATTGGTTCCATTTTCCTGACTGGAACCATTCTCCCAGTTAATACATTTTATCAAAATTGAAAATATTATAGGTAGGACCTTATGCCCTTCAAATAAAATTACTGATTGGGATATAACCTGGGTCCCAATCACAGACTTCTGTTGACACCACACATGTGTGTGGGAGCTAATTGATGATGACTTCTGAATGGGCACCTCTGCAGTTCCCATCCAGTACCTGAGGTCTCAATCAAAGGGCCAGTACCCTTGGCAGGGAAGTTTTCTCTTAACTTTATGCCTATACTCTTACCTAAGCTTTGAGACACTGGGTGTCTGTGTATACTGTTATGACATAGAGGGGAACCCTTCTGTTAATTCAACCAAACACCTGGCTGCTGATTTCCTTGGGTCATCTTCTTTCTATTTGCTGCGAGTATGTTTCCTATGAAAAGGTACCTTTGACAGAAGGTATGTTTCAAATTTCTTAGAGAGCAAGAGGGAGATGGGCAATTAGCTCTCCAGGAGTTTCTTTACCTACAGCAGTTGCGTGTGATCAATTTTCAAAATGTCTGCATTTTATACACTCCAACATTGGATTGTCTTATTGATTAGATGTTGGCAAAACAATAAATTCAAACTCAATTAGGTTTTACTATCCTAGGCACAATTTAAACAGATTGGTTAAATTCAAGTTATTGTCAAAACAGCACCAAAACTCAGATTCACAACATTTCACAACCAAATGTTGCACATTTTCAATTTTCCAGTATACTCTGGCACTGCCATCTTGTCGTATATGCAGGCACTTGGAAGCTCTCAGTTCAGAACAGCATTCTCTCTCTCTTAAAGGTCCAGTACGCATCTTCAACTTCTTAACACCTTTCCTCTTAACAAAAAAAAGAACCATCATAATAAAAAATTTTTTTTATTCTTAATCCCATTATTACAAAATACATATGTCATTAATCTAAGTTATACTTTTCATATTAATTTCTGCACATTTGGAATCAGTCAAGTCCTACCTACACTTCTTCCTTTAAATCTTTGATAATACATCTGTCATCACATTTTTACAACCTGCAATAAGTACAATTTGTCAATTAAAAGTCTGTAACCTAAGACTCAAATGAAATAGTCTCATATTTTTGTCTTTAAATCTTTCCAAGAATGTGGTCTGTGTATACAACCGTGTCCGACACATTGTTCATCACATAAATATTAAAATGTTGTAAGGTCAGTACCAAACATAATAATCCTTTTTTGATGGTAGAATATTTTCTCTAGTGGGTGTTGGGTTTCTTTGAAAAGTAGCCAATTTGCCATTCAATTCCATCATCATCTTCCTGTAGCAGTCCAGCTCAAATTCCGATGTTGCTAGCATCAATTCCAACTTTGAAGGGTTTCAAAAATTTGGTGTAGCTAAAACTAGTCTGGTGGTTAAAATGACTTTTAAACTCTGAAAAGCCTCCTGGCATTTCTCTGTCCACCAAAATTTTGTGTTCTTCTTTAGTGAATCCATCAGCGTTTCCACTGTGCTGTTAAAGTTTAGAATAAACTTCTGGTCGAATCAGCTTAGTGCCAAAAATCGAAGCACCTCTTTCTTCGAGGGTGGTTGTGGAAATTCTTCGATGGCCTTCGTCTTCGCATTCCTTGGGGTCAACCTTTCAAGTCTGATGTTATGTCCCATGACCATCACTTCTGCCTTCGTGAATTCTATTTTCTTTAAACTTATTACCAGCTTTGCATTTCATAATCATTCAAAGAGCTCTGTCAACTATACCATGTGATCTTTCCATGACTCCTTAAAGATCACTACCTCATCCAGATAAACTGCACAATTTGTTAATCTGGCCTCAACTCTGTTCATGAGTCTTTGGAATGTGCCTGGTATGTTCTTCATTCCAAAGGGCATCACTTTGAATTGATATGGCCCATTTGAGATTACAAATGCAGAAAATTCTTTCACTTTCTCTGATAAAGGTACCTGCAAATAACCATACATTAAGTCCAACTTTGTGATGCAAGTGTCTTGACTAAATTTCTCTATGCAGTCCTCCGATCTCCTATTGAATAGGAGTCCAATTTTGTTACGGCATTGACCTTCCAACAGTCCACACAAAATCATTGAGTCCCATTGAACTAACACAATTGGCAAACTCCATTCACTCTAACTCGGTTCGATAATGTTTTTGTTGAGCATCACATCCACTTCCTTCTGGACCTGTGTGGCTTTGACAGGTTTAAACCTGTTTTTATCAGAACAGAATTCCCTACTTCCTTCTCATGGACAATACTATTAGTCCTCCCAATCTTATTCCTGCATATGTCCTCAGACTGCTACAACAAATCTTTCAACTTGGTTCTTTGCTCCTTGAGACAGATAGCTAACTAACCTACCCTACTCTTCAAGGACTTCCTCATGATTTATTGTATTTTGAGGCATATCAAACTCCACAACATCTGGGTTTGATTCCTCACTCTGCGGGGCAGTAACTAACACCTGTTTCTCCACCTCCCTGTCTCTATTATAGTAAGGTTTCAACATATCCATATGACATACCCGATACAGCTTTTTTTTCTATCCAGCATCCTTACTAGATTGTTTACCGGCTCAAGTTTTTCTCAATTTGGTAGGAGCTACTAAATCTGGCTTTGAAGGGATCTCCTGCCACTGGTAAAAATACTAATATGCCATCTCCAGAGTCTCAGAGATTTTATCTGCCACCTGCTTCATTCTATGCTGTGCCCTCTTCAGGTGCTATTTAGCTAACTCACCTACCTGGTTTAATCTCTCCTTCACCCCAGATACATAATCCAAGTGAGGTTTTCAACTTCACTCCTATCAATTTTTCTTAAATTCATTTCAAAGGCCCTCTCACTTCATGTCCGAATATTAACTCAAAGAGAGTAAACTTGAGTAGATTTATTTGGGGCATCTCTAAAGGCAAACAATATGAATGGGATACCCTCATCCCAATCAGTTAGGTAATCCTGACAGTACACTCGTAACGTGATCTTCAGGATCTGATGCCACCCTTCCAAGGCTCCCAAGGATTCAGGATGGTACACACTTGATGCCTAAGCTCTCTCTGACTTCCTTAAACAGATGAGCACTAAACTTAGACTGAATCTCTCTGGTAGCCCATACCAGGCAAAGAAAATGCTACAAACTCCTCCACCACCCTTTTTGCCTTGATACTCCATAATGGAATTTCCTCTGGAAATCTGGTAAACACATCTATTATGATTAGCAAATATTAGTTCCCACTTTTAGTTTTAGGAAGAGGACCTATTCAATTAATCATAACCAGAATGAAAGGTTTCTCAAATACAGAAATTGGCAACAAAGGTGCTGCTTTTATTACTGCCTGTGGCTTTCCTACCATTTAGCAGGTATGACCTGTACAACAAAATGTAACCACATCCTTGTGCAGACCAGGCCAATAGAAGTGCTTTTGTACCTTAGCCTCAGCCTTCCTCACTCTACATGACTTCCTCCAGGTAGTTCATGTGCTACCCATAACCCTTCCTGTCTGTATGCCACCAGCAACACAATCTGGTTCCACTCACTTCCCCTCTGCACTAACCTGCTGTGGTCTTCATTTTCATCTTTGAATTCTATCTTTAAGATAATAACCCTCAGGAATACATTGTGATTCCTTTACTGACTATATATTTTATTGTCTGATCTTATCCTTTGAAAGGATAAGTCCCCTATCCTTTCAGAACGAAACACTTCTGTCTGACCCTCTACCTGTTCAGGGTTTTCCTGCACCATTACATCAAACAGGGTGTCTGCTAACTGAACATCAAGTCCTTTGTTTTTCTCTTTAGTTTTTGCTTCGTGCCATGACCTATGATAGTGGGATCTTGTTACTACACAGTCTGGGAAAATATAAGGATATTCTTCTTTTAACTATTCAATTCCCTGGTCTTCCCTCACTTCCACCTTGGATTCTGCTAAATCATTCCCAAGAACAAACAGGATTCCTGGAGCTGACACTCTGTTAATCACTCCCACTGTTACTTTCCCAGTCTTGAGTTGGCACTCCAACCTGATCTGACACAGAGGAATGTTAAATTTCTGTCCATCTATTACACAAATTGCCAATCTCTTGGGTAACAGGTGAGAAAGAGTGCAAATACCTTCATCTCTTCCTATTAGAGACTGATTAGCTCCCATATCTCTCAAAATTTTAACTTCTTTCCCTTCTCCCACTGTTCTTCCTGAGTAAGTTTGACCCACAGTGGTGAAGTCTTTATAGAGGTCAGGCACTAACTTAATACCCAGCCCCTGCCAGGCTGTGCACTCTCTTGCAGCTCCTCAACTTTTCTTTGGATTTCCTTCACTACTTTCACTAATCACGTTGGCTTAGCCTCTCTTACCAAATCTTTTCTCACAGTGCCTTTCTTCAACGACAAGCACTGTGATCTTATGTGTCCCACTTTCTGGCAGTGAAAACACGTTTTCCCAGTGTCCTTTAAACCATTGGCACTGTAATTTTATATGTCTCACTTCATTACAGTGAAAACACCTGAGGCCTTTCACCACCTTTTCACCCTCTTGGGCTTCTTTTTTAACCTGTGGTAAACTATTACCAGTGTGCTCTACTCTTTGTTTTGTAGTGAAGGATCTCTCCTTCTTCCAATATCTATCCCTCACGGGATGAAATTCCTGTTGGAAGCTAAATTTCACCTTGTGCACCCATGGATATTCATCTGCCATCTCTGCTGCTCTTCTCACTTCTTGAACTTCCTGTTCAATCACATGAATTTGTATCATTTCTGGAAGTCAGTTTTTAAACCCCTCCAGCAGAATAATCTCTCTTATCGCCTTATATGTCTTACCTATTTTTAAGGCCCGCAGCCATCTATCAAAATTACTATGTTTCCTTCTTTCAAACTCAACATAAGTCTGACCTGCTTTCTTTTTTATGCTGTCTGTACACTTCTGGTACCAATTCATCAGCAATCAAAAAAGCCTTTTTTACATCTGCATAATCTCTTGACTCCTCATCTTACAGCGCTGCAAATACCTTATTAGTCTGAATTAGCATTACCCATAAATTCTCTGGCTACTCCATTTGCCTAGCCAAATTTTCAAATGAAATAAAAAAGGCTTTGAGATCAAAATGTGGCAATGTTATAATATATTTGTTAATATCACCAACTTCTCCCTTCATCTTCATTCTATTAACTTGACTTTCCTGACTAATTCACACTTTCTGAAGTTCAAATTCTCTCTCTCCTTTTCCTCTCTCTCTTTCTCTTTCTTTCTCTTCCTTCTCTCTCTCTCTTTCTTTTTGCTCAGCCAACCTTCTCTTCCTTTCTTTGTCTTCTAATTCCATTTGCCTCAACTGCAGTCTTGTTTTTCTAACTCTGCACTTGTCTGTTTTTCTGATATACCTAAGTGCTTGACCAACACCATTAGAATTTCAGCTTTCCTTCTGTCCCAGGTTAAATTCAATTCTAACCTATTTGCAAATTCTAAAAGTAAACCCTTCCTCTGTCTTTCTAAACTTTCTTGGCAAATTTGGGAAGCATCTTCAAACCCAGAATCTCTTCAGCAATGTCAAGAGCCATTTCTTTCATTTTCAATTTAACCAACCACAAGTAACTGAAATTAAACAAATTGTTTCACCTACATTTAACTTAAAGATCTAGGACACTAATCGGCAAGTGTTTAAATATGCTGGGATCTTTTGTGCCCCAAATTGGTTCAAATCTGTCCAAATTCCTGACAGGATCTGTCTGAAAGTGTCCAGATTTCAGACCCGAGCCCTAAACCTGTTATAACATGGAGGTGAACCCCTCTGGCAATTAAACCAAACATCTAGAAAAGTTTGCCTCACTTCATAATCTGTTAAAATATGAGTGACGGAGAACCCTCAAATTCCACTATTTAAAGAAAATAACATCAATTTATATTTTAACGCTAAAAGTGAACATTAAACGACGGCATTGGAGAAAGTGCAAGCCAGCGGCCTACTGTAAAGATAAACTTGAGTAATATAGTTACCTCATGAATCAGGGGAGTGAAGGCTGAACAGGAGTGGAAGTGGACACGGGGACTGCTAGGTAAGTATGGGCTCAGTGGTTAGCACTGCTGCCTCACAGCACCAGGGTCCTGGGTTCGATTCCTGTCTGTGTGGAGTTTGCACATTCTCCCTGTGTCTGCATGAGTTTCCTCCGGGTGCTCCGGTTTCCTCCCACAATCCAAAGATATGCAGGTTAGGTGAATTGGCCATGCGAAATTGCCCACGGTGTGAGGTGCGTTAGTCAGGGGTAAATATAGGGTAGGAAAATGGGTTTGGGTGGGTTACTCTTCGGAGGGGCGGTGTGGACTTGTTGAGCTGAAGGGCCCATTTCCACACTGTAGAGAATCTAATCTAAAGGGGCGGCACGGTGGCTGGAGTTTGTGTGGAGTTTGCACATTCTCCCCGTGTCTGCGTGGGTTTCCTCCGGGTGCTCCAGTTTCCTCCCACAGTCCAAAGGTGTACAGGTCAGGTGAATTGACCATGCTAAATTGCCCATAGTGTTAGGTGCATTAGTCAGAGGGAAATGGGATTGGGTGGGTTACTCTTCAGAGGGTCAGTGTGGACTTGTTGGGCCTAAGGGCCTGTTTCCACACTGTAGGGAATCTAATCCAAAAAAAAGTGAACTCATATATTCAGGCAGTGGCTAAACCTGAAACACTGCATGTGTAGAGTCTCCCACCTGTCTTCCTCCTCTAACCAAAAATAAAATCTGTATGCAGTGTTGGGGAGGTAAGATTTTTTTGTCTCTTTTGGCAATTTATAGCAGAGGGGATGGAAGCCACAGTAGTAGCATGCTTCTCTTGCAGGATGTGGAAGGTAAGGGTCATCACTAATGTCCCTGCTGACTTCACCTGTGAGAAGTGCATCCAACTCCAGCTCCCCACAGACCGTGTTCGGGGACTGGAGATGGAGCTGTATTCGGGAGGCTGAGGGGGTGATAGAGAGGGGTTATAGGGAGATAGTCACACCTAAGCTACAGGATAAAGGTAACTGGGTTCCTGGCAGGAGAGGGAAAGGGAATAGGCAGATAGTGCAGGTATCTCCAGTTGCCGGATGGCGTTGGATCCATTGGGGGGTTGGACCTACCAGGGGAAAGCCACAGAGGATGAGTCTCTGGCACTGAGCCTGGTTTTGTGGCTCAAAAGGGAAGGGGAGAGAATAGGAGAGTGATAGTGATAAGAGATTCAATGGTTAGAGGAACAAACTGGAGATTCTGTGATTGCAAATGAGACTCCTAGATTACCATCCAGGTGCCAGGGTCAGGCATATCTTGGATCAAGTCTACAGGATTCTTAAGGGAGAGGAGGAACACCCTGAAGTTGTGGTATACATCGGTACCAATGATATAGCTAGGAAAAGAAATGAGGACCTTAAAAGTGATTATAGGGAGTTAGGTTGGAAGCTAAAAAGCAGGACGAGCAGCGGAGTAATCTCAGGATTGCTACCTGTGCCACATGATAGTGAAGCTAGGAACAGAGAGCGGGTGCAGCTGAACAAATGGCTGCAGAGCTGGTGTAGGGGAGAGACCTTCAGATATGTGGATCATTGGGTTGCCTTCTGGGGAAGGTGGGAGCTGTACAAGGAGGATGGGTTGCACCTGAACTGGAGGGGCACCAATATCCTGAGCCAGAGGCTTACTAGAGGAGGGTTTAAACTAGTTTTACTAAAGGGGGATATACACCGGAGCTATGGATCAGACAGAGGGATAGCTGGTGAGCAGGCAGATACAGCATGCAGAGAGTCTGTGAGGAAGGATAGACAGTTGATAGGGCAAAGTTACAGCCAGTTTAATGGTTTGCAGTGTGTATATTTTAACACAAAAAGTGTGAGGAATAAGGGTGATGAACTTCAAGCATGGATCAGTACTTGGAACTATTGGTGTTGTGGCCATTATGGAGACTTAGATATGACTGGGGTTGTTAGATGTTCTGTGCTTTAGATGTTTCAAAAGGAATAGGGAGGGAGATAAAAGAGGTGGCAAGTGGCATTGCTAATCAGGGATAGAATAATAGCTGCAGAAAGGGAGGTCATCAAGGAGGATCTGTCTATTAAGTCATTGTTGGGGGAAGTCAGAAACAAGACAGGAACAGTCACTTGTTTTCTATTGGGAGTTTTCTATAGACCCCGCCCCCCCCCCTCCCCCCCCCCCCAGTAGCAACAGAGACACGGAGGAACAGATTGGGAGGCAGATTTGGGAAGGTGCAGAAGTAACAGTGTTATTTCTGGGAACTTCAACTTGCCTAATGTTGATTGGAACCTTCTTAGTGCAAATAGTTTGGATAGAGCAGACTTTGTCAGGTGTGTCCAGGAACGACTCCTGACTCAATGTGTAAATAAGCTGACTAGAGGGGAGGCCATATTGGATTTGATGCTTGGCAACTAACCAGGTTAGGTATCAGACCTCTCGGTATGTGAACATTTTGGTGATAGAGATCACAATTCCCTGACCTTTACTACAGTCATGGAGAGGGATAGGAGCAGGCGGTATGGGAAAGTATTTAATTAGGGAAGGAGGAATTACAGGCAGGAACTGTGGAGCATAAATTGGGAACAGATATTCTCAGGGAAATGCACAACAGAAATTTGGAAGTTGTTTAGGGAGTACTTGTGAATGCTGGATAAGTTTGTCCCACTGAGGCAGGGAAGGGATATTAGAGCAAAGGAACCTTGGATGATGAGAGATGTGGAACATTTAGTCAAGAGGAAGAAGGAAGGTTACTTAAGGTTGAAGAAGTAAGGATCAAATAGAGCTCTAGAGAGTTACAAAGTAGCCAGGAATGAACTGAAGAATGGACTTAGATTAGCTAGAAGGGGTCATGAAAAAACCTTGGCGGGTAGGATTAAGGAAAACCCCAAAGTGTTCCTTTCTCATGGCCTTTCTGAAAATTCTGATGAGGTCATTGGCTGTCTCAGCACTTGACTACGAAAGATGTTTGGCAGAGGTTGGACAAGCTAGGATGATTTTCTTTATAGCCGGGGAACCAAGGCAGGATCTTACAGAAGTGTAGAAGATCATGAGAGGCATGGATAGGGTGAATGCACTCAGTCTTTTTCTCAGGGTTAGGGAATCAAGGACTAGACAGCAGAAAGGCTGGAAAGGACAGAATAGAAGGGAGCCTGAGAGGTAACGTTTTTACACAGAGCATAGTACGAATGTGGACTGAGCCACCAGTGAAAGTGGTTGAGGTGGGTCCATTAATAGCATTTAAAAGGTACTTGAGTAAATACATGGATAGGAGGTTTAAATGTATATGGGCCAAGTGCAGGGGTTAGCATAGATGGACATTTTGGTTGACCCAGACTAGTTTAGGCCAAAGGGTCTGTCTCTGGGCTGCAGGACTCAATGACTCTAAGTGAAATCATAGAATCCCTACAGTGAGAAAACAGGCCCTTCAGCTCAACAAGTCCACACTGACCCTCCCAGACCCATTCCCCTAGCCTATATTTACTCATGACTAATACACATCCACGAACACTATCGGCAAGTTGGCATGGCCAATTCACCTGACCTGCACATCTTTGGATTGTGGGAGGAAACTGAAGCATCCGGAGGAAACCCACACAGACACAGGGAGAATGTGCAAACTCCACACAGACAGTTGCCCAGGGCTAGAATCGAACCTGGGTCCCTGATGCTGTGAGGCAGCAGTGCTAACCACTGAGCCATCGTGCCACTCCAAATGTACATCTTTCAAAGTACCTTGTCACCAAATTAATTGTTGTACTCTTGTTCTATGCTTCATGATATGTCGACGTCCCCTGTGTTCTTCCTGTCACCTTTCCTTTCACATCAAAGTTGCTACAACCACTCAATGGTCATATATCAGTAAATCTTCCATTACTTCAGTTGTTATTTCTGCTTGTGGGAACTTTGCCGAATTTAATCTACCGGACTACATTTCAGCCACCAGGTAGTTAGGGTTGCCAGACACACTCATAGAATGAAAGGGGACCACTAATTTAAAGCTGAGATGTGACTGAATTTCTTCCTCCAGAGGTTAGTGAATATCTGTAATTCTCTCCTGCAGAGAGTTATGTGGGCTAGATCACTGCAAGTATTCAATGAGGCAACCGGTTAGACTTTTCAAATATCAGGCTAAGGTGAGTCGACACTAACAGGAGTTGAGATCTGAGGCAGATCAATCAAGGACTTTGGGGAATTGAGGACTTTGGGGAATCGAGGACTAGCTGATATCAGTTTAAGGTTTGAGGGGAAAAGTAAAAGGGAACCTGAGCTGCAACCTTTTTGCACAGGAACTGATACACATGTGGAATGAGGTGCCAGCGGAAGTGGTTGAGTCAGGTATATTAACAAAATTTAAAGTGCACCTGGACAAATACACAGATAGGAAAGGTTTAGAGGGATACAGGCCAAGTGGTTAGCATGGATGGGCACTTTGATCAGCAAGGGCCAGTTTGGCCGAAGGGCCTGTCTCCATGCTGTAGGACACTATGACTCTATGAACAGTAATCCTGTTGAATGGTGGGGCAGGAATGAGGGGCTGAATTGCCTACTGTTCCTATTTCTTAAATTCTTTTCACAATCTTTTACAGACTTTTGAGTTGCAGGAGTTTGCTTAAGTTTTCACTCAATTGCCGGTCAAGTGTTGCCTATTGCCACAGAATAAGACTTCATTTCATCGATAAGAATAGGGTGCTCTCTTTCTGTTCAGTTGATTGTTACCACTAAATATGTATCCATCTTGAATAGCACCTTGTATGGAACATAGATTATATTTTAATGAAATTTGCAGTAGATTATTGTAGTTTTGATTTGGGAGACTGTTATGAAGGATTTCCTTGTAAAAGGTGAGCAAGTCATTCTTGAACAGTGATCGAAATACATCAGCTCCACAAAGATTGAAGTCAAGTACATAGCAGAGCCCTGTGTGTTAATGGAGAAGACATTTATACTTCTGAATATACTACAGACAGGGTAAACGAAACAAAGCCATTAGTTTTGTTTCAACTTCAGAAGAAAATAAGAATTCAAAAAGAAGGGAACAACACGTGAGAGGCAGGTTTTTTACACATAGAGTGATTAGTGCTTGGAGTACTCTTCCAGAGGTGGGGGTGGAGCCAAACACAATAGCAACGTTTAAAAGTCATCTTGACAGACATGTGAATAGGCAGGGAGTAGAGGGAAATGCACCATATAGGAATTTTGGTTTAGAATGGCATCATCAGTTTTGGAGGGCCGAAGGGGCTGTTCCTGAGGTATATTGTTCTTTGTTCTTTGCTGCTTTCATTTGTCTAAACCTATAATCAGCTGAAGAAACCCTCTCGATTTCATTGTGAAGTATCGTATCTACGCTTCCAATTGACCTAGATAGGGGTGGCACAGTGGTTAGCGCTGTTGCTTCACAGCACCAGGGATCCGGGTTCAAAAAACAAAGAAAATTACAGCACAGGAACAGGCCTTCGGCCCTCTGAGCCTGCGCTGATCCAGATCCTCTATCTCAACCTGCCACCTATTTTCTAAGGGTCTACATCCCTCTGCTCCCAGCCCATTCATGTGTCTGTCTAGATACATCTTGAATGACACTATCATTCCTGCCTCTACGACCTCCACTGGCAACCACCACCCTCTGCATAAAGACCTTTCTAAACACATCTCCCCAAACTTTTCCCCTCTCACTTTGAACTCGTGACCCCTGGTAATTGAGTCCCCCACTCTGAGGAAAAAGCTTTTTGCTATCCACCCTGTCTCTGCTTCTCATGATTATGTAGGCCTCAATCAGGTCCCCCCCTCTACCTCCATCTTTCCAATGAAAATAATCCTAATCTACTCAATCTCTCCTCATAGCTAGCACCCTCCGTGCCAGGTAACATCCTGGTGAACCTCGCTTGCACCTCCTTCAAAGCATCCACATCCTTTTGGTAATGTGGCGACCAGAACTGTCCGCAGTATTCCAAATGCAGCGAACCAAAGTCTAATACAACTCTAACACGACCTGCCAACCCTTGTACTCAATACCCTGTCCGATGAAGGAAAGCATGCCGTATGCCTTCTTGACCACTCTACTGACCTGCGTTTGCCACCTTTAGGGAACAATGGACCTGAACACCCAGATCTCTCTGTATGTCAATTTTCTCCAGGACTTTTCCATTTACTGTATAGTTCGCTGTTGAATCGGATCTTCCAAAAAGCATTCTCTCACATTTGCTCGGATTGAACTCCATCTGCCATTTCTTTGTCCAACTCTCCAATCTATCTAAATTCTGCTGTATTCTCTGATAGTCCCTTTCACTATCTGCTACTCCCCAATCTTGGTGTCATCTGCAAACCTGCCATTCAGGCAACCAATACCTTCCTCTAAATCATTTATATATATCACAAACAACAGTGGTCCCAGCATGGATTCCTGTGGAACTCCACTGGTCACTGGTTTCCATTTTGAGAAATTCCCTCCCGCTACAACTGTCTGTCTCCTGTTGCCCAGCCAGTTCTCTATCCATCTAGCGAGTGCACCCTGGATACAATGCGACTTCACCTTCTCCATCAACCTACCATGGGGAACCTTATCAAATGCCTTACTAAAGTCCTTATATATGACATCTACAGCCGTTCCCTTATCAATCAACTTTGTCACCTCCTTAAGGAATTAGGTTTGTAATACATGATCTTCCCTGCACACAAAATGCTGCTCATTACTGATAAGCCCATTTTTAATCAGAGGGACAACATTAGCGATTCTCCAGTCCTCCGGGACCTCACCCGTGTTCAAGGATGCTGCAAAGATATCTGTTAATGCCCCAGTTATTTCCTGTCTTGCTTCCCTCAGTAACCTAAGGTATATCCCGTTCTGACCTTAATGCCTTTTAGAATACCCAACACTTCCTCCCTCCTTATGCTGACTTGACCTAGAGTACTCAAACATCTATCCCAAACCTCAACATCCGTCATGTCCCTCTCCTCAGTGAATACCGATGCAAAGTACTCGTTAAGAATGTTATCCATTTTCTCTGTATGCACATAACTCTCTTCCTTTGTCCTTTCTCCAGTTACCCTCTAGTTCATTATATATGAATAAAAGGCTTTGGGATTTTCCTTAACCCTTTTTGCTAAAGGTATCTCATGACCCCTTTTAACCCTCTTAATTCCTTGTTTCAGATTGGTCCTACATTTCCGATATTCTTCCAAAGCTTTGTCTGTCTTCAGCAGCCTAGACCTTATGTACACTTCTTTTTCCTCTTACCTCATAGAGTCATAGAGTCATAGAGTCATAGAGATGTACAGCATGGAAGCAGACCCTTCAGTCCAACCCGTCCATGCCGACCAGATATCCCAACCCAATCTAGTCCCACCTGCCAGCACCCGGCCCATATCCCTCCAAACCCTTCCTATTCATATATCCACCCAAATGCCTCTTAAATGTTGCAATTGTACCAGCCTCCACCACTTCCTCTGGCAGCTCATTCCATACATGTACCACCCTCTGCGTGAAAACGTTGCCCCTTAAGTCTCTTTTATATCTTTCCCCTCTCACCCTAAACCTATGCCCTCTATTTCTGGACACCCTGATCCCAGGGAAAAGACTTTGTCTATTTATCCTATCCATGCCCCTCATAATTTTGTAAACCTCAAAAAGGTCACCCCTCAGCCTCCGACACTCCAGGGAAAACAGCCCCAGCCTGTTCAGCCTCTCCCTATAGCTCAAATCCTCCAACTCTGGCAACATCCTTGTAAATCTTTTCTGAACCCTTTCAAGTTTCACAACATCTTTCCGATAGGAAGGAGACCAGAATTGCACGCAATATTCCAACAGTGGCCTAACCAATGTCCTGTACAGCTGCAACATGACCTCCCAACTCTTATACTCAATATCTGACCAATAAAGGAAAGCATACCAAACGCCTTCTTCACTATTCTATCTACCTGTGACTCCACTTTCAAGGAGCTATGAACCTGCACTCCAAGGTCTCTTTGTTCAGCAACACTCCTTAGGACCTTACCATTAAGTGTATAAGTCCTGCTAGGATTTACTTTCCCAAAATGCAGCACCTCACATTTATCTGAATTAAACTCCAACTGCCATTTCTCAGCCCACTGACCCATCTAGTCAAGATCCTGCTGTAATCTGAGGTAACCTTCTTCGCTATCCACTACACCTCCAATTTTGGTGTCAAAACTTACTAACTGTACCTCTTATGCTCGCATCCAAATCATTTATGTAAATGACAAAAAGTAGAGGGCCCGGCACCGATTCTTGTGGCACTCCACTGGTCACAGGCCTCCAGTCTGAAAAATAACCCTCCACCACCACCTTCTACCTTTGAGCCAGTTCTGTATCCAAATGGCTAGTTCTCCCTGTACTCCATGAGATCTGACCTTGCTAATCATGGGGAACCTTGTTGAACGCCTTACTGAAGTCTACATAGATCACGTCCATCACTGTGCCCTCATCATTCCTCTTTGTTACTTCTTCAAAAAACTCAATCAAGTTTGTGAGACATGATTTCCCACGCACAAAGCTATGTTGACTATCCCAAATCAATCCTTGCCTTTCCAAATACATGTACATCCTGTCCCTCTGGATTCCCTCCAACAACTTGCCACAAATGAGATCAGGTTCACCGGTCTATAGTTCCCTGGCTTGTCCTTTCTGACCCTAGTCTGACAATTTCACCTGTCATCCGTGGTTTCCCTAACCTTGCCATTTCTATCACTTATTTTCACAGGAACATGTCTCTCCTGCACTCTAATTAATCTCTCTTAAAAAGCCTCCCACAAGTTGAATATGGGGATTTCCCTTCAAACAGCTGCTCCCAATTTACGTTCCCCAGCTCCTGCTGAATTTTGGGAGAGATGGCCCTTCCCCAATTTTGCACTCTTCCTTTAGGACCACTTTCATCTTCGTCCATGAGTGTCCTAAAACTTCCGAAATTGTGATCATTATTCCCAACATAATCCCCTCCTGAAACTTCAACCACCTGGCCAGACTCATTCCCCAACGCCAGGTCCAGTATGGCCCCTTCTCAAGTTGGACTATTTACATACTGCTCTAAAAAAAACCTCCTGGATGCTCCTTACAAATTCTGCTCCATGCTCTAACACAAAGTGAATCCCAGTCAATGTTGGGAAAAATAAAATCTCCCATCACCACCACCCTGTTGCTCCTTCATCTTCCCATGATCCTTTTACATATTTGTACCTCTATCTCCCACTTGCTGTTGGGAGGCCTGTAGTACAGCCCTCACATTGTTACTGCACCCTTCCTGTCTCTGAGCCCTGCCCATATCACCTCACTGCTCGAGTCTTCTATAGTATCCTCCTTCAGCCCAGCTGTGACATTCTCTCTGACCAGGGATGCAACTCCTCCACCGCTTTTACCTCCCTCTCTATCCCGCCTGAACCATCAATATCCTGGGATGTTTAGCTGCCAATCATGCCCTTCCCTAAACCAGGTCTCAGTGATAGCAATAACATCATTCTCCCAGGTACTAATCTAAGCCCTAAGTGCATCTACCTACAGCAGGCAATGAAGAAAGCTAATGGCATGCAGGCCTTCATAACAAGAGGAATTGAGAATAGGAGCAAAGAGGTCCTTCTGCAGCTATACAGGGGCCTGGTGAGACCGCACCTGGAGTATTATGAGCAGTTTTGGTCTCCAAATTTGAGGAAGGACATTCTGGCTATTAAGGGAGTCCAGCATAGGTTCACGAAGTCAATTCCCAGAATGGTGAGACTATCCTATGTTGAAAGATTGGAGCGACTGGGGGTATGTACACTTGGGTTTAGAAGGCTGAGAGGGGATCTGATTGAGATAGATAAGATTATTAAAGGATTGGACACTCTGGAGGCAGGAAACATGTTTCCGCTGATGGGTTAGTCCAGAAACAGAGGACACAGTTTTAAAAAAAGGGTAGGCCATTTAGAACAGAGTTGATGAAAAACTTCTTCACCCAGAGAGTGGTGGATATATGGAATGCTCTGCCCCAGAAGGCATTGGAGGCCAAGTCTCTGGATACTTTCAAGAAAGAGATGGATAGAGCTCTTAAAGATAGTGGAATCAAGGGTTATAGGGATAAGGCAGGAACAAGATACTGATTGTGGCTGATCAGTCATGATCATACTGAATGGTGGTGCTGGCTCAAAGGGCCAAATGGCCTACTCCTGCACCTATTGTCTACTGTCTACTACACTTCTTGCTTTAAAACAAATGCACCTCAGACCACGAGTCCCTTTGCATTCATCATCTGCTCCCTGCCTCCTCTTCTCCATAGTCACGCTGACTTCATTATCTAGTTCATTACAGGCTTCCCTACTGTCCACTAACCTCCTAATCTGGTTCCCAACCCCCTTCCACATTAGGTTAAACCCTCCCAAACAGCGTTAGCAAAAGCCCCTCCAGGGACATTGGTTCTAGTCCGGCCCAAGTGAAAAGCGTCCAATTTGTAATACTCCCACCTCCCCCAGAAGCTGTCCAGTGTTCCAAAATCTGAACCCCTCCCTCCTGCACTATCTCTCAAGCCATGCATTCATCCTGTGTATTGTATCATTCCTGTTGCTACCATGGCACTGGTAGCAATCCTGAGATTACTACCTGTAAGGTCTTACTTTTTAACTTGGTTCCTAACTCCCTAAATTCTTAGTGTTGGACCTCATCCCACTTTTTTACTTATATCTTTGGTGCCTACATGCACCACGACCACTGGTGGTACAATGGTACGTTCCCTCTCCCCCTTGAGAATTTTTTGCAGTCGATCAGAAACATCCCTGACCTGTGCACCTGGGAGGCAACATACCATTTGAGAGTCTTGTTTTCGATCACAGAACCGCCTGTATACTCCCATTACAATTGAATCCCCTCTGACTATAGCCCTTCCACTTTTTCCTGCCCTTCTGTACAGCAGAGCCAGCCACAGTGCCATGAACTACTGCTGCCTTCCCCTGGTGAGCCATCTCCCCCAACAGTATCCAAAATGGCATACCTGCTTTGGAGGGAGATGACCGCAGGGGACACCTGCAGTGCCTTCCTGCTCTTTCTCTGCATTTTGGTCACCCATTCCCTTTCTCCCTCAGCAATCCAAATCTACAGTGTGACCAATTCACTAAACATGCTATCCACGACCCCCTCAGCATCACGTATGCTCCAAAGTGAGTCCATCCGCAGCTCCAGAGCCATCATTCGGTCTAACCTTCTCACCTTCGGGGGACTGTGTGGAGTTTGCACATTCTGCCCATGTCTGTGTGAGTTTCCTCTGGGCGCTCTGGTATCTTTTCACAGTATAAAGATGCACAGGCCCCTTGCTGAGATATTTCTATCATTGGTAGTCACAGGTGAAGTGCTGGAAAACTATAGGTTGGCTAATGTGGTACCACTATTTAAGAAAGGTGGTAAGGAAAAGCCAGGGAACTATAGACTGGTGAACCTGACATTGATGGTGGGCAAGTTGTTGGAGGGAATCCTGAGGGGCAGGATTTACATGTCTTTGAAAAGGCAAGGACTGATTAGGGATAGTCAACATGGCTTTGTGTATAGAAAATCATGTCTCATGAACTTGACTGAGTGTGTTGAAGATGTAACGGAGAGGATTGATGAGGGCAGAGTGGTGGACATGGTTCTTCATGGTAGACTGGTTGGTAAGTTTAGATCACATGGAATACAGGGAGATCTAGTCATTTGGATACAGAACTGGCTTGAAGTTAGAAAACAAAGGGTGGAGGTGGAGGTGGGCTGCCTTTCAGACTGAAGGCCTGTGACAAGTAGTGTGCCATAAGGATTGGTGCTGGGTCCATTGCTTTTCATCATTTATATAAATTGGTTATGAATATAGGAGGTATAGTTACTAAGTTTGCAGATGGCACCAAAATTGGACGTATAGTGGACAGCAAAGAAGGTTAACTCAGAGTACAATGGGATCTTGATCAGATGGGCCAATGGGCTGAAGAGTGATAGATGGAGTTAAATTTAGATAAATGCGAGATGCTGCATTTTGGAAAGACAAATCATGGCAGGACTATTACACTTTATGGTATGGGCCTGGGAGTGTTGCTGAACAAAGAGACCTCGGATTGCAGGTTCGTTGTTCCTTAAAGTGGAGTTGCACATTGATAGGATAGTGAAGAAAGCGTTTGGTATGCTTTCTCTTATTGGTCAGAACATTGAATATAGGAGTTGGGAGGTCATGTTGTGGCTGTACAGGACATTGGTTAGGCCACTTTTGGAGTATTGTGTGTAATTCTGGTCTCCTTCCTATCGGAAGGATGTTGTGAAACTTGAAAGGGTTCAGAAAAGACTTACAAGGATGTTGCCAGGATTAGAGGATTTGAGCTATAGGGAGAGGCTGAACTGGCTAGGGCTGTTTTCCCTGGAGTGTCGGAGGCTGAGGGGTGACCTTATAGAGGTTTATAAAATCATGAGGGGCATGGATAGGATAAATAGACAAGGTCTTTTCCCTAGGGTAGGGGAGTCCAGAACTAGAGGGCATAGGTTCAGAGTGAGAGAGGAAAAATTTAAAAGGGACCTAAGGGGTAACCTTTTCATGCAGAAAGCGGTGCGTATACAGAATGAGCTGCCAGAGAAAGGTAGTGGAGTCTGGTACAATTACAGTATTTAAAAGGCATCTGGATGGGTATATGAATAGGAAGGGTCCAGGGACATGTGAGCCAACTGCTAGCAAATGGAACTAGATTAGGTGTAATATCTGGTTGCTATGGACAAGTTGGACCAAAGGATTTGTTTCTGTGCTGTATATCTTTATGGGTCAATGTGCAGGTTAGGTGGATTGGTCATGTTAAATTGCACATTGCGTCCAGGGATGTGAAGCCTACGTGGATTAGCAATGGGAAACACAGGTATATAGGGATTAGAGCTGAAAATGTGTTGCTGGAAAAGCTCAGCAGGTCAGGCAGCATCCAAGGAGCAGGAGAATCGACGTTTCGGGCATGAGCCCTTCTTTAGGATTTCCTGAAGAAGGGCTCATGCCTGAAACGTCGATTCTCCTGCTCCTTGGATGCTGCCTGACCTGCTGCACTTTTCCAGCAACATATTTTCAGCTCTGATCTCCAGCATCTGCAGTCCTCACTTTCTCCTATATAGGGATTAGGTGTGGACTGGGGAGGTGAGTCTGGGTGGGATGCTGTTCAGAATGGTTGGACTCAATGGGCCAAAGGGCCTGCTTCCACACTGTAGAGATTCTAAGATTTTAAATTCATACATTTCTGCTCAGTACTGGGGTATTGTGATCCCGCAGCATATACAATGCTTCACTGACATTCCATTCTCTGTAACTAAACTTCGTGATGATTTGTCCCAATGCCCTGAAGATCTGTGCCTCCTGAACCGGGGAGTTTTATATTAGTTAGTGTAATTGTCATCGACATTATTCCTGGCCAGTTTTGAAACACCTGCTCCTGTGTCAGGTTTAGATTCTGTTTCAGAGCCTATTCCTTCAAGCTCACGGTTTAGAACCTATTCTGACTCTCTTTCAGCATGAATGCTGCTTTCACCTTTTGTTTTGTATTTTGAACTATTTCTTTGTTGCATTCCTCTGGAAGTTTTTGTTTTGCTAGATCTTTAGTTTGTTTTTGGGGGTGATAGCTTTGTTAACATTTTCAAAAATGCTTCTACTGGCCGTACATGTAGCTGAGCTCCCCCTGCTGGACATCCATGCTTCTGTTTGGAGCTACAGTTTATACAACCACCAATGGTGGTGAATGTTAATTCATGACCTTTTTTTTCGAATCCTTACAGTGAGGAAAGAGGTCACTTGCACCAGTGGTTCCACATTGACCTTCCACATTGACCCACCCAGACCCATCCCCCTACATTATCCTTGTAACCTGCATTTTCCCATAGCAAACCCACCTAACCTATACATCCCTGGACATTATGCGTAATTTAGCATGGCCAATCTACCTAAACTGCACATATTTGGACTATGGAAGGAAACCGGAGCACCCAGAGGAAATCTGTACAGACACGGGGTGGGGCCACGAGGGGATGGCTTGGCCAGTGTTCGTTTGCAAAATCGAAACAATTCAACCTGTGAAATGTTCAATTCCTCAAGGCTATTGCAGTTGGAAATAGTTGCAATTGATCTGAGAGCTGAATGAGGTAGATGATACCATTGTGTCCCCATTTTAAAACACATGATGCATGCACTTTATTTATGAAGGGCATGGATTAAGACAGTTGCAGCCCTCAATTTCAGAACTAAGCAAAACCACAATGAGTCAAATCAGAAATTCACTCAGTCATTTGACTGTTTGTTGAGGGAGTCACATTGAAAGAAAGGAAGACTTGCATTCATTTAGCACCTTTGCAACTACAGGGCACTCCAAGTGCTTTTGAAGTATAATGAAGTATAATCGTTTCATTTATTACAAATGGGCAGGCATTTTGTGCAAAACTGAACAATTCTCGCAACAGCAATGACGTCTTGTCACATTGTCAGGCTTTCAGGAGCATGACAACGCCAGACGGGGTGTGACTGGATCATGCCAGAAAGGTTTCTGATATTTCCTTATAGTGCTGTCTGATTTTTATCATGAAAGAATTTCTGCCAACATATAAAATCAGAGTTGAAGAGTGTGGTGCTGGAAAAGTCCAGCCAATCAGGCAGCATCCTTTATCCTACATATAAATCCTTCTACCTGCACTGACATTAAATCCTCGTTGGATTGAAGACTTTGACAACATTTCATCCTGCACACTGACTACGGTGTGGTTTGTAACCAAGTCCTTGCTTCAAATCTCTGTACCTGCAACATTCTACTTGATACCATCCATTGCAAAGTCTCCTATTGATTCTCCCAAAATGGGTAGAATATGGGATTGAATCTAACATTACATTTGTTTGGGGACTGAAACAATGGAAGGGAACAAAGAAATGGGGCATCCCAGTGCCTTCCAGTGCCAGGGACCCGGGTTCAATTCAGGGGACTGTCTGTGTGGAGTTTGCACATTCTCCCTGTGTCGGTGTGGGTTTCCTCCGGGTGCTCCGGTTTCTTCCCACAAGCTGAAGATGTGGAGGTCAGGTGAATTGGCCATGCTAAATTGCTCAAAGTGTTCAGGCATGTGTAGGTTAGTCAGGGTAAATGCAGAGCAGTAGGGGAATGAGTCTGGGTGGGTTACTCTTCGGAGGGTTGGTATAGACTTATTGGGCCGAAGGGCCTGTTTCCACACTGAAGGGATTCTATGCTTGTCAGACGAATGAAGTACATATTTTGGTTGTGTCTTCGCAAAAAATGGATCTATGTAACATCCTGAAAATGATGTGGAAGACAGGGTGTAGTGAGAGGGAATAACTGAGGGAAGTAATTATTCATAGGAATTGGTTTTGGAGAATAAATTCCCAAGACCCGATAAATTATATCCCGGAATACATTAGAAAGTATAAACTCTAGTCTCGTTCCTGTTGATTGGAGGGTAGCTATTGTAACTTTTCTACTTAAAAAAAAGGAAATAAAGAGAAAAAAAGGAATTATAGACTGTTAGCTGAACACCAGTAGTGGGAAAATGTTAGAGTCCATTGTAAAAGAGTTAATTTCAGAGAACTTGGGAAATGGTGAGGGGATTAGACAGAGCCAGCAAGGATTTCTCAAAGGGAAATCATGCTTCACAATTTTATTATCGATTTTTTTGAGCCTGTAACTAGTAGAGTTGATAAGCAGAACCAAAGCATGTTGTTTACTTAGAATTTCAGAAGGCATTGGATAAATTCCCGTACAATGGATTAGTTTGTAAGATTAATGCACATGGGATTGAGGGTGGTGTACTGACATGGATAGAAAACTCACTGGCAGAAAGGAAATGAAGTGCAGGAATAAAGAGTCTTTTTCTCAATGGTGAACAGTGACTAGTGGAGTCTACATGTTAATGCTTAGATCCCAGCTGTCCGCAATGTGTAATAATAATTTAGACAAGGGACCTAAATGTAATATATCCAGGTTTGCAGGAGACACAAAGGAGGGTGTGCAGTGAAGAGGATGCAGAAATGCTTCAGTATGATTTGGACAAGGTGAGTGAATGGGCAAGTGCATGGCAGACAAAGTATAGCCTGGATAAATGTGATTTTATCCACTTTGGGAGCAAAAACAGGAAGGCACCGTTATGAATGGTGATAGATTGGGATTGGAGAGTAAGGGTGCAGTGAGATCTGGATGGCCATGTACACCAGTTACTTAAAGTAAGCATTGTAGAGCAGCAGGCGGTGAAGAAGGCAAATTGGTCGCCATAGCGAAAGGGTTCGAGTACAGGAGCAGGGATGTCTCTGCAATTGTACAGGGCCTTGGTGAGACCACACCAGGAGTATTGTGTGCAGTTTTGAGCACCTTATCTGGGAAAGGATGTTCTGGCTATGGAGGGAGTGCAGTGAAGGTTGACCAGACTAATTCCTGGGGTGGTAGGATCAGTTTTGTTTTCTGCGGGCTATTTTTCTGAAACAGTAAGTTAGGCAATTTGTTCCTCTGGCCTTATCTGAGTTGTTAATTATAGGAATTAGTTGGTGTGGGGCTTCTTGAAAATAATCAGGAATAAAGAATTCAGCAAGACTGCTCTGCCATTTTGCAGAATTATGTAAAATTTAAAGGTGGAGAGCTTTTGAATTTTTGTCAGGTACCTCAACAGAGACAGGGATGAAAAAATGTCGTTGTGAGAATGGGGACTGTGGCAATATAATGAGAGCAGCTCAACATAATTTGACAAAGAGAGTGAGAATGAGAGGGTCATGATGAGAGAATAAAAATGAAATGACTGTAAACTAACTAATCCTGAGAAATAGAAATGCTGAGCACCTGAGAGAGAGGAATAAGTTAAAGTTTTGAGGTGAAAAAGACTCTTCATCAGATTTTTCTTCAGTCATCTTTGAAACCCATGGATTGATGAAAAAAAATCACACTCAGGGAAAAGTTTTTAACTGGACGGACTGAGGGTAGGGGAGTAAAAGTTTGAGTGGGGTTTTGATGAGGAGAATAATCAGCTGTGTGATTACAATGACACAATTAATATCATTGATAGATTTGAGAGGTCAATTTACAGACACAGCAATTAATCAGAAACATGAATAGATTGTTATAGCTTATCACAAGGGGAATTGAAAGCGAGAATTTGGAAGTTATGCTTTAGTTATACAAGGCCTTGGTGAGACTGTATTTGGAGTACTGTGTACAGCACTGGTCACTGTTCATATAGAAGGATATTAATATGTTGGAGACAGTTCAGAAAAGGTTTACTCGACAAACCCCTGGAATGAGTGGAGTGCCTTATGCGGACTTCAGAAGAGTCAGAGGTGATTCAGTTGAAACATATAAGATCCTGAGTGAATGTGGGAATGATATTTCCTCTTGGAGGAGAATCTAGAACTATCTAGAACTAGTCATTGTCTTTATAAAAGGGGTCATTTAAGACAGATCTGAATAAATCTTTCATTCTCTGAGGGTTGTGAGTCTTTGGAATTCCCTTCCCCAAAAGGTAGTGAGTGCAGAACTATTTTTAAGGCAGAGGTAGATAGACTCTTGATGACAAAGGTGGGGTAGGTGAAAAATTATTGGGGACACATAATAATGGAAAGTTGATCAGCCATAATCTTATTGAATGGTGGATCGGCATGAAGGACTGAATGGCCTACTCTTCTTCCATGGTCATAGGGTCACAGCAAGTCTATGCTAAATGTGAGGATTAATTTTCATCCAGTCAGGCCATTTGAGGATAAAATTGGATCTGAGCAAAAATGGTTTTGTGTCAATACGACGCTTCCATTCTCAAAAGTTGTCATCTTGGAGTCATGGAGATACACAGCATGGAAACAGACCTTTCAGTCCAATTCGCCCATGCCAACCAGATATCCCAACCCAATCTAGTCCCACTTGGCAGCACCCGGCCCATATCCCTCCAAAGCCTTCCTATTCAGATACCCATCCAGATACCTTTTAAATGTTGCAATTGTGCCAGCCTCCACCACATCCTCTGGCAGCTCATTCCATACACGTACCACTCTCTGCGTGAAAAAGTTGCCCCTTAGATCTCCTTTATATCTTTCCTCTCTCACCCTAAACCTATGCTCTCGAGTTCTGGACTCCCTCGCCCCAGGGAAAAGGCTTTGTCTATTTACCCAACCATGGCCTTCATGATTTTATAAACCTTTATAAGCTCACCCCTCAGCCTCCAACACTCCAGGGAAAACAAACCCAGCCTGTTCAGCCTCTCCCTATAGCTCAAATCCTCCAACCCAGGCCACATCCTTGTTAATCTTTCAACCCTTTCTTTCAAGTTTCACAACGTCCTTCTGATAGGCAGGATACCAGAATTGCATGCAATTTTCCAAAAGCGGCTGAACCAATGTCCTGGAAAGCCTCAACATTAACTCCCAACTCATATTCTCAATACTCTGACCAATAAAGGAAAGCATACCAAACGCCTTCTTCACTATCCTATCTACCTGCGACTCCACTTTCAAGGAGCAATGAACCTGCACGCTAAGGTCTCTTTGTTCAACAACACTCCCTAAGACCTTACCATTAAGTGTTTAAGCCCTGCTAAGTTTTGCTTTCCAAAAATGCAACACCTCATATTTATCTAAATTAAACTCCATCTGCCACTTCTTGGACCATTGCCTCATCTGATCAAGATCCCAATGTGATTAGCTTAGATTCCCTACAGTGCGGAAACAGGTCCTTTGGTCCAACAAGTCCACACTGACCCTCTGAAGAGCAGCCTACCCAGACCCATTCTCTTCTGACTAATGCATCTTACACTACGGGCAATTTAGCATGGCCAATTCACCTAACCTGCACATGCGGAAGGAAACCGGAGCAGCCGGAAGAAACCCACACAGACACGGGGAGAATGTGCAAACTCCACACAGATAGTTGCCCGAGGTGGGAATTGAACCTAGGTCCCTGGTGCTGTGAGGCAGCGGTGCTTAACCACTGAGCCACCCTTATTCTGAGGTATCCTTCTTCACTGTCCACTACACCAGGGAGAAATGGTTAGCTCTCCCTGTATTCCATGAGATCTAACCTTCCTAACCAGTCTCCCAGGGGAACCTTGTTGAACACCTTACTGAGGTCCATACTTGTTGTCCCCTACAGAACACTGCAAGATACTCACCAACATGTTGCAGCTTTCCAGTAGGGCATATGAATTGAATGCTTGTCGAATTGCAGTAATTTTCTTGGCAGGGCACCTCAGTCTGACAGACGTCAACTTGAACGGATGGTAACTCACTAAAGAACAATTCTGAAATCAGAAGTCATCCAAATTGTTCACCACAGAATTTAGTCGGCATATTATGATTCATGATATCCCAGGGTATTTGTTCCCTAATTTATGGTTATTCTCTGGGGTTTTTTTTCAGTGCATATCTTTTTTACAATATTGCGTTAGGTGATTCCAATAGAAGGATAGGTCTCCATCAATATTCTCTTCCAGGTGGAGAGAAGAATTCTTCCCATCTCTTTGATTCTATCCCAAGATGATATCTCTAGGTTGGTGCTTCATTTGCCTCTCATACAGTGAAAGGACACACAGGGGAGAGTGAATACTGCCTCTCAGACATTTACAGTCCAGCTTGGGACATATTATAATGCAGTGATGGCTCCTTTTATAGAGCTCTTTGCCTCAATATTGAGGAAAGAGCTCACTAAATGAAAGCTGTGTTACCTTACACTGGGGTTAGTTATTTCATATATTCATTGCTGTGCAAGAGTGCAGAAGGTAACTAATTTCAATGGCCTGTTACTTTCGGATATTCACAGAAGTGACCAATTGAACTGGCCCTTGTTTCACCTCCTTACAATGTTGCATGACCAATTGACTCTGGCACAGAGGAGACATGAACACTGAAGTGAGCAGAATGTGTCACGTTTGACTGATATTGCAGGATCATGTGATGTCATTTCAGAGAGATACTGAATGTAAAACAGAGCAAAGAAGCATATTTAATGAGTCTGAGACTTGCGCAGAATAAACATTAACTATGTTCCACCAGGATATCCATCATTATCTCCAGAACAATTCCAATGAGTGGTGTGTTTCTCCAGAATTAGATCTCTAATCAGTGATGATTTAAAGCATAGCTCCTGAATTCCCAACTCCTCCAGAACACACAGTAATACAGTTTAACATGTTTCAGCCTTAGGTTTACTATCCAGCATTCCAAAATGCTGGCTTTATGCAATTTTGAAACTGATTGACTTTAGTTGGGTTGTCAGTACAGACCCAGAACCCATCTGTAAGGCTAACAGCTCACATTTTAGAACAGAGAATCTGTTTTTAATAAAGGCAATATTAGATAAGGGCACTTCGATGGAGTAAAGGCCAAGTGCAGCGACATTAAACAATTGCAATTGAATTGCTGTTACCATGATATTCATTCAGAGTCATTGAGGGACAGAATGAAAGATGATGTGCAGCCATACCAATGTACACATATGAGCAATGCTTTACAAAAATACTTTGCTATTTCATTTATCTGCAGTTTGTCAGTCACAAAGACATCTCAGAGATGGTGCAGAATGTTCTCACCGTGGAGAAGGACCAGAAGGAGGTGATTGTACACATTGGAACTAACGACATAGAAAGGGAAAAGGGTGAGATTCTGAAGGGAGAATATCAAAAGTAAGGCAGGAATTTAAAAAGGAAATTCTCAAAGGTACTAACACCTAGATTACTCACGGTGCTACGAGCTAGTGAGGGTAGGAAAAGGAGGATAGAGCAGATGAATGCATGGCTCAGGAGCTGGTGCATGGGAGATGGGTTCACATTTTTGAATCACTGGAATTTCTTCTGGGGTAGAAGTGACCCGTACAAGAAAGATGGATTGCACCTGATTTGGAAGGGAACTAATATACTGGCAAGGAGATTTGCTAGAGCTGTGTGAGGAAAGACATCAATCTGAGACTGGTACAGTTGGGAAAAGAAGTGAATCAAACAGTCAGGGCAGGCAAGGACAAAGCAGAGAACAAGGTAGGACTGATAAATTAAACTGCATTTACTTCAATGCAAGATGCCTAAAAGGAAAGGCAGATGAATTCAGGGCATGGTTAGGAACATGGGACTGGGATATCATAGCAATTACAGAAACATGGCTCAGGGATGGACAAGACTGGCAGCTTAATACTCCAGGATACAACATGCTATAGGAAGGACAGAAAAGGAAGCAAGAGAGGAGAGGGAGTGGTATTTTTGATAAGGTTTTGAAAAACACATTTGTGAGGAGATAACAGTCATCTATAAGAATAATAGGGTGATTATGGTAGGTGATTTTAATTTTTCAAACATAGACTGGGACTGCCATAGTCTTAAGTGTTAAAATGGAGAGGATTTGTGTATGAGAAAATTTTCTAATTAAGTATGTGGATGTACTTAATAGAGAAGGTGCAAAACTTGGCCTACTCTTGGGAAATAAGGCAGGGCGGGGGGGAGCACTTTGGGGCCAGTGACCATAATTCCATTAGTTTTAAAATAGTGATGGAAAAGGATAGACCAGAGCTAAAAGTTGAAGTTCTAAAATGGAGGAAGGCCAATTTTAATGGTATTAGGCAAGAACTTTCAAAAGCTGTTTGGAGGCAGATGTTCACAGGTAAATGGTCGGCTGGAAAACGGGAAGCCTTCAGAAATGAGAGAACGAGCGTCCAGATCCATATATTCCTGTTACGGTGAAAGGAGAGTCTGATAAGTGTAGGGAATGCTGGATGATGAGAGAAATTGAGATGAGATATTGGCTTACAAAAAGAAGGAAGCCTTTGTCAGGTGTAGACAGGAGAAATCAAGTGATCCTTAGAAGTGTATAAAGGCAGCAGGAGTATACTTAAGAGGGAAATCAGGAGGGCAAATAGGGTTAAGGATAATCCAAAGGGTTTTTATAAATACATTAAGGACAAAAGGGTAACTTGGAAGAATAGGACCCCTCAAAAATCAGGAAGGCGGCCTTTGTGTGGAGCAGCAGGAAATGGGGGAAATACCAAATGAGTATTTTGCATCAGTGTTTCCTGTGGAGAAGGACATGGAAGATATAGGATGTGGGGAAATAGATGGGGACATCTTGAAAAATGTCAATATTACAAAGGGAAGTGATTGCTGGGTGTCTTGAAAAGCATAAAAGTGGATTAATCCCTAGGACCTGAGCATGTGTACCTGAGAACTTTGTGGAAAGCTCGGGAAGTGATTGCTGGGCTCCTTGCTGAGATATTTGTATCATCAATAGTTACGGGTGAGGTACTGGAAAACTGGAGGTTGGCAAACATGCTACTATTTAAGAAGGGTGGTAAGGAAAAGCCAGGGAACTATGGACCAGTGAGCCTGACCTCGGTGGTGGGCAAGTTGTTGGAGGGAATCCTGAGGGACAGGATGTACATGTATTTGGAAAGGCAAAGACTGATTAGGGATAGTCAGCATGGCTTTGTGCATGGGAAATCATGTCAGACAAACTTGATTGAGTTTTTTGAAGAAGTAACAAAGAAGATTGATGAGGGCAGAGCAGTAGATGTGATCTATATGGACTTCAGTAAGGCGTTCGACAAGGTTCTCCATGGGAGACTGATTAGCAAGGTTAGATCTCATGGAATACAGGGAGAACTAGCCATTTGGATACAAAACTGGCTCAAAGGTAGAAGACAGAGGATGGAGGTGGTGGGTTGTTTTTCAGACTGGAGGCCTCTGACCAGTGGAGTGCCACAAGGATCAGTGCTGGGCCCACTACTTTTTGTCATCTATATAAATGATTTGGATGTGAGCATAAGAGATATAGTTCGTAAGTTTGCAGATGACACCAAAATTGGAGGTGTAGTGGACAGTGAAGAAGGTTACCTCAGATTACAATAGGCTGAGGAGTAGCAGAATGAGTTTAATTTAGATAAATATGTGGAGCTACATTTGGGAAAGCAAATCTTAGCAGGACTTATGCACTTCATGGTAGGATTCCAGGAAGTGTCGCTAAACAGAGACCTTGGAGTGCAGGTTCATACTTCCTTGAAGGCAGAGTCGCAGGATAATGAAGAAGGTGTTTGGTATGCTTTCCTTTATTTGTCAGATCATTGAGTATAGGAGTTGGGAGGTCATGTTGTGGCTGTACAGGATGTTGGCAAGGCCAATTTTGGAATATTGCATGCAATTCTGGTCTCCTTACTATCAGAAGGCTGTTGTGAAACTTGAAAGGGTTCAGAAAAGATTTGCAAGGATGTTGCCAGGGTTGGAGGATTTGAGCTATCGGGAGAGGTTGAATAGATTGGGGCTGTTTTCCCTAGAGCATCGGAGGCTGAGGGGTGACCTTGTAGAGGTTTATAAAATCATGAGGGGCATGGATAGGATAAATAGACAAGGTCTTTGCCCTGGGGTGGGGGAGTCCAGAACTAGAGGGCATAGGTTTAGGGTCAGAGGGGAAAGATATAAAAGGGACATGAGAGGCAACTTTTTCACGCAGAGGGTGGTGTGTGTATGGAATGAGCTACCAGAGGAGGCTGGTACAACTACAGAATTTAAAAGGCATCTGGATGGGTATTTGAATGGGAAGGGTTTAGAGGGATATGGGCCAAGCGCTGGCAAATGGGGTTTAGATCATATTAGGATATCTGATCATCACGGACTAGTTGGACTAAAGGGTCTGTTTCCGTGCTGTACATTTCTTTGACTTTACCAAAGTTAACTCCAATCATAAATGCACACCAGCATTTTTAACTCTAATTGTCTTTCCCTCCTATCTCAAACTGATCAACGCATAACTTCAAATCCTCTAGAGCCCAGTTTCAGATCTAACCAGCTTGAAGGATGAAAGCGTGCTTTGCTTGGTGGTTTGAATAATCCTGTCTGATAAAAACTTGGGTAATGAGTTGTCCATGTGTTCACCCACACTCTCCCGAAGTGGTTTCAATTGTCTGAGGTGCTCCCAGGTGGACTATATTTCCCATTTTAGCTGGGGCTTATTTTTCTATTCATTTACCTCATCCAAGGCTGTGCAAAAGAGGGAAAGATTGGGCTTTGGGGATAGATGGGTTAGTGCTTGGCTTTTATGCTCCAGTCATCGTGGCATGTAGTGGAGCTTGATGGACTAACTGGCATTTTCCTGCCTGTTAGTATTGTTTGAGTCAGTCGGACTATGGATTACAGCAAACAATTAGCAATGTCCTTCAGAGTGGTCAGAGAATAATAACTGAATGAAGATATTGTGGCAAACTGTCAGTGTTCCTACCTGTGGCTCGAAATACCAATGTAAAGAATGTGTCTTTTTAGTTTTGTGCTTTTTAGAAGGTACGGATTGAAATGCAAAAGACCTGTTTGAAACTGGGAGGTTTATAAGGATAGTAGTGTGTTTTGTGAGTCAGGAATTTGACACCTACTGTAAACCCTGTGAGTTCCAACAATGTGCAGGTAAACCGTAGCTAAGGAGTTGTTTACAAGTGAAGCCGATTGGTTTGTGGACTTGAGATCATGTATCAGGATCAGAAGTTCTCTGCCTACTAATAAGCATGTGATTGGTTGTCAGGCAGCTCAACATCTCATAATGAACAAGACAGAGAAAAGCTAGTTTAGACCAGAAGAAAACCTAACAGGTCTGCAGCAGCCAAAAAAGTTAACTCCCTCTCTCTGTTGTCTGCAGTAAGCCACTTTAAACCTGAAGTAAACCAGCCTATCATTCATTCAGCAGGTCTGGAAGTTATGACTTTGAATTGGATCAGTAGGGGACCAATCATAAGTAAAGTAGCCACCCTATGCCTTTTTCAAAATAGTGGAAGCATTTGGTAAAAAAGGAAGATGGAGGAGAAACTTTCAGATCAGCAAGAACCAATCCATCATCTCTGTGAACAAAGACTTTGGAATTATTTTCTTAGTTTATTTCTTTTCCCTATTTTAACTGTCTGTATATACAGGGGGGTTTATAAGAGTTTTAGAACTTTAATTTGTAAAGTTTACTGAACGTAGATCCAGTGTTAACCTGTTACAAGTATCTCATGGAAAATCGAATGACCTGGAATAAACAGTGATTACCTATTAATTACAGAAACTTGCTGCATGCTTTCTATCAACTTGAGTCTGAAAACCAGGTAGTTTGGGGATTTCGTGCATTTCTACAAAGAAAGTTTTGTGATGACTGTGAGAGTAGCAGGAATTGATTCCCAGGGCACCAACCCAGTGACACTTCCCACAGTTTCCAATCCCATCTCAGGACATGGAGGTGTGTCACACATTTCAGTAGTAGACCCGCCAACTTTAAGGGTACTTAAATGGTCATTGGATAAACTTACAGATGAAAATAGAATAGTGAAGGATAGATGGGCTTCAGATTGGTTCCACAGTTCAGTGCAACATTGAGGGTCAAAAGGCCTGTGCTGCGCTGTAATATTCTATGTTCTGTGACCCAGCAGTTTACTTCAAGAAGAAATATGTACATGTAATGAAAATTAAATAAAACAGCACTTAAGGGATTGTGTGGTGAGGAGGTCTCTCTTCTGAGCAGTTAAGGATGGGCAATAAATGCTGGTCTAACCAATGACTCACATTCATTAGAACAACATAAGAACACATGTACTAGGAGCAGGAGTATTGGCCCATTGAGCCTCCTCTACTATTCAATAAGATCATGGCTGATCTTTTTGTGGACTCAGCTCCACATACCTGCATGCTCACCATAACCTTTAATTCCTTTACTGTTCAAAAATGTATCTTTGCCTTAAAAATATTGGATGAGGAAGACTCAAGTGTTTCATTGGGCATGAATTCCACAGATTCACAACCCTCTGGGTGAGTAAGTTCCTCCTCAACTCAGACCTAAATCCGCTCCCTCTTATGTTAAGGCTGTGCCCCATAGTTCTAGTTTCACCCACCAGCGTAAACAACTTCTCTGCTTCTTTCTTATCTACTTGTTTCATAATTTTAAATGTTTCTATAAGATCTCCCCTCATTCTTCTAAATTCCCAATCTACTCAATCTCTCCTCATAAACCAATCCTCTCATCTCTGGAATCAACCTCGTGAACCTCCGCTGCACTCCATTCAGTGCCAGTACATCTTTTCTCAAGTAAGGAGACTAAAACTATACACAATACTTCACATGTGGCCCCATCAGCATCCTATAGCAGCAGCATAACCTCCCTGTTTTTAAACTCCATCCCTCTAGCAATGAAAAATAATATTCCATTTGACTTCTTAATTGCCTACTGCACCTGCAGACCAACCTTCTGTCATTCATGCACTAGGACACTCAGGTCCCTCTGCAGAGCAGCATGCTGCAATTTTTCACCATTTTTCACCTGTAATCCACCTGCAAGATGAATGCCCAGGCAAATAACCTATCTATACCACTCTGCAGACTTTCAGTGTCCTCGGCACACTCTGCTCTACTACTCATCTTGGTGTCATCTGTGAACTTTGACACAATACAAATACATTCCATGTATGAATCAAAATATAATTGTTTTAATAGATGAAGCAGTGTGTATATTATCCTTACGTTGTGGGAAATAGTTTGCCGAGTTTGGGATTACAGTACATCAATTTGGGATTACAGTAGATGAGTTTGGGATTACAGTATACCAGTTTGGGATTACAGTATATGAATTTGGGATTACAGTACACAAATTTGGGATTACAGTACATGAGTTTAGGATTACAGTACACAAGTTTGGGATTACAGTACATGAGTTTGGGATTACAGTACACAAGTTTGCGATTACAGTACATGAGTTTGGGATTACAGTAGATGAGTTTGGGATTACAGTAGATGAGTTTGGGATTGCAGTTCATGAGTTTGGGATTACAGTACATGAACCTGTAAATTCTGTGGGGAGTTTCTACAGGTTTATCATTATAATTTCCGGCAGAAGGTCAATAGAATATGAATTTGAAGGGGCCTCGTGATCTGCTCTACCATTTCTCTAGACCAAGGTTGCTCTGCATCCTCTCCACTTACCTAATTGAGCTCCATAATTTTTAAGTGACAAGCAGTTCTTTATGTTAGCATAGAACACAACAATTTTCTCCCAGCACCATTCAGCCTTTTCAGACAGAGAATTCCAAAGACCCTTGATGTGAAACCAAGCTTCCTGCTTGGCTTTGCTTGAATTTTGAAATTACACAGACATGATATCGTTCATCTCAGTCTTCTCAATAAATCTCTTTGGCATTTTGAACACCTTGATTAGATTACCTCTCTGTCATCAATACTCAAAGGAATATAAGTCATCTTTGTGGAATTTGTCACTTTAATTTATCCCTTTAAACCCAGAAATAAATGCTGGTCCAGATAGTGACATCCACATTCCATGTATGAGTAACAAATCTTATCACTTTGGAGGTTTGGGCAGCTTTTCATTGTCTGCAGAAAGGTAGAAACCTCCCGGCTACCCCCAGAACAGCCACCAACTCACCGATCTAGCCCCAGCACCAGCAATCACTCCCCAGAACTTCAGAGCCACTGTTGATTCTGAGTAATTGTGTATTTGATGTGTCCGACCTCAGAATGCTTGATCCTATTTGTCGGTACCTGAATTACAAAATTAATTCCTAGCAACAATATCCCTCCAGTCAAATAATACAACTGATGAAATGCATTGGAACATAGAACTTAGAACATTATAGTGCAGCCCCGACCTGTTAAACCAATCAGAAGCCCATCTAACCTACACTATTCCATTCTCTTCCATATGCCTATCCAGTGACCAGTTAAATGCCTGTGAAGTTGGCGACTGTTGCAGGCAGGACATTCCATGCCTTTACTACTCTCTGAGTAAAAATGCTACCTCTGACATCTGTCCTCTATTTATCACCCCTCACTTTGAAGCTATGTCCCCTTGTGCTAGCCATCACCATCCTAGGAAAAAGACTCTCCCTGTCCACCCGATTTAACCCTCTGATTATCTTATATGTCTCAATTAAGTCACCTCTCAACCTTCTTCTCTCAAACAAAAACAGCCTTAAGTTCCTCAAACTTTCCTCGTAAGGCCTTCCCTCTCATTCCAGGCAACATCCCAGTAACTCTCCTCTGAATCCTTTCCAAAGCATCCTTCCTGTGATGTGGTAACCAGAACTGCACGCAATACTCCAAGTGCGGCCATACCAGAGCTTTGTACAGCTGCAGCATGACCTCATGGTTCCAAAACCCAATCCCTCTATTAATAAAAGCTAACACGCTGTATGCCTTCTTAACGCCCTATCAACAACCTGGGTGGCAACTTTGAAGGATATCTATGCACATGGACATTGAGATCTCTCTGCTCATCTACACTACTAAGAATCTTACCATTAGCCCAGTGCTCTGTATTCCTGTTACTCCTTCCAAAGTGAATCACCTCACACATTACTGCATTAAGTTACATTTGCCACCTCTCAGTCCAGCTCTGCAGTTTATCTATGTCCCTCTGTAAACCATAACACCCTTCGGCAAAATTCACAACTGTATCGACCTTAGTGTCATCTGCAAATTTACCAACCCATCCTTTTATGCCCTCATCTAGGTTGTTTATAAAAATGACAAACAGCAGTGGACCCAAAAATGATCCTTGTGGTACACCATTAGTAACTCAACTCCAAGATTACCATTGTAAAGAGGTAAAAACAATGACTGCAGATGCTGGAAACCAGATTCTGGATTAGTGGTGCTGGAAGAGCACAGCAGTTCAGGCAGCATCCAAGGAGCAGCGAAATCGACGTTTCGGGCAAAAGACCTTCATCAGGAATAAAGGCAGTGAGCCTGAAGCGTGGAGAGATAAGCTAGAGGAGGGTGGGGGGTGGGGAGAAAGTAGCATAGAGTACAATGGGTGAGTGGGGGAGGGGATGAAGTTAATAGGTCAGGGAGGAGAGGGTGGAGTGGATAGGTGGAAAAGGAGATAGGCAGGTAGGACAAGTCTGGACAAGTCATGGGGGCAGTGATGAGCTGGAAGTTTGGAACTAAGGTGAGGTGGGGGAAGGGGAAATGAGGAAACTGTTGAAGTCCACATTGATGCCCTGGGGTTGAAGTGTTCCGAGGCGGAAGATGAGACGTTCTTCCTCCAGGTGTCTGGTGGTGAGGGAGCGGCGGTGAAGGAGGCCCAGGACCTCCATGTCCTCGGCAGAGTGGGAGGGGGAGTTGAAATGTTTGGCCACGGGGCGGTGTGGTTGATTGGTCCGGGTGTCCCGGAGGTGTTCCCTAAAGCACTCTGCTAGGAGGCACCCAGTCTCCCCAATGTAGAGGAGACCGCATCGCCTACTCTCAGACATGTATGTAACCTTTGCTCTCTCACATACAATGCAATCATTCCTCCCTCACACAATTCCCTTCAGAATTCTTGCTTTAGACAACAAGTGTAGCCCCACCATGAAGACAGTAGCACCGTCTCACAATTGAACATTCCCTCTATATTCGTCCATGGGTTCTGGGTGTCACTGTCAATGCCAGCATTGATTGCCCATGTCTGACTATCATTGAGCAGAGTCACCTGATTAGCCTTTTTAGAGGGAAGGTAAATGCTAACCCCATTGGTGTGGGTCTGGAATCAGCCAGAGCAGGTAAGGATGGCAGTTTCCTTCCCTGAAGGACATTAGTGAAGGTTTTACAACAATCCATGATAGTTTAATGGCCACTATTGTCAATTCTAAATTTATTCCACAGTATAGTTTTGCCTTATTTGGAATAGTGGCGCAACTATTAATCCACTGTCTAGCAGGTTGAAAATTACTACTGTACGTACATCAGAGGGTAGTTTGAATACTGCATTAGTTTGTACTGATTCACTGTTCAGGAGGGGGCTGCTCCAAGCTTGGTTTGAGGGGAAGAGGGAAATCATATTTCCCCACCTCTGCAGTTGGGTGCTATTGAAAATGATGCAGAAGTGGTCTTCAATGAGGCAAAGTACAGGAGAATTCTGATCGGTTTCTATGCAGAGGAGCTTAGAATGCATTGGCAGGCCAGTCAGCCAGTGACAGGACAGCGCATATTCATGAACAGATTCTCTGTGCATGCTTCTGTTACTCCCTTACAAACGAAGTCCATTGTTTTGTTAATGTATAGTGGCCAGACCGTCGTGTGTAGTTGTCATGACCACCAGGGTACGTCCATCGTGTGATCATTGAACTGGACATTCATACTGTTCATTCAAACTGAGTCAAGTTAAAGCAGGCAGGTGGTCAAAAAAAAAGATTAAAAAAGGTAAAGATGAGTTTAAAAACTATTACTTTCTCTGAGAATTCCATGGGGATTAAGCAATAAGTAAATTAACAAGAAATTGCAGACACCAGATTTTAAAAAAGTATGGTAAAGACAAAAGATTACTGACAAGAAGAAGATCCCAATACAACTTTGTGGTATACCACAGAGGATCATTACTGAACCTCTTTTCTGAAGTAAAGGAAGTGACACTTGAATTTGGATCTCAAAGCTACAATGACTTCTGTAGTTGGATAGAGTGGTTTTCTCGTATAGCAGGTTACTCATAGCAGCAAACTTTGCGAGGGAGAACAAGTTGCTTGCTCTTTGTTACATATGTGGATTTGAAACTTTCTGCTTGATGATCCTCCAACAGATCAGTATCCATTTGTGAATGCATCTATATATTTGCCAACCCTCAACCAAAACTTCTCTTTGAGGGTGGAACTTACAACCGTCTTCTCAGAGTTCTCCACACTGATTGAGATTGAAATCAGTAAACACACTTCTACACAGAAGTGCGAATTCCTGGCTGTGAAATATATCTAAGTTTGTGTGACATTTGGTGTGCCTTATGTTTGAGAGTTGTGAGTAGCATAGCATTAACTGTAGCGCCCCATGGACAAAGTCGTTGAGTTAACAACTTAACAAACACTTAATATCTGATTACATTGTGAGCTTTCCTCCCATATATAAAATCATGAAGGGCGTGGATAGAATAAATAGACAAAGTGTTTTCCCTGGTGTGGGGGAGTCCAGAACTAGAGGACATAGGTTTAAAGTGAGAGGGGAAAGATATAAAAGAGACCTAAGGGGCAACGTTTTCACACAGAGGGTGGTGCATGTATGGAATGAGCTGCCAGATGAAGTGGTGGAGGCCAATATAATGACAACATTTAAAATGCTTTTGGATGGGTATATGAATAGGAAGAGTTTAATGAGATATGGATCAAGTGCTGGCAAATGGGACTAGATTAGTGTAGGATATCTGGTCAGCATGGACAAGTTGGACTGAAGTGTCTGTTTCCATGCGGTACATCTTTATGACTCTATGTAACTTGAAACTTATGAAATGACCCTTGTCATAAATATCAACTTGCCAAGGTATTTGATTTGATTAATTTGATTTGATTTGATTTCCTCATTGTTGCATATATTTTGTTACAAAATATAGTTAACAGTATTGTATAGCTTCACCGCTGTCTGGCATGATCTTAAAATACAGAAATATAAATCAAAACACAGAGGCAGAAAACCTTACACAGACAAAAGAAAATATAGAGAAAAAGTATTCAACTTTACAGTCCTCCTTGTTCAGTGCTGGCCATGGGGCTGGAGACCAAGCACTAGCCCCCTATACAGTGTCGCCATTACTGGAATGAAAGATCCTACTCTCTTGCAGCATCTCCTCTCCACCGATGCCCTCGCCATTATGAGTCCTCAATTGATGTCGCCAATGTAGATGCCACCAATGCCACCAGAACTTTTTTTTTGTGTTTTACTCGTAACCTTTCTACCTTATTTATCTGTTTGTATGGGTAGGTATTTAGACTTTTGCTTTCAATGATTACGACCAGCTCCAGCACATTTTCTGAAAGTGAGGTATTGTCTTACAATAAGATCAATTTTAATAAAGGGACACTGTTCATGCCATTGAGGGTTTATTACTTTGCATCATTGGCAGGGATCTTTACTGTTTTGTGCCTGTCCTACATGATGCATTAGCTTATCAAATGTTAAATCTGTGGATATGTATCTTAAAAAATTAATGTTTTCAGCAGATCACAGAATCCTTACAGTCTGGAAGCTGGCCATTTCCCTGGTTAGAGGGGAAACAATAAAAGGGAACCTTTCTCAACTTTCTCACACAGAGGATGATATGCATAGAGAATGAGCTGCCAGCGGAAGTGGTTGAGGTGGGTCCATTTACAACATTTAAAAGGCACTTGGACAAATACATGGATAGGAAAGGTTTACAAGGATTTGGGTCAAATGCAGGGAAATGGGGTTAGCATAGATGGATGCTTTGGGCAGCATGAACCAGTTTGGACCGAAGGGCCTGGCTCTCTGTGTGGGACTGTATGACTCTATTTGGACCATTGAGTTTGCACTGACTCTCTGAAGAGCATCCAACCCAGACCCATCCCCATCGATGTAACCCTGCATATCTCATGGCTAACTCACCTAGCCTGCACATCCTTGGACACAATGGGCAACTTATCATGGCCAATTCACCATAATTTGCACTTATTTGGACTGTGGGAAGAAAGCCAATGCAGACACAGAGAGAATATACAATATTCTCACAGACCGGTTGGGGTGGCACAGTGACTCAGTAGTTAGCACTGCTACCTCACAGTGACTGTCTGTGTGGAGTTTGCACATTCTCCCCGTGCCTGCGTGGGCTTCCTCCGGGAGCTCCAGTTTCCTCCCACACTCCAAAGACGTGCAGGTCAGGTGAATTGGCCATGCTAAATTGCCCATAGCGTTAGGTGCATTAGTCAGAGGGAAGTGGGTCTAGGTGGGTTACTCTTCAGAGGGTCAATGTGGACTGGTTTGGCCGAAGGGCCTGTTTCCACGCTGTAGGTAATCTAATCTAATTCTAGACAGTCACCTGAGAGTGGAATCTATCCCGGTCTCTGGCACCGTGAGGCAGCAGTGTTAATCACTGAGCCACCGTGCCACCCCAAGTCTCTGTGCTGGCTAGTATAGTAATACTCCAGTGCCAAGTTGGTTTTTCTTAGTATTGATCTGTGTTCCTTCTGGACCTTTGTTTTCTTCACATTCTGAATGGCTTTCTCAAAAGTCAGTCTTTTTCAGACTGTAATGAATCTGACAAAGACTCATCAGTAATGGCCAAAACGATTCAGTCTTTTATGAATCCTGACTGCAGTTCATAATGGTCAGATCTCTCTGCCAGTACACTGAGATCATTAATGAATTATCTATTTCCCTGAATCTTCCTGAATTCTATGCTTTTCTGTTAAATCTTTTTCTCTTTCAAGAATTATTTTACTTCTGAGGTTGTCAAGGCTTTCTGTCTCTCTCTGAGTGTATCTGCTTCTTCTTTTACTTCTTGGTGAGAAATAACATAATCTGTTATATTCGCAATTATGTCCTGAACTGCATTTACTTGTTCAGCTTTTGACTTAGTATCTAGTTTGGAATATTTTCTGTACATTAGAAAATATTTTCTCCAAGATGTACAATTTATGTTCTATTTGGTTCTATGAAATACAATTTCCTGGCAACACTATTCCTATGCAATGGCAATGATTAGGTATTTTTCTTCAATGATGATTTTCATTTTGTGACTATAGTAATTCCCCTGGACATTGCTGCTGTTCTGGAGGATTTTTCCCACTTTTCGTGCTAAAATGTAAGATTTTCCACAGTTCAAATACATGATGGAGAAGACACTATCTTTTGTGGTTTCAATGGAGACTTTCAAACATAAATCTGTGTCAGACCAAAATCACTCAATTCTCGGCATTCCTATTAGCTTTAATTGATCAAATTCTCTGGTTCAATTCATGTCAATTTCTCTCTTTGTTCTGGAAGTTCCAATTGGTTTCCAGCTGTGTCTCATAGTATCTGTGTACTAAACTAGTGATGTTTCCCGTGAGATACAAATTATTTTTAAATGCTCACTCTATCAGCCTGAACTACTGCACCACTTAAACCAGGGACTGTCCTTATGTGTGTTTACTTGCTGCCTGAACTTGGACTCAGGACATCTATCAGATACCACCATCTCATGATAAGGCTCTGCCTTGGGTCTGTAGATTTCTTCTGTTTCAGCACAATTTCTGTCAGGTCTCGTATGCTTTCTGTCACTCTGAAGTATTAATTCATTTTGAACATTGTCACAAGATTCCTTTGGGGTTTGCTTTCTTTAGTAATCAGCAGTGTGTGTATTCCTTGAGGTTGAGATTCCCAGTATTTTGGCCTTAATAGAACTGGTGCTGCTAAATTCAATCTTCAGATCCTGCACTGATCATCATGATGTAAGTGCTGCCATCCATAAGTGTGTATCTTTTTTGAGGAGATTGTATGATATCTGCAAAGGTAGCCATCCTCTAGTCAATGAAGAAGAGTTTGATAGAGTAAACAGCAGGTAATTTATTGCATTTCTGCAGCTATTTACAGGTTACATTACAAGAACATTTGTTGGGAGGACCCAGATTTAGATGTATCTCCCATATGATGTTACTCTCTGATCAAGTCATTATAGCATCATTACAATGTGTGTTGCTCTTTACACTCAATTGAGTATTAACACCTCCTGTTTCTTTCAGACTCATATACAACTGTACTGAATGCACGATAGTCACATGCACCAACATGGCCATCTTTTAATGGCAGAACCATCAGGTATATCTACAATGTGCTCACTGAACTATGAATTAACACAGCTCACTTACTTGCTTTGGTAGTTTGTTTGAGGTTTGCAATTTGAGGAAACACGTAACAAAGCTTTACTTTTGAAGAAATGTGTGTTTGCCATTACTATATTACTTAAAGTTACAAAGTAAAAAACGTGCTTAAGTTATTAGATATTGTACACATGCAGTGATGAGAAGTGGGTAAGGATATAAGATGGTTATAAAGATAAATCAGTCCATTACTGTTGCAGGTCTTATTGAAGAATTTCTATTTCAAACTGAAGAACTTGTAAATTTATTCTAGCTGTGATGGATTCTTTAACTGAAGGTTTCTTCCACAGTTAGATCAAGCAGGACAGCAGAGTTTGGCTGACAGAGAAGATTCTGCCTTCTAGTTTGCAGCCTTGACATTTTTAGTTGCCCAGTTATGCTACAGCAGACAATGAGCAGCTCTGAGATCTCTCTTTTTTGTTCTGGCGAGGGTTTTTTTTTCCAGATGGTTCAGTTTGGCATCTCTCCTCGTCTAGGCAACCTGCTTGCCTTTTTGTATCTTTCGGAGTTGGCAGGCTAAGATGGTGACTATTATAACATGACCTACGCATAAAGCTAAGTCACGTTCCTTTAAAGCTTTGGCATTTTAAAAACAGCCTTTCTCCCACATGTGTTTTGTCACTCTTGTTCTGATCAATTGGTTATATTCTTCGAATGAGTCATCATGGAGACATTGTTATCTCCTTGATAAAATCACAATGAAATATAATTATGTTGAGCATAGTCTATTGTCCTCTCTGAATTGCAGCCCCAGTCTGATTCTGACTGAACCATCTCAAAACAGACTTTTCCAAGGAAATTCCATTGCAAAAATAACAGCAGCCTTTAAAACTGTTTTCTGGAAAATGATTGGATCACAATGACACAATTGTGACACTTAGCAAAGGAAGCTGGCAGGAAATCAGAAAGTCCATCCTTCTCTGCAACTAGTTATCACAGGCTAAAAATGGTTCTTTGAACATAGTTTCTCTTTCATAATAGGCAAATAATCTTTCTGTTTCGAAAAGATAACAGCACAATCAAAAGCATTCACATATAATTGGTTAAGCAACACACAATTCTACTACATCAGTCACTATTGATGGGAAAATGTCTCATGTACAAACTATGTTGAGGAGATGAATAAAATATTAAAGATTGGAGCCCAATAAAGTGTCACAGTTTGTAAAGATGTAATCAGTCAGTGACTGTAAACAGAGCTATCAGGAAGTAATTCCCCAGAGTGGGGGTGAAAGGTGACTGGAATGAGAACAACATTGTGGTCTTATCAATATATTACCCACGACTAAGATACAGCTTTTCTATTTCGCTAAATGAGCAATCATTTTATGAAGGAACATGATGAGGTTTTGCTGCATCATTAGGTCAGAGAGACACATTATCGTCAAATGGGTGGCAGTTTGCATGAATTAGCTCCCAGCCTAACAAGCAGCACACATTCTCCAAAAAGGCAAAGTGCCCAGGAATCAACTGTGTTAGTGCCTATCCTTGCATCAGAAACCCTCTCCTCTCAAACAAATGATGCAAGGTGAGGGCTGTCCTGTCTTGAGGCCAATGCACTTGTCATCCTCAGTAAAGCAGGAGATTACCTCCCTATCCAACTTGAGGGAAAATGATCCCGTTCATTTGATTAGAACCAGACAGTTAAATGCAAAGTGCTTCAGTCTCCTGAACTTACAAATGGGCTCATTAGATCCATCCAACATTCTCATAGTTTATCAAATTTTAATAATTGCAGCAAATTAAACACAATATGCAACTCAACAACAAGCTGCAACTGACAGGGTACCCTTCGTTGTTCAGTACTTCCCCGGGGCTGAAAATTATGCCATGTTCTTCGTGACCTGCAACACATTATCAATGAGGATGAGCTCCTCACCAAGACCTTCCCCACACCTCCACTGCTCGCCTTTAAACAACCGCCAAACCTCAAACAGATCATTGTTCGTAGCAAACTGCCTGGCTCTCAGGACAACTCCATACAACCCTGTCACGGTGGACGCTGCAAGACGTGCCAGATTGTGGACATAGATACCACTATTACGCGTGGGAACATCTCCCACCTTGTACATGGCAGGTACTCATGTGATTCAGCCAATGTTGTCTATCTTATACGTTGCAGGCAAGGATGCCAGGAGGCATGCTACATTGGGGAAACCGAGCAAAGGCTACGACAACGGATGAATGGGTACCGCACAACAATCAACAGACAGGAGGGTTCCCTCCCAGTTGGGGAACACTTCAGTGGTCCAGGACATTCAGCCTCAGACCTTCGGGTGACCATCCTCCAAGGTGGACTTCGGGACAGGCAGCAGAGGAAAGTGGCCGAGCAGAGGCTGATAGCTAAGTTCGGTACCCATAGGGAGGGCCTCAACTGGGACCTTGGGTTCATGTCACATTACAGGTGACCACCATTGCACTACACGCACACTCTCACATACACACAGACACAGGTACACACAGACGTGCACACAGACCCCCACACACACCCTTATAGACATACACACTCCCACACTCACACATGCACCCCCTCACAGACTTAAGACACTCTGCACTCACTACACACACACACACTTTCTCACACTCTCAACCCCCACCCCAGACAGACAGACACACACACAGAGACAAAGACCTACATGCACACATATATTTTGTGGGGTGAATTTGTACTTGCAGAGTTACATTGCACTTTGCTCAAAAACTGCATGCATTCATGTAGAACTCTGAGCTCAAAAACTGCATGAATTTATGTAAAACTCTGTTATCTCACTTTTTAGATTAGAATCAATCTAAACATTAGGTCATAGACACAGAACACAGGGGGCTAACACCTTCAACATATTGTCTAGTTATCACCATTGTTAACAGCTAACCCGAGAATGCAACTTTAAAAAAAAGGATTTTGTGATTTACACATGAAAGAAGTGAAACTATCACTGTATTCTAACAGATGAAAGGCTGAACAGACAATCAATTTTTCAATGTATAATTTCAGTTACATCACACTGTAAATTTTTGCTATAAATTCTGTGTTACGATCGAGCCCTCCACAATCACCTGATGAAGGAGTGTCGCTCTGAAAGCTAGTGCTTCCGATTAAACCTGTTGGACTATAACCTGGTGTTGTGTGATTTTTAACTTTGTACACCCCAGTCCAACACCGGCATCTCCAAATCATGACTCCTGATTTTAGACTGCGTGTCCAGCTGCACTTCTGCCACAAGAGGGAGCTTTGTCAGCCTGACAGTAAAAATAGGTTGAAAGTTGGATTTATTTTGTTGGTAGTGACGCATTTTATTTTGCAAGTTATTTCAATAATAAATGCAGTTTCATACATGCACAGAATACTTTTTTTGAAAAATGGCCAAAAGATCCTAATTCAGGATTGGATTTTTCTGATGGTTGGATAAACCATTGGGAAAAATTAGACAATTAAAAGTGCAGTCTAACTCCTGAGTAACTAATAAAGTGAGCCCCCAACTGCACATCCTTCAGACTCCCTACACCCTAAACACTAACTCGATATTCACCTCCCCCCCCCCACTTCCACACCTGCCTGGGACCCTACACACACCCTGTATTCCGAAGGGTGTATCATTCAACGCTGTCCCACCATCCAGGCCCCTGGAAAACCCAATATCTCTCACTTAGTTATCTCTCACTACTCTAAAGACTCCATCACTTACCTGGCTCCCTTGTGCCCTAGCATCATCCTTATTTGAAACTCCAACTAGCTGACATCCAATCTTCTAACCACTGAGCACCCTGCCAACTTGGTGCACTACCCCGACTCACCAAGCACCCTACTTACCTGACACTCAATCAACATATCCCCCAATTACCTAGCATCTGACTCATGTGACATCCAACTCACCTTAGCAACCTGCTACCCTAACTGTCTGTCATCCTAGCTTCATACTTGCTGTATATACTTTCCCCTTCACAGGAACCTCAAAGTGGCTGCCTTTAGTGATCAAATCATAACAGACTGTTGTGAAAACCCTCCCGTGCTATCTTACACTACAGGAGGGAATCCATCAAATTTAACATGCAGTTCTGTTTTTCCAAAAGAGTCTTGATCAGAATCTCTCGTCAGAAATGCAGAGCTCTTAATGGAAAAAAAAAGAAAGAGTGAATTGGTAATCTGAGTATGATTGCCACTGTTTGGAAAACTCGAGCTATTCTCTCCTGTGTGAAAGTACTTTGCCCTTAACACCATCTCACTTAAACTTGCGACTTTAGTGAAAAATTCCAGGATTACAGAGTCAGCTATTCTAAATGGTGGACACTACTGTGCGGCGCTGAGGGAGTGCTACACAGTCGGATGTGCCCCTTATCAATGCTTCAATAAACCCAGGCTCTCTAACATCTGCCCTCTTGGGTTAATGTAAATGATCTGATGGCATTTTCCAGGAAAGAGCGGGGAAGTTCTTCCCAGTGTCCAGCTAAGATTAATTCGCCTCATGAGTGGGTTGGCATGGTGGCTTAGTGGTTAGCACTGCTGCCTCACAGTGCTAGGGACCCTGGTTCAATTCAAGCCTCAGGCAACTGTCTATGTGGAGTTTGTACATTCTCCCTGTGTCTGCGTGGGTTTCCTCTGGGTGCTCTGGTTTCCTCCCATGGTCCAAAGATGTGCAGATTAGGTGAATTGGCCCTGCTAAATTGCCCGTAGTGTTCAGGGATGTATAGATTAGATGCATTAGTCAGGGGAAATATAGGGTCTGGGTGTGGGATACTCTTTGGAGGAGCAGTGTGGACTTGTTGGGCTGAAGGGCCTGTTTCCACACTCTCAGAATTCTAATTCTAAAACTGGCTATCTGACCATTGATAGTGTTAAAATCTGGGGGGGGTGGGGGAATGTTGTTCTAGATCACCAGGCTGCCAGATTTTTTTTAACCTTATCAACTGATCTACACAACTATTTTAACCAAAGTACATTAAAACAGTTTAAACATCCTGGGGGTCTACAAAAAAGTTCTTTCTATCAAAAGATTCTTTATTGATAGCTCCTCTCATGCTGTTAAAACCCTACAGATGATCTAGCTGGAGTCAGCTCTCCATGGATTTTACTCAGCTCATTGTTGTGTTGAGAGAAATGTTCCCGACGTGCTTTTGGATAAAGACCAACACAAATAACTGGAATTTTTAAAATGCTATGAAAAAAATTGCTTTGAGCAACATCATTGAAAAGACACAGGAAGAATTAAAATTCTATATAGGCACCGAAATAAATGACTGCCCTTTGGAGTCCTCTATCTTTTAAAGACTTTACAGGAGCTGGTGGAGGAATGGGAATGTCACTAGATCACCAATTGTCACATTTAGGCTAATTCTCGGAGGAGAAAAGTTCAAATCTCATCACAACAACTGATGGAGTTTAAATGGGTAAATTGAAGTAATTAATAGGTCTGAAATTAGTCTCAGTATTTAACTATCTTTGGTTGTCAAGATCCTCCTGTGCACAGTTGTAATGCCCTTACCCCTAGACTAGGAGGCCTGACTTCAAATGTGTGCTCCAAATGTGTGTAATCACATCTCCGAACATGTCGATTAGAAAAATAAGTTAAATAAATAAAATTAATCCATCCTTTTGTGGCACAGTGGCAGTGTGTCTGGATTGGGAGGCCTGGATTCAGTCTCACATGCTCCATTTCCAAACAGGTTGATTAGAAAAACAGGTTAGGTTAAAAAAATGTCCCTCTTCCATCCCTTTCCCGTCACCTTTCTTGGCCTGCATTGCCATTAATGGGCCTTGCATGGAAATTGATCCATTGGAATACATTGGCAATTTACTGGTGATGGTCAATAGGTTAAAAAACAAGACCACAGGTATTACAAATAAAAAGCACTCAGTTGTATAAAAGAAAAAAAACTGTTCCACCACTGTTGTTCAGGGTAGAAAATCTGACCTCTATTCCTGATTTTGGCCTACAAATGACTCCAGATCCATATTAATATAGTTAACCCTGAATTACCATTGTTCAAGGGCAAGTGGAGATGAGCATCAAATGCTCAGTGACGTTTACATACATTGAATAACAAACATCTTCATTATTTATTCACTCAGGATCTAGCATAGTGTAATCCTATAGTTAATCGGGTTGGTGGTCTCCCCATGTTGACCTCAAGCATGCATTCCTGCAAACAGGGAGTCTGAGGTCTTCCCAGAAAGGTAAGTGAAAAAAATACAGATTTTGTGCAAACTGTGTGGAATTTTCTTTGCTGAACTGGTTCAGTTCCCACCTCCACATTCCACCCCAACAAGCCAAGCCAAGCTCCCAGGAAATGTAATCTACGCATAGAAGGCTTTTACCTCATACGCTAATCAGTGTTAAGCAACACATCAAATAAAATACTGAATAACTCCACCGAGGAGAAGTAAACAAATCAGTTCTGGACGTGAATTCAGAATTGAAATGTCAACACTGATGCCCATTAGTCATTTCTGACCAATCACAAAATAACTTAGACACGAGACATTTGCAAACTAAAAGTAAGTGATCTGGGTAAAAATCCAGGACTCAGATGGCAATGTCCAAACCTACAAGCACCTAGAATCCCTAAAGTACCACACTATTCCACCCATCAAGTCCATAGTGACGCTCCAAAGAGCATCCCAACCTGTCCCAGCTGCCCTACCCTTTGATTAGATTAGATTAGATTAGATTACTTACAGTGTGGAAACAGGCCCTTCGGCCCAACAAGTCCACACCGACCCGCCAAAGCGCAACCCACCCATACCCCTACATTTACCCCTTAGCTAACACTATGGGCAATTTAGCATGGCCAATTCACCTGACCGGCACATTTTTGGACTGTGGGAGGAAACCAGAGCACCCGGAAGAAACCCACGCAGACACGGGGAGAACGTGCAAACTCCACACAGAGAGTCGCCTGAGTCGGGAATTGAACCCAGGTCTCTGGCGCTGTGAGGCAGCAGTGCTAAGCACTGTGCCACCGTGCCGCCCTTGGTTCCCAAGTTTAGTCCACCGAGTCTGCACATTCCTGGACACTATAGGCAATTTAGCATGGCCAATCCACCTGACTTGCACATCTTTGGATAGTGGGAGAAAACCCGCACAGGCACAGGGAGAATGTACAAACTCCACACAGACCATCAGCCAAGGGTGGAATTGAACTCAGGACCTTGGTGCTGTGAAGCAGCAGTGCTAACCATTATATCACCTGTTCAATAAAGCTGCCAAGCCTTGACAGACTAAAGGTCAACAGTCAAACAGTCCAGTAACCATGGAGGGTATATTTGGTGTAAATATTTAATTTAACTCACCTGGTAGGAAAGGGATTGGGTCATTGGATCTTGAAATCCTCAGGTTTTTTGCATCCTTGTTGGGCTATTTGAGGGTCCTCATTTTAATCTGGGAGTTACATTTGATTGAGCCACTTTCCAATGTTTCATGTTGAAAAGTTGCAAAATACAGAATTTGGATGGCAGAGAGAGTTGAATCTTTTCACGGTGCATTAATTTTCAGTCCATGGGTTGGGATGGCAAGACTTTCTCTCTGAGGGAGTCTCGACCCACAGCTCAAGATCGTTTTGCACTCAAGTGCGTTCCACTACTGTAACAAATACAGACAGTAATGGAGAAATTCAGCATGTCTGGCAGCATCTGTAGAGAGAGAAACACAATTAGCCTATTGAATCTGATGTGACTCTTTCAGAACTGTTCTTCTTCACTACTCCCCATTAACTGACTTGGCAAACTCCAAAAAACAGTGGTGTTATGTTGGTACAGGAATGGCCATTCTCCTGAGATTGCACTGTTATCTAACCTGAGATAAATTAGCCCTGTATCTGTATTTCTAAATATAATATTATGTTTCAATGTATTAAGGAACATTGAAAATAGGAGTAGGCTATTTGGCCTGCCAAGCCTTCCCTTCCATGCAACTAGATAATGGTTGATCTTGTGCTCCAACATCATTCTCCTGCACTATCCTCATATCCCTTCTTTGATATTGAGAAAGTTATTGATTTCTGTTTGAATGTACCCAATGACTGAGCTCCCACAACCCTCTGGGGAATTCAATTTCAAGTACTGACAAATCTCCAAGTGAAAACAAAAGTTCTACCTCATCTCACCTCACCTCATCTTTGTCTCCATTCTAAGTGGCGTGTGTCTTATTCCAAGTCTGTGATTCTACTGTACTCTCCTCTATCCTCTGCACTCCACAGGGAACAGCCTTCCTGCATCTACCCTGTTTGCCTCAGTTAGATCGACATGTTTGTTTGCCTCAGTGAGATCGACTCTCATTCTTTGGACCTCTGGAGAATACTAGCCCCATTTTTTTCAAACTCAGAAAGGGAATAGGACCCCGCAAGGGCCAAAGTGGACATGTATGTGCACAACTGCAGGAGATGGGTAAGGTCCTCAATGAATATTTCTCCTCTGTGTATACCATGGAGAAAGACAAAGACTTGGGAACTTGGGGAATGTGTCATATCTTGGGGACAGTCCATATCACAGGAGAGTAGGAGTTGGATGTATTAGAATGCATGAAGGTGGATAAATCTCCTGGTCCTGACCAGATATATCAAGAACACTGCAAGGGGCTCAGGAAGAAATCATGGGGGGGGGCCCTGGCTGATATTTTTGCATCATCATTAGCCATGGGTGAGGTCCTGGAAGACTGGAGCAATTGTTGTGCCTTTATTCAAGAAGGGCTACAAAGAAAAACCTGGGAACTCTAGACCAGTAAGGCAAACATCTGTGGTGGGTAAATTACTTGAAAAGATTCTGAGAGATAAAACATACATGCATTTGGAAAGACAGGGTTTGATTAGAGTGTGCTGGAAAAGTACAGCAGGTCAGGCAGCATCCGAGGAGCAGGAAAATCGACATTTCGGGCAAAAGCCCATTTTACCTAATTGATTAGGAGCAGTTAGCATGGCTTTGTGCATGGGAGAGAATGCCTCACAAGTTTGTAAAAGTTATTTGATTAAGTTATCAGGAAGGCGCCAAGGGCAGGGCAGTAGGCATAGTCTATATGGATTTCAGCAAGGTCTTTGATAAGATACCACATGGAGGCTCCTCTGGAAGATTAGAACGCACGGAATCCAGGCAGAGCTAGCAAATTCACTACAAAATTAGCTTAAGCAAGGGGTAAGAGTGGAATGATACTTGTCGGGCTGGAGACCTGTGATGAGTGGAGTGCCTCAGGAGTCGCTGCTGGGCCCATTGCTATTTGTAATTAATATCAATGATTGGGATGAAAATATATAAGGCATCATTAGTAAGCTTGAAGATGACACTAAAATAGGATGTATTGTGGACAGTGAGGAAGGTTATCAGAAATTGCAGCAGGACCTTGATCAGCTGGGGAAGTGGGCCAAGAAATGGAAAATGGTGTTTAATATAGATATGTGTGAGGTCTTGCGTTGTGGAAAGTCAAATCAAGGCAGGAGTTTCATGGTGAATGGTAGGGCCTTAAGGAGTGCAGTGGAACAGAGGGACCTTAGAGTTCTGAAAGTGGAGTCGCAGATAGACAGGGCAGTGAAGAAGGCTTTTGGCACACTGGCCTTCATCAGTCAGGGCACTGAGTACAGAAGTTAGGAAGTTATGTTGCAGTTGTACAGGATGTTGGTGAGATCGCACTTGGAGTACTGTGTTCAGTTTTGGTCACCTTGCTGTAAGAAGGATGTTATTAAACTGAAAAGAGTTGGATAAGTTGGGACTGTGGGGTATAGTATGTATAAGATCATGAGAGGCATGGATAGAGTGAATACACTCAGTCTTTTTGCCAGGACTGGGGAATTGAGGACTAGAGGATATCAGTTTAAGATTAGAGGGGAAGGAATAAAAGGGAACCTGAGGGGCAACATTTTTACACAGAGGGTGGTATGCATGTATAATGAGCTGCAAGCAGAAATTGTTGAGGCAGGTACATTAACCACATTAAAAAGGCATTTGGACAAATACATGGAGAGGGAAGGTTTGGAAGGAGATGGGCCAAATTCAGGGAAATGGGGTTCGTGTGGATGGACAATCTAGTCGGCATGGACCAGTTTGGGCCCAAAGGGCCTGTCTCTGGGCTGTAGGACTCTATGACTCTGTGACTCTCCTCATTGTCAAAACAGATTTCCATTAGCAGGGATCTGTGAGAGCTAAATCAGCACGTTGGACAAAGATTCAACAATAACTTTGAACTGAAAAATGTTCAGCCTTTATTAAAAAACACCGCATGCAGTATTTTGGCTAAACAAAAAGGAGAAAGACACAAGTTTTCCCAAGCTCTCCAAGTTTTTGGTGTTTTTAAAGAGGAAAGGTTAACATTTCTATTCTTTAAAATATGCTGAGAAGTGACAGATTATCATTAGATGTTTGTCATTCATTAAACTGAGCTTCGATCTGTGTTGCCTTATTGATTTTCCATAACATCAAGTTATGAACGTCATTCCATATCTTTGTTTCTGCATACAGACATTTCATTTAGGCTAAAATGTACAGGAAGGAGAAACTGAGTTGTGATTATATGTGGGCTGATACCATGTTGAAAATGTAGTCATTTCATAACCTGCATATTCCCATATTCTTATATCCCCATTAAGCCCTGTGTGATTCCGACGTAACATCCATTCAACTGTTTCTGATATATAGGAGGGTTTGAAGAGGTATTCCTTCCCTTGAATGGATGGGGATATGGGTACAAATCCAACAATTACTTATATTCAATTTCCCAGCATACATAGATGACATGTGTTTGCATGCAGTTCCTAAGGAGGCCAGTTTGTTAATGTCAAATGTTCACCTACATCAAAGGATTGAAATGTCTAAAGTACCAAAATGATGTTCATGCTGTGTTGTCGACTGGTTGAGGAGTAATCTTCTTCCAATTAGATAGATGGACCCAGTTGGAACATCCTTCAATTTTGACTGAGCTTGGTGTTGTCAGTAGGATTTGCAAGACGGCGCTGCAGCAGTATCCTAATTTGTTTCTTTCCCAGTTTTTCACCAACGCGCAATACCCTGGGTTTACTCACGGATATTGGGAGACAATTGTGCTTTCCTCAGCTGGGCAATGCAATTGTTTGATCTGCGAGTGAAGAAACTTGACAGAAAGAGTTAACTATTTCAAGTAATGCTGCATTTGCTCACCCATTACATGGAGATCTACGCCCTCTAGGATTTCATCATGAGCATCCTGCAGAGTCCTTATTGGTCAACCATGAACTACCTCTGCAGATGATGCTCTGGTCGGCGAATGAGGAGTCATTCTCTTATGAAATAGTGCCAAGGGCAATACTTCGAGCTAACTTAATTCCCTATCTTCAACTAATTTAGATAACCTCTCTTTTAAAGTACCGTTGGCTCATTCCACAATCCCTGCTGCCTGCGGGCGATACACACAGTGCAATTGCTGTTTTATTGAAAGTGATTCACATAATTCAGTACTGATTCGAGCCACGAAATGTGGTCCATTGTCTGAGCTTATCATTTTAGGTAACGCAAAGCGGGGAATAACTCCAGTCAACAATATTCTCACTACTGTGTGTGCAGTAAAATTAGCAGTGGGGAAGGCTTCAATCCATTTGCTAAATACATCGACCATCACTAAACAGTATTTATCACAGTGTACTTTAAGTAACTCAATAAAATCAAGCCAAAGGACCATCTGGTGTGGGAGTGGGGCAAGGGTTAGTCATGCAAATAAGCCACATTTGAGCTGCTTTTTTCAAATCAGGGTGCCACCAGGTTTTTAGAAGTAGCTGTATCATTCCTTCCTTGCCAAGATGGATACAAGTATGAAAACAATCAATAAACGCTGGTAACAAAGAGTCAGGAATACAAACTTGACCTACAGTGTTAGCCAGATGTCTCGTGTCGAGGAATGTGAGCACTCCATCGACTTCCAAAGTGTGTGTTCGGATTCAGAGACGTCCTCCTGTTTGAATTGCAGTTAGATCTGGCAAACTCTTTATCCCCAAAGTAGCTACTCAATTTGGAGCCTGATTCCTGTTAGTTGGAGAAACTGAAATGGCTGATGCAGCCACCTCCTTAGCAGCCGAATTAGCACAGGCATTTCCTCATGGTACCCGAATGTGTGCGTAGTGCATTTAATAACAGCCACTTGAAGAGGAAGCAGAATAGTATGGAGGAGATTTTTAATCCAAAGAACATTCTGAATGGGAATTCCTGCAGAAGGAAGGAAGCCTTGTTGCTGCCAGAGGTGGCCAAAATCATGGGAAACACCAAATGTGTACCTGAAATCGGTGAAAACGTTAGAAATTTTATCAGTGGCTAGAATACAATCTCCGATAAGGGTAAAAAGCTCAGCTTTCTGTGCCGAGCCAAGTGTCTGTTGGTGATAACGTAGCCTGATTGTCGGATGCCGTCCGGGGAATCAGAGGAAGTACCATCTACGTAAAATATGGGATCAGGATTTTCAAATGGGAGGTCTGCTCAATCTGGGCGAAGAGCAGTAAGGAAATGATCCCATAGCAAACAGTCATGCAGGCAGTCAGGAAGATTGTCAGGGGGTCGCTCAAGGAACATAGTGGAGCAGAACCAAAACGAGAGGTAAGGATTTTGCAATAGTGAGATCTCATAACTGCTCAGATGAGCTTGGGTGAGGTGTGAGGAGGGTGCTGACAGAGTGCGAGATGCACACCCATATGGGTGGGCGAAGGGTCACATTAGAAGCCGCCTGCACTAGCTGTTGGACAGCAGTTAGGATTTGGGTGCATGGAGGGAGGGCACAGGCAACAGGATCCAATTTAGTGGAATAATAGGTGACTGGGCGGTGACAATCACCATGCTGCTGAGTTAGGACACCGGTGACACCTTCATCTATTACACTAACATACAGCTGAAAGGGTCTGTCACTCAACAGGCGGCCTAGACTGGGGGCTGCAGCCATGGCATCTTTGAGGGCAGCAATCACTGCATGGCTGATTGGGACAGCTAAAATTTAAGGGGAGCATTTAGAGAGGAATAAGGAGTAAAGGCTTTAGTGTAAGTTGAAACATTTGGAAGCCACTGCTTGTAAAAATACACGAACCCCAAAAAGGTTGACATCCGTTTGGGTGAGGTAGGAGGTGGGTTTGCAAGATGGGGGTAATCTGTTCCTGGGTAAGGGAATGGTCCATAGCACTAATTAACACCCCAAACATTTAACTTGTGATTGACCCTTATGAATCTTAATGGGTGCGACCACATATCCCCACAAATGGAGATGTGAGGAGATTAACAGTATCCTTCTGGTTATGAACCTGTGTGATCATAGCAAAGAGTAACATGGGGAACAGGAACATCTGAATCAATGGACCGCCATTGAGGAGTAGCAAACAGGGGGAAGTTGCCAGAGTGGGCATGAGGGACAACAGATATTGATATGCCCCTATTGAGGCACACAAATTCTACCTGCAAAGGGCAGAGTAAATCTCATCCAGCCAGGTTGATGCTGAGTGACAGCAAAGGAGATAGAGCAGCTGCAGCCTTCAAATTGGACAGTAACTGGCTGTGTGAGTGGGTAAACAGCAATTTCACCTATGAAACCAGAAATGTCCACATGTTCACAAGAGAAGGGAAAGTTATATCTTTGAATCAAGGACAAAGTGAATTGCACCAGTGTCAGTCATAAAGGCAATAGGAAAACCTCCAATGCAAAGTATTGCTGTGGGTTTATCGGTGTGATCCCGTGAGAGGACAGGGTAGTTAGCCCGGGATAGTCAAATAGGGTTAGTGGTAATGAAGGATGTGTGTTTACGGTGATAATGAACAATCCCTGGTGTAGTGGCCCACCCATCCACATTTGAAACAGGTGTTATGTGAAGGAGATTCCAGTGGTGAAGTACAGCAGTCATTAGGAAATGATCTGTACATGTCCTGGTCAGTCTGGTGTCCCCTCTCCATCGAGGGCCTAGGAGAACGGCAGCAAGCAGATCTCTGCACAAACTGCAACTTAATGTGGGGTACAGTATCAAGTCCCGATGGGCGGTCACGGCCATTGCTCCAGTGGTAGGACACTGCAATTCATATCTGGTATTTACTATTAGATGACCAATCCGAATTATTAGTTTTTATAGAGGGTGCTACCTTGTCAGACAAAACCTGTAACAGCATTGCATTAAACTGAGGGGACTGTCCTCCTTCAGTAAAAGTAGTATCCTCAGAATAGAGGGCGTACACGCCACAGAAGTGGGACAAAACACAGTGGCTTCCTCTTTAGGGATGGGTCTGCAGTCAAGGGGTTTGGAGATGTCCATGCGGGTATGGAGTGCATGATGTAGTGATGTGAGCATCAGCACACATTGATCATCCTCATTTTGGTGTGCATTCCTAAATCTATCCCACGTGTCCCCATTTGCACCCAGTTCAGCCTTCCATCTTTCACCCAGATCAGGAGGAAGAGGGCTATAAATAAGAGAATATTGGTCCCGAGCAGTAGCACTATACATAGCTGTGGTGAATCTTAAATAATTAAGAAATCCTTCAGGGTCATCCTTGTAGAATGGATGGTGTGCCATTATTAAACACAGCTCCTGGGGTTTAAAGGCCTGCCAGACCTCAATGAATCGCTCTGCTTGGTTATCAGCAGGAACTCGGGGATTAGCCACAGACCTAAGTGGATAATTGGCAGGGATTGGCGACAGAGGGAGGGGTTCTTCATCCGCAGGCTGAAGAGAAATATTAGGAAAGGAGTTATCTAGGTAGGCGAAGGGCTGTTGTTCTGATGAGAGGTCAATACAAGATCTAGAGTGGTGTGCCACAGGCTGTATGACAGCTGAAGCACAAGTGGAAGGTAGGGTTGGGGGTGGGTGGTGGACAGGGATTGTTCAAGCTTTCTCTCACACAGAGGGTGGTACGTGTATGGAATGAGCTGCCTGGGGAAGTGGTGGAGGCTGGTACAATTGCAACATTTAAGAGGCATTTGGATGGGCATTTGAATAGGAAGGGTATGGAGGGATTTGGACCGGGTGCTGTCAGGTGGGATTAGATTGGTTTGAGATATCTGGTCGGCATGGACGGGTTGGACCAAAGGGTCTGTTTCCATGCTGTAGATCTCTATGATTCTATGACTGTATCACTTGAATAAGGAAAAATGGGCATGCCAGACAAACTGTACTGAGACTGTTTTACATCACCCTGCCTGCTTTTTACTTTTAACTGTTTGTCTAAGTTCTGATTTTTCACATCCCATAGTGAGCACACAAATTTCAAAGTCTCCCAATCTTTCACTTTATCATTTGCGTACTTATCATTATCCTTTATGAGCATTATCTCTCCAACTCATTAATCGCGAGTTCTCATTGCACTTAATGGATTCCTGGGCCCTGTGCAACATAATAGATTTCCATTTAGGATTGGTGTTTTTTTAAAATTGTTTTTCGGCATATTTGCAATTTTCTAGGTCCCAGGTGCCCCCTAGTGGGCAAACGTCTTAACTCAATTTAGTGTGCAATGCTATTGACAGTCGATCTAAGTTCTGCTCGTGCTCTGGAAATTTAGAACGCGTAAAGGTTAAGGGTGAATTATTCTCAGCCTTATTTAGGGCCTACCCCATACTACAGCACACAGCACTTTGTTATTCCTAGTACCAAAAACAATCAGAGATACAGGCCCAATCTAGAAAGTAAAAGTCTCTCTGATTTCATTTTAAAAACTCAAAAAAATCTTAAACAAAAGATCCTAGCATGGACTTCCGGGTCAAACAACGACTGGATCCCTGATCCACTCTGCTCAAATCACAGTCCACTGAACAAATTCAGAATTTAGATTCGAAAACCGTCACCTACCAGTGTCTCTGCAAGGGATGAGGGGTTGCAGTGGCCAGCCAAGGGAGAGAGCTAGACCAAGGTTTTATTGCTTACCTTGGGCACCCATCTGCCTCTTATCACTAGGCTGCGGCTGGATCGCTTGCTCAGTCACTGACAGAATTCACCCAGTTATTTGGTTTTCACTCGTAATGTCGAATCAAATTTTAATTAGCAGGGATCTAATCTCCAGCATCTGCAGTCCTCACTTCCGTCTAATGGTCATTAAAATACAATCCAACCATTGACCCTTGACATTAAATGGCATTCTCCACTTCTTGAAAAAGTGCAGTTCCAACTTCACTCAAGACGCTTGACACCATCCATCATCCACAATGCAGCCTGCTTGATTCCTGTCCATCACCCTCAATATTCACTTCTTCTGCCATAGGCAGAGCAGTACAATGTACAAGGTGGACTTCCCCAACACACCCAGACACCTTCAACAGCATCTTTCAGGCATTACAGCCTTTCACAATCTTGAAGGTCAAGGGTAGGAGTCCATTTTTATTGAATGAATGAATGAAATTTGATTCAACGAATGAATAACGTTTGATTCATTGAATGGGTGAGTGAAGTGTGATTCTTTGACTGAATGTTTGCGGATTGATTCATTGAATGCAAATATGCAGATTGATTCATTGAACGAATGAATAAAGATTGGTTCATTGAAAATATTTGATTCAATGAATGAATGAATGAATGGAGTTTGCTTTACTTAATGATTGAATGAAGTTTGATTAATTGAATGAATGAATTCGGTTTGATTCACTGAAAGAACGAAAGTCATTTGACTCAGGAAATGAATGTATGCAGTTTGATTAATTGAAAGAATAAATGCATACACTATTGAATGAATGAATACACTATGATTCAGTGAATGAATGAATGAAATATGATTAAATGAATGAATGAAGTTTGATTCACTGAATGAATGAAAGAAGTTTGGCTCATTGAATGGATGAAAGAACTTTGATTCATTGAATAAAAGATTGCAATTTGATTAATTCAGTAATTAAATGAAGTTTGATTCATTGAATGACTGAATGCAGCTCTTTTCATTGACTGAATGAATGATGTTTGTTGCAATGATTGAATGAATGAAATTTCATTCATTGAATTGATGCCTGAAGTTTGATTCTTTGAATTAATGAATGAAGTTTAATTCATTGAATGACTAAATGCAGTTTGAATCATTGAATGAATGCGTGCAGTTTGAATCATTGAATGAATTGCCAGGGTTGGAGGATTTGAGCTAGAGGGAGAGGTTGAATAGGCTAGGGCTGTTTTCCCTGGAGCATCAGAGGCTGAAGGGTGACCTTATAGAGGTTCACAAGATTATGACAGGCATGAATAGGATTAATAGATAAAGTCTTTTCCCTGGGTTGGTGGAGTCCAGAACTAGAGGGCATAGGTTTAGGATGAGTGGGGAAAGATATAAAAGAGACCTAAGAGGCAACTTTTTTTATGCAGAGGGTGGTATGTGTATGGAATGAGCTGCCAGAGGAAGTGGTGGAGGCTGGGACAATTAGAACATTTAAAAGGCATCTAGATGTGTGTATGAACAGGAAGCATTTAGAGGGATATGGTCCAAATGCTAGAAAATGGGACGAGATTATTTTTGAATAACTGATTGGCATGGATAATTTGGACTGAAGAGTCTGTCCCTGTATTGTATATCTCTATGATTCTATGAGTATATGAATGAATGCAGTTTGATTCATTGATTAAACAAACGCATTTTGATACATTGAAAGAATTAATGCAGTTTGAATAAATGAATCCAGTTTGATTCATCAAATGAATGAATGATGTTTGATTCATTAAATGAATGAATGCAGTTGAATTCAGTGAATTAAGGAACGACGTTTGATACATGGAATGAATGATTGAAGTTTGATTCATTGAATTGATGATGGAATTTAAATTAAATGAAAGAACAAATGAAGTTTGATACATTGAATGGATGAATAAAGTCTAATTCATTGAGAGATTCAATGCAGTTGCATTGATTGAATGACCAAACAAAGTTTAATTCATTTAATGAGTGAATGCAGTTTGATTCATTGAGTGAATGTATGCAGTTTGATTCATTGAATGAACAAATGTTATTTGATTCAATGAATGAATGGAGTTTGATTCAGTGAACAAATGAATGTAGTTAATTTCATTGAATGAAGGAATGAAGTTTGGGTCAATGAATGAATAGTATTTGTTTGATTGAATAAATGGATGACATTTGGATCAATAAATAAATTAGTAGATTTTGATTCAATGAATGATTGAATGCATTTCGATTCATTGAATGAATGAATGAAGTTTGATTAATTGAAGAAATGAGTACAGCTTGATTCATTCAATGAATGAATGAAGTTCAATTCAATGAATGAACGAATGCACTTTAATTCAGTGAATGTATGAATCCATTTCAATTCATTGAATGAATGATGTTTGTTACATTGAATAAATGAAGTTAGATTAAAGGAACAAAAGAAATAATGAAGTTTGATTCATTGAAGGATCAAATGCTGTTTGATTCATTGAATGAGTGAATGTACTTCAATTCATTGAATGAATGAATGCAGTTTTATTCATTGAATGAATGTATGAAGTCCGATTTAATGAATAAAGTTTGATTTAACGAATGAATGAAATTTGCCTCATTGAATGAATGAATTAAGTTTTATTTATTGAATGACTAAATGAAGTTTCATTCAATGAATGAATGAAAGCAGCTTCATTCATTGAATGAATGAATGCGGTTGGATGTATTGAATGAATGAATGAAGTCTGAGTGATTAAAAGAATAAATGCAGTTTTATTCAATGCATGAACAAATGAAGTTTGATACATTGAATGAAAGAATGAAGTTTGACACACTGAGTGAATGAATGAAGTTTGATTTATAGCATGAATGAATAAAGGCTGATTGATTGAAGGAATGAATAAGCTTCACACAATGCATGAATGAATGAAATTTGATTAAATGAATGAATGAATAAGGTTTGATTCATTGAATGAATGAATGAAATTTGACTCAGAATGAATGACGTCTGAGTGATTGAATTAAAAAATATGATTTGACTCATTGAACAAATTAATGCATTATGATTCAGTGAGTATCTGAATGAAGTTTGATTCATTGAATGAATGAATGAAGTTTGATCCATGGAATGAATGAATTAAATTTGATTCATTGAAGTAACAACTGTAGTTTGATTAATTGAATGAATGAATACAGTTTTGTTTCATTGAATGAATGAATCAAGTTTGATTCATTGAAGTAGCAAATGTAGTTTGATTCATTCAATGAACAAATACAATTTGATTCATTGAATGAATGAATGAAGTTTGACACACTGAGTGAATGAATGAAGTTTGATTCAACGAATGAATGAAAAAATCAAGTTTGATTCATTGAATGAATGAGTGAAGTGTGATTCATCTAATGAATAATTACAGTTTGATTCATTGAATACACATGTGCAGGTTGATTCATTGAATGAATGAATGAAGTTTGATTCATGTATGAATGCATTTTGATTCAGAGAATGAATGAGTGAACTATGGTTCAATGATTGAATTTGTGAAGTTGAATTCATTGAAGGATTGAATGAAGTTTGGTTAATTGACTAAATGATTGAAGTTTGATTCATTGAATGAATGAATGAAGTTTGATTCATTGAATGAATGCAGTCTGATTCATTGAATGACCAAATGCAGTTTGATTTGTTGAATGAATGAAGTCTGAGCAATTGAAAGAATGAATGAAGACGTAATCAAACAATGAATGAATGAAGTTTAATTCAATGGATGAATGAATGAAGTCTGAGTGATTGAATGAATGAATGAAGACATAATCAAACAATGAATGAATGAAGTTTAATTCAATGGATGAATGAATGAAGTCTGAGTAATTGAAAGAATGAATGAAGACGTAATCAAACAATGAATGAATGAAGTTTAATTCAATGGATGAATGAATGAAGTCTGAGTGATTGAATGAATGAATACAGTTTTACTCAATGCATGAATGAATGTGAATGAAGTTTGATACAGTGAGTGAACGAATGAAGTTTGATTCTTTGAATGAATGCAGCTTGATTCATTAATTTTATGAATGCAGTTTGATTCATTGAATTAACAAATGCAATTTGATTCATTGAATAAATGAATGCATTTTTGATTCATTGAATGAAAGAATGAAAGAAGTTTGATACACTGAATGAATCCAGTTTGATTGATTGAATGATTGAATGCAGTTTGCTTCACAGAATGGTTGAATGAAATTTGCTTCATTGAATGAAGTTTGAATCATTGAATGAATAAGTGCACCATGATTCAGTAAATGACTGAATGAAATTTGATTCATTGAATGACAAACTGCAGTTTGCACGTTTGAAAGAATGAATGAAAGCAGTTTGACTCAGCGTATGACTGAAATTTGATTCATTGAATGAATGAATGATGTTTGCCTAAATGAATTAATGAAGGTTGAATCATTGAATGAATGAATAGTTTAATTCTTCAAATGAAGGAAGAACGTTTGATTCATTGAAAGAATGAAAGAAGTCTGATTCATTGAATGAATAAATGTAGTTTGTTTTATTAAATGAATAAATGAGGTTTGAATACGCTGAATGAATCAATGCAATTTAATTGATTGAATGAATGTAGCTTTAATCAGTGAATGACTGAATGATGTTTGATTCATTTATTTAATGAATGATGCTTGCTTCATTCAATGAATGAAGTATGATTCATTGAATGAATGAACACAGATTGTTTCATTGAATTAATTGATTCACATTCATTCATTGAATGTCTAAATGAAGTTTGATTTATTGAATAAATGAATGAAGTCCGAGTCATTCAAAGAATGAATGCAGTTTGTTTCAGTAAAAGAATGAAGTTTGATTCATTGAATGAATTAATGAACTTTGATCCACCGATTGAATGAATGTAGTCTTAATCAGTTAATGACTGAATGTTGTTTGATACATTCAATGAATGAAGTTTGATTTGTTGAATGAATGAATGCAAATTGTTTCATTGATTTAATTAATTCACATTGATTCGTTGAATGGCTGAATGAAGTTTGATTCACTGAAAGAATCAAAGATGTTTGATTCATTGAATGAATAAACATAATTTGTTTCATTTAATGAATGTACTTTGATTCAGTGATTGAATGATTGAGGTTTGATACACGGAATGAGTAAATGTAGTTTGATTGAGTCAATGAATGAACAAAGTTTGCTTTTTTGAATGAATGACTGTAGTCTGAATCATTGAATGAATGAAATTGGATTCATTGAATGAATGACTGAAGCTTGATTTATTGAATGAATGAATGTAGTTTGTTTCATTGAATGAATAAATGTAATCTGAGTCATTAAAAAAGTGAGTGCAGTTTGATTCAGCGAATGACTGAATGAAGTTTGACTTATTGAATGAATGAATGAAGCTTGATTCACTGAATGAATGAAATAGGGTTGATTCATTGAATGAATGAATGCACTTTGATTTAGTGAATGACTGAATGAAGCTTTATCCATTGAACAAATGAAGTTTGATTCAATGTCTGAATGAATACAGTTTGATTCATTGAACAAATGAATGCAGTTTGAGTTTTTGAATGAATGAATGCAGTTTGATTCATTGAGTGGATAAGGCATGGAACTGGAGCCTGAATCTCATCAGATCCCACATGATCTTGTTGAATGGGGGAGTAGACCTGATGGGCTCTCTGATCCATTTCATCTCCTACATGTTATCATCCTATTAACATAGTCAAGTTTATTCATTCTAATTAATTGTTCTTCCCATTGTTAGACTTGAAAACATTTTATCCATTGGTTCTCTGACTGGTTCTGCCCTGGCCTTGACTCATGGTTTCTCTGCCCATCCAGTTACCAGGTCAATTGGCTGTTTGGTTTAAATACAAGCTGATAGTAAATCCATGTTTTTCCTGGAAAGCATGGAGTGAGATTGTAAGACTGAAAGTGATAGGCTTACAGATGGCAGTATAAATGACAAAGGGTGCTAATCCTAATACATGAGTTACACGAATATGCCCATTATCCCCTTCCACTCTCTCCAGTCTTGTGCATGTTGTTAACTTTTGAAATAATGCATTAATATCTGTTCTAACTGTGGAGGAAGTGGAACGATGATAAACTTATCCATACAGCAAACAAGTTATGGCTTGAGCTAAAATCTGGATGCAATGGTTGGAATAATTTAACTATCATTCAATGAGGCAGGTCCAAACTCTGTGGTGAATATGACAAGAGATCTCACTGTATTTTAAAATCAATTTGAAATGGACAATAATGATAAATGGGTATTTTTCAGTGCGGTAAGATTTGGGTGAGATTTTGTTGCTAATCACATCCAGAACAGAATTATGTTCATTGTGGAATGTTCTATTGTTGTTAATAGAGTACAGCTCAATTATGAGTCAAATAAATCAGTATTTTATTCAACGTACAATGTTTTAAATCTCTTGACTGTAGCTGTAGCTCAGAATCAAAACAGGTAATCTGGTATTGCCTTTTGTGTATCTTCCCACAGGGTATCCGCAAAATAAAAATCAAACACTGTGGTGGTGTTAATCTGAAATAAACAAATACAGAATATCTGGGAAATGCAGCCAGTCCATGTTTGTCTCCCCATGCAATGGAGACTGCATTCCGAGCAGCGAGTAAAGTTAGTTAGTTTAGCTGATATATAAATAATGCAAGGGATGTATGGTGCCATAGACAATGTAGCAGGACAAAAAAAAAAGCTATTTTTATACCTTTTATGACAACATGTGAACATGTTGATGAACAGAATTACGTTGACATCTTAAAATGGTACAAATGTGGTCTGGTCATATCAGAAGCATGGATATGTTGCTACACGGAGAAATCTCCCTTTCGAATCCTGATCAGGATTGGAATTTGTTTTGTTGTGGCATCAGGTTGGTATTAGCAGCAAGAGATTGTTTGAAAAGTGAGCCTGGTGGTGAGGGAAGTGGTGACAAAGGGAACCATCGCATGGCTCAGAGATGGAGGCATGGAGTAAGAGCAGCATTGTGGACACTGCAGGCACAGTTCAGGCCCCAGTTCAGTATCATGGAGGTAACACTCAGGTGAGTAGAAAAGACAACACGTTTCACCAGATTATGTTCATTTCAGAAAATAAAACAAAGACCAGAACTCTTCCTGCATTTGCTGTGCATTATAAAGTAAATTTATAGTTAGTTCTCCTTTAACTCTGTAGTTGCCTTCCACTTCATCGAACCTCACTTCATCGAAAATTGTTTAATGGGGCCGATGGGAAAAGTGGGGCAGGCAGGCCCGCAAAAAACTATCGTTCACAATCGCTCAGAAATCATGCAATGGTTAGCACAACCTGAATGAATGTTTAAATCACATTTATTAATGAAACAAAAGCAAATTTAACACATTACATTTTAAAAATGTAAGAAAGCTGGTGATTGTTCAGCACCTTTACCAGAACGTTGCTCTGTCAGTAGCTGATATTGATGCATGTGCAAGATAGCACGAAGAACAATGCTGATATCACGTTTGCATGGCACCGCGTGATTACCAGCACTGACACTGTGCATGCACCGAACGGGGCAGAGATTTCAGCACGGACACCGGAGCATACCCAGAACAAAGTGAAAAGTCAATAACACCAGCTTATAGCCCAACAGGTTTATTTGGAAGCACTAGCTTTTGGAGCGCTGCTTCTTCATCAAGTGGTTGTGAAGCAGGACCATACGACACAGAGTTTATAGCAAAAGATTACTGTTTATACAATGTCAGGACAACATTGACCACAACACCTCACAACCCTGTCATGGCAATCACTGCAATACGTGTCAGAGTGTCGACACGGATATGACTGTTACGCGCGGGGACACCACCCACCATGTACAAGGCAGGTACTCATGTGACTCGTCCTGCTCTGTTGACCCGAGGCATGGTACATTGGCGAGACCAAGCAGAATCTACCACAACAGACACCGCACAACAATCATAAGCAGGAGCGTTCCCTCCCAGTTGGCGAACACTTCAGCGGTCAGGGACATTCAGCCTCGGACCTTGAGGTGACCATCCTCCAAGGCAGACTTCAGGAGAGGCAACGATGCAGAGTGGCCGAGCAAAGGGTGATAGCCAAGTTTGGTACCCATGGGGATGGCCTCAATTGGGACCTTGGGTTCATGTCACTGCACTATACACAAACACTCCTATATATACACACATACACACACCCTCTTTCTCATACACATGCTCTCTCTCATACGCACACTCATACAACCCCCATACTCACACTCATGGTTGCACACACAGAAACACACATACTCTTTCACGTGCACTCACACTCACATGCACTCAGATGCACACTCACTCTGTCTCTCTCTGTCTCCTGTACGCGCACACATATATAAGTCTATGGGGTGAATTTGTATTTGCAGAATTATATTTGCAGATACATTCTATTTTACTCAAAAATGCAGAACATGCAAAAAGCCAATATAGGCAGTCAATCCATGTAATATTTTGTAAATTCCACTTTGGAAATAGCACCAGTCTGACTCATAATTAAGATACAATTATCTTAAGGCATTGTCTGAGCTGAGCTGTCACCTTTTGTTATAAAACCTCAAGTTATCATGAGAATGTGATTTAAAAGAAGTTCCTGAGGTGGCACGGTGGCTCAGTGGTTAGCACTGCTGCCTCACAGCACCAGGGTCCCAGGTTCGATTCCAGCCTTGAGTGACCGTCTGTGTGGAGTTTGCACATTCTCCCAGTGTCTGCGTGGGTTTCCTCCGGGTGCTCTGGCTTCCTCCTACAGTCCAAAGATGTGCAGGTCAGGTGAATTGGCCATGCTAAATTGCCCATAGTGTTAGGTGCATTAGTCAGAGGGAAATGGGTCTGGGTGGGTTACTCTTCGGAGGGTCGGTGTGGACTGGTAGTGCCAAAGGGCCTGTTTCCACACTGTTCGGAATCTAATCGACACATTAAAGAACCAAAAACAGCAAACCCATTCTGAAAGATTAAAAACGTAACAATCTAGGTTTGTTCAATGTATCATTTCAGCTGGATGACACTGTAATCCTTTATTATAAATTCTCTTTTATATGGTCCGAGTTTACAACCACCTGATAAAGAAGCAGTACTTCAAAAGACAGTGCTTCTACATAAACCTGTTGGACTATAGCAGAGTGTTGTGTGATTTTAACTTTGTCCAACCCAGTTCAACACCGGCTCCTCCAAACCATGGTCTTCATTAGGTCGCTGTGCGGCACAAAGACCGGCACCGACGTCACACATGCACAGTACGGCCCAGACACCGACGCATATGCACTACAGCGTGGAGATATTGGTGCATGTGCAAAATGAAGGGTGTGAACCAATCCCCACTGGAATCATGCAATTGCCTACAGAGGTGAACATTCTTGAAAATATCATTCCCTAATGTTTCAGTGATGTTATAGCCAAATCGCTTTGCCGAAACGTGCATTATCACGTGCATAACTACATGCATCCTTGATGACATTTTCAGCATTCTGGTGATACTCCTTTCACAGGTCATAACTTAGTACAACTATCGAATCTTTAAACAGATTTTTAACACTGTACTTGTTTGAAGCTGCAGTTCATCACAGAATTGTAGAGTCATACAGCACGGAAACAGACCTTTCAGTCCAACTTGTCCACGCTGAACATAACCCTTAACTAAATTCGTCCCATCTGCATGCTCCTGGACCATGTTTCTTCATCCATTTCCTATTCATATACCCATCCTTGTGTCTTTTAAACGCTGTAATTGTATCCGCATCCACCACTTCCTCAGGAGGTTCATCCCACATTCGAACCACCATCTGTGTGAAAAATTTGCCTCTTTTGTCTTTTTTTAAGTCTCTCTCCTCTCTCCTTAAAAATGTGCCTCCAGTTTTGAAATTCCCCATCTTAGGAAATGACAAGTATCCTCAATTATATATACCTTTCATTATTCTATTACCTTCTATCAGGTAACCTCCTATGCTCAAGTTAAAAAAGTATCAGCTTATCCAGCTTTTCTTTCTAACTCAAACCTTCCATACCTGGCAACATCCTGGTAAATCTCTTCTGAACCCTTTCCAGCTTGATAAGACCCTTCCTATATCTGGGCAACCAGGACTGGACACAGTACTCCAGAAACGGCCTCACTAATGTCCTGTAAAAACTCAACATAATGTTCCAACTCCTATACTCAAAAGATCGAGCAATTAAAGCAAGTGTGCAAAATGTCTTTTTAACTATCCTATCTATATGTGATGCAAACTTTAAAGAATTATGTACCTGCACCCCTAGGTCCAATTGTACAACACGACTCAAGGCCCGACCATTAATTGTATAAGCCCAATGCTTGTTTGTTGTACCAAAATGCAATACTGCTCATTTATCCAGATGATACACCAAGACAATTTAAAGGGTTGTTCTTCCTCTATATGGCACATTAGTGATGCAAGACACTCTGATATACATTGTGTTTTCACAAGACCAGGAAAGGCTTTGACAGAGAATTCAAAAGATATACACTTATTTACAGGATGAGGACATTGCTGAATAGGCCTGTGTTTATTATCTATGCCTTTATTGCCCAAAGTCAACCACATTGCTGTGGGCCTGGAGTCACATGTAGGCCAGATTAGGTAACGATGAGAGGTTTCTCTCCTGAAAGGACATTAAAGAACCAGACAGATTTTTCTGATAATGGACAAATTCCACAATCTGGGAGAAAGTGAAGACTGTAAATGCTGGAGTCAGAGTCAAAAAATGTAACGCTGGAAAAGCAGGTCAGGCAGCATCTAAGGAGCGGGAAAGTTGATCTGCATGGCGGAATTTGAAAACAGTTTCACAGAACATTACCTAGGTCTCCAGATCAACAGTCCAATGATACAGCCACTAGGCCATCATTTTCTCTCAAGCTATCTGCTCAGGAGAATTATTGGGAACAGGAAGAATTTCAGGGGTAAATATACAGATGCAAGGTGTATCACTGATCTGGCATTTGATGCAGTGTGAATTGGTTTAGTTCGGTTGGCTGGATCATTGGTCCACAGAGCAGTGTGATGATAACAGTGTGGGTTCAATTCCCATCACCGGTTTGAGGTTACCATGAAGTACTCTCCTTGAAAACCTCTCTTCCCTTGCCTGAGGTCTGCTGGCCCTCAGGTTAAATCACCACCAGTTGCTTCTCTCTCTAATGAGAGAGCAGCCCTTATGGTCTGGTAAGACTATGGTGACACAACATTTCTATGACCTGCCATTATGAAACCTCCATAAGGGACCAGCTTCCTTTTTCGTTTGGGTTGTAATGAAACAAAGCTAGTTGATTCACTGCAAGTAATGAGAGACCATTTAAATGCCCAGACTGTGGGAAGTGCTGTAAATGAGGGCCTGATGTCCCATCAGCATTGTCTCACTGATGAGAGATTAATCGTTTGCAATCCTTGTAGAATTGGGTTCAAGTAATCAACTGACCTCACTGTACATCAGCTCACTTACCCTGGGGAGAGGCAGTTTCCTTTACTATGTGTGGGAAGAGATTGAATCAAGTATGTGCCTTCCTTAGACACCAGCATGTTCACACTGGGGACAGGAAGTTACTTCGTGTGAGTGTGGGAGGAGATTCAATCATCCATGCACCCTCTAAGTCCCCAACAACTTCACACTGGGGAGAGACCATTCAGTTGCTCAGAAAATGGGAAGACATTTGGTCATTCATCTAATCTCACAAGACACCAGCAATTTCATAAGAAATGACTGACTGGACTCTTGCTGTTAATCATATCACAGGCAGAAATATGTACATTGGGGTCTCACATGTTAGCTTCTTTTGAAGACCTCTTCCTGTTCCCTATCTCCTTCATGCTCACGTCCAATAACAAGTGCAAGGAACTCATGGAGCTTTTTTATCATTGAGTCAATACAATCAGCTGCCTCTGCTGTATCTTTCCCCTCCACTGGTTTACTGGATCAACCTGATCCTAAACATTGTCCTTATCTGAACTCCTCCTCACTTCACCCATCCAGCCTCTGGACACACCAGTGAGTTCATTCTGGACAGAAAGAGATACAAATGCTTTGAATTCCCTTGTGTAGGAGCCAGGTTAGATTATATCTGAAGTATTGCATGCAATCTTAGCCTCCTTATCTCAGGAAATGTATTATGGCCATACAGGAAGTGCAATGGCTGCATTATTCCTGGCATGGTGGAAAATGCCCTATGAACAGAGAATGTGCAAACTGTGCCCGGATTCTCTAAAGCATCAAAGAATGAGAAGGGATCCATATGAAAAATATAAAATACTTACAGGGAGAGTTAGGATGGATGCCGATAAGATATCCTCCTGGTTGGGGACTCGAAGTAGGAGGCACAATTTACCCTTGGGTATGAGCTGATGACTTTTATTACTCTGAGAATTGTAATAGTAATAATGCTCATTTAATGAGCCAGTGCAGACACAATGGGCCAAATGGCCTCTTTCTGTACCATAACATTTTTCAGATTCTGTGATTGTTATGAAGGTGTAAGGGGTACTGCACCTTTAAGAGAGTTGAAAGTCAGCAAGGGCTTAGAGAAGCACACAGACAACTAGAAAATGTAAAATGTAACATTTGGTCGAATGGCTAGATTAGCTGGGTTGCCTGGAGACAAAAATAAATTCAAATTCAGCCAATCAGTTTAAATTATGCCCCAAAATACCAAACACTAATCAAGTTTGAATTTAGTATTTTGACAATATTAACACCAATGAAATGATCCAATGCTTTGGGATATAAAATCAAAATCAAAAAATTGAACAGTTGGAGGAGAACTGCCAAAAGACCAACAAATGTGGGCTGCTAATGAGAACTCTGAGAGGTACCGAGAGAAGGAGCTTGTACTGAGAAAACACATTGACACTGACCTAGAGAGCAAATCTACAGAGGAAGATACAAAGAAAAGATTCAACAGCTGGCTGGTTTTGAAATTTGAATGTTTTAGTAAATCTTTTACCAGACTAGTATTGTAGATGGGAAGGTAAAAGATTGGTTAGAGAAAGGAGTTGTAAATAGTTATTAATTAATTATTCTCTGTTAGACTTTAAAAATGAAGTTGTTAATTTTTACTTAAAATAGTAACTTTTGGGAGTATTTCCTTACCTTTCAAATTTTAATGGAGAATAGCTTGGATTAAATCATTTCTGTATTGCTGATTTTAAATTAGCGGGGGGTGGTAACAATAATCCCACATTCACTGGGAGAACCACTGTATACAGACTGGTTCCACTCCATTCATCCAGCCTCACTGTGGAAAGCAGTTTAGTGATTCCCTAGATGGCAGGAAGTGCTATAAAGATTCCAGAGAGCTGATGTATACTCAGTGTATTCACTCTGAGGAGTGTGTGCTCTCATTGTGGGACTGGGTTCAGGTGGGACCATGTGGGATGAGTGTGCACCAGCACACATTCATTGGACAGAGGCAGCTTACTCTATTCCAGGTGTGGGAAGGAGCACAGTCCAGCTCACTGTCCATGTATTCACACTACAATGTTTACAAAGTTCTGTGAGCAGAGATACAAAGGTAAGTTGATTTTTCTGAAAGCAATAACATATTTTCATTGATGGCAGACTTTTCAACTACTCTGTATGTGGGAAGAGATTCACTCAGTCATTTCCTTTTTTGCCAAATCAGAGAGGCACAAATGTCTGCAGGGAATGAATTCCATTGCTAATTGTTGTGCTAATACTTTGGGAACTCTGGTTGATATTGAGCCAAGAACCAGGATGAAATCATAACTAGCTGTTGTATGCAGTCCAGCAAGGAACATGAGTAGGAGATTACACAAATGTAACAAGTGACGGCAGGTTGTAGCCAAACCAGTTCATAAAACTATTTGTGATATTCAAACAAACCAAATCCCCATTATTGAATTTGCAATTGAACAAATGACACTAAAACAGATATTAATCACTTCAAGGACTGCACTGTCCTCATTATGGTTGAGGTTTATTTCTGTCAATGTCCAAAATCCGAGTAACTAGGGTAGCGTTTAATATCCTGACTATGTGTCAAAAAATTGTTTTAGAGATAATTCCACAAATTTTCTGTAAAAAAAATTCTATTTTGTTTCTTTAAATAGAGGAATTTGGGTAGTTCTGTTACTCATACTTTAACAGATTATGAGGCAAGGTCAGCTTTTCTGTGTGTTTGGTTTACCCCATATTGTAACAGTTTAGGGGCTCAGGTCTGTGATTTGGACCAGTTTAGACAGATCCAGTACGTAGAACATTACAACTCAGTACAGACCCTCCAGCTGTCAATGTTGCACCTACCTGTGAAACCAATCCAAAGTCCATCTAACCTATACTATTCAATTTTCATCCTTCTGTCTATCCAAACCCATTTAAATGCCCTTAAAGTTGGTGAATCTACGACTGTTACAGGCAGTGCGTTCCATGTCCCTACTACTCTGAGTAAAAAAACTTCCTGACATCTGCCCTATATCTGTCACCCCTTAATTTAAAGCTATGCTCCCTCCTGCTAGCCATCACCATCCGAGGAAAAAGGCTCTCAGTGACCACCCTATTTAACCCTCTGATTACCTTATACGTCGCAATTTAGTTACCACTCAACCTTCTTCTCTCCAACGAAAACAGCCTCAAGTTCCTCAGCCTTTCCTCATAAGACATTCCTTCCATACCAGGCAACATCCTAGTAAATCTCCTCTGAACCCTTTCCAAAACTTCCAAATCCTTCCTACAATGAGGTGGCCAGAACTGTACGCAATACTCCAAGTGTGGCCGCACCAGAGTTTTGTACAGCTGCAGCATGACCTCATGGATCCAAAACTCAATTCCTCTTCTAATAAACGCTAACACACCTTTTTAACAACCCTATCAACCTGGGTGGCAACTTTCAAGGATCTATGTACATGGTCAGAGATCTCTCTGCTTATCTACACTACCAAGAATCTTATCATTAGCTCAGTACTCTGCATTCCTGTTGCTACTTTCAAAGTGAATCACCTCACACTTTTTAGCATTAAACTCCATTTGCTACCTCTCAGCCCAGCTCACAGCTTATCGATGTCCATCTGTAACCTACAACATCTACAACTGTCTACAACTCTACCAACTCTACTGTCATCTGTAAATTTACTAACCCATCCTTCTACACCCTCATCCAGGTAATTTATAAAAATGACAAACAGCAGTAGACAGCAGTAGAACACTTCCAATCAACCATCATCTTCTGCCTTCTTACAGATAGCCAATTTCTGATCCAAACCCATAAATGGCCCTCAATCCCATGCCTCTGTATTTTGTGCAACAGCCTACCATGGGGAACCTTATCAAAAGCCTTACTGAAATCCATATACACCACATCAACTGCTTTAGCCTCATGCACCTGTTTGGCCACCTTCTCAAAGAACTCAATAAGGTTTGTGTAGCACGACCGACCCGTCACAAAACCGTGTTGACTATCCCTAATCAACTTATTCCTTTCAAGATGATTATAAATCCTGTCTCTTATAACCTTTTCCAACACTTTATCCAAAACCAAAATAAGGCACGCTGGTCTATAATTGCCAGGGTTGTCTCTACTCTTCTTGAATAAGGGGATAACATTTGTCATCCTCCAGTCATCTGGCACTATTCCTGTGGACAATGACGACATCAAGATCAAAGCCAAAGGCTCAGCAATCTCCTCTCTGGCTTCCCAGAGAATCCTCAGATGAATCCCATCCGGCCTGTGGTCTCATCCATTTTTACACTTTCCAGAATGGCTAACACCGCCGCCTTGCGCACCTCAATCCCATCGAGTCTAGTAGCCTGTATCTCAGTATTCTCGACAACATTGCTTTTTGTCAGTATTCACGCTGGAAAAAGACATTCATTAGCGCTTCCCCATCTCCTTTAACTCCACGCATAACTTCTCACTGCTATCCTTGATTGGCCCTAATATTACTCGAGTCATTCTTTTATTCCTGATATACCTATAGAAAGCCTTAAGGCTTTCCTTGATAAGATTTGAACAGATTTGGGATACGAAAGATCCAAGCAGATTTAATCACTTGCTGATTAGTGTCCTATAAAACCTAGCTGAGACAATTTGTTTAATTTTGGTTAGCTGTGGTTGGTTAAATTATAAGTGAGAGAAACGGGTTTTGAAATTGCTAGAGGTTTTAGGGTTTGAAGATGATTCCCAAATTCACCAAGAGGGATTAGAAAGAAAAGACCATACTTTTAGAATTAGCAAAGAGATTAGAATTGGGTATAACTAAGGACAAAAGTAAAGCTGAAATTGTAAGGTGTGTCAGAGAAACAGAAAAGTGCAATAGTGATCGAAAACTTGCCACATTTTGATGAGAAACATGACAAAGCCTTTATTTCATTTGAAAAATTGGCTAGGCAGATGGAATGATCGGAGGACTTATGGGTAATGCAAGTTCAGGCTAAATTGGTAGGCAGAACTAGTGAGGTATTTGCAGCGCTGTCAGATGAGGGGTCAAAAGATTATGAAGAGGTCAAACAGGCTGTTTTGAGTGCTTATGAATTGGTACCAGAAGCTTACCAGTTCAGAATAATAAAGAAGGAACCAGGTCAGACTTATGTTGAATTCAAAAGAATGAAACAGTCATTTTGATAGATGGGTGTGGACCTTAAAAATAGATAAGACCCATGAGGGTCTAAGAGAGATTGTTCTGCTGGAGTTTATAAACTCACTTTCAGAGATAAGAATTCACGTGGATGAACAGAAAGTTCAGGACGTGAGCAGAGCAGCAGAAATGGCAAATGAATATCCATTGGTGCATAAGGTAAAGTTTGGCTTCCGGCAAGAATTTCATCCTGTGAGAGCCACAGAAAACGGGAGAAGGGGAAATCTACACTACAAAACAAAGGATGGAAAGGATGTGAAAGGCCTCAGGAGTTTCCACTGTGGTAAAGGGGACACATAAAGTCACAGTACTGGTTGTTAAAGAAAGGCACTGTGAGAAAAGATGTGGTAAAAGAAGCTAAGCCAGTGTGATTAGTGAAAGTAGTAAAGGAAACCCGAAGAAAAGTTGAGGAGTTGCAGGAGAGTGGGCTGGGTATGGAGTTAGTACCTGATCTGTATAAAGAATTAGCTCTTTGGGTAAAGTTTACTCGGAAAGAACAGAGGGAGAAGGGCAAGAGGTTATAATTTTGAGAGATACAGGATCTAACCAGTCTCTAATAGTAAGAGATGAACGTATTTGCACTCTTTGACCTGTGACTTAACAGAGTGGTAATTTATGGGATAGATAGACAGACATTTAGTACTCCTCAATGTAAGATCAGGTTGGAGTGCCAACTGGAGAAGTAACAGTGGGATTGATTGACAGAGTGTCAGTTCCAAGAATTCAGTTTATTCTTGAGAATGACTTAGCAGAGTCCAAGGTGGGAGTGAGACACCATGTTGTGGAGAAGCCCAAGGAAGACCGGGAAACTGAGGAGTAAAAAGATCTTACTATAATAAGTCACAGCATGAAGCAAAAACTAAACAGAAAGATGAAGGAGTTGAGGTTCAGTTAATGGACACCTGTTTGACGTAATGCTGCAGGAAAAACCTGAACAGACAGAGTGTCAGGCAGAGGTGTTTAGTCCTGAAAGGCTAATAGACTTGCAGCAGAAAGATGCAAAAATAAAAGATATATATGCTGATGCGTACTCAGAAAAGGAAGCAATGAATATTCCTGAGGGTTATTATTTCACAGATAAGATGAAAATGGGGAATACGACAGATTAGTGCAGAGATACAGGCAGAAGTGCACCAGATTGTGCTGCCAGTAGCATACAGACAGGTGGTGTTGTGGGTAGCACATGAACTACCAATAGGAGGTCACCGAGGTGTACAGAAGACTCAGGATAAGGTACAAAAACATTTCTACTGGCCTGGAATGTGGTTAACTTTTACCGTACATGTCATACACACCAAATGGTAGGTAAGCCACAGGCAATTATAAAACCAACACCTTTGTTGCCAATTCCTGCATTCAAAGAAGCTTTCACATGGGCTATAATTGATTGTGTAGGCCCTCTTCTAAGAACTAAAAGTGGGAACCGTACTTGCTAACCATAACGAATGTATCTACCAGATTTCTGGAGGCAATTCCATTATGAAGTACAAGGCAAAAAGCATGGTAGAGGAGTTAGTAGCTTTCTTCACAGTATGGGCTACCAAGACGGATTCAGTTGGATCAAGGGTCAAATTTTACTGCTAGGCTGTTTAAGGAAGCCATGGATAACTTAGGTATACAGCACTTTAAATCTAATGTGTATCAACCTGAATTCCAGGGAGCTTTGGAAAGGTGGCATAAGACCCTCAAAACCAGGTTGAGAGCATACTGTCAGGATTACCTGAATTATTGGGATAAAGATATCCCATTTGCATTGTTTACCATTAGAGATGCCCCAAATGAATCTACTCAGTTTACTCCCTTTGAGTTAATATGCAGAGGTGAAATGAGAGGCCATTTGAAATTAATTAAAGAAAAATTGACAGGATGAAAGTCGGAGATCCCACACTTGGATTATGTATCGGAGGAAACCCATGTAGATATGAGGAGAATGTTCAAACTCCACACAGACAGACAGTCACCCAATGCTGGAATCGAACTCTGGTCCCAGGCACTGTGAGGTAGCAGTGCTAACCACTAAGCCACCATACTGCCCATTACTTTGATACTTTTGTACTAAAAATACATTTACAACGAGAAATTCTTATCATCCAGAATTAAAGATTCCCTCGTGTTAGAGGAGAAGCTGGAACATGTGGCCAGAACGTGAAATTCTAAATGTGTTAATTTCCAATTCCAAGGGGTAAATTTCTCACAATCTTTATGACTCAATTTTTCAATCAACACTTGGTTGCATACTTTGCATTCCACAATGACTTGATGGTTCCTTAAAAAGACATTACATTAAACAGACATGTTCCACACACATCACACTTCCAAATCACCATAGATTCCTAAATGTAAACTAAATTCAAAACATTCCCAGATCTTCAGCTCCAGGGACTAAAAACACAAATATTCAACCACCAACAAACAAATGCACATTCAAACCAGACAACAAAGAGTTAACACTTAGCTCAGTGAACACAGCACCAACCGTTGATGTCTCTCTCTCTCTGTGACTCAGGACACCGAATTCTTTTAAGTGATCACAATTAAACATGGCATTAGATGGAAATGGCTGCTCAGTATTTTTGTTGATGGGTGTCATATGCTGTTATTCCCCATGTTAGACAGTTAATTTTAAATTTGAATATTGTTGATTGGATTTTGGGAAACTATAAACCTAACAGTCCATGGTTTTGCATTGCCTTACTGAGGTGGCTCTGAGCCTCTTGCAGAGACAAAGTGGCTGTTACCTCCAGGGAGAGGGACTTTCCTTTTTAAGTTATCATTTGAGGAGGTTCACCATGCCCATTTTGCTTCGTTCATGGGACAAGACGATAGTTTATAATTCACTGATAGTCATCTGGAGTAGAGTGGTAGTTCTAAGCTCTGATGGAATCCAGGGGCGATGAACCACCACTAGATTACCTCCAGTTTGGGAAGTACCGCATTTGTTGGGTATGAATTCGTAGACAATCATTAATGATTGGGATAGGGAACTCACTGGTTCCCTCCGCTCTACGTGCCTGCTGCTCCCTTTCTTTTTGTTTGGCTTGCTCAGCTGTCTCTTTCACCTGAAGTTCCCTGTTTAGTGTCTGGCTCAGAGTATTTCTGTAGGATGACAGCCTGATGTTTTTATCAGTGAGTCCTGCACCGGCCCCTCAGGGAGCCTGTGGCTGCTTACATTGTCTAGATCTTGCTGAGGAGGTTGGTAAGGAAATGGCAGGGTAAAATAATTATCCAGTTCTTGTTCTAACTTCTCATCTTTCTGTACAAGGTGAGGGGCATTAGGTTTATGGCCTTTGGATTGTCTGATCATCATCTGCTTATAACTTTCTACTTGGTGTTTACCATTTGTGACTTACTGTGGCTTTGCTTCCCTGCATGACTTGCTTCAATGCTTTGCTCTCTTCCCTTCTCAGCTTCCCTCTTCCAACCACTAAATGCTGCCCAATTTACCTTCTTGCTACCTCTCCGATCAGGTCTCGATCTCGGAAACACTCCTCTAGACAGGACATTCTTCCTAACTTAAGGGCCAGAGTAATTTTGACATTTCCTTGGTCTCTCGATTCTCTTTTTTCACTCTAATTGGTGGTCTCTACGCCCAATTCTGGCCATTATATAGCCTACATGGGCTCTTAATTCAAGTTCAATCTGGGTGTCTGAAAACCATGTTTAGATTAGATTAGATTACTTACAGTGTGGAAACAGGCCCTTCGGCCCAACAACCCTCCAAAGAGCAACACACCCAGACCCATTCCCCTACATTTCCCCCTTCATCTAACACTACAGGCAATTTAACATGGCCAATTCACCTAACCTGCACATCTTTAGACTGTGGGAGGAAACCCACACAGACACAGGGAGAATGTGCAAACTTGCCCGAGGCTGGATTTGAACACGGGTCTCTGGCGCTGTGAGGCAGCAGCGCTAACCACTGTGCCACCGTGTTGGATACAAGCAACTTGTTTTCCAAGTGGCCAAGTTCAAAGGCCTTAACAAATTTAAGTGTACGCAGTATCCCAACTTCCCCTGTTGAGTTCCCCCGATTTAATTTTCCAAATAGAAACTTACAAAAACATCAAACGTCCAATTTGATAATACAAAGACATATCCTGTGGACTAACAAATTTGATCAATTCTCAGACAGTGTTGTTCCCATCTCTCCCCCCACCTCCCACCCCCACTATAGTCTGTGTCCTTAACTATCCCCCAAAAAATTATTTATCAAACAATAAACAAACTAGACAAATAATTAACAGTGGCTCAGTATTTGAATTTGCCGTTGACATGGCTTAGAAACAATGATCAATCTGTGAAACTAAATAAATTCAAAGCAACCCATTATGAATTCTAACCATACCTGATTTGTTTCCGGAGTGAAATCTCACTAGATCAGGTCCGTGGGACCGGTTAACAGATAATAAATTAAGCATGGAGATGAGCCTCATTGATAGTAGTACCTGCGCAGAGGCAGACAGGTCAGCAATGCCACGCTAGCCAAGGCAAAACCCACATGGTGAGGGTCGCAACTTTCCGGCTCAGGGTTCCACTTTGGAAGGTGACAGCGCTTCCCACTGTTGCTTCTCTGAACAGTGAGTGATCTTGGTGGAACCTCCAAAATAACTGTCAAAGTTTTATACCAACCTGAAACAAGGCTCAGACAAATGATTTCTTTGTCCATGGCCAATGTTTATTATTATTTTTGCAATGGAGAGAACTTATACATGTAAATGCAGCATTTCCAACAAGTTATTCGAAATAGAATCTTTTTATAATGTAATCATGGAAAGTCTTTAGTAGCAAGCACAGTTAGGATAATGGCCCAGACTGAGAGGGAATGAATGAAACTACAGCTTTGCAGCTGTTGTGGGTCACAACTGGTACAGGTTATAGAAGCTGTTTTTCTTCCGCAGGGATTCTGTACTCGCTAAGACTCATGGATTATGACCAGACGTTGTCTGCTTTGTAATGGTTACTGCTTTTAATGAAACACTTTTGTTGCTAGTAATAGTAAATTTTAATCCTTAAGCCAATATATCCTTTATGTTACTAAACGTTCAATTATTAAGCTATTCCATTCCTCATGCTGGCTTCCAGAACATAGAAGAATAATTTATTCTTCTATATAGGCAGAAATCAACGGTTATTAAGGAGATTCCCTTGAGGTTGGGAAGCCTGTAAAACAAACGGATCAAATCTTAAACATTACTTCCTGCTCTGAATACAAGTCACTTGGCCCATTAAGCCTGCTGTGTCATTCAATACATTCACTCCTGGACATGCATACGGTCACAGAAATTTGAGGGTGCATACATGAAAATCAGTGGTCGGCACAACATCGTGGGCTGAAGGCCTGTTCTGTGCTGTACTGTTCTATGTTCTATGATCATCCACTTCAATACCTATGCACACTCAATAAGCTTCCACAGCCCTCAGGGGTAGAGAATTCCAAACTCTAGGGGCATGTAAATCGAGGGGGGGGGGGGGGCAAAAACTGGGCTGTGCTTTAAAAATAGGGGAGTGCTGACATGAGGTGGGTGCACAAAAATGAAGGAGGGAAACACTTGGGAGAGGTGAATAATTGGGAGGGGATGAATGCCAAATATGTGGGAGGAGGCTCATGATTTTTGGAGTTGTGACAGCTGAGGAGAGCATAATAATCCAGGAGGTGCAAAATTTGGGGACATGAAAATAATGGAAATGTGGGGGCTTGCGGAATATTAACAGGGGCTGCAAATTGTCGGGGTCACAAAATTGAGAGATGTTGCATAATTAGGATGACATTTACAGAGGGCCTTAATTTCAGGAGGGGTTGCAAAGCCTGGGGTGGGTCACAAATTTGGAGGGCGGCATAGTTTCGTGGGGTACTGCAAATGGGAGCGTGCAATGTCTTGGGGGAGTAATATATGGAGCTGCAAAATTTGTAAGGGCCACAAAACTTAGGAGTGTGAAAGATCTGGGGAAGGCTGCAAAATTTTAGCAGTCACAGAAAAATGGGGGTGTGCAAAATTTGCTGAGGAAATAGCAAAATTGGCGGTGGTTGAAAAAATGGTGGGTTGAGCACAATATTTGGAGGGGGCAAAAGATCAGAATGTTGGAGGGTGCTATATTGTGAGGGGTACAATTTTGTAGTGGGCTAAATGAAGTGTGTAAAATGAGGAGCATACAGAGGGCACAATATTTGGTAGGGGGCGGGGGGTGGGACGCTGCAAAATCTGGGGCTTGTGAAATTGGAGGGGGCCACCAGACATAAGGTGTGGAAGAATTTGAGGGTCCAAAATTTGTCACAGGGTGCAATACGGAGGAGCTTCACACTTCGATGGGCATACAAAGTGTGGGGGCAGCACGGTGGCTCACTGGTTAGCACTGCTACCTCACAGCACCACGGTCCCAAGGTTTGATTCCAGCCTCAGGTGACCATCTGTGTGGAGTTTGCACATTCTTCCCGAGTCTGCGTGGGTTTCCTCCAGGTGCTCTGGTTTCCACCCACAGTCCAAAGATGTGCAGGTTAGATGAATTGGCCATGCTAAATTGCCCATAGTGTTAGGTGCATTAATCAGAGGGAAATGGGTCTGGGTGGGTTACTCTTCGGAGGGTCGGTGTAGACTGGTTGGGCCGAAGGGCCTGTTTCCACACTGTAGGGAAACTAATCTAATCTAATCAAAATGCATAATTTGTGAAGGGGCTGCAATACCTGGTGGGATCTGCAAAGAGATTGGTGTGGGGGGGAAATGACAGAGGAATAACAAGATGCAGTGGAAAAGACGGAGGCAATGGAAAAAATGGGAATAGGAGACCGGGAGAAAAGACATGGTGGAACAAAGCAAAGTGGGGGACAAAGAATGGAAAGAATAGCAGATTAAATAGAGTGAAGAGGAAAACAGGAGACAAAAGGAGATGGGAAGAGAAGACATGGGGGAGGAAAGAGACAGGGGATGAAAAGAAGAAAAATGTGGTAAAGAACAGAGAAAAAGACAGAAAGACTATACAAGAGTCAGAAATACAACAGAAAGAAACGGAGAAACAGACTGAAGGGAGGAAGAGATGGAGGGGAAACACTGGGAAAAATGAAACAGAAGGAAAGAAAAAATAAAGTGGGGGAAAGAACAGAGACAAGGAGGTAAAGAGGGAAGAGGTAAAAGGAGAGGGAGAGACAGAGAGATTCACAGAGACCCAGTCAGACAAAGAGAGGCAAGCAGACAGAGACAGACAGAGTGCAAGAAAATTGAAAAACATGCCAGAGAGAGATAGACTGATGTGAATGAAAGACATGGAGAGAGTCAGAAGGGGATAGTCACCATTCTAGTGGATCCCAGCACTCTCGATGGTTTCTCATACTCCCTTCTGTCCCATGAGGAATAGACTCTGCTCCCAGAGTCTGCTTTAGCCTGGATGGTTTAGGGAGGATAGTGGTGGTGACAGCAGGGTTCACAAATCAAAACTGGCATTGTGATTCCAACAGGACCCACACTAATTACACACTCACACAAACCATCTAATACTCACCCCTGCTGCTCCATCCAAATGGCAAAAGGACCTATGGCTGCGAGGACTTACTAGAAATAAATTGGAGGTCTGTCACTCAATGTCTTCCGCTCGCCCCTCCCCCCCGCCACCTCCCTTTAAATCCAGTCAGCTCCCAAAACCCTGGAGCATACCTCCCCCAATTATGCAGCACACTCAGAGGCATATTTGCAGATTAGAGAGAGGGAGGTGGTGTGAGAGAAAGCAGCAGCTCGATAGTTTAGTCCAGACTGCCTCTGTCTGTCCCTCGCTTCTACCACCACCTCACCTTACAAACCAACAGCAGCCACAACACACATTCATTTTGACAACGGAACATAAACTTCTGCAATCAATGGACACAAATTTATTTCACAGGATTTTCACACAGATGAGTACAAGGTGTGAATGGGATTGAAATAAACAAGTCAGTATGCATACTTTTCATGAGTTTCTCAGAATGAATCAATCCATTTTACAAATGAACAGTGATAATGCAGATCAATCGTACAAATTAATGTGAGCTTATAATACAAATGAACCTAAGTTTATAAAACAGATCAATCCTGACTATATACAGGTGACATTATATGCCCGTGTGTATCTCTGTATTGGTGTTTGTTAGTGTCTACATGTGTCTCTATGTGTTGGTGACCATGTGTGTTTCTATGTTTCTTTTGATATATATGTTTCTGTTTGTGTTTTGCTGTGTCCATTTGTATCAGTATGACCAGCTCTGTCTGCAACAGGACACGTTGCCCCTGGTGCAGAATTTGAGTGTGGCTATGTTTGCCTGTATGTGTGTATCTCTGTGTCTCTCTGAATCTGGTTTTGTTCGTCTCTGTGTCAGCATGTATGGGCTCAGCTCTGCCTGCAATGAATACAATATTGAATGAACAAAATAAATGACGAATCAATCACAGTGTCTCTCTCTCTCTCTCTGGTGTTTAACACAATACAATGTGTCCTTCTGCTGGTCTCCCCATGTGACATCGCAAGCACTACATATTTCCCTATTCCATGACATCTGCTTCCTGGTCTTCCAGGGGGTTAGATCAATCCCCCAACATTTTCATCAGCCAGTCCGCCTGGGGATTGGATCAACTCCTCCATCACATTGATCATCCAGCAATACAAGGATTGAATCATTACTGTCAGCAGTAACAGACCCCAATAAATATGGTTCAATCAGCAGTTAAGCAAGAAGAAAAAAATTATACTGCACTAAAACAGCTCCATGGCAGATGAGACAAAACCAGATCTTCTGGCTGGGAGAGAGGGACACTACATAGATGGCAGGACACATTGAGTGAGCAAATATTATGGAACATCGACCTTCATAAATCAAAATATCAAGGAGACAATCCGGGAAAAGATGCTGACCTTTTAAAAATCTAGTTAGGACAGAACTTGAGTCCAGTTCCAGTCACCACGCTTCACATGTTTGGGTTTTTGATAGGATTAGCTGAGGTAGAGAAATAAAAATTGCTTCCATTTAAGGTTTTGGGAAAGAGAAGCAAAGGTGGTGAGAAAAGTTTTATTAAGAACAGCAATGTATGTGAAAAGATGCCATGCCGTCACTTGTGAACTCACTGGTGTCTCAGCAGGTGGGATGTCTGAATAATTCCTTTTGGCACAGGGGGAGCAGGTAACAACTTCTCACCAGTGTGTATTCGCTGGTGTCTCAGAAGATGTTGTGAACGGACAAATCGTTTCCCACACTCAGTGCAGGGGAACGGCCTCTCCCCAGTGTGAATGCATTGGTGTCTCAGCACTTCATATCTGCTTTTAAAGCACTTCTCACAGTGCGAGCATTTGAAAGGTCTCTCATCAGTGTGAACCAGTTGGTGTGCCCTGAGGCTGGATAACTGAGAGAATCCCTTCCCACACTCCGAACAGGGGAATGGCCTCTCCCCAGTATGAACTCTCTGGTGTGTCAGCAAATTAGATGATTGAGTGAAACTCTTCCCACACTCAGGGCAGATGAAAGGCCTCTCCCCAGTGTGAACCCGCTGATGTCTCAATAGCTGGGCTGATTCAGAGAAACCCTTCTCACACATGCGGCAGATGAATGGCCTCTCCCCAGTGTGAACTCGCTGGTGTGTCAACAGCTGAGATGACTGAGTGAAACTCTTCCCACACTTGGGGCAGATAAAAGGCCTCTCCCCAGTGTGAACTCGCTGGTGTCTCAGCAGGTGGGCTGATGTAGTGAATCCCTTCTCACACACGTGGCAGATGAAAGGCCTCTCCCCAGTGTGAACTCGCCGGTGTCTCAGGAGCTGTGCTGACTCAGAGAATCCCTTCTCACACACGTGGCAGATGAACGGCCTCTCCCCAGTGTGAACTCGCCGGTGTCTCCACAGGCTGGATGAGTTACTGAATCCTTTACAACACACAGAGCAGATGAATGGCCTGTCCCCAGTGTGAACTCGCTGGTGTATCAGAAGGGTGGAGGAGTCCCTGAATCCCTTCCCACAATCAGGGCAGATGACTGGCCTCTCCCCCGTGTGAGTGCGTTCATGTTTCTCAAGGTCAGATGGCTGAGTAAATCCCTTCCCACAAACAGAGCAGGTGTACGGCTTCTCCCCAGTGTGACTACGTCGATGAATCTCTAGCCGGGATGGACAGTTAAATCCCTTCCCACAGTCCACACATTTCCATGGTTTCTCCATAGTGCAGGTGTCCTCGTGTTGTTCCATATTGGATGGTCAGCTGACTCCTCAGCCACACACTGGACAGGGATACAGTTTCTCCCCACTGTGAATGTTGTGATGTTATTCAGGCTGTGGAACTGGTTCAAGGCCTGTCTCCAGTCAGTTCACCGGAGCACTCTCACTCAGGCTGTGTAACTGGCTCGAGTTCTCTCCACAGTCAGTTCACCAGAACCCTCACTTGGGTGGATGGTGGATGGTGGATGCCTCTTGGTGTGTTTCCAGTCACACTGATGGTTGAAATCATTTTCCAAGGTCAAAACAGACAAGTAGTGAAGGCCAAATGGTTTTCATGTCCTGATGAATTGACTCACTCGCAGATGTTGACGGGATGTTTGTTTGGAATTCTTGCTGATGAATTGCTCTGATTTTCTGTTAACAATTTTAAATCATGAAAATGCGAGTATTAGAAAGAACTATTAAAGATGCTAAAGGAGGTTGTGAAATGAAGTTCATTGAAAAAAGTAATTTGGGTGAAACACTCCAAAACAGTGACCATGAAATGTTACTGGATTGTCATAAATATTCAACTAGTTCACAAATATCCTTCATGGAAGGGGACCAACTACATGTTCTGGGCCTCCACAAGACTCAGCCCTCAATGAAAGAAGAAACAGTGAGAACAATGAGATACTTAAACACATAGCTTCCTCCCTCCATGCCACAGGAATAATTCTGACAGATCCTCCCTCCAAGAAACTCAAGACCAGTGTGTATGGGATACCATCACCTATAAACTCTGCTCCCAGACACACTGTCCTCTTGTGGATTCATGTCCTTGTTTCTTTCTCACTGTTCTCTGACAATCCTGTTCTGGGTCTGTACATTGTTGAGGTGCAAAGATGGCCTCTAGTAGAGTGATATGCTCTTTCTGTCGGGTGTTTAGTGAGAGTTTCCATATTACTGATGATTACGTATGAAGTGGGTTTGATTGGAATCCTATCAGAACACATGGACCAGTTGGACTGGCAGTTAGAGGTAACGAGGAATTTACAGGAGCTAGAGGGTGTGATGGAAGGCAGTTACAGGAGGGGAGAAAAGCCACAGATACAGTCAGGTAGATGGGTTACTGCCTGGAAAGGTAGGAGAGGGAGGCAGAGAGTGCAAGAGTCTCCTGTGGCTATCTCCATCGCAAACAATTATGCTGTTTTGGAAAATGTAGGGGGTGACGGACTCTCGGGGGAATGTGGCATGAACAGCCAAGTGTTTGGTACCTCGGCTGGCTCTAATATAACAAGGGGTACATCAGGTTCCAGGCGATTGAGTGTGATAGGGGACTCTCTATTCGGAGCCACAGACAACATTTCTGCATCTGACAGCAAGAAATCAGAATGGTGTGTTGCCTCCCTGGTGTCTGGATCAAGAATATCTCAGAGAGGGTGCAGAGTATTTTCAGAGGCGAAAGGGACCAGCAGGAGGTTATTGTACATAATGGAACTAATGACACATGAAGGGAAAAGGACGAGATTCTGAAGGGAGAATATAGAAAGTTAGGCAGGAATTTAAAAAGGAGGTCCTCAAGTGTATTAATATTTGGATTATTTCTGGTGTTATGAGCTAGTGAGGGTAGGGATAGGAGGATAGAGTAGATCAAATCGTGGCTGAGGAGCTGGTGCAGGGGAGAAGGGTTCACATTTTTGGATCAATGGAATCTCTTCTGAGATAGAATTGACCTGTATAAGAGGATCTAATTGCACCTGAATTGGAAGGGGATTAACATACTGGCAGGGAGATTTGCTACAGATGCTCAGGAGGATTTAAACTAGTAAGATTGGGGGGTGGGACCCAGGGAGATAGGGAGGAAAAAGATCAGTCTGAGACTGGTACAGTTGGGAAGAGGAATGAGTCAAACAGTCAGGGCAGAAAGGGACAAAGCAGAGAACAAGGTAGGACTGATAAATTAAACTACATTTATTTCAATGCAAGAGGCCTAACAGGGAAGACAAATTAACTCACGACACAGTTAGGAACATGGGACCGGGATATCATAACAATCACAGAGACATGCCTCAGGGATAGGTAGGACTGGTGGCTTAATGTTCCAGGATATAAATGCTAAAGGAAGGCTAGAAAGAGGGGCAAGAGAGGAGATGAAGTGGTAATTATGATAAGGTATAATATTAAAGGCTATACTTAGGGACTATATTCCTGAGACTATGTCCAGTGAAGTTAATTTGGTGGAACTGAGGAATAAGAAAGGGATGAGCACTTTATTGGGATTGTATTATAACCTCCCCCCAAGAGCCAACAGGAAATTAGAAAAAACAATTTTGTAAGGAGAACTCAGTTATCTGTAAGAATAATAGGGTGGTAATGGTAGGGGACTTTAACTTTCCAAACTTAAACAGGAACTGCCATACTGTGAAGGATTTAGATGGAGAGGAATTTGTTAAGAGCATACAAGAAAATTTTCTGATTCAGTATGTAGATGTACCTACCAGATAAGATGCAAAACTTGACCTACTCTTGGGGAATAAGACAGGGCAGGTGACTGAAGCTTCAGTGGGAGAACACTTTAGGGGCAGCGACCATAATTCTATTAGTTTTAAAATAGTGATGGAAAAGGATAGACTGGATCTAAAAGTTACAGTCCTAAATTGGAGGAAGGCTAATCTTGATGGTATCAGACAAGAACTTTCGGAAGTTGATTAGAATGCAAATGTTTGTAGGTAAGGGGGCAGCTGGAAAATGGGAAGCCTTCAAAAATGAGATGACGAGAGTCCAGGGACAGTATCTTCCTGTTAGGGTGAAAGGCAAGGCTGAAAGGTGTAAGGAACACAGGATGACTAAAGAAATTGAAGTTTTGGTCAAGGAAAAGAAGGAAGCATGTGCGAGATGTAGACAGCAGAGATCTATTGAATCCTTAGAAGGATATGAAGGTAGTTGGTGTATAGTTAAGAGGCAAATCAGGAGAGCAAAAATGGGACATGAAACAGCTTTGGTAAAAAAGGTTAAGGAAAATCCAACAGTATTTTATAAATACATTAAGGATAAAAGGGTAACTAGGGAGAGAATAAGAGCCCCTCAAAGATCAGCAAGGCAGCCTATGCGTGGAACCACAGGAGATAATAAACAAGTATTTTGCATCAATGTTTACAGTGGAGAAGGACATGGGAAGATACAGAATGTGGGGAACAGATGGTGACATCTTGAAAAATGTCCATATTACACAGCAGGCAGTTGGATGTCTTAAAATCCATAAGGGGAAGGCAATGGCCGAGTGGTATTGTCACTGGACTGTTAATCCAGAGACGCAGGTAATGTTCTGGGGACCCGGGTTGAAACCTGGGTGAAATTTGAATTCAACAAAAATCTGGAAATAAGGGTTTATGAATCCATCGTCAATTGTTGGAAAAACCCATCTGGTTCACTAATGTCCTTCAGGGAAAGAAACTGCCATCCTACCTTATCTGGCCTACATGTGACTCCAGACCCACAGCAATGCGGTTGACTCTTAATTGCCCTCTGGGCAATTAGGGATGGGTAATAAATGCTGGCCCAGCCAGTGATACCTTCATCTCCTGAATGAATTAAACAAAAAGGTGGCTAAATATCCAGGACCTGATCAGGTGTACCCTAGAACTCTGTGGGAAGCTTGGGAAACAATGCTGGGCCCTTTGCTGAAATATCTGGATCATCGATAGTCACAGGTGAGGTGCCAGAAGACTGGAGGCTGGCTAAAGGTGGGAAGCAAAAGCCAGGAACTACACATTGATGAGCCTGACATCGGCAGTGGGCAAGTTTTTGGAGGAAATCCTGAGGGACAGGATTTACATGTATTTGGAAAGGCAAGGACCGATTAGGGATAGTCAACATGGCTTTGTGCGTGGGAACTCATGTCTCACTAACTTGATTTGAGTTTTTGGAAGAAGTAACGTAGAGGATTGATGAGGGCAGAGTGGTGAATGCGAGCTGTATGGGGTTCAGTAAGGCATTCAACAAGGTTCCTCACGGTAGACTTGGCTAGCAAGGTTAGGTTACATGTAATACAGGGAGAAGTAGCCAACTGGAATCAGAACTGGCTCAAAGATAGAAGACAGAAGGTAGTGAGGGAGGGTTGCTTGTCAGACTGGAGACCTATGACCAGTGGCATGCCACAAGGATTGGAGCTAGTCCACAGCTTTTTGTCAATTGTATAAATGATTTGGATGTGGACATAGGAGGTATGGTTAGAGAGTTTGCAGAGAACTCCAAAATTGGAGTTTGTAGAATAATCAAATCCCTACAGTGTGCCCAACAAGTCCACACCAACCCTCCAAAGAGTAACCCACCCACACCCATTCCCCTACCCAATTACCCTAGAATCACCTCGACTAATGCACCTAACTTAACATATCCCTGAACACGATGGCAATTTAGCATGGTCGAATTACCTAACCTGCACATCTTTGGATTTTTGTTGCAAACCAGAGCACCTGGAAAAAATGCTCCAGGCACAGGGAGAATGTGTAAACTCTACACAGTCGTCATCAAAGGCTGGAATTGAACCCAGGTCCCTAGCGCCGTGAGGCAGCAGTGCCAACCACTGAGCCACCATGAGTTGTGGTTGATAGTGAAGAAGGAGTTTAATTTAGATAAATGTGAGGTGCTATATTTTGGAAAGACAAATCAGGGTTTATGCACTTAAGGTCCTAGGGAGTGTTGCTAAACAAAGTGACCTTGGTATGCAGGTTCATAGTTCCTTGAAAGTGGGGTTGAGAGTACAAAGGGTAGTGAAGGCGGCATTTGGTATATTTGCCTTTACTGGTCAGAGCATTGTGCACAGGAGTTGGGAGGATATTTTGCAGCTCTATAGAACATTGGTTAGGCCACTTTTGGAACATTGTGTGCAATTCTGGTCTATTTCCTATAGGAAGGATGCTTGAAATTTGAAAGGGTTCAGAAATGATTTACAAAAATGTTGTCAGAGTTGGAAGGTTTGAGATATAGGGAGAAGCTGAATAGGGTGTAGCCTTTTCCCCTAGAGCGTAAAGGCAGAAGGGTGACCTTATAAAGGTTTATGAAATAATGAGGGGCATGGATAGGGTCAATAGACAAGGTCTTTTCCCTGGAATGGGGGAGTCCAGAACAAGAGGGCATAGGTTTAGGGTGAGAGGGGGAAGATTTAAAAGGGACCGATGGGACAACTTTTGTTTTTAAAAACGCAGAGGGTGGTCCATATATGGAATGAGTTGCCAGAGGAAGTGGTGGAGGCTGAGACAATTGCAACATTTAAATGGCACCTGGATGGGTATATGAATAGGAAGGGTTCAGATGGCTATGAGCCAAGTGCTAGCAAATGGGACTAGATTAATTTAGGATATCTGGTCAGCACGGATGAGTTGGACCAAAGAGTCTGTTTCTGTGCTGTACATCTCTATGACTATGAACTCCTCACTAAACAGCACTGTGGGAAAACTGTCAAAGCTGCACAGCAGTGAATGCTGGCCTCTTTCACCTTGCTCATATTCCCGCCAGAAAATTCACTGTCAATTTGATTAGAACTGTCACTAACGATTTCTTTAACAAAAACATACTTTATTCATAAAACAATGAAATCTTTCTGTACATACACAGTTAGTAAAGTAGGTCCAATTTAGACTGTTTTTACATGGAGAGGAAAAAACAAATATTGGGCTTGGACTTTCTCAATAGTTAAGAACGTAAATGCATTTCTGAATTATGCTGGGTATTTGAGGCACTGGGGGGGGTCTGATAACTGAACAGACCTCTGTTGTACTTTGGCAGGAAGACATCGGGCAGTGGACTTTCCCCACTGCACCTTAGTGCATCCTGCAGCACGTAGGTTTGGACCTTGGAATCTGACAGTCTGTAAGACTTGGTCAGGGTCAACCTTTTCACCTGGAAAATCAGCATGTTTCGGGCAGAGCAAGGGCATCTTTCACTGAGTTGATGGTCCTCCAGGTGCAGTTGGCATTTGTCTCAGTGTGTGTCCCAAGGAAGAGACTTGAGAGCACAAAGTCATGCGTCACGGAGCTTCAGGACACACCTCGACATAAACCTTCACATTTTCCTCCACTCTATGTTCATAAAGGCACATTCCAGCAGGAGATGTACAACAGTGTCATTCCCCATGCAGCTGCGTTGATGGCAGTGTGCAGACAGTCCGGGCGTGTATGAAAGATTTCACAGCTGCTGTCCTTCTCACCACCAGCCAAGCAACATCCCGGTGCTCACTGGACCAGGCAACAAGGTGTCCTGCCAAATGTTTGACAGCCTGTTCAAGGAACCACCTGACAAGATCTCCCCTCTCCTTTTCCCGCAGCGTCTTGAAGCGGTTACGTGCTGACCATTGCCTGATGGACTTGTGGTCAAAGGTGTTTTTCTTCACAAATTTCTCCATGACAGCCCAACTACTTGAAGCATTCCACGGCAACGAGTCTGCTCTACCCTTTGTAACACCAAGGACTGGTAAAATTCAGTAAACAGTGACACTTGGTGTTTGCATACCAAAAGTCTACACACAGCTTGACGCAGAGGACATGGAAAATAAGGTTGAGTTGGCATGGCTTTGTCAAGGAAAGCTCATACTTTACAAATCTTTTAGAATTCTTTGAGATGATAACGAACCAAGTTAGACAAAAAGAGCCACTGGATGTGGTCTATTTGGATTTCTAGAAGGCCTTCAATAAGGTGCCACATAGGAGGCTGCTAAATAAGATCCCATGGTGTTAGCGGCAAAGTTTGGCATGGATAGAGGATTGGCTGACAGGCAGGAGGCAGAGACGAGGGATAAAGGGGTCTTTATCAGGATGCTAGCCAGTGTCTCGTGGAGTTCCACAGGGGTCAGTTTTGGGACCACAACTGTTCATGTTATACATTAACAATCTGGATGAAGGAACTGAGGGCATTGTTGCTCAGCTCGTGCTTGACACAAAGATAGATGGAAGGATAAGGTAGTGTTGTGAATGTAGATAGGCTGCAGAAGGACTTGGGCTGATGGAGAGAGGGCAAAACAACAGATCGAATACAATGTGCCAAAGTGTGAGGTTAAGCACATTGGGAGGAAGAATAGAGGCGTAGACTACATTCTAAACAGGGAAGGGCTTCGGAAATCTGAAGCATGAGAGGACTTGAGTCCCAGTTCTCGATTTGCCTAGAGTTAACATGGAGGTTCAGTTAGCAGTGAGGAAGAGAGATGCCATTTTTATTTCAAGAGGCTGAGAACACAAGTGCAGAGATGTACTGCTCAGGCTCTTATAAGGGTCTAGTCTGATTGCATTTAAAGTATTGTGAGCAGTTTTGGGTTCTGTATCTAAGGAAGGATGTGCTGGCATTGGAAGGAGTCCAGAGATGGTTTACAAGAATGATCCCAGAGATTAAGGGCTTACCATATAAGCAGCAGTTGAGGACTTTGGGTCTGTGTTCAACAGAGTTTGGAAGTATCAGGGGAAATGACTGAAATTAATAAAATACTGAGAGCCTGAACAGAGTTGATGTAGAGAAGATGTTTCAACTAGTAAAAGAAACTAGGACCAGAGGGCACAGCCTCAGAGTGAAGGGATGACCCTTTAGAACTAAGAGAGGGAGGAGTTTCTTCAACTGGAGATGGTACCTATGGAACTCATTGCAGAAGACAGCTGTGGAGGCCACATCATTTAATCTGTTCAAGACAGAAACAGATAGGTTCTTGATTGGTGACAGGACCGATGGTTAAGGGAGGAGCAGGAGAATGGGGTTGACAAACATTTCAGCCATGGTCAAATGGCAGAGCAAACTTGATGGACCAAATGGCCTAATTCTGCTCCTGTATCTTTTGGTTATTGTGGGTGACTTCAACCTGCACACAGACTGGGCAAATCAAGTTAGTAACAATGCCATAAAGAGTATGCATGACATGATTTTCTGGATCGATACATTGAGGGCCCAATTGAAGGGCAGGCCGTCCTCAATTACGTACTGCCCGAGGCTGAATTAGCTCAGGTGGGTGGATGGCTGGTGTGTGATGCAGTGAAACCAACAGCATATGCTCAATTCATGCACTAGTTGAGGCCACCATTAAAATCCCACATTCTTAATCCTGTCCCTTTCCTGAGATGTGGTGACCTTCAGGTTAAAGCACTGCGAGTTGTTTCTCTCTAATGAGAGAGCAATCCTCTGGGACAATGGCAGTCAGGGAGCAGTTAAGATTTCAACAGAAAAGGGCTAAGAGTCTGATTAAGAAGGGAAAATAAAGTCTAAGAGTAAGCTTGTAGGGAACATACATATTAATTGTGAAAGTCCTCAATGATATATGAAGAGGATAAAAATAAATTAATGAAAACAAATCCCTTACAGTCAGAAAAAGGGAAATTATAATGTGGGATAAAGAGACGGCAGACCAATTAATTCCATAATTTGATTGTGCCATCACAAAGGATGACACAAATAATATCCCTAAAATGCTGAGGAACACAAGGGGAAGGACCGATGAAGATCAGATGTTGTAGGGAAATGGTGTTGGGTAAATTGATGGGATTAAATACCAGAAAATCACAGCACCTTGTAACCTGCACCCCAGAGTACTTAAAGTGGCCCCGAGAAATAGTGGAAGCATTCTAAAACTAGGGGCTTAAATCGAAAGAGGAAATTGATGGTCATCTTTCAAGTTCTATACTCGGGAATTGGTCTACAGATTGGATCATAGCCAATGTAACCCCACGATTTAAAAAAGGTGGAGGAGAGAAAACATGGAATTACAGACCGGTTAACCTAACACTGGGAAACAGTGACAGGATTGGACAGAGTCCATCAGCATAGATTTATGAAAGGGAAATCATGCTGGACAAAAATGCTGGAATGTTTCAAGAATACAACGTTTAGAGTTGATAAGGAGGCAGTGGATGTGTTTTACCGGGGCTCTGAGAAGGCATTCAAAAGATCCCACTGAAGAGATTAGTATGTTAAAGTATATGGGATTGGAGGTAGTGTATTGACGCAGTCAAAGGCTAGTGTGGTAACACATGGATTAGTGCTTGGTCCCCAGTTATTCTTCATTCACTTAAGAGTCAGCATGTCGGCCAGACCAAGTAAGGATGGCAGATTCCTTCCCTAAAGGACATTAGTGAACTAGATGGGTTTTTCCAACAATTGACAATGGATCATTAGGCAATGGTCATCATTAAACTCTTAATTCCAGATTTCTTTTTTAAAAAATTGAACTTAATCTGTCACAGCTGGATTTGAACCCGGGACCCCAAAATATTATCTGGGTCTCTCAATTAACAGTCCAGGGATAATACCACAAAGGAGAAAGTGAATACTGCAGATGCTGGAGGTCAGAGTCGAGAATGTGGCGCTGGAAAAGGACAGCAGGTCAGGCAGCATCCGGAGAATCAAAGTTTTGGGCATAAGCCCTTCATCAGAATTGCCGAAATATCGACTCTCCTGCTCCTCTGATGCTGCCTGTCCTGACCTGCTGTGCGTTGCCAGCACCACGTTCTTGACCAAATTACCATGAAGCAAATAACTTCGCTATTCACAATATATATTCATAAATTAGGTGAAGAAACTTAAATGTCTTATTTTTAAATGGTATAAATGACACATGACAAAGAGGATTGATGAAGGCAATGCGGTGAACTTTAGTAACACATTTGACAAAATTCTACGTGGTAGACTGATTAGCAAGGTTAGATCACACAGAATAGAGGGAGATGTAGTCATTTGGATATATAACTGGCTCAAAGACAGGAGACAGAGGGTGATGGAGGTGGGTTGCTTTTCAGAATGGGGATCAGCAGTGTACTGCAAATATCGATACTGAGTCCACTACTTTTATATATATGATCGGATATGAACATAGGAGGTATGATTAGTAAGTCTGCAGATGACAGGAAAATTAGTGTGTAGTGGACAACAAATAACGTTATCTTAGAGTAGAACGGGGTCTTGATCACATGGACTCTGGATTGGCAGATAAGAGTTTAATTTAGACAACTAAGAGGTGCTAATTTTGATAGGGCAACTCAGAAGGATTTATACATCTCTTGGTAAGGTCCTGGGGAGTGTTGTTAAACAAAGTGACCTCCGAGTGTAGGTTCATAGTTCCTTGAAAGCAGAGTAGATAGAATAGTGAAGATGATGTTTAGTATGCTTGCCTATATTGGTCAGTGCATGGAGTGCAGAAGTTAAGAAGTCATGTTGTGGCTGTACAGGACATTGGTTAGGGCACTTTTGGAATATTGTGTGCAGTTCTGGTCTCCCTCCTATAGGAAGGATGTTGTGAAACTTGAAAGACTTCAAAAGGATTTAAAAGGATATTGACAGAGCTGGAGGGTTTAAGCTATAGGTAGAGGCTGAATACACTGCGGCTGCTTTCCCTGTAGGGTGGGAGGCTGAGGGGTGACTTTATAGAGATTTATAAAATCATGAGGGTCAATAGGCAAGGTATTTTTCCTGGTGTGGGGGAGTCTGGAACTAGACAGCATAGGCTTAGGGCAAGAGGGGAAAGATCTAAAAGGGATGTAAGGGGCAAGTTTTTCACGCCAAGGGTGGTGCATGTATGGAATGAGCTGCTAGAGGAAGTGGTGGAGGCCGGTACGATTACATTTAAAAGGCATCTGAATGGGTACAGCATATGAATAGGACGGGTTTTGAGGGATATGGACCAAATGCTATCAAATGGGATTAGATTTATTTAGTAAATCTGGTCAGCATGAATGAGTTGAACAGAAGGGTCTGAATTCAAGCTGTATATGTCAATGACTCTATGACATGAGCTGACTGGACCACAGAACTGTGAGGAGGATGTGGTTTGGCTTCAGTGTGATTTGAAGATACTGAGTGAATGGGCAAAAATGCCTGGCAGATGAAGGATAAATGGGAGGTTATCCAATGTGCTCACAAAAACAGAAAGATGATTACAACCTGAATAGCAATAGGTTGGGAAAGGGGGAAGGTAAAACAAGACCTGGTGTCCTTGTACACAAGACACTGAAAGTAAGCATACAGGTGTAGCAGGAAGTGAGCAAGGCAAATGGTATGTTGGCCTCTATAGCGAGAGGATTCGAGTAAAGGAGCAAGGCTGTCTTGCTGAAATTGCACAGGGTCTTAGTGAGACCACATCTGGAGTACTGTATGGAGGTTTGGAATACTTCTCTGACAAATGGATGTTCTGGCTATGGAGGCGATACAACAAAAGGTTTACCAGACTGAATACTGGGATGGTATGAAGGACAGAATGAATTGGTCTGAATGAAATTCATTGCAGTTTAGAAGACTAGGGGAGGATCCCTCAGAACTTAATAAAATTCTAACAGAAAACTCAGTATAAACGCAGGAAGGATACTTCAATGACTGCAAGTCCAGAACCAGCAAGTCACAGTTTAATGCTATGGATTATGGATTATGCCTTTTAGGACTAAGATGAGAAAACATTTCTTCACATGGAGACTGGTAAGCCTGTAGAACTGCCACAAAAAGCAGTTCAAGCCAAAATATCAAATTTTTCCAAGATGATACATGTAGTTCTGAAGGCTACAGAGATCAAAGGGTATGGTTCTAAAGTGGGAGCAAACTACTGAGTAAAATGATCAGCCATGACTATACTGAATAATGGAGCAGGATTGAATGCAGTACTGGAAGATTCATGTTCCGATTTTCTGTTTTTATTCTGCTAAATGTGAGACATAAAAACAAACTAATTGTAAATGTCACAAATATCAGCACTACCTTACCATCACTGGAGGAAAATCCTTTAACTCCTTGCCGAGCAGCTTCACTATTCGGACTGCAGCAGTTCAATAAGGTCAAGGAAATGCAGAGTGATTTTTAAAGCTTCTGAACTGATAGGTCTGTTTCTCATGTTATATCCAGTTTTCAAATTGTTGAATGTTCTGAGAAAAGCAACATAGTATGTACGAAATAAGAATATATTTATTGAAGTTTATTGCAACTACTTACATTCATTGCTGACTTTGAAATTAGATGAAGTTTTACCAGTTTGTAAACAACTCATTACCCAAGTATTGCACAAAGGTTCAGTATCAGTTGATTGAAACAATTTAACTGACAACTTACATGATTTTTTTTTCCTTGTTTAATACATCCCTTACCTGTGTCTGTCAATCTGTCAGCAATGCCAAATCAGCCACAATCCTATTGAATGGTGGAACAGGCTCAAGGGGCCAATTGGCTTAAGTTCCTATTACACATGGGTCTTCCAGGAGACTGTAGAAAGAGCCATAACCAGTTAGACAGCCTGAGTGAGTGCATTCCGCTAACTGCGGAACGACCTTTAACCTAGACTAAAATAAAATCACGCCACATACAGCTGACAGAAACTATGGACGTTCTGTCCATTGGATTAGTGTTTATCTGATCATCCAGCCAGAAGAGACAGACATCACTACACTATGGAAATCCTGTGGAAATACCAGGACATTGACAGGGATACAAATGCCCACCTGAGCTGGCACCCAATGGTGCAGGACAGACCAATCTGCTGCTGCATGCGCAGGAAGGATTCAGTTGGACATCCAGCTGTTTAAACCCCGAGGGGCTTACAGGAGATGGATTCTGGTGGGATTGCTGCTTTTTTAATCACATCCAGCTTCATCGCCCCTTCATATTGCACTTTTCCCGCAGTAAGCCCTCCGTCCCACCGGGAGTAACCAAACAAATCAGCAAGGCCCCACACAGACACATTTGAAGATGCCGGTGTTAGACTGGGGTGTAGAAAGTTAAAAATCACAACACCACATTATAGTGCGGCAACGGATTTAATTGGAGGCACAAGCTTTAGGAGCGGTGCTCTTTCATCAGGTGGTTGTGGAGGACACAATTGTAAGACACAGAATTTATAGCAAAAGTTTACAGTGTGATGTAACTGAAATTATACATTGAAAAATACCTCGACTGTTTGTTAAGTCTCTCACCTGTTGGAATGACCATGTTAGTTTCACTTCTTTCGTATGTAAATCACAAAAGCTTTTTTTTTAAAGTTACCACTTGTTAAAGTTAACCTGAGAATGTATCAGCCAGATAATATGGTGAAGGCTTAGTCCGCTGTGTGCTGATTCTAATCTAAAAAAATGAGTTAACAGAGACTTACGTGGATTCATGCAGTTTTTGAGCAAAGTACAATGTAACTTTGCAAATACAAATTCACCCCAAAAACGTGTGTGTGTGTGTGTTTCTAAGGTGGGGCATTGTGAGTGTCTGCGAGAGAGTGTGTATATATGTGTGTGTGAGTGTAAAGGGGTCTAAGTATGTGAGAGGGTGCACGTCAGAGTGTGAGAGTGTGTGTGTCTGTAGGAGAGTACGTGAGTGTTGGCGTGTCTACGTATAGTGCAATGGTGGTCACCTGTAATGTGACATGAACCCATAGTCTTGGTTGAGGCCCTCTCTATGGGCACCGAATTTAGCTAGCAGCCTCTGCTCAGCCACTTTTCGCTGCTGCCTGTCCCGAAGTCCGCCTTGGAGGATGGTCACCCGAAGGTCCGAGGTTGAATATCCTGGACCGCCAAAGTGTTCTCCAAGTGGGAGGGAACACTCCTGTCTGTTGATTGTTGTGCAGTGCCCTTTCATCTGATTGGTGAAACTGAACAGAGGCTGCGGCAACGGATGAATGGGCACCGCATAACAGTTACGAGAGGAGTGCTCGCCCCTCCCCCCACCTTGGAGAACACTTTAGCGGTCCAGGATACGCGACCTCGGACCTTTGGGTGACCATCCTCCAAGGCAGACTTCGGGATAGGCAGCAGTGAAGAGTGGCTGATCACTAAATTCGGTCCCCATAGGGAGGGCCTCAACCGGGACTTTGGGTTCACGCCACACTACAGGTGACCACCATTACGTTATACATAGACACACACGCACAGGCACTCCGATAGACTCACACATGCACCCTCTCACAGACTTAGACCCCTTTACACTCACACACACACATATATACACTCTCTCACAGACACTCACAAACTCCCACCCCGACAGACACACACAAACACCAACAAACCCACATGCACACATACACATTTGTGGGGTGAATTTGTATTTGCAAAGTTACATTGTACTTTGCTCAAAAACTGCATGAATCCACGTAAGTCTCTGTTAACTCATTTTTTTAGATTAGAATCAGTCCAAATATTAAGGCACAGACAACAGCACACAGCGGACTAAGCCTTCACCATATTATCTGGCTGATACCACTTGTTAAAGTTAACTTGAGAATGTAACTTTCAAAAAAAAAGTTTTGTGATTTACATCCGAAAGAATTGAAACTAACATGGTCATTCTAACAGATGAGAGACTTAACAAACAGTCGAGGTATTTTTCAATGTAATTTCAGTTACATCACACAGTAAACTTTTGCTATAAATTCTGTGTCTTACAATTGTGTCCTCCACAACCACCTGATGAAGGAGCACCGCTCCTAAAGCTTGTGCCTCCAATTAAATCCGTTGCCGCACTATAATGTGGTGTTGTGTGATTTTTAACACATTGGCTCAGATCGGGAACGGCGCGAGTGAAAGGAAGGGCGGGGCAACATACAGCACCGCCCACTCAGCGACGTCATTGCACTAACCGCGCCTGCGCACTCCACAACATGGCGGCCGTAAACCAGGCCCGTTTCTGGGAAGAAGCTTGAGGCTCTTTGTGGATTAAATCGCGGCCATGTTTGGGGGCGGAGACCTACACTGGGAAATCATGAAACCTTCTCAGCGGAATACTGTGTATAATGGTCCCCTCCTCTTTAAACTTCGCTCACCGCCTGTGGATATGGAGATGAACATTCCTTTCTGAAGCAGACAAACAGGACGCTGGAAGTACACAGCAAGCCATTCAATATCCGGAAGCGGAGAAGTCGACGTTTCCGGTAAAATCCCGATTTTGCGGTACATAGGCTGACGATTATCGTTTGCTATGCGCATGCGCCAGCTGCTGTCTGTCTGACTGACTGATGACACCTTACAACCAGTAGGAAGCGAATAGCGGGGCGGGAGCGTCGTAGTTCTGCAGGCCTTGCAGCCAATTAGAGATAGAGGGGCGGGATTGTACCCTGACCAATCGGGAAAAGGGGCGGGCTCAACCCCAACGGCTGTGGCTGGGAGGGGCGGGGCTAATCCTTTAGCCAATCGGGGACAGGGAAGGTGAAGCTGTTGCAGTGACTCGAGCATGCGCCGTAGAGGAGCCGCATGTTGTGCCCTGGAATGATGGGAGGAGTGATATCTGACCACTCTTGAAACAACACACTCTGTAGCAAACATGTATAGATCGCCACTTCCAACTAGATCTAACACCTGCATCACACCATCATCGGCCTTTCACTGTACACTTATTCCTGATGAAGGGCTCTTGCCTGAAACGTCGATTCTCCTCAGATGCTCCCTGACATGTTGTGCTTTTCCAGCACACACCCTCCATTCTGATCTGCAGTCCTCACTTTCTCCAAGGTAAAAGATTTCCAAGATTATTGTGACTGGAAAAGCCGTGAATGATTTGAAATCATGTGCAGAGCAGGCCCCGAGGATGTAAGTGGTTATCACAGACAGACTGGACCTTCCTGGGGGAAGCAGGACTTGTCACCAACAGTGTTCCACAAGGATGGGTTCTGTGTCCTTTTTTTGTTCGTCATTTATGTAAATGATTTGGATGAGAATATAGAAGGCATGCTCAGCAAGTTTGCAAATGATGCCACTTGTCCTACAGTCCCAACATGCTCCCCTTCCAACATCCCCATAAAACTGACTCCTGCAACCACCAAAGATGTTACGTCTGCCCATTTAGCTCCTCATTCCTCAGTATTCAAGAGCCTTTCAGGTGAATCAGCACTTTACCTGCACTGTTCACAATCTGGGTAAAAACCATGACTGGAGATGCTGGAAACCAGATTCTGGATTAGTGGTGCTGGAAGAGCACAGCAGTTCAGGCAGCATCCAAGGAGCAGTAAAATCGACATTTCGGGCAAAAGCCCTTCATCAGGAATACAGGCAGAGAGCCTGAAGGGTGGAGAGATAAGTAGATAAGTGAGAGGAGGGTGGGGGTGGGGAGAAAGTAGCATAGAGTACAATAGGTGAGTGGGGGAGGGGATGAAGGTGATAGGTCAGTGGGGGGGAGGGTGGAGTGGATAGGTGGAAAAGAAGATAGGCAGGTACGACAAGTCATGGGGACAGTGCTGAGCCCCTTAACTTGTCGTACCTGCCTATCTTCTTTTCCACCTGTCCACTCCACCCTCTTTCCTCCCCCCCCCCCACTGACCTATCACCTTCATCCCCACCCCCACTCACCTATTGTACTCTATGCTACTTTCTCCCCACCCCCACCCTCCTCTCACTTATCTCTCCACCCTTCAGGCTCTCTGCCTGTATTCCTGATGAAGGGCTTTTGCCCGAAACGTCGATTTTACTGCTCCTTGGACGCTGCCTGAACTGCTGTGCTCTTCCAGCACCACTAATCCAGAATCTGTTCACAATCTAGTCTACTACATTTCCTGCTCACATGTAGTTGCCTCTACATTGAGAAAACCAAGCATACCGCTTCAGAGAACAGCAAAGACCTTGAGATTCTAGATGCCTGCCACTTTAACACATCACCCTGTTCCCTGACTAACATCTCTGTCTCAGGCTTGCTGGAGTGTTCCAGCGAAGCTCAGCACAAGCTGGCAGAGCAACACCTCATTTTCCACTTGGGGACTCTTCAGCTCTCCAGACTCAATATTGAGTTCAATAATTTTAGGGGTTGAAACTCCAATGTCCGAGCACCCTACCCAACAGGCTAGGTGTTGTTATGTCACAGTCTGCCATTACACATTACTATTTTTGAGGAGATTTGTAGCTCAGGTTGTAAATTTGATTGCTGAGCTGGAAGGTTTGTTTTCAGATATTTTGTCACCATACTAGGTAACATCATCAGTGAGCCTCCGCTGAAGCACTGATTAGGCCCTTCGGAAACAGGCCCTTCGGCCCAACAAGTCCACACCGACCCGCCGAAGCACACCCACCCAGCCCCATTCCCTAACACTATGGGCAATTTAGCATGACCAATTCACCTAACCTGCACATTTTTGGACTGTGGGAGGAAACTGGAGCACCCGGAGACATGGGGAGAATGTGCAAACTCCACACAGTCAGTCGTCTGAGGTGGGAATTGAACCTGGGTCTCTGGCGCTGTGAGGCAGCAGTGCTAACCACTGTGCCACCGTGCTGCCCACTGGTAGTATGGCCCACTTTATATTTTTATGTATTGGTTTCTTAAAGTGGATGATATCATTCTCAGTTCTTTTCCTCAGAGAATGGTAGATGGTATCTGAATTGATGTGTTTATTGATGCAGTTTCGAATAGAATGCCAAGCCCTTGCGTGTCTCTGTTTGGCGTGTCCAAGGATGGATGTGTTGTCCCAGTCGAAGTGGTGTCCTTCTTCATCTGTATGTAAGGATAGTAGTGATATTGGGTCGTGTGTTTTGGTGACTAGTTGGTATTCATATATCCTGGTGCCTGTTTTTCTGCCTGTCTGTCCGACCTAGTATTTGTTACAGTCCTTGCATGGTATTTTGTAAATGACATTTGATTTGCTGGTTGTTTGTATAGGATCCTTCTGATTCATTAGGTGCTGTTTAAATGTGTTGGTAGGTTTATGGGCTACCCTGATGCCAAGAGGTCCGAGTAGTGTGGAAATCAGTTCAGTGACATCTTTGATGTATGGTAACGTGACTAGAGTTTCTGGGTGCGTTGTGTCTGCTTGTTTGGGTTTATTGTTGAAAAATCAGTGGACTGCTTTTATAGGGTACCTGTTTGTCTTGAATATGCTGAATTAGTATTTTTCTTCAGTTCGTAGTTCCTGGGTGCTGCAGTGTGTTGTGGCCCGTTGAAATAATGTCTTGCTGCAGCTCCATTTGTGGCTGTTGCGATGATTGTTTCTGTAGTTAAGTCTGTGTGTGTTGTTTTCCCGGAGATACTGCTTTGAAGTTAGAACATAGAGGATTACAGCGGAGTACAGGCCCTTCAGCCCTTGATATTGCGCCGACCTGTAAAACCAATCAGAAACCCATCTATCCCACACTATTCAATTATCATCCATATGTTGACTATTTAAATGCCCTTAAAGTTGGTGAGTCTATGACTATTGCAGGCAGGGCATTCTACACCCTTATTACTCTCTGAGTAAAGAAACTACTTCTGACACCTGTCCTATATCTATCACCCCTTAATTTAATGCTTTGTCCACTCGTGCTAGTCATCACCATCCAAGGAAAAAGGCTGTCACTGTCCACCATATCTAATCCTCTGATCATTTTGTATGTCTCTATTAGGTCACCTCTCAATGAAAACAGTCTCAAGTCCCTCAGCCTTTCCTCATAAGACCTTACCTTCATACCAGGTAACATCCTCTGCACCCTTTCCAATGCTTACACGTCTTTCCTATAATGCATCGACCAGAACTGTACGCAATACACCAGAGATCTGTACAGCTGCAGCATGACCTCGTGGCTCTGAAACTCAATCCCTCTATCAATAAAAGCTAACACACCGTATGACTTCTTAACATCCCTGTCAATATGGGTGGCAACTTTCAGGGATCTACATACGTGGACATAGAGATCTCTCTGCTCATCCACACTACCAAGAATCCTACCATTAGCCCAGTACAGAGGAGCCTCGATTATTCAGCATTCGATTAACCGAATTTTGGATTATCTGAACAAGATCACGAGGTCCTGATGCTTGGCTAACTGTGTTATCCGGCATTCGATTAACAGGGCGAAATATTCCCCACCCGTGTCCTTCAGATAATTGAGATTCCTCTGTACTCTGCATTCCTGTTACTCCTTCCTAAGTGAATCACCTCACACTTTTCTGCATTAAACTCCATTTGCCACCGCTCAGCCCAGCTCTGCAGCTTGTCTATGTAACCTGAAACATCCTTCGGCACTAGACACAACTCCACCAACCTTGGCATCATCCACAGTATTACGAACCCATCCTTCTATGCCCTCATCAAGGTCATTTATGAAAATGACAAACAGTAGTGGCCCAAAATAGATTCTTAGTAAGTGAACTCTGGAATGAACATTTCCCATCAACCACCATCCTCTGTCTTCTTTCAGCTAAACAATTTCGAATCCAAACCACTAGATCACCCTCAATCCCACGCCTCTGAATTTTGTGCAACAGCCTCCTGTGAGAAAGCTTATCTAATGCTTTACTGAAATCCACATGTTTGGTCATCTTCTCAAAGTACTGAGTAAGGTTTGTGAGACATGATCTACCCTTCACAAAACTGTGTTGACTATCCCTAATCAAATTATTCATTTCAAGACAATTATAAATTCTATCTCTTATAATCCTTTCCAACACTTTACCCACAACGGAAGTAAGTGTCACTGCTCTATAGTTACCAGGGTTGTCTGTACTCCCCTTCTTGAACAAGGAGACAACATTTGCTATCCACCAGTATTCTGGCACTATTCCTGTAGACAATGACAATATAAAGATGCAAGTCAAAGGTTCTACAATCTCCTCCCTAGCTTCCCAGAGAATTCTAGGATGAATCCCATCTAGCCCAGGGGACATACCTACTTTCACACTTAGCAGAGTTGCTAAGACCTCTTCCTTATGAACCCTCAATCCAGTTTTGTCTAATATCCTGTCTCTCAGTATTCTCTGTGACAACGTTGTCATTTTCCAATGTGAGTACTGACCAAAAATATTCATTTAGCACCTCTGCTAACTCCTCAGACTTCATGCACAACTTCCCACTACTGTCCTTGATTGTCTCTAATCTTATTCTAGTCATTCTTTTATTCCTGACATACCTATAAAAAGCTTTCAGGTTTTCCTTGATCCTACTTGTCAAAGACTTCTCAAAGATGTCTTTTCACTCTCACTTTAGGTCATTCCTGACTAATTTGTAACTCTCAAGTGCCCTAACTGAGCCTTCACATCTCATCTTTACATAAGCCTTCTTCCTCTTGACAAGAGATTCAACTTCTTTAGTAAGTCACGGCTCCCTCACTTGACCATTTTCTCCCTGCCTGACAGGTATGTACTTTTCAAGGACACGCATTGACTGTTCCTTGAACAAGCTGCACATTTCAATTGTGCCCATCCTACGCATCCTAAATCTTGACCAATCACATCATAATTGCCTTTGCCCCATCCATAACTCTTGCTTGCTTCCATCACTAAAATGCCATCATAAAATGGTACAAATTAAATGAAACTTACACCATAGAACAATACAGCACAGGCTGTTTCGTTGGAGAGAAGGTTGAGAGGTGACTTAATTGAGACGTATAAGATAATTCAGAGGGTTAGATAAGGTTGACAGTGAGAACCTTTTTCCTTGGATGGTGATGGTTAGCACGAGGGGACATAGCTTTAAATTGAGGGGTGAAGGATATAGGACAGGGTCAGAGGTAGTTTTTTTACTCAAAGTAGTAGGGGCATGGAATGCATTGCCTGTAACAGCTGTAGACTCGCCAACTTTAAGACCATTTAATTGCTCATTGGATAGACATATGGATGATAATGGAATAGTGTAGGTTAGATAGGCTTCAGATTGGTTTCAAAGGTCAGAGCAACATGGAGAACCAAAGGGCCTGTACTGTGCTGTAATGTTCTGTGTGTCTCTTATCATCTTGTACACCTCTATCAAGTCTCCTTTCATCCTTAGAGTCATAGAGATGTACAGCATGGAAACAGACCCTTCGGTCCAACCCGTCCATGCCAACCAGATATCCCAACCCAAACTAGTCTCACCTGCCAGCACCCAGCCCATATCCCTCCAAACCCTTCCTATTCATACACCCATCCAAAAGCCTTTTAAATGTCGCAATTGTACCAGCCTCCACCACTTCCTCTGCTTGCTGAGCTGAAAGATTTGTCCTCAGATATTTCATCACCATACTAGGTAACATCTTCAGTGAGCCTGCGAATGAAGCACTGGTGGTGTAACCCGCTTTCTATTTATATGTTTGAGTTTCCTTGGGCTGGTTGTGTCATTTCCTGTGGTGATGTCATTTCCTGTTATTTTTTTCAGTGGGTAGTAAATGGGATCCAAGTCAATGTGTTTGTTGTAGAGTTCCGGTTGGAATGCTATGCTTTGAGGAATTCTCGTGCATGTCTCTGTTTGGCTTGTCCTAAGATGGATGTGTTGTCCCAATCGAAGTAGTGTCCTTCCTTATCTGTATGTAGGATACTAATGAGAATGGGTTATGTCATTTTGTGGCTAGCTGATGTTCATGTATCCTGGTGGCTAGTTTTCTGCCTGTATCCTTACATACGGATGGGGTACATACCACTTCAACTGGGACAACGACTGGGTTTGAAAATGAACCTTCCAGCTCATCAAGCAAACCTGCAACCAGAACCTCAACCTGAGCTACATACTTTCTCAAAACTTGATTTATCAAGACTATTTCAGGAGGCAGAAACTTGCACGCAATGTGGCCTGATTGAGCTTTGTACCTTTACCTCATTTCTGTGTCTCTGTTTTGATCCAGGTTGCCGTACACAGGATATTTTGGAGGAGTTGTGGCATTCACAAAAGAGCAGTACTTAAAAATAAATGGTTTCTCCAACAATTACTGGGGTTGGGGGACTGAAGATGACGACACATACAAGAGTTAAAACTGGCAAAACAATGTTTGCTGATCTTCCAGGTGTGACTTACTCTTTAGATTTGAGTACAATCATCTCATTTTCACCTTCCTTTATTAACATGATAGATTTTGGATAGGTGAAACTCAGTCACAACAACTTTAAGAATTGCTGGTGTATTAACTTGGGAAGATTACAGAGTTTAGTGTGTTGTTTTATATCTCACAGCTTTAAAGGAATAAAACAGCGAACTGCGGATGCTGGAGATCTGAAGCAAAACCTGAAATTGCAGACGAGCTCGGATCTGATGAAGAGTCAGTGGACCCGAAGTGTTCGCTCTGGTTTCTCTCCTCGGATGCTGCCAGACTTGTTGTGTTTCACCAGCAGTTTCTGTTTCTGTTGTTTTTAAGGGACATGCTCATGATGTCATTATTATATCACTGCATACGCCAGTCTGCTCCACCATTCAATAAGGCTGTGTCTGATCTGATAATCCTCAACTCCACTTCCCTGCCTTGTCCCCTTGATTCCCTTCCTGATTAAAAATCTGTCTGTCTCAGCCTTGAAGATACTTGACGACCCAGGCTCTACAACCCTCTGCAGGACAGAAAACATTCCCTGAGAGAAAAAAATTCATCCTCATCTCTGGCTTAAGTTGATGACCACTTATATTGAGATTATGCCCTGTGGTTGTAGACTGTCTCACAGAGGAAGCAACCTCTCAACATCAACCCTGTTAAGCCCTGGCAAAATCTTATATGTTTCAATAAGGAGTTCTGTCATACATTCTAAACAAATGTGGGCGGCACGGTGGCACAGTGGTTAGCACTGCTGCCTCACAGCACCAGAGACCTGGGTTCAATTCCCGCCTCTGGCGACTGACTGTGTGGAGTTTGCACATTCTCCCCAGTTTGCGTGGGTTTCCTCCGGGTGCTCTGGTTTCCTCCCAGAGTCCAAAAATGTGCAGAATGGTGAATTGGCCATGCTAAATGGCCCATAGTGTTAGGTGAAGGGGTAAATGTAGGGGAATGGGTCTGGGTGAGTTGCGGGTCAGTGTGGACTTGTTGGGCCGAAGGGCCTGTTTCCACACTGTAAGCAATCTAATCTAATTAATTAGGACAGGCCCAACCTACTCAACTTCTCCTCTTGAGAAAATCCTTCCAAAACTGGTGTTATCCTAGTGAGCATGCTCTGCACTACATATTTTTCCAGTATATCTTTCCTTAGACAAGGGGTTCAACACTGTTCATAATATTCTAGATGTGGTCTAACTAGTGCCTTATATAGTTTTAGCAAGACCTCCGTATCTTTATATTCCATTCCCTTTGTCGAAAGGCCAACAGTCCTTTTGCCTTCCCTATTACCTACTGAACTTGGAGCTAGCTTTTTGTGATTCATGCACAAAGACTCTATCATCGTTCCTTTACCATCTTTTCTGCTAATCTGCATTCTCAGTCCACACCAGCCAACTCTTTGTTTATCACTGTCTAGTTAGCCTGATCTAAGTTTAGCACAATTGTTCCTAAAGTAAGTTTCGCATTCTCAAACTGAATCTTAATTCTACCTTCTTATGGGCACTATTTCCTCGGGAATCTTTTATCTGAGATCTTTAAATCAACCAGATCCAAAATATCCTGATTCCTAGTTGGATCCACGTACACTCTTCATGGCTACCTCTGCCAGTTTGATTTCTTCAATATACGTGAAGATTAAAATCACTCACGACTGATGTAATGTCTTATTTACATGCCCTTGTTATCTTCTAAGTTATTCTGTAGCGTACAGAATAGCTGCTATTATGGGGCCTGTAGTCTACGCCGACCAATAAATTCTTCCCTTGTTATTTTTTAGTTCCACTCATTTTGGATCTGCTAATCCAGATAATTTCTTATGATTGTATTTAAACAAAGCTACCCCACCTCTTCCAGCTTGTAGTTTTGAAATAAACCTGCATTTTTAGATCCTAGATTTGATTTCCTTGAAACTGTCTTTGTAATCGCAGCAAGAACATACCCATTACTTGATACTTGTGTCGTTAATTCATTTATATATTCTTTAGAATGTAATGCACATTTAAGAGCAATCAATTTTGCTGTCTCACCATATTCCCCATTGACCCTATTTACTGCTTTCTTAAAAGCTTGTACACTCTATCCCTTCCTATTGCATTCTGGGTGTTGTTATCTTAGTTATTCTGCAATGCTACCATATCTTTATGCTTTGTAAGCTGGGGATGTCCCTTCTCAAACACACAATACCCCCTCTAATTAGTGTGAACACCTCTACTTTGTCCCTAAAGCATTCCAGTGACCTGTTGTTAACTGTATTCTAAGGTGCCAGACTCCAGGCCAAAATAATAAAAATAACCAGTGATTAAGGAAGTGTGAAAACACAACATTTGTGGCTCATGGAAGAGAGAACTCTTTCAGTAGAGTCACCGGACTCGAAACATTAACTCTGCTTTCTCTCTACAGATACTGCCAGATCTGCTGAGCTTCTCTAGCAGTTTCTGTTTTTTCTTCAGATCTCCAGCATCTACAATTCTCTGTTTTTGTTTCTTTCAAACTTCCTATTTGCTAGTTTGTTAAATGATAAACGTTCCAGTTATAGAGTCACAAAGTTGTACAGCACTGAAATAGCGTGTCCATGTTTAATTTTAAATTAATCTAGTCCCATTTGCCAGTATCTGGCCTTTTCTATCCAGGTGCCTACCTAGATGCCCCCCAAACGTTGTAATTGTACAGGCGTCTGTCAGCTCGGTCCACACATGCACCACCCTCCGCATGAGAAAAGTCCCCCCCAAATCCTTCTCCTCTCTCCCCAAACCCGTGCCCCCACCCCAGGGAAAAAAACACTGTCCACCCATCCCATCCATACCCCTCATGATTCTACAAACCTCTGCAAGGTCACCCCCTAGCCCCCGACGTCCCAGGGAAAACAAACCCAGCCTATTCAGCCTCCCCTATAGCTCAAACCCTCCAACCCTGGCAACATCCTATAAACCCTTTCTGAATCTTTTCAAGTTTAGCAACATCTGTCCAACAGCAGCGAGACCAGAATTGGACGCAGTTTTACAAAAGTAGCCTTACCTAGTTCCCATTTGTTAGATTTTACGAAGGTCATTCAAGCTGGAACAGGTTGGATGATTCAGTAAGCCTGTTCTGCATTCAGTTAGATCATGGCTGATCACAGATTATATGTAATCTCCACACTTTCTTATTTTATCCCCAAATTCCTCCATGCTTGTAGTCTCCAATAAAGGATCCTTTAGATACAACCAGCGAAACTAACATCATTTACAAAATATCATGCAAGAACTGTGGAAAACAAAATACATTGGACAAGCAAGCAGGAAACTTGCCACCAGAATACATGAACACCAACTGGTCACAAAAAGACATGACCCACTATCACCAGTTTCTATACATACAGACAAAGAAGGATACCACATTAGCTAGGACAACACACACACATGCACGCATTCTAACCAGAATTCCATCAATTATCGCATCGATTTAGATCCCATCTACCTTCGCTTGGAAAAAAAGAACCGGAAATGACATCACCCACCTTAAGAAACCAAGCCCTGTAAATAGAGAGGCGGGACATACCACCAGCACTTCACCAGAGACTCTCGCTGGTGATGCTCCCTAGCCATGGTGACGAAACATCTGAAAACAAACCTTCAAGCTCAGCGAGCTAACTTACATACTTATCATCAGCCTGAGCTACAAATCTTCTCAAAAATTGCTATGGATCTCAGTCTTGGCTGTACACAATTTAGTGAGCACCAGTCTGTCTTGAATCCAAACTACAAAACAGAATGCTACAAAAATGGGATTTGTTGGTGGTGTTATTGAAATGAGGAGTTAAATAATGCTTATCAGACCTTGTACTGAGAAAGTATCTTTGTTCTATATCTCATAGAGTAACACTGAGCGACTGAGTCAGTTGATCGATCTGATCGCAACGTTCTTTGCTCCAGTGAGACACCCCTAGCACCCTCAAACTGTCCTCATGAGATCTGCCCTCCAGTCTCTGTAGCATCCTGGTAAATCTCCTCTACACCCTCTCCAAAGCTTCCACATCATTCCTGTAATGAGGTGACCAGAACTGAATACCATATTCTCAGTGTGGTCTAACCAGCGCTCTACGGAGCTGTAGCATAACCTCACAGCTCTGAAACTTGATCCCCCGGTGAATGAAAGCCAACACACCATATGCATTCTTAACAACCTATCAGCGTGGGTAGAAACTTTAAGGCATGTATGGACCTGGACACCAGTATCCCTCTGTTCCTCCACACTGTCAAGAGTCCTGCCTTTAACCCTGTGTTCTGCATTCAAATTAGACCTTCTAGGCCAAAAACTCACTCGTGATTCTTTATTAATCATCCTGAACTCCTCAATTAGATTGCAGTCAGTGCTTCACTCTTGTGTATCTGATATTCTGTATCTTAAACCACTGCAGTTCGCCTCTGACTCGAGTCTTGAACTCCCTCTGGAATATCTGTAATTCTACTTAAAAGCCACCCGTCATCCTGTAGATTAAATTCTAGTTTGTAACTCACAACCAGTATCTATTATTCCACCTGTCAACCACGCTGAACTGCCTCAATTTGGTTCCAATCTGTAACACACTCCTGGCTATCTGTGACTCCAGCCATAAATCCCCCAAACCGCTCGATGAGATTCTGTGCATTAACTAACTCTTGATGGTCTGTTCTGAAATCAAGAAATGCTGGAAATCAGGCAGCATCCATAAAGAGATAGAAAGCTAACATTTCGAGTCGAGATGCCTCTTGATCAGAGCTAATGTGAAGAGTGGATCATGCAGGTTTTATACAGTAGTGTGGGGCTGGGGTGCTGTGGGAGGAAGGGTGTTAAAAATGCAGATTAAGTGATCAGAATCTGAGAATGGTGGAACAATGGTGTGTCTAACTTCCAAACTTGAAAGAACAAATGATCCCGGGGTGGAAGAGAGGGCACAGTGACAGAGAATGTAACAACTAAAGCTAAAAGGAAGGTCAGGAATGGGAGTGGGTTCACACTGAGGGTGTTGAACTCAGTATTAAATCCAGATGGTTGTAAAATGCCTAATCTGTAGGTGAGATGTTGTTCCTCCAGATTGCGCTGTAGTTTGCTGGAGCATTACACCCACTATCACATGTATGCTGCCCCCTCTCTACTTCGCGTTAGCTTGCTCTCTCTCCATGCAGGCTGCCTGACCAACTGTGATCTCCAGCTGTTTTTTGTTTCCTGTTCCTGTGGAACATGAACAGTGTGACCAGGGAAGCTGAACGCAGCGTCAGTGATACTGAGTCTCAGCAGATCCCAGAGACTGGGTCAGAGCTGTCTGCACCAGGGAGGGAGAGACAAGCAGCTAGAGGCCCCGGGGGGAGCACGATCAATTATTGAAGACCGTGGGTCAGTGAGCTGGAATTTGCTCTCTCTCTGTCTCCAGAGATACTTTTTGTGATGCTGAGGATTTATAGCATTTTCACTTTCAGATTTCCCAGTGCCACACATTTTTTGTCACTGTTGTTGGGATTGCTCCCAGAACCCAGTCTTGATTTATTGGCGGCCATTTGAAAAGCTGCTTTCCATCGGGTGTTGGATGTAGAAGCCTGTCCCTGGCTTCCTGCACAGGTCAGTTTTTTTTAGATTCGATTCCCTACAGTGCAGAAACAGGCCCTTTGGCCCAACAAGACCAAAACGACCCTCCAAAGAGCAACCCACCCCCTACATTTACCACTGACTAATCCACCTAACACTACGGGCAATTTAGCATGGCCAGTTCACTTAACCTGCACATCTTTGGCTGTGGGAGGAAACCGGAGCACCCGGAAGAAACCCACGCAGATACAGGGAGAATGTGCAAACTCCCCACGAACAGTTGCCAGAGGCAGGAATTGAACACGGGTCTCTGGCACTGTGAGGCAGCAGTGCTAACCACTGAGCCACCATCCTGTTTTTGTTTTTTTATCTCCATGGAGTGGAGAGTGAGGGGAAGCTGTTGGGTTTAACCCCCAGTACTGCTGAGACTGACTGGCTCCAAAAACTTCCAATGGGAGGCTGTCATGAGATGTATTCCCTGGGGTTAGTTGTGAAACTGAAAGGGTCAATTCAAAGTTCAGGAATTTGTCTCAGGAGGAGACTAACATAGACTGTGTTTGCAAGGACTGCATATGTAAAACTCTGGATGGGGAGGGGGAGTGCATGAAGAATTTCCACAAAGTTCCCCTCATCCTGATGGCCACATTTGTGTATGGCTGCATCGAGCTGTGTGTATACCCTCAGTACCCTAACACCAAGTGTCATGTGGACTGAGGCTCTATCTGGAGGAGAAAGTGAGGACTGCAGATGCTGGAGATCAGAGCTGAAAATGTGTTGCTGGAAAAACACAGCAGGTCAGGCAGCATCCAAGGAACAGGAGAATCGACGTTTCAGGCATCAGCCCTTCTTCAGGAATGAGGAAAGTGTGTCCAGCAGGCTAAGATAAAAGGTAGGGAGGAGGAACTTGGGGGAGGGGCGTTGGAAATGCGATAGGTGGAAGGAGGTCAAGGCTGGAGTGGGGTGGGGGCAGAGAGGTCAAGAAGAAGATTGCAGGTTAGGAAGGCGGTGCTGAGTTCATGGGATTTGACTGAGACAAGGTGGGGTGAGGGGAAATGAGGAACCTGGAGAAATCTGAGTTCATCCCTTGTGGTTGGAGGGTTCCCAGGCGGAAGATGAGACGCTCTTCCTCCAACTGTCGTGTTGCCATGGTCTGGCAATGGAGGAGTCCAAGGACCTGCATGCCCTTGGTGGAGTGGGAGGGGGAGTTGAAGTGTTGGTTACAGGGTGGTTGGGTTGGTTGGTCCGGGTGTCCCAGAGGTGTTCTCTGAAACGTTCCGCAAGTAGGCGGCCTGTCCCCCCAATATAGAGGAGCCACATCGAGTGCAGCGGATGCAATAGATAATGTGTGTGGAGGTGCAGGTGAATTTGTGGCGGATATGGAAGTGTCCCTTGGGGCCTTGGAGGGAAGAAAGGGGGGAGGTGTGGGCGCAAGTTTTGCATTTCTTGCGGTTGCAGGGGATGGTGCAGGGAGTGGAGGTTGGGTTGGTGGGGGGTGTGGACCTGACGAGGGAGTCACGGAGGGAGTGGTCTTTTCGGAACACTGAGAGGGGAGGGGAGGGAAATATATCCCTGGTGGTGGGGTCCTTTTGGAGGTGGCGGAAATGACAGCGGATGATACGTTGGACATGGAGGTTGGTGGGGTGGTAGGTGAGGACCAGTGGGGTTCTGTCCTGGTGGCGGTTGGAGGGGCGGGGCTCAAGGGCGGAGGGGCAGGAAGTGGAAGAGATGCGGTGGAGGGCATCGTCAACTACGTCTGGGGGGAAATTGCGGTCCTTGAAGAAGGAGGCCATCTGGGTGGTACGGTTTTGGAACTGGTCCTCCTGGGAGCAGATGCGGCGGAGACGAAGGAATTGGGAATATGGGATGGCGTTTTTACAGGGGGCAGGGTGGGAGGAGGTGTAGTCTAGGTAGCTGTGGGAATCGGTTGGTTTCTAATAAATATCCGTGTCGATTCGGTCACCCGAGATGGAAATGGAAAGGTCTAGGAAGGGGAGGGAGGAGTCTGAGACGGTCCAGATGAATTTGAGGTCGGGGTGGAAAGTGTTGGTAAAGTGAATGAACTGTTCAACCTCCTCGTGGGAGCACGAGGCAGCACCGATACAATCATCGATGTAGCGGAGGAAAAGGTAGGGGGTGGTGCCAGTGTAGCTGCGGAAGATGGACTGTTCCACATATCTGACGAAGAGGCAGGCATAGCTGGGGCTCATGCGGGTGCCCATGGCTACTCCTTTGGTTTGGAGGAAGTGGGAGGATTGGAAAGAGAAGTTGTTCAGGGTGTGGATCCTGTCACATGGTTTTTGAGCAGGCTCTCAAAGCAATTTGACAGAATATCTCATCACCAAACCTTTCTGAAAAGCAGGAGAAAATGAGGACTGCAGATGCTGGAGATCAGAGTCGAGAGTATGGTGCTGGAAAAGCACAGTGGGTCAGGCAGCATCCGAGGGGCAGGAGAATCTAGATTATGCCTGATCTGCTGTGTTTTTCCAGCACCACACTCTTTTTCTAACAGGCACCAAGCCATCGTTTTGGCTGGTGGTGTGAAGGACACTATCTGTGAGATTCTTTATATCTGCCTGGTCAATCTGTGTTACCACAAGCTGCTCTTGATTGATGAGACTGTCACACATCTCCCTCTGAGATGAGCTTTCGCAAAAGAAATCTGAAGAGAGATGTCATGGATTTGTCGACATTTGTCCCGAGCAGCTCCGTGACACAGGACTCTGTGCTCTGTGGTGTGTTCCCTCAGATACATGTAAACAGGCCCCAGTACCCAACATTGTTCAGAAATGCAGTTATAGATTCATTGTAACTACCAAGAGGTCAAGCCCCAGTGTCATTTTCTTCTTTGTCTGCAAAACCTGTTGAGATCTGAACTTCTTTCGTAACTTATGTACGTAAAGATTTGCTTTTTTTGTACAAAGTATATTTTTGCAAATAGAAATTCTCAACAACAGTTCTAAATCAATTGACATTTAATTTTATTACTGGGACACGAGCAAGGTGAGAGAGAGCAGCATTCACAGCTGCGCTGCTGTGAGAGTTCTCCCACAGCACTGTTCATTGAGGATTGACAGGATTGTCAGACAGCAGCTGTCAAGAAACAGCAACATGTGTCCACAAGAGGGCAGTGTGTGTCTGGGAGGGGATTCTACACGTGATTTTCCCCCCATACCCAGTGATCTTGACCTTCTTGGGAGAGGATCTGTCACTGTTATTCCTGTGATGTGGAGAGAGGAAGCAGTCTTATTGAGTATTCCACTGCTCTCACTGTCTTTTCCCATTGAGGGCCCAGGTTCCCCTGCCCTGACGGACATTCGTGAACTAGTTGAATTTTTATGACAGTCCAATCAGTTTTCATGATCACTATTTCTGAGAGTCTTTCACACAAATTACCAAATTCAATTAACTCCATTTCACGTCCTCCTTTACCCTTAAATAGTTCTCTTTCTCATACTCACCTTTTCTTTATTTAAATTTGATTTCCAGAGAATGAGAGAGGTATGTTTATCAACAAGGATTCCAAACAGACATCCCATCAAGATCTGAGAGTGAGACAATTCATCAGGATTTCAACGTTTGCCTATTTTGGGGTTGGAAAGGAATTCAAACATCAGTGTGACTGGAAATGCACCGAGACACAGACACCCAATGAGTGTCCCAGTGAACTGACTGTGGACAGGTCTTAGAACATAGAACATAGAAAATTACAGCGCAGTACAGGCCCTTCGGCCCTCGATGTTGCGCCGACCGAAGCTTACCTAACCTACACTAGCCCAATAACCTCCATATGCTTGTCCAATGCCCGCTTAAATGACCATAAAGAGGGAGAGTCCACCACTGCTACTGGCAGGGCATTCCATGAACTCACAACCCGCTGAGTAAAGAATCTACCCCTAACATCTGTCCTATATCTACCACCCCTTAATTTAAAGCTGTGTCCCCTCGTAACATCTGACTTCATTAGCGGAAAAAGGTTCTCACTGTCAACCCTATCTAAAGCCCTAATCATCTTGTACACCTCTATCAAATCTCCCCTAAACCTTCTTTTCTCCAATGAGAAAAGCCCCAAGTGCCTAAGCCTTTCCTCATACGATCTTCCTACCATACCAGGCAACATCCTGGTAAACCTCCTCTGCACTCGTTCCAATGCCTCCACATCCTTCCTATAGTATGGCGACCAAAACTGCACACAATACTCCAGATGAAGCCGCACCAGAGTCTTATACAACTGCAACATGACCTCAGGACTCCGGAACTCAATTCCTCTACCAATAAAGCCCAGTACACCATATGCCTTCTTCACCGCACTATTTACCTGGGTGGCAACTTTCAAAGATCTGTGTACATGGACACCAAGATCCCTCTGCTCATCCACACTACTAAGTAGTCTACCATTAGCGCAGTAATCCATCTTCTTGTTACTCCTACCAAAGTGAATGACTTCACACTTAGCTACATTGAATTCCATTTGCCACCTTACTGCCCAGCTCTGCAACTTATCTATATCTCGCTGTAACCTGCCACATCCTTCTTCGCTATCCACAACTCCACCGACTTTCGTGTCATCCGCAAACTTGCTCACCCAGCCTTCAAGCCCCTCCTCCAGGTCATTTATAAAAATGACAAACAGCAATGGTCCCAAAACAGATCCTTGTGGAAAACCGCTAGTAACTGCGCTCCAAGATGAACCTATACCATCAACTACTACGCTCTGTCTCCTTCCAGCCAGCCAATTCCTAATCCAAACCTCTAATGCACCCTCAATGCCATACCTCCGTAGTTTTTGCATTAGCCTGCCATGGGGTACCTTATCGAACGCCTTGCTAAAATCCATATACACCACATCTACTGCTTTACCCTCGTCCATTTCCTTGGTCACCTTCTCAAAGAATTCAAGAAGGTTTGTGAGGCACGACCTGCCCTTCACAAAACCATGCTGACTATCCTTGATCACATTATTCCTATCCAGATGTTCATAAATCCTATCCCTTACAATTCTCTCTAAGACTTTGCCCACAACAGAAGTGAGACTCACTGGCCTATAGTTACTCGGGCTAGCCCTGCTCCCCTTCTTGAACAAGGGGACCACATTCGCTATCCTCCGGTCTTCTGGCACTATTCCCGTAGACAACGACGACATAAAAATCAAGGCCAATGGCTCCGCTATCTCCTCCCTAGCTTCCCAGAGAATCCTAGGATAAATGCCATCAGGCCCAGGGGACTTATCTATTTTCATCCTTTCCAGAATTTCCAACACCGCTTCCCTACATACCTCAAAGCCGTCCATTCTAATTAATTGTGACTCAGTATTCACATCGGCAACAATGTCCTGTTCCTGAGCGAATACTGACGAAAAGTATTGATTTAGTGTCTCACCAATCTCCTCCTCTTGACCCAGTTCCACAGCCTGACTAACATCACAACATTCACGGTGGGCAGAAACTGTATCCTTGTCCTGTGTATGGCTGAGGAGTCAGCTGGTCCTCCCATATGGAGAGGTATGAGGACCCCTGCTCCATGGAGTAACAATAGAAATATAGTGACTGCTAAGTCTTTCAAATACCCATACCTACTGGAAATTCATCAACACAGTCACACTGGAGAGAGGATGTACACTGGCTCTGTGTGTGGTAAGGGATTTACTCACTCATCTGACTATCTGAGACATGAACTCACTCACACCGGGGAGAGTGCCCTGATTGTGAAAAAGGATTCAGTGACTCATTCAGTGGCACACCAGCAAGTTCACACTGGGGAGAAACCATTTGCTGCTCTGAGTGAGGCAGGGCATTCTCCCAGTTTTCCCGCCTCAGGGCACACCAACTAGTTCACACTAATGAGAGAGCTTTCAAATGTTCACACTCTGTGAACAGCTGTAAAAGCAGATGTGCAGTGCTCATGTGCCAATGCATTCACACTGGGGGAGAGGTCATTCCCCTGCTCTGCTTGTAGGAAATGATTTGTTCCTTTAAAAACCCCGTGAGACACCAGCCAATACGCACTGGGGCGAAAGGATTGGAACAGTGATTGGAACAGATTCTACTTCTGTTCTGAGGTAGCTTTTTAAAAAGTCAGCATTTTTTCCCTGATGTTCTCCCCGATATCTCGACATATGAATTTCAAGGTTCCATCTGTTTTGCTCACTGCTGTCTTATTGTATCCTGCCATCTGTATGGGTCCCTCTGTCTCAGCCAGAAGATCTGGTTTCAAATCCCACCTGCTATGGAGCTGTGCCAGAGGTGTGTGAATTTTTTGTTAGTTCTTAATCGATGATTGAACCATATCCATTGGGGTCTGTTTCCACTGAAGATAATGAACTCCAGCTCAGTTAAAGGGACCATCGAGGGAAGGGGGTGTGTGGTGGGGAATGGAATAATAAACTCATTAATTTATATACTAAGTCTGTACAATCACCATTCGTGTAAAATTGATTGATTCATTTATAGAATTCTCAAACACATAAAAAGTAAGTTTGCTGACTTGTTCGTTTCAGTTCCACGCATACCTTGTGTTGATCTGTGTGAAAATCCTGTGGTCTCTCCTGAAATAAATTTGTGTCAATTAGTTGTGAAGCCTGTGTTCCGTTGTCTAAATGAATGTGTGTTATGGCTGCTGCTGGTTTGAAACTGCAGCTCAGTCTCTGTGTAGATATCAAGTCTGGGCCAGTGTGTGAGGTGAGGAAGTGGAGAAGGAGAGAGACAGGCAGAAGCAGGTTAAAGTAGTAAGCTGCTATTTTCTCGCATATCAAAAATGCCTCTTGGATTGCTCCATATATGGAGGAACTGTGCTCCAGGTACAGAGCTGGAAGCTGACTGGAAAAGCTGGGATTTGGACAGAAAATGGTCTTGGTGACAGACCTGATTTTTTTTTTAAAGTAGGTTCTGGCAGCCACAGTTTGTTCCGCTACTCACCTTGTGCTGCAGACCACTAGGTGAGTAGCAGAGAGCTTATCTCTGTCTCTGTGTGTGAGAAAGAGAGTGGGTACTATTGGGGTCTTTTGTTCTTTTAACCTCCACCTACTGCATCCCCCGCCCAATTCTTGAATCATTCAGACTGATACAAACTCCAGGTACAGAGTCTGTCCCTCATGAGAGCAAAGGAGTGTGAAAAACTATCAAGGAAGTTCGGACCACTGGAATGGTAAGTATCCCCTCCTCAGTCTCTCCATGACTCTCAATAACTTCTGTTTGTCTCTTTCTTCTTTTTCCCTTTCCTCACTCTGTTTCTGCCTGACCCTCTTTCTCCACCCCTCTGTCTCCCTTTCAGGATACGTCTCTCTGTCAACCCCTCTCTTGGACTCTGTGTCTCTCTCTAGATCTCTCTGCTTTTCTTTCTGTCTCTCTCTCTTTCTCTCTAACTGTCCTTCATTCTATCTCTTACATTCTGTCTCTTTCTCTCTGTTTCTTTCCTTTTTCTGTATTTCTGACTTACCTCTTTTTACATTTTTTCTTTTGCTGTCTCTTTTGACTTCCGTCTTTTCTGCCCCTCCTCCCCAGTCTCTCTGACTCATTTTTTGCCCCATCTCTATTTTTTGCCTGGTGTCTATTCAGACCCTCCCCCCCCCCCCCCAGGTTTTGCAGCCCCTCCACAACTTACGCACCCTGAACATTTTTCTGATCTTCCTCCCAAGTTTTGTGCTCCTACCAAATTTTGCAACATTCCCAACATTGCTCCTTTGCTCAAAATGTGTGCCCCAAATTTTTTCCACACCTCTAAGTTTGGTGCCTCCCCCAGTTTCTGTGGCCCCTTTCAATTTGCTTGCCCCTCCCAATAATGTAGACTCCCCACATTTTGCATCCCCCATTATTCATCCCAGTAAAATTATGCTCCCCCCTCAGATATTTCATTCCCCAATGTTTTGAAGTGCAGCCCCCAAACTTTCTCCTCCCCAAATGTTGTGCTCAACCCAGCATGTTTTCAACTGTCCACAACTGAACAACCCCTGATGTTGCAGTGTCCTGAGTCCAATTTTGCATCCCCCAATTTTTCTGTGTCACCCACATTGAGCACCCTTCCCTAAGTTTTGCACACCCAAAGTTTTGTGCCCCTTGCCAAATATTGCACCTCCAAATGTTCCTCCTCCAAGCTCTTTCACTCCCTGATTTGCAGTATCCCCCAAAAATCATACAGCCCTCCACAACATCCTCGCACCAATTTTCTGCCTTCCATTCGTGACTCACCCTCGGTTTTGTGGCTCTTCCTCAAATTAACATTGCAAATGTTGCATCTGCCCCAATTTTGCACCCTTCAATAATTTTCTCTCTCACACAATTTGTAGTCCCCTCAATAGTCTGCAAGCCCTGAAGTTCTTCCTATTTTTATGCCTACAAAAATTGCACCTCCACAAATATTTCTCCCCCACCTCAGACCTTTTTAGCCCAAAATTCTTACAACACCACTCTTAGAAATACGGCACTCACCCTTCCAATTTTTTTTAGAATTCCTACAGTGTGGAAACAAGCCCTTCAGCCCAACAAGTCCACACCAACCCTCTGAAGAGTAACAGACTCATTTTCCCAAACCTATATTTACTCCTCACTAATACATCTAACACACACATCCCTGAGCACTATGGGCAATTTAGTGTGGCCCGTGTACCTAACCTGCACATCTTTGGATTGTGGAAGCACCTGGAAGAAACCCACTCAAACACGGGGAGAATGTGCAAACTCCATACAGGCAGTCGCCCGAGGCCTGAGTCAAACCCAGGTCCCTGGCGCACTGAGGCAGTAGTGCTAACCACTGAGTCACTGTGCTGCTCCAATTTTTGAACTCTGTAAATTGTTCCTTCTCCATTTTCATGCCTGTTCCCAATGTACACCCACCTCCCATTTTGAACAGCCACTCTCCCATTTTGAACAGCCACTCTCCCATTTTGAACAGCCACTCTCCCATTTTGAACAGCCACTCTCCCATTTTGAGCACACACTATTTTTGACCCCCACCAATTACATGCCCCCAAACTTTGCAATTCTCTCCCCCAGAGTCTGGAGTAGTTTTGTCATTGAGTATGTGGAAAGTGGTCATTGAAAAGTTTCTAAATTCCAATGATAGTGATCTGGAGACCATCTGGGAGAAGCCATTACAGTGGAGGAACAGTGATTGTATCAAATGGTACAGCAGGCCCGCTGGGCCGAGTGGCTACTGCCTGGGCTGAATACAATGTTTAAGATTTGATCGGATCATGAGATGGTGATTTTTTTTAAAAGCAATATCCCAACCTCAAGTTGGGAATCTCCGTAATGAACATGGATTTCTGCCTGACCTAACTAGTTATGAGGGCATTTTTCTCATTTACTGATGACACACTGTAGAAAACTTCTGAAGGCTGTAAAAAAGATCAGAATCGGGAAACAAATGTGAGAGTTTCCTCTGAGAATAAATGTGGAAACCTTTCTGGCAAAATGTGATAACTACTGACTAAGTGAAACTGTTGATGGGTTGTCAATACAGATTGTTCATACTAAAATTTGTGAATGGATTTTAAAGATTGTCCTGCTGTCTGCTCAACTGCATCCATCTCATGGATGTGTTCCAGCTTACTCTGGAGCTCACACAATTAATTTTCTCTTCTTGTCCTTCTGTGTAAAGCCTATTGATGATGTATTTGTAATCCCCATTTCGGTCTTCTCCAATCCCTGGCCTCCATCGCCCCCTGCTGTTTCTTCTCTCAAACTATCAGTGATTTCCTGGAGTATGTCACTGGCACTGCCCACTCCTGGCCTCACTCACAAACTTCTTCATCTGGCTTTACCTCGGGATTGATTTTCAAGCCAATGACTTCCACCACTCTGATCCCAGACAACTTACGGGATTTACATCTGCGAGTCACAGACACCCCAAAAACAAAACAGTCAACTCATCCTGTTTAAGAAAGGTGGTAAGGACAAGCCAGGGAACAATAGACCAGTGAGCCTGAGGGACAGGATATACATGTATTTGGAAAGGCAAGGACTGATTAGGTATATCACTCACGCTGCCCCCAGGTCATCTCTGCCCCCACGTCCATCTCCGCCCCCATGATCAACTCCGCCCCCATTCCCAGCTTCAGCCCCACACCAGGTACCAGTTCCCAGGTCCTAGCTCCCAGCCCTGCTGTATTTTCACTATCCCTCCAGACCTCCCCCTCTCTGAGGATGAACGATCAGTCCTCAGCAGAGGCCACACCTTCATCCCCCTTCGCTCCCGGATCAATGAGTTCGACACGCGGCTCGATATCGAGCATTTCTTCTGCCGCCTTCACCTTCACGCCTACTTTTTCAACCAGGACTCTCGCCCACCCTCTGACGACCCTTTCTCCCGCCTCCAACACACCCCATCCACCTGGACACCCCGTGCTGGCCTCTTACCCGCCCTCGAACTCTTCGTATCCAGCTGCTGCAACGATATTGACCACCTCAACCTGTCCACCCCTCTCACCCACCCAAACCTCTCACCCTCACAACACGTAGCCCTCCACTCCCTCCGCTCCAACCCCAACCTCACCATCAAACCGGGAAAAAGTGAGGACTGCAGAATCTGGAGATCAGAGCTGAAAAATGTGTTGCTGGAAAAGTGCAGCAGGTCAGGCAAGCCTGAAGAAGGGCTTATGCCCGAAACGTGGATTCTCCTGATACTTCGATGCTGCCTGACCTGCTGCGCTTTTCCAGCAACACATTTTTAAGCTCACCATCAAACCGGCAGACAAGGGTGGCGCAGTGGTAGTTTGGCGCACCAATCTTTACACCGCTGAAGCTAGACACCAACTCGCGGACACCTCCTCCTACTGCCCCCTTGACCATGACCCCATCTCACACCACCAAACCACCATCTCCCAGACCATCCATAACCTCATCACCTCAGGAGATCTCCTATCCACTGCCTCCAACCTCATAGTCCCACAACCCCGCACCGCCCGTTTCTACCTCCTGCCCAAAATCCACAAACCCGACTGCCCCGGCCGACCCATTTTCTCAGCCTGGTCCTGCCCCACCAAACTCATCTTTGCATACCTCGACACTGTCCTGTCCCCCTTAGTCCAAGAACTCCCCACCTACGTTCGGTACACCACCCACGCCCTCCACCTCCTCCATGATTTTCAGTTCCCCAGCCCCCAACGCCTTATCTTCACCATGGACATCCAGTCCCTGTACTCCTCCATCGCCCATCACAAAGGCCTCAAAGCCCTCTGCTTCTTCCTCTCCTGCCGACCCAACCAGTATCCTCTGTCACCCTCCTTCGACTGACTGAACTGGTCCTCACTCTGAACTACTTTTCTTTCCAATCCTCCAACTTCCTCCAAACCAAAGGAGTAGCCATGGGCACCCGCATGGGCCCCAGCTATGCCTGCCTCTTCGTCAGATATGTGGAACAGTCCATCTTTCGCAGCTACACTGGCACCACCCCCTACCTTTTCCTCCGCTACATCGATGATTGTATCGGTGCTACCTCGTGCTCCCATGAGGAGGTTGAACAGTTCATCCACTTTACTAACACCTTCCACCCCGACCTCCAATTTACCTGGACCATCTCAGACTCCTCCCTCCCCTTCCTAGACCTCTCTATTTCTACCTCGGGCGACCAACTCAACACAGACATTTACTATAAACTGACCGACTCCCACAGCTCCCTAGATTACACCTCCTCCCACCCTGCCCCCAGTAAAAACACCACCCCATATTCCCAATTCCTTCGCCTCCGCTTCATCTGCACCCAGGAGGACCGATTCCAAGACCGAACAACCCAGATGGCCTCCTTCTTAAAAGACCACAAATTCCCTTCAGACGTGGTTGACGATGCTCTCCACCGCATCTCCTCCACTTCCCGCTCCTCCGCCCTTGAACCCTGCCCCTCCAATCGCCACCAAGACAGAACCCCACTGGTCCTCACCTACCACCCCACCAACCTCCAGATATATCGTATCATCCTTCATCATTTCTGCCACCTCCAAACAGACCCCACCACCAAGGATATATTTCCCTCCCCATCCCTATCAGCGTTCCGGAAAGACCACTTCCTCCGCAACTCCCACGTCAGATCCACACCCCCCACTAACCCAACCTCCACTCCCAGCACCTTCCCCTGCAAATGCAAGAAATGCAAAAGTTGCGCCCACACCTCCCCCATCACTTCCTTCCAAGGCCCCAAGGGATCCTTCCATATCCGTCACAAATTCACCTGCACCTCCACATACATCATTTACTGCACCCAATGTGGCCTCCTATACATCGAAACGTTTCAGAGAACACCTCTGGGGCACCCACAACAACCAACCCAACTGCCCCGTGGCTGAACACTTTAATTCCCCCTCCCACTCCACCAAGGACATTCAGGTCCTTGGCCTCCTCCATCACCAGACTATGGCAACACGATGCCTGGAGGAAGAGCGCCTCATCTTCTGCCTAGGAACCCTCCAACCACAAGGGATGAATGCAGTTTTCTCCAGCTTTCTCATTTCCCCTCCCCCCACCTTATCTCAATCCCAACCCTCGGACTCAGCACCGCCTTTTTCACCTACAATCTTCTTCCCGACCTCTCCGCCCCCACCCCCTCTCCGGCCTATCACCCTCACCTTAACCTCCTTCCACCTATTGCATTCCCAACGCCCCTCCCCCAAGTCCCTCCGCCCTACCTTTTATCTTCGCCTGCTTGGCACACCCTCCTCATTCCTGAAGAAGGGCTTATGCCCGAAACGTCGATTCTTCTGCTCCTTGGATGCTGCCTGACCTGCTGCACTTTTCCAGCAACACATTTTTCAGCTCTGATCTCCAGTATCTGCAGTCCTCACTTTCTCCATATCTCACTTTATACAAACATAGATAATAGGAGCCTGAGGCGACTGTTTGATCCCTTGAGCCGTGATTCAATATGATCATGGCTGATCATCGAGCTCAATACATTAAATCCACCCTTCCCCAATCTCCCTTGAACCACATGATCTATATCTATTTCCTTCTTTAAAACACACTGTTTGGCCTCAACTGCTTTCTGTGGTGTGAATTCCACAGGCTCACCACTCTCTGGGTGAAGACACTTCTCCTCATCTCAGCTCTAAAAGATTTACCCCTAAATCTTAAACTGTGTCCCATGGCTCTCGACATGCCCCCATCAGGAATATCCTTCTTACATTTAACCTGGCTGGCCCCAGCAGAATTTTATAGGTTTCTATGAGATCCCTCATTCTAAATTCCGATGAATACAATCCTTACCTCAATCTCTCCTCATGTGTCAATCCTGTCATCTCAGGATTCAATCTGGTAAATCTTCACTGCACTCCCTCGATCGCAAGAACATTCTTTCCCAAACAAGGATACCAAAACTGCACCCGGTATTTCAGATGTGGCCTCACCAATGCCCTGTTTAATCACAGTGAGACATGTTATTCCTTTCCTCTTGCTATGAACGCCAACATGTAGTTAGCCTTCTTCACTGCCGACTGCACCAACACACTTCCTTTCAGTGACTGATGCACAAAAACACCCTTCTCCCAATTTACAGCCATTAAAATAACCTGCCTTTCTGGTTTTGTTACCAAAGTGGAAAACTTCACATTTACCCACACAAAACTGTATCTGTCACGCAAATTGCCCACTAACGCAGCCAATCCAATTAGCTTTACATCCTCCTCAAAACTGACCATTTAACATACCTTTGTGTTATCTGCAAATTTTGAAACATTACATTTTGATCTGTTATCTGCATTGTTGACATATCTTGTGAATAGCTGGGGTCCCAGTCCCAATCTCTGCAGTACTCCAGTCATTAGTCATCACAAAACATTGATCTAATCCTCCCTCACTCACATACAGAATGGCAGATGTTAGTCTTGATTTTCAAAACTGACTGTATGGAGATTCAATTAGCAATTGTGATTCACCAAATTATAAAAGCACAGAAACAGGCCAGTTGGCCCATTGTGTCCAAGCTTTCTGACCATGTGCCATTCTCTTACATTGTTAATCATCAATTAATCATCGAGTGCCCTTGATTTACTCTGCCAAAACCACTGTTCCATGTAATGTCTTCCAGATCTAATTACTCGCTGAGTGAAGTTTCTTTCTCACATCCATTTCCTTCTCTTGCAATGTATTTGCAATCGACCCTCTTATTCTCAATGCTTCTACTACTGGGAGGGATTTGGTTGAGCCCAGTCGTCTGGGTCAATGGTTTGCAGAGCAGTGTGATGTCAACAGTGGGTTTAATACCCATTGCCAGTTTCAGGTTCCCATGAAGGGCTTTCCTTCTCAACCTCTTCCCTTGCCTGAGGTTTGCTGACCCTCAGATTAAATCATCACCAGTTGCTTCTCTCTCAAATGAGGAAGCAGCCCCTTATGGTCTGGTAAGACTATGGCACCATGACATACTAGTCAGCATGGTGTCACATTATCTACTCTGGGTAGGCTGTGCATGATTTTGAAAACTTCTTTCAAATCTTCTGCCAGCCTTCTCCAATCTAACTTTCTGACTGAAATTTCTTCCAGCTGGAACCATTTATGTGAAGGTGGTTTCTCCAAACCACCCAGTACTCCTTCTATTCCTGCTCTTCAGCTGAAAGTAAATTAACCCAAGAACAGTCTCATGGTCCATTCTGGTGCCTGGGTCGCTTCACTCTGATAAACTAACTCCAGTTAAACACCAAGAAGAATGAAGCCGCTGTTACCAGTCCCTGCTCCAATTTTCATTCCTGATCTACTGCCTCGATCCCTCTCTCCTGTAACTCATTGTGATTCACAACTTGGTGCTGCATTTGATTCTGAGAGGAGTTGCTGATCTCAGACCAAAGAGAAAAGAACGTAGAAAAATACAGCACAGGAACAGGCCCTTCGGCCCTCCAAGCCTGCACCGATCTAGATCCTCTACCTAAACTTGTCACCTATTTTTTAAGGATCTGTATCCTCCTGCCCCTTGCCCATTCATGTATCTGTCTAGATACATCTTAAATGACGCTATCGTGCCTGACTCTACCAACTCTGCTGGCAATTTGGTTCCAGGAACCCACCACCTTCTGTGTAAAGAACATTCCACTGGTATTTCCCTTAAATGTTTCCACTCTTACTTTGAACTTGTGACCTCTATTAATTGAATCCCCCACTCTGGGAAAAAGCTTCTTGCTATCTACCATGTCCATACCTCTCATGATTTTGTAGACCTCAATCAGGTGCCCCCTCAACATTTGTCTTTCCAATGGAAATAATCCTAATCTACTCAACCTGTCTTCACAGCTAGCGTCCTCCATACTAGGCAGCATCCCAGTCAATCTCCTCTGCACCCTCTCCAAAGCATCCACATCCTTTCAGTAATGTGGCAAACAGAACTGTATGCTGTACTCTAAATGTGGCCAAACCAAAGTCTAATACAACTCTAACACGACCTGCCAACTCTTGTACTCAATACCCTGTCTGATGAAGGAAAGCATGCCGTGTGCCTTCTAGACCACTCTACTGATCTACGTTGCCATCTTCAGGATACAATGGACCTGAACACCCAGATCTCTCTGTACACCAATTTTCCCCTGGACTTTTCCATTTATCGCTCTTGAACTGGATCTTCCAAAATGCATCACCTCGCATTTTCCCAGATTGAACTCCATCTGCCATTTTTCTGCTCAATTCTCCAATCTATCTACATTCTGCTGCAATCTCTGACCGTCCCCTTCAGTATTTGCTACTCCACCAATCTTAGTGTCATCTGCAAACTTGCTAATCAGACCATCTACACTTTCTTCCAGATCATTTATGTAAATCATTAACAGCAGTGGTCCCAGCACAGAGCCTTGTGGAACACCACTGGTCACAGTTCTCCATTTTGAGAAACATGTTTCCACTACTACTCTTTGTCTCCTGTTGCCCAGCCAGTTCTCTATTCATCAGGCTAGTATACCCTGGACCCCATGTGACTTCACTTTCTCTATCAGCCTACCGTGGGTAGCCTTATCAAATACCTTACTGAAGTCAATGTCTTTGACATCTGCAGCCACTTAGATCAAATTTGTCACTTTCTCAATGAACTCTATTAAACTGGTAAGACATGACCTTCTTTGCACAAAACCATGTTGCCTATCATTCATCAACCCATTTTCTTTCAAAAGCATCCTATCCCTCAGTACATTCTCCAGCAGCTTACTTATCACTGACGTCAGGCTCACCAGTCAATAATTACCTGGATTACTCTTGCTACCCTTCTTAAAAAAAGGGGACAACATTAGCAATTATCCAGTCCTCCAGTACCTAACACATGTTCAAGGATGCTGCATAGATATCTATTAATGCTCAGCTATTTCCTCTTTCACTTCTCTCAGTAACCTGGGATAGACCCCATCCAGACCTGGGGACTTGTCCGCCTTAATGCCTTTTAGAATACCCAACATTTCCTCTCTCCTTATGCTGACTTGACCTAGAGTAATCAAACATCTATGCCAAACCTAAACATTCATCATGTCCCTCTCCTCGGTGAATACTGATGCAAAGTACTCATTAAGAATCTTACTCATTTTCTCTCACTCCACACATATCTTTCCTCCTTTGCCCTTGAGTAGGCCAACCCTTTCTCTTGTTACTCTCTTGATTGTTATATATGAATAAAATGCTTTGGGATTTTCCTTAACCTTGTTTGCTAAAGCTATTTCATGAGTTCTTTTAGCCCTCTTAATTCCATGTTTCAGATTGGTCCTCCTTTCCCAATATTCTTCCAAAGCTTTGTCTGTCTTCAGTCGTCTAGACCTTATGTATATTCCTTTTTTCTCTTAGCTAGACTCACAATTTCCCCTGTCATCCATAGTTCCCTAATCATGCCTTTTTTAATCCCTTGTTTTCACAGGGATATGTTTGCCATGCACTCCAATCAATCTTTCTTTAAAAGCCTGCCACATATCAAATGTGGATTTACCCTCAAACAGCTGTTCCCAAACTACATTCCCCAGCTCCTGTCGAATTTTGGTACGGTTGGCCTTCCCCAAATTTAGTTTTCTTCACTCTTGTCTTTGTCCATGAGTATTTTAAGACTCACAGAACTGTGATCAGTATTCCCTAAGTAATCCCCTATTGGAACTTCAACCACCTGGTTGAGCTTATTCCCCAACACCAGTTCCAGTATGGCCTCTTCCCAAGGTGGACTATTTACATACAGCTCTAAGAAAGCCCTGCTGGATGTTTGTACCGACACAGGGTAAACCTTTCTGCTAATTTCAACCAGACACGTAGAGAATCTCACCTCACGCCGTAACCTGTTACATTTCTGCTGCACGAATTTCTGATGGACAGGTACCTTTCAAAGAGCTATTCTGCAGGCAGTTGTTGGTGCTTGGCTGCTGTTTGCTGTTCTCCACAGCTGTTTGAAATACTCGATTTTATATACCCTAAGGCATCAGACCAGCTCATTGGTTTGATGTCATCCAAAACTGTAAAATACAAACTCGATTGGATTTTGGTATCTGGGGCAGAATTTAAACTGAATTTGAATTTGTTGTGTACAATGGCAATGCAGCTCCAGCTATTTGTTGCACAACCAAATGTTACATTTTTGAATTTTTCAGCACACTTTGTGCCAGCCAGAAGTTTCAGCTCCCTTAAAGGTACACTGTAGTACACGTCTACAACTTCATAACAATGCTCTTTACAAACTCTGCTACATCTAAACCTCGAACACTAATTAAATGCCAGTCAATATTGGGAAAAGTTAAAATCTCCTATCACCACCACCATATTACTCCTACATCTTTCTATAATCTGTTTACATATTTGTAACTCGATCTCACCCTCGCTGTTGGGAGGCCTATCGTACAGCCCCAACATTGTGACCGCACCATTCCTGTTTCTGAGCTCTGCCCAATTGCCTCACTGCACGGGTTCTGCATACTGCTCTCCTTCAACACAGCTGTGACATTTTCTCTGACGTTTCATGCAACTCTTTCTTTTACTCCCCTCTCTGTCCTGCCTGAATATCCTGGGATAGTTGCCAATCTTGCCCTTTCCTCAACCAAGTCTCAGGAATAGCAATAACATCATATCCCCAGGAACTAATCCAAACCCTAAGTTCATCTGTGCATTCTTTCATTTCTACTCTGACTAGTACATGGCACTGGTAGCAATCCTGAGATTACTACATCTTAGGTTCTACTTTTTAACTTGGCTCCTAACTCCCGAAATTCTGCTGGCAGGACCTCATTTGATTTTTAAAATCTATATCATTGATGCCCATATGCACCACTAAGAATCTGAAACCTGAATACAGGCTGAAGTAACTGGTTGTTGTCAGGGGAAACCACTTAACAGAGGCTCTTAATGACTTCAGCTTCAAGAGGGCTTCTCGATGCAAACATGGCAAAATGTCTCTGAGGCTGCAAACTGACAATTCTACTCAAGCTGCATAAAAAGACTTTTCAGTTACTAACTGCTAATTCTGCAATAGCTGCATAACTGACTAACCACAGTCTAGTCAATAGAGATTAGCAGACAATGTACCCTTTAAAACACAGAAATAACTTGACAAGATAAGACATTACTGGCCATTCTGAGAGACTTTCAGATGCAGGTGCAATGGCTCGATTAGTGAGATAAGGGTGGCCTGAGAGTTGGAAAATAAAGTTAGTTCCCAGGAAATATCATTGGACTAAATAGCTGTCAAATAAAGCAGTATCGTGTATTAATTGGTAATTGTTTGAACGTACTATGCGATATTGGCCTGCACCCTTCCTTAAGAAAGGTATAAAAATATCTTTGATTTAAGAATGTGCGCAGGCCCTCCGAGGAACGTGGAACTGCATAATCTCTGTATTTCTGGATACTCTGTGCCTGGCCATATGAAAAATAAAGAGTGAAGTCTAAACAGCCAGACTGATTGTGAATGTTTATTGACAGATCATGGAACCGAGAGGCACAGCTGGGGGTCCAGATCTTCATCTGGTGCTGTGACTCGGACTCGGTATGGATGGATTGTGAGAAGCGTTGTCAGAGCCTTGAGTCCTCTAGTATTGAGTGCAGAGGAATCGGCCGGCCAGACGTGAGTATTTTATTCCGTTTGGTTTTCCTAACATTCAAATCGCGGTTGACTCAACCCCTCACTGTCTATCGGAAAAGTCCAACACGAAAAGGATCGGTCTGGTAAGAATTTATTGTGAAAAAAAGGATTCCATTAACAGGTCAGGGACCTGCTGATCGGGCATCCAAAATAAAGTTGGGACTCTTAAAAAAGGAGTCAGAGACTCCCAGTAACAGGTTGGGGACCTGCAAATGGGGATCCGAGGTAGAGTCAGGGACTCTTATAAAAAGGAGTCCGGGAGTATTTCAAATGAGTTGGGGACTCAGATTGGGTCGAATTGATGTTATCTGAATTGAGTTCCAAACTGTTCTGTGAAAGACGAGATAAGCAAGTATTGTGATACATTGTAACAAGACTGCTGGTGGTTTTGGAAAGGTGAGAAGAGTTTGTGAAAGTCATTAGTTTTGTTGTTTGTTGTCGGGTTGTTGAATAGTGAAGGCCTGAAATCGGGACTATAAAAGGAAGGTTGTTTTAATATGGGTAATAATATAGATAAGACAGAAGATCTGTCTTCGTCATTGGTGAAACAATGTGAAAAGTATCCGGACAAGTCTGAAAGCCTGCAAACACTTTCAGGCCCTTAAATAAGACATTGGGTGATGAGCAGTGGCCACTGGACAGCCCTAAAGGTACTCAATTGGTTTAATCAACCCAACAACTGATTTGTCGCTGAAACCTAGGCTCAAAAATGAAAGAATTGATTGGATTGTGGCAGATAGTGGATCCTGCCACCAAATTTGGAATTGAATTGAATAATAATCATATCATGAAATCAACTGACCTCCTCAAAAATGAACGTTCTCGTGTCAAACGTCAACAGAAACAAAAATAAAAGTCCCCGTTGACTGATAAGCAAAAAGAACTGTGCAGTTTGATGGTTGGCCTTGATTTGGGTGCAGGAGACAACAAAAATTCAGATTTCAATGATTGGTGTTCCTAAATGCATCTTGCACCACCACCTCCCTACCCCCACCTAACCTGCAAGCGAATCTTAAATCAACCCCAGCTATTCCAGCCCCTGCCGCATCAACAAGTCAAGCACCCCCTGCCCTAACCCCTTTCGCACAGATTATTCAACCTCCTGTTTACCAAACTGTTATTGCATCTAATTCACAAATCCCTGTTGTTCCCCTGCCACCGGCCCCTGTCATTCTCCCACCTGGACTCACCCTTACTATCGCCGCATCTTCTCATGCTCCTCAGATTCCCATTGGTTCGGCAGCTGCAGCTCATCCTCGGACATATGTTGCTGCTGTAGCTATGCCTCTCCCTCTGGCCCCTTCTCAGTTTATCGACTCTGTTGCTTGGAATACTCGCAGTCAACTAAAGTTGAGATCTCACCAGTCTTCTAAAAAGTCTTACCGTGTCTTGCCACAACTCGTCCAGTGATCAGAAACCTCGCTGAGTTCCTTTTCTGAGGATTTGGGAGATTAAATGCTTGTTCCCCAGGAGACAACTGCCAAATCCACAGGCTAGCGTTGCTGGTCAAAACTCCACTATCCCTCGAAACCCCATCAAATTATGTCCATTCTCTCTGTAATGCTCCGGACCGCCACAAGGCTCCCAACAGTTTGTTGATTTCCCTAGCACAACAATTAAAGTTTATGACAGCACTGCACAAGAGCTGGGCAGAAAAGTGGCAGATGGAGTTTAATTCAGATAAATGCGAGCCAAGGAGGGAGATAAATGGGAAAGCAAATCTTAAAAGGACTTATACACTTAATGGTTAGGTCCTAGGGAGTGTTGCTGAACAAAGAGACCTTGGAGTGTAGGTTCATAGCTTCTTAAAAGTGGAGTTGCAGGTAGATAGGATAGTGAAGAATGCGTTTGGTATGCTTTTCTTTATTGGTCAGAGTATTGAGTACAGGAGTTGGGAGGTCATGTTGCGGCTGTACAGGATATTGGTTAGGCCACTGTTGGAATATTGTGTGCAATTCTGGTCTCCTTCCTATCGGAAAGTTGTTGTGAAACTTTTCTGAGGACTTGGGAGATGGACTTGGGAAAAGTCTTTTCCCTGAGGTGGGGGAGTCCAGAACTAGAGGGCGTAGGTTTAGGGTGAGAGGGGAAAGATATAAATGAGACCTAAGGGGCAACTTTTTCACGCAGAGGGTGGTACATGTATGGAATGAGCTGCCAGAGGACGTGGTGGAGGCTGGTACAATTGCAACATTTAAGAGGCATTTGGATGGGCGTATGAATAGGAAGGGTTTGGAGGGTTATGGGCCGGTAGCTAGCAGGTGGGACTAGATTAGGTTGGGATATCTGGTCGGCATGGACAGGTTGGACCGAAGGGTCTGTCTCCATGCTGCACATCTCTATGACTCTATGACCTTTGGGCCCTTATTCAACAGATCCTTATCTGCAATGAATATGCCTGTTCCACTGAACGCGTTGGTTAAAATGATTTTGCTGCCCTCGCCAACGTCATGGTTCAGGGTCAGCAGCGACAGGATGATATCCTTGCTGCTGCATCCACCATACTGATGAAACCTATTGACCTACTCATATCCTCGAACCTCACTCTAAAAGTTAGGAGTCTGCTGAATACTTTGCTGAATGCTTCCGAGAATGTTATGAATCCTATTCTGGGGATCGAGTTTTGAATTTCCATGTTGTCAATGCGAAATATAACTCTATGTTATTGAACTGTCTGCCACCCTCTGTCACCATCGCAGTCAAGACAAATAACCTGGACTGGGTCGACGCTAATCCCAATCAACTCCATTGTTCCATTAATGCTATGTGGCAACATCAGAGTAAAGACAAGGTGTCAACCCACGTAAAGTCGGAATTTGTTGTCCACGAAGAGACTTCTCAATAACTACCTATGCGTTGTAGTATTAGTCCTTCACCCTTTTGAGGCCATGGACGAGGCTGGGGGTCCCTCCCAGACAACTCCCTCAGAGCCGTTTTAATCATGGTGACCCATATCACTGTGCTTGTGCCTGCCGACATGTGGCTGTTTCAATTGTGGCCAACCTTTTCATTGGGTTTCTAATTGTTCCAAAGGGGCAAGAAGGGGGAGCCAAGGAGGTAGATATGGAAATTACCCCCAGGACCCTTACGATGAGGGAAGCTCCCTAGTAATAATCACTCTCTGATGCAAGCGAGAGGCAGAGGATGACTCACTAATTTTTCACAAAAAAACCCTTTTCCCAATGACTTTCCTTTGAAGTCTGTGTCTTGCAAGCAGGAACCTACAGTCTTACTTAAAGTTGAAAACAGAAGGTATCCCTTTCTGATTGACAAAGGAGCCCCAATGTCCTCAGTGAAATCTGACAAGAACTCTCCAATCTCTAAGAAGACCCAAATATTATCTGGCTTTCGAGGAGAAACCCATCGTTATCCAGTTTCTGATCCAGTTCCTGTCTATTTCCAAGGCTATTCCCTGGACCACCGCCTTGTGATTACTACCACATTATCCTGAAATCTAATGGGATGAGATCTCCTGTGTGCCTTTCAAGTCAAATTTGCCTGTTCCACTGCTGGTGTCCAATTAGATTCTGACTCAGGTGAATGCCAACTGTACATGTCCACTAAACCCCAATGGTGGCCACTTGACCCCCAAAGCTCTGGAAGTCATGTCACCCTTGCTTACAATCTGACAGTCCAAGACCAATCCCTTGAAGATTTTTTTCAGGGATTTCATTGGTACTTAATGGACTATACCAATTCTGGCCAGATGGTGAAGCAAATTATGTTCAAATACCCGCTCACCTATGGAAACAGCCCTTCACATCACCCGGAAGGTCAATCCGCCTCATCACACTAAAGACCTGGGCTCTTTGATCCACCGTGCAATCACCAGGGCTGATCCACACTGCTATCATCTGCAAACACTCCAAGGAGGGATAACTATTCTCTACTATCCAAATCCTACCTCTCACCGGACCACACTCCTGCACCATGAAAGTCGGAATGTCCTTGATTTGGTCCACCCTGATGTATGGGCTGAAACATCATCTCATGTTAGACGGACAGACCGCTCTAAAACCAAATGTTACTCTACCATCCATCTGCCAATGCCCGCTGAAACAACAGGCAATACCGAGCCTCACTGCTGTAATTGATGACTTTCTCCACCAAGGCATCCTGGTCCCTTGCCAATCACCCTGTAACATTCCAATTACGGCTGTCCCAAAACCTGGCAAGCCAGACCAGTATAGACTGGTTCAAGACTTAAGAGCTACCAACACTTCATACCCTGGTTCCAAATCTAGCCTCGGTACCATCAGACACTCCATTTTTCACTGCTGTTGACCTGCAACATGCTTTTTTCTCTCTGCCTCTTCACGAAGACAGTCAGTACCTATTTGCCTTTACTTTTAATGGCCAGCAGTTGATGTGGACTTGACTACCTCTAGCTTCATACATTCTCCAACCCTTTTCTCTCAGGCCTTATGGAAACAATTTCGGTCTGTCACCCTAACAGGTGGGTTGCACTGATCCAATATGTAGATGACCTCCTTGTTGCCAGTCTAAATGAAGAATCTAACCGCTCTGATGTCATCCTCCTCCTCAACTATCTGAAATGTCTGGGACATGTTGTCTCTCCCAAAAAGGTCTCAATTGCACAACGCCAAGTAAAGTTTCTAGGTTTCATCTTGTCAGCTGACTCACGCTCTCTTGAACAGAGCCGCATCACTACTATTGTCAACTTCCCGGTCCCGACAACTGCGAAACAGGTACGCCAGTGGCTGGGCATGATCAACCTCTGTTGACAATGGATCAGTAACACTGCCCTCCTTGTTAAGATGTTGACCCCTTTTACTTCCGATGAAGATACCTTCGAGCTCTCCTCAGAGGCAAAGCAAGATTTCGACGCTCCAGCTTTGGGAAAGCCCCTCTATGACACACCTTTCCAACTTCACTGCACTATTCTGGATGACTGCACTTCCTCAGTTCTCACTCAGCTACATGGAGATCGACACCACCCGGTTGCCTATTTCTCCACTAAACTTGACTCTGTTGCCTTAGGACATCCCCATTGTACTCAGATCCTTACCGCTATTTATCTTTGTTTGCAGTCCGCAGAAAACCTCACACTTCAGCAGGACATTGTCGTCTTCAGTTCTTATGCAGCGACCAATCTGTTGGGACAATTGTAAACTCAATATTTGACTGCTGCTCACCAAAACCGTGATGAGGTTTACCTCCTCAACCCCCAGCTGACCTTTAAGTACTGTACCATCATTAATCCTGCCGATTTCCTTGCGCTTCCCCCATCACTTTTATCCACTCCAGATCATGACTGTTTTCTCCTCATCAATGAGGAAATCCAAATTCATCCAGATCTTTCCAACAGCCCTATTCCAGACCCTGACATCAATATGTCCACTGATGGTCGTTCTTCTGCTGACCATGCAGGTACTCACCTCTCAGGCTATGTGATAGTTGATTACCATGGTTCTGTCCTGGAATCAGCTTCTTTTGAGACTCCCTTTTCTGCCCAACAAGCTGAACTTTTTGCCCTGATTCATGCCTGTGTCCTCGGGACAAGCCTTCGTGTTAACATTTATACTGTCTCCCACTATACCTTCAGGGTTGTGCATGATTTTGGTCAGCTCTGGAAGAATCGTGGGCTTTTGATATCTTCAGTTACTCCCATTTCTCACCACCAGCTCTTCTCAGAGCTTTTAACCACACTTCTGCTCCCAAAGTAGGCTCCTGTTATCAAATGTGCTGCCTATACCACTGGCCAATCCCCTGTCGACACTGGTAATTGTGCTGCTGATGAAGTAGCAAAAGGTGCCTCTTGTGGCTATCTTATGATTGTGCTTAAAATGATGAGCCAGACTGAAAGCTCTGACAAGGGTGAGTCGAACTCTGACAAACTGATAAAATGGTGTTAGCTTACAGGGGGATGCCTCTGTCTCTGAAAAGCTGTTGTGGTCCAAGGCTGTTATTGTAATCTTGTTACTAAACTCTGGACCACTCCGGCTGGTCTTATTCATATATCTGATGCTGTTGCCTTATGGGTCATTAACTGTCTCCACAATGCTACTCATTGTGGTGCTCACTCGACATCTGACCTCCTCTTGACCATCTGGTGGCACTCTCGTCTCCAGCAGATGGCCCAAAGTGTCAGTGCTCGATGCCTCCTCTGCCAAGAACACAACCCGGGTAAGGGTGTGCCTTGCCCACTGGGCAGATACCCCTCCCTGAAGGACCCTTCCAAACTCTTCAGCTTGACTTTATTGAGTTGCAAAGGTGTCAGCACATAAGTACGTTTTGGTTATTGTTGATTCTTTTTTCTAGATGGGTTGAACCTTACCTCACCTCCCACACTGCTGCCAAAACCTTTGTAAATATTTTGCTCAAAGAGATTATTCCTCACTTTGGTATTCCTTTTTGCCAGTCCTCTGACAATGGCCCCCATTTTATTGGTGATATTAATGAGGAATTATGCTCTCATTTTGGGATCCACCTCCAACTTCATTGTGCTTATTGCCCACAGGCTGCAGGGCGATAAAAATTGACTTCTGAGACAGGTCTTTTCTGGGTGAGGTTATTGTCTCTGGTACCGTTCCACCAAGGATGCACTCCTGTGGGTAAAATCCGCTTGTCCCCAGCCAAAATCATCTACAGTCAAGCTTTCTGCACACCTTGGAATGATGCCTCCTCCCCTATTAACTTCCATCACATGACTGAGGACATGTCCTCATTTGTTCCTTCCTTGACTAAACTTTTGTGAGGTCTTCACTCCCAAGTCTGTGCTGCCCATGAAAAGCTCCCCTCCCTCAGCAGTGTTCCGACCTGTTGAACCAGGCTCCTTTGTTCTCATCAAGAGTTGGACAGGCTGTGGTGGGAGGGACACTTCCAGGTTCCTCCTCACCACCCCGATTGCTGTTAAGGTCACCGGACGCTCCGCCTAGGTTCATCTCCATCATTGCAAGGTCATCGCACGAGCCCCTTCCAAGGGGGGAGATGATGCATATGGACACAATGGGGAACTGAGAGAGGAACCAGAGTCAAACCAGACCAAAGGAGATGTATGACAGTCTCGTCCCCTTCGCAGCTGCTTTGAGGGCAGCGTGCGGTGTGGCAGAGAGTCCAGGCGTGCACAAAGGATCTCACAGGCAGAGCCCTTCTCACCACCAGCCAAGCCATGTCTTGGTGCTTGTTGGAAAGTTCTGATGATGAGGCATTCTAACAAATGATTTTAACAGTCTGCCCAGAGAACCTCTCAACAGGATCTGTCCTCTCCTTTTCCTGAAGGGTCTCAAGGTCACCACTTCCTGATGGACTTTTGGTCAAAGGTGTTTTTCTTCATTAATTCCTCTACGAAGGACAGGTGACAGGGAACGGTCCAACTACTCGGAGCGTTCTGCGGCAGCGAGGTCAGGCCCATCCTTTGCAATACCGGGGACAGGAAGAACCTCAGTATGTAGTGACAATTTGTGCTTGCGTACCGGGGATCCACACACAGTCTGATGCAGCGACACACAAATGTGGCCATCAAGGTGAGGTGGCATTTGGTGTATTGTTTTCCCCCCGTTGCCCAGAGCTTTGTACATCGAGTCCCTTCGGACCCTGGCCATCTTTGATCTCCATATAAAATGGAAGATGGCGCGAGTGATTGCGACTGCACAGGGAATAGGCCAGATCTGCGCCACATATAACAACACTGACAGTGCCTCACACCTGATGGTTTTTCCCCGCGATGGAGAGTGACCATAGCTTCCATCTGCCTGGTTTCTCCCTCACTTTCTTGATATGCTCCCCCCAAGACTTGGCACATGCTCCAGCCCCTCCGAACCAAATACCCAGCACCTTCAGGTGGTCAGTCCTGACAGTGAAGGGGATGAAGGATTGGTTGGCCCAGTTCCTGAAGAGCATGGCTTCACAATTGCCTCGGTTGACCTTGGCCCCCGAGAACCGTTTGAACTGGTCACATATGCACAAGGGTCTGTGCATGGACAGAAAACGGCAACTTCATCCATGTACAGGGAGGCCTTAACTTACAGACCCCCGCTGACAGGCATAGTTACCCCTCTCAGGCTCGCATCCTTCCTGATGGACTCGGCAAATGGCTCTATGCAGCACACAAACAAGGCAGGAGAGAGAGGGCAGCCCTGCCTGACTCCGGATCTGACTGGGAAGCTATCTGATTCCCACCCATTGATGGAGACTGCACTGAAAATGTTGGTGTAGAGCAGTCTGATCCAATTACAGGTTCCCTCCCCAAAGCTCATTTTGGAGAGAACATCTCTCCTATACGTATGTGATATCCTGTCAAAGGCTTTCTCCTGGTCCAGGCTGATGAGGCAGGGATCCAACCCTCTGCCCTGCACGTAGGCGATCGTATCCCTGAGGAGTGTGAGACTCCCAAAGATCTTCCTGACTGGTACAGCACAGGTTTGGTTAAGGTGGATCACCAGTCCCAGAGCAGACCTGACCCAGTTGGCGATGACCTTTGCCAAGATTTTGTAATCTGCATTCAATAGTGAGATTAGTCTCCAATTTCTGATTTCCTCCCTCTCCCCCTTTCCCTTGTAGATGAGGGTGATGATGCCTTTCCTCATGGATTCACTCATGGTACCTGCCCGAAGCATACTGACATACACCTCCAGCATGTCCTGGCCAATCAAGTCCCACAGAGCTGAATAGAGCTTGACCGGTAAGCCGTCGCTTCCGGGAGTTTTATTCTTTTCGAAGGACTCGAGGGCCTTGGTCAGCTCGTCCAGAGATAATGGCTGGTCCAGCCTCTCCCATGTTCTGTCGTCTTAAGACCTCCACGATAAAGGACAGGAACAACTGGGAGGCTGCACTTCAAGTCATACAGACTGGTACAGAAGGATTTGCTGATCCTTATGACGTCAGCCTGAGATGACGTTATCGAGCCATTTTCTTCCTTCAGGCTGCTGAGCACGGAGCTCTCTTTGTGCACCTTCTGGAAGAAGAAACGTGAGCACATCTCGTCCTGCTCCACCGAGCGGACCCTGGACCGGAAGATTATCTTGGAGGCCTCCGAGGCAAAGAGCGAGGCTTGCTGGCCCTTCACTTCCTGGACATCATCTGCAGTCCTCACTTTGCTGAGAGAGAAGGGGAGGAAGACCCAAGACTGAGGGAGGTCAGACAGAAGGAAATGGACACAGTGGGACAGAGAGTGAGGAAGAAAATGTAAAATCACAGCCTCTGCAAGTGACATTTTGACTCTGAGCCACTTCTTGCAATATAGGACATTGTCGGAGAATCGTCCAATGACAAATAGAGGCCACACACCGATCTTGTGAAATTGACAAACACTAGTTTATTTCTTGATATTGTGGGAAAGAGAAATTGACCAGACTGATATGAAACAGACACTTTGCCCAGTCAAGGATTCTCTTCCCCAAGCTGCAGATACAGTTTTTATAGTGTTACAGTAGTGTTACAGTAGTGCAGTGTTAATTACAAGACAAGATGAATTAAATTGCAGAAATCATTTTTGGTAACATTCCATGCATCGAAGGAATCAGTCTCTTGGCACACAAGGACATCATTGTGGCGTAAATGGTACACAATCTCTGGCTGCTCTGAATCTCACAGATAAACAGTCCCTTTTTGAGCACTAATATCGGCGATGATGAGTCCACATAACAGGGTAAGCTTGATCTTCATCATATTGGTCATTTCTGGATCAAGGATTAGGATATCTAAAACAGAAGAAGAATTCCCAATCAAAACATACAGGTCTGCCAGCGCCTCAGCTAAATATATGCATTGTAAATGTACAGACCTGTCTATATGAATGATTACTCGATCTCTGTATACAAAGAAATGGAATGTTTATGTATGCATGGCATGACCAATTGTACAGATCATCAAAATATTTTGTATGAATAAAGTATATTTTTGAAATAAAATAACTCAAGAAGATCAGACAGTTCATTTACAGAACAAGTCTCAATGGTCTTTACCCTGTCGAGGTGTTTTGTGCCAGTTTGATTTCAGTTGTGCTATTGCTGGTCCTGGTAAGCCTTGCCTTTATTCAAACGGGTCTAAATCAGCACATCGCAAAAGACAAAAGGGGGAAACGACATCCCCCTCAGCTTGACTACAACCAGCTCAGGAACTAAACAGCAAAATAAGACATTACCTAAACAGCTTCCAGACTGAAGGAATACACTCCTCAGATGATCTGATAACAGACTTCCTCCCTCACAATAGCATCATCGCTCCTGCAGCCCCGAGGGCATCCACAGTGCCCTCAGGTACTGAAGCCCCACAAAGCCTCCCTAGACTGAGTGACACCCAGATACCTGACAAGAATATGCACCACCCTGCAGGCCCATTGGAACCAGGATACTGGACATTAGCACCTGCTCTCGCAGAGGAACGGAACCTCCTGTTACAGTTATTACCTGATTGCTCCGACCGGCCAGCCGATTGTATTCCATTGAATGTAATTTAATTCATCTTGTCTTGTAATTAACACTGCACTACTGTAACACTACTGTAACACTATAAAAACTGTATCTGCAGCTTGGGGAAGAGAATCCTTGACTGGGCAAAGTGTCTGTTTCATATCAGTCTGGTCAATTTCTCTTTCCCACATTATCGAGAAATAAACTAGTGTTTGTCAATTTCACAAGATCGGTGTGTGGCCTCTATTTGTAATTGGACGATTCTCCGACAATGTCCTATATTGCAACAAGTGGCTCAGAGTCAAAATGTCATTTGCAGAGGCTGTGATTTTACATTTTCTTCCTCACTCTCTGTCCCACTGTGTCCATTTCCTTCTGTCTGACCTCCCTCAGTCTTGGGTCTTCCTCCCCTTCTCTCTCAGCAAAGTGAGGACTGCAGATGATGGAGATTAGAGTCCAGATTAGAGTGATGCTGTGAATGCACAGCCAGTTAGGCAGCATCCGAGGAGCAGGCAAATCAATGCTTCGGGCAGGAGCCCTTCATCCTGATTTCCCTCTTCCTCGGATGCTCCCTTTCTCTCTGTCCATCGTCTGGCCGTTTCTTTCTCTCTTCATTTCTCTCTCTATCTCTCTCTCTTCCTTTCTGCCTCTCCATCACAATTCCTCTGTCTTGCATCTTCACCTCCCCCCCCACCCCCCAAAACCTCCCCCATCAAACTCTCCAGACTGTCCGATCATTATAAACCATCAACGCTGTCATGTTTCAGGTCAGGTTTACAAAATTTCAGGAGCTCCAACATTTCAGAGACAGAGGTTTAAATCGGAGACAGTTTGATTTTCATTTGTGGGACTTGGGCGGTCACTGGCTGGCTAACATTGATTGCCCATCCCTATTTGCCCTTGAGAAAGTGGTGGTGAGATGCCATCTTGGATCACTGCAGTCCCCATGCTATGAGTTGACCCACCATGCCTGGAGGGAGGGAATTCCAAGATTGTTACCCAACAATTGTGAAGGACTGGCGGTATATTTCCAAGTCAGGGTGTGAGTGGCTTGGAGGGGAACTTGAAGGTGGAGATGTTCCCAAGTACCTGCTGCCCTTGTCCTTCTAGATGGATGTGGTCGTGGATTTGGAATGTGCCGTCGAAGGATCTTTGGTGAATTTCTGCAGTGCATCTTGTAGATAGCACACACTGCTGCCACTGGGCGCTGGTGATGGAGGGATTGAATGTTTGTAGATGTGGTGCCAATCAAGTGGGTTGCTTTGTCCTGGATGGTGTCAAGCTTCTTGAGTATTGTTGGACCTTTGACCGCTCACTTAATCCATCTTGGTCCCTTTGGAAACTTTCAAAGTGCTTGCACAGTTAGCTCTGCCACTCACCTTCATGTCATCCGCAAACATTGACGCTAAATGTCGTCCCCAACTCCAAATCATCTCTGTAAATTGTGAATAATTGTGGTCCTAATGGTAATCACTGAGGCAAACACTCGTCACTGATCAACAACTGGAAATGCACTCATTTATCCCCACTCTTTGCTTCCTGTCAGTTAACCTATCCTGTATCCATGTAAATACATGGCCTGGATGTTTAGCTTCTGCCAGAACCTTTTGTGCGACACCTTGTCGAATGAAGGAAGATCCCACACACAGTCTCACTGCATTCTAACAGAAGCACATCACACACACAGTTAGAAACCAGAGGCTGCAAGGATTGAGACACTGTCACCTCCTCCCCTCACATTTGTGTATCTGTCCAACTTCTCTCTGTCTCATTCTCTCTATCCCAGGATATCACTCATGTGCTGGGAACTATTTCTCTTGCAATTTCAGTGCTCAGTGACTGGAGATTATCACTACCCCCCCCCCCAAACTAGCCCTTGTATCTATCCCCTGCCCCCCACATCCCCACCACCACAACCCTCCAGACTGACTCCCATCCCTGCCTTTCCACACCCTTCCTCTCACTGCATCCCCATCCACCTGCACAGTGGAACTGATGGTCTACTGGTATTGTTGCTTGACTATTAATCCAGAAGCTCAGAGTAATGTTCTGGGGGCATAGGTTCAAATCCTGCCATGGCAGATAGTCGAGTTTGAATTCAGTTTTTTAAAAATCTGGAAATAAGGGTTGACCATGAAACCATTGTCAATTGTTGGAAAAAAACTGATTCATTAATGCCCTTTAGGGAAGGAAATCTGCCATCCTTACCTGGTCTCGCCTCCATGTGAGTCCAGAGCCACAGCAATGTGGTTGATTCTCCACTGCCCTCTGAAATGGCCTCACAAGCCACTCAGTCGTATCAATCGCTTGAAGGTCACAACCAAGAAATGAAACCCTGGACCATCTGGCATCGTCCTTGGAACCGGAAAATACAACGGCAAAAACAAAAACAGCTCTGTTGACCATGAAAATCCTTCTTACTGACATTTGGGGGCTCATGCCAAAATTTGGAGACGAGTCTCACAGACTAGTCAAGCAGCAGCCTGATATAGTTAATCTTATAGAATCATGCAATACAGATAACTCCCCAGACACTACCATTACCATCCCTGAATATGTCCTGTTGCACTGGAAGGACAGACCAGCCTAGGTGGCGGCAGGGTGGCAAACAGTCGGGAGGGAGTTACCCTGGGAGTCCTTGACATCAACTCTGGACCCCATGAGGTCTCATGACTTCAGGATAAACATGGGTAAGGAAACCTCTTACTGGTTATAACGTATCATCCTCCTTCAGCTGATGAATCAGTGCTCCTCCATGTTGAACAACACTTGGAGGTAACACTGAGGGTGGTAGGGCACAAAATGTACTCTGGATAGGGTTTTCAATGTCCACCACTAAGAGTGTCAAAGCAGCAGCATTAGTGATTGGGTTGGTTGGGTCCTAAAGGATATAACTGCTACACTGGGTCTGTGGCAGGTGGTGAAGGAATCAACAAAAGGAAAAAAAGATACTGGACATCATCCTTACTAACCTGCCAGCTGCAGAACATCTGTCCATGACAGTATAGATAAAAGTGACCACCACACTGTCCTTACAGAGACAAAGTCCCACCTTCACATTGAGAATACCCTCCATCTTGTTGTGTGGTGCTATCACTGTGTTAAATGGGACAGACTTCGAACTGATTTAGCAGCTCAATATTGGGGATCCGTGAAGCTCTGTGGGTCATCAACAACAGCAGATCTGTACTCCAGCACAATCTGTAACCTCATGGCCCAGCATATTCCCCACTCCAACATTACTATCAAGCCAGGGGGATCAATCTTGGTTCAACGGAGAGTTCAGAGTACGTTTCTGGTTGGTGATCGGTGACGAGTGTTTGCTTCAGTGATTAGCATTAGGACCACAATTATTCACAATAAAGAGATGATTTGGAGTTGGGGACCACATTTAGCGTCAATATTTGCAGATGACATGAAGGTGAGTGGCAGAGCTAACTGTGCAAGCACTTTGAAAGTTTCCAAAGGGACAAAGATAGATTAAGTGAATAGTCAAATGTCTGGTAGATGGAGTGCAATGTGAATAAATGTGAAATCATCCAATTTGGAATAACTGTGATAAGGACTATTTCTGAATGGTGAAAGAAACTTGCAGCATGATGCTGTGCAGAGAGACCTGGGGGTCCTTGTGCATGGATCAGAGAATGTTAGTCTGCAGGTGCAACAAGTATTTCAAAAGGAAAGTGGAAGTTTGTCTTTCATCGCTAAAGGGATTGTGGTTAAAAGCAGGAATGTTACGTTGCAGCTGTATAGGGTGCTGGGGAGACCACACCTGGAGGACTGTGTGCAGGTTTTGTTTCCTGACTTGGGAAAGGATGTACTGGCACTGGAGGTGGTGCAGAGGGCAAGGTTCACTATGTTGATTCCGGAGTTCGGCGGGTGGCTTATGAGGAGAGACTGAGCAGACTGGGATTATATTCCTTGGAATTTCCTAGAATAGTGGGGATGGTGGGGTAGGAGTGGATCTCATATGATCATATGAAATTATGAAGGGAATAGATTTTAAAAAAAGTAAAGAGGATGTTTCCACTGGCAGGTGAAACTGGGACAAGTGGGCATAGCCTCAAAATAAGAAGGAGCCGATTAGGGCTGAACTGAGAAGGAAATTCTTCACCCAGAGGGTTGTGAATCTGTGGAAATCCCTGCCCAGTGAAGTAGTTGAGGCTTCCTCAGTGAATGAGTTTAAAGCTAAGAGAGATAGAGTTGTATTATTACTTCAGACAGTGCTAAATGGCAGTTGCAGGTGCCACTCAAATGTGGTTTATTGGTCAGCTGAGGCTAATGGGGGAAGGAAAGGGAGGGTTGGATTTTTCTTTCTCTCCACCCAGCCGTTTTCTGTATTTCCTCTCGGAATATCTGGGAGAGGCTCACTGGGATTTGTTGCCATTTTAATGGGGAGGTGGGTGAGTGGTCAGAGGACATCATGGTGTGGGAAGGGAATGGGATCCCAACCTGCCCCCCCCAACCTCCCCCACAACATGTCCCATTCTCTCCTCCTACCCTTCTCAGTCTATCTGTGAGGATTGGGGGATGAACAGAAGGAATTGTTGCCATTGACTGGGACCTTATTACTGTTGGGGGGTTGGGGGATGAGGTTTGTTCAGAGGGTGGGGTTTTGGAGTAGGCTCTGGGATTGAGGAGGATCCTCAACATTGCAAAGGGGCTAGAAATGCAGGATCTGACCCCCCCCCCCCCCACCACCGACTCCCTTTTGGCCAATATTCATGATGATATTAACCCACACCATCAGCAATTGGCCATTTTCACATTTTGCTTCTTGTGGGATCCCGCACAGCAGGGAGTGTGGGGGCGGGGGTGAAGTTGAAATTGTTGGAGGGAAAGAGGGATGGGATGGTAGGGGGCTAGGTACCAGATCTGGAGGGAGGGGGTGAGAGTTTACTCCAGTGTTCACACCCAGCCCAGCTCCAGGTTGAAACGGGAGAGTTTAGTATTGGCTGATGGCTTAGTGGGGGTGGAGGGGTGGGGGAGGGTGGGGGGGCTGCCGTTTTCACATTACAACCTGTGGGATCTTGCTGTGCGGGGATAGACTACAGCCATTTCCTTTACAGTAGCAGGGAGCAACAGTTTTCACATTCAGGAAATTCAGGAGGTGAGGGCAAGGGGTTCTGAACGTGGGTGGTGAAGGTACAGAAACCTTCAGTTTCATTCAACATGGAACCGAGGAAATTGGGGACAGCTGGTGGGATCCAGCTGTGCAGAATACCCTTCACTCCAATATCAGCCCCTCTCTGTGGGGGCATTGGGGAGGTGGGGGTGGGGTGGTGCATGGAGGTGAGCTCTGACATGTTGTTGAAGGAATACCATGGCGCTCCGCATACAGCTACCTGTGGGATCTTGCTGTGCACTCCCTCGGCCTGCAGCTCACCCTCACATGTTACGCTAGCCTATCCATAGGGCCCCAGGCTGAGGTCACTGATGGTCTGATAGTGTTTAGGGTGCACCGTCCCTCCATTTCCCCCATAGCTCTGACCCTCCCACCACCTCTCATCATCCCCTCACCCTCCGAGACATGGCACAGAGATTGGAGCACAAGGAAAATGTGAGGCAGGAGAGGGCATTTCAATCAAAACGTGTGGAATGGAGAGAGAGAGAGAGATAAAGAGATTATCGAAAGGAAAGGGGAATCTGACCAGCGATGGAGGTGTGGGTGGGACAGTGAAAGAGGAAGAGGGAGAAAGGGACAGAGAAGGAAACACATTGATCGATTTGCGAGAGCAGGAGGAGAAAGCTGAACAGAGATGGACAAGTGGATAGTGTCAGACAGAGGGAGAGAGGAGTGAAAGAGAGAAACAGGGACACACAGATAGAGAGGTGCCTGTACCAGGGGAAGTTCCTCGTTAATATTTCATGTAGAAACTGCACCAATCCCGGATGGAGTGGGCACGGGGGTGATGCCCTTTGAATGGGAGTGGGTCAGGGGAACATTGGTCTTGTTGTTTGTGCTTTTCTTACCCCCTGCTGTGTCAGAGAACCAGCTGGACGGGGCAGATTAAACCCAAGGGATGGCGGGGGCTGTGTCGTTGGGGGGGGGGTGGTGGGAAAAGGGGGAGAGGGACACAAGTTGTGGTGAGTGACTCTCCACCACTGAGTCATTGCCCAGCCCCTCAGAAAATAAACCCTGGGGCAGTCAGAAAGCATTTGCCCCTGATCCCATTTGAAATCTGTTCCTATTCTCTGGGTTTAAGATCAGGGCGAGGTGTTGATTAAACATAGAGACTTTGGAAGTCAGTCATGATGGGATCTCGTTTGTTTCTCCTCAGTTTTGTTTCAGAACATTTTAGTTTTGATCTGATCAATTTCCATCTCTCTCCTGGGGGCATTTCTGAGAGACTGAACCTTGGGCACTGAGGGAGAGACAGACTCTGTCAGTGGGAATGGGGGTGGTGTGTGGGTAGGGGGAGTTTGGGGCTGAGAGACAATAAATATTTCTGTCCCTGCTCCCCTCAAACAGAAACACTGCGACAGTCCTGAGGCAGTCTGAGTAACCTTCCCGTTCCCGGTCCCTGGGTTTAATATCAGGGGCTGTGTTGGGAGGAGCCTGTCTGATTGTGGAGGCAGCGAGTGGTGGGATCTTGCTGTGCTTTTGGTGCAGGAGTTTGAAAAAAACGAATGAATTTTCATTTCTCTCTCAGTCCTTCCACCTCCCGTCTCTGAGGAGATTTGTTTCGGGAGCTGAAACACGGGATAATGCAGAAACAGAGAGAGAGAGAGACAATTATTATAAACTGTCCCATCTCCTGTCATTCATTGACACACAAACACACAGTCCCGGGGGAGAACAATTGTGGGGCTCAGGCAGTCTCTGGGGTTTGTACCACAAGGGGGTGAGCTCTGGGGGGTAGAGGGTATGGGAAGACAGAGGGGCAAAAAGGGAGCTGCTGCACAGTCTGATCCCACAGAGTTCACTACCTCCCTCTCTCTCTGCCTCCATATTCCCAGCTGCCTGTCCCTCACACAGCTTTCTATAAATTCTCCTCTCTGCTATATCCTTCACATCTACCCCTGCCCACTCTCTCACCCTGTCCCCAGGTTTTTCAGGAACTGATCTTCCATTCAGTATTTCCGATCTTTGGCCTTTCCCACCAACCTCTCTCTGCCCTCTGTGATCTTGCTATTGCACCCTGAGGGTCATTTGAGCCACATCCCCCTCATTCTCTGTCCCTCTCCATCGCTCATGCTCAATGGTATCTCTGTTTACCTTTCTCCCCACCGACTTCTTTCTTTCCTTGGGTTTCCATAGATTCCCCACAGGATGGAAGCAGGCCATTCAGCCCATTGATTCCACAGACTCCCCAAACCTTTCCCAGCTCTGTAACCCTACACTTCTCATGGCTTGTCCACTTAATCTGCTCATCTTTTGACTGTGGGACGAAACCAAAGCACCCAGAGGAAACCCAGGCAGACACAAGGAGAATGTACAAGCTCCACACACACAGTCATTCAAGGCTGGATTCGAAACTGGGTCCCTGGCACTGAGGCAGCAGTGTTTACCACTGAGCCACCATGCATCTCTGTCTCTCTCTCTCTCTCTCTCTCTCTGGCCATTCGGTTTTTCTAGAACCTTCTTTTTTGGTGATGGCCATCATACTCAGCTCTGCCCTGAGACTCTCTTGAATTTATTTGATATTACTCGTACTTTCCACCATGAAGTCAGACACAAAATAATTATTCAATTCCTCAGCCATTTCCTTTTCCCCACAACTATCTTTCCAGCGTCATTTTCCAGCGATCCAATATCCACTTTTGCCTCTCTTTTGCCCTTTATGTATCTGAAGAAACTCTTACAGTGTTAGAACATAGAACATAGAACAGTACAGCACAGAACAGGCCCTTCAGCCCACGATGTTGTGCTGACCACTGATCCTCATGTATGCACCCTCAAATTTCTGTGACCATATGCATGTCCAGGAGTCTCTTAAATGACCCCAATGACCCTGCCTCCACAACTGCTGCTGGAAACGCATTCCATGCTCTCACAACTCTCTGTGTAAAGAACTCGCCTCTGACATCCCTTCTATATTTTCCTCCAACCAGCTTAAAACTATGACCCCTCGTGTTTGCCATTTCTGCCTGGGAAATAGTCTCTGGCTATCGACTCTATCTATGCCTCTCATTATCTTGTACACCTCAATTAGGTCCCCTCTCCACCTCCTTTTCTCCAATGAAAGAAGTCCGAGCTCAGTCAATCTCTCTTCATAAGATAAGCCCTCCAGTCCAGGCATCATCCTAGTAAACCTCCTCTGAACCTTCTCCAAAGCATCCACATCTTTCCTATAATAGGGCGACCAGAACTGGACGCAGTATTCCAAGTGCGGTCTAACCAAAGTTTTATTCATTGATATGTGTGGCTAGCTTACCCTCATATTTCATCGTGACCCTCCTTATACCTTTTGTTGTTGCCCTCTATTGGTCTTTGCAAGTTCCCAATCCTTTGGTCTCCCACTGCCCTTCCCCAAATGATCTGTTTTCTCTTTTACTTTTATGCTATCCCTGAATTCCCTAGTCAGCCATGGTTGCCTCATCCTCCCTGTACCATGCTTCTTTTCCCTTGGGATGAATCTCTGCTGTGTCTCCTGAGTTACTCCCAGAACCTCCTGCCATTGCTGTTCCACTGTCTTTCCTGATACACTCCTCTCCCAGTCAATTCTACCCACCTCCTCTCTCATGCCTCTGTAGTTGCCTTTATTCAGCTATAATACTGTTACCTTTGATTCTATTATCTCTCTCTCAAATTGCAGAGTAATTTCAGTCATATTATGATCACTACCTGCTGAGGATTCTTTCACCTTAAGCTCCCTGACCAAGTCTGCCTCTTGCCTGTAAGAATCTGTGTTCCAGTTTATATTATAGAACATAGAACATTACAGCGCAGTGCAGGCCCTTCGGCCCTCAATGTTGCTCCAACCTGTGAAGCCCATCTGAAGCCCATCTAACCTACACTATTCCATATGTCTATCAAATGACCATTTAAATGTCCTTAAGGTGACTCTACAATTGTTGTAGGTAGTGCATTCCATGTCCCTACTACCCTCTGAGTGAAAAAACCTACCTCTGACATCTGTCCTATATCCATCACCCCTCAATTTAAAGTATGTCCCCTTGTGCGAGCCATCACCATCCGAGGAAAATGTTCGCACTGTCCACCCTATCTAAACCCTTAAATTATTTTATATGTCTCAATTAAGTCACCTCTCAACCTTCTTCTCTCTAATGAAAACAGCCTTTCCTGGTAAGACCTTCCCTCCATACCAGGCAACATCTTAGTGAATCTCCTTTGAACTCTTTCCAAAGCTTCCACATCCTTCCTATAATGCGGTGACCTGAACTGTATACAATACTCCAACTGAGGCCGCACCAGAGTTTTGTACAATGGCAGCATGACGTCATGGCTCTGAAACTCAGTCCCTCATCTCATAAAAGCTAACACACCATATGCCTTCTTAACAACCCTATCAAACTGGGTGACAACTTTCAGGGATCTATGTACATGGACACCAAGATCTCTCTGCTCATCGACACTACCAAGAATCTTACCATGAGCCCAGTGCTCTGTATTTCTGTTGCTCCTTCCAAAGTGAATCACCTCACACTTTTCTGCATTAACTCCGTTTGCCACCTCTCAGCCCAGCTCTGCCCTGCACTGTTCTGTGCTGTACTTTGTGGGCGGCACGGTGGCACAGTGGTTAGCACTGCTGCCTCCCAGCGCCTGAGACCCGGGTTCAATTCCCACCTCAGGCGACGAACTGTGTGGAGTTTGCACGTTCTCCCCGTGTCTGCGTGGGTTTCCTCCGGGTGCTCCGGTTTCCTCCCACAGTCCAAAGATGTGCAGGCCAGGTGAATTGGCCATGCTAAAATGCCCATGGTGTTAGGTAAGGGGTAGATGTAGATGTAGGGGTATGGGTGGGTTACGTTTCGGCGGGGCGGTGTGGAATTGTTGGGCCGAAGGGCCTGTTTCCACACTGTAAGTAATCTAATCTAATCTGCAGCTTACCTGTATCACTTTGTAACCTACAACATCCTTCGGCACTACCCACAACTCTACCGACCTCAGTGTCATCCACAAATTTACTAACCCATCCTTTGACGACCTCATCCAGATCATTTATAAAAATGACAAACAGCAGTGGACTCGAAACAGATCCCTGCGGTGCACCGCTAGTAACTGAACTCCAAGATGAACATTTCCCATCAAACACTGTCTTCTTTCAGCTAGCCAATGTCTGATCAAAACTGCTAAATCACCCTCAATCTCATGCCTCCGTAGTTTGTGCAATAACCTATCATGGGGAACCTTATCAAACATCTTACTGAAATCCATATATACCACATCAACTGCTTAACCCTTATCTACCTCTTTGGTCACCTTCTCAAAGAACTCAATAATGCTGTGAGGCACAACCTACCCTTCACAAAACCATGTTGACTATCTCTAATCCAATTATTCCTTTGGAGATGATCATAAATCCTATCTCTTATAACATTTTTCAATACTTTATCCACAACTGAAATAAGGCTCACAGGTCTATAATTGCCTTCTTTAACAAGGGGACAATATTTGTTGTTATCTCTGGTTTGTTACCTGTGCCACGTGACAGTGAAGCATGGAATAGGGAAAGACATCAGTTGATCTTGTAGCTACAAGGATGGTGCAGGAGGGATGGTTTAAGGTATTTTGATAATTGGGGCTCATTCTGGGGAAGGTGGGACCTATACAAACAGGACAGACTTCACTTGAACCAGAGGGGTACTAATCTCCTGGGTGGGAAATTTGCTGGTGCAATTCGGGTGGGTTTAAACTAGCTCAGCAGGGGGATGGGAACCTGAGGTGTAATTGCAGTGCACAGGAGGATGAGAGTAGGGAGGACAGGATTTCAGGGTCACAGAAATGTGCTGGCAGACAGCAAGCTGATTTGAAGTGTGTCTACGTCAAGGCCAAAAGTAGCCAATAAAAGGTAGGTGAGCTTGCAGCATGGATAAGTATCTAGGACTTGAATGTTGTGGCCATTTTGGAGACATGGATAGAATAGGGTGAGGAATAGCTTCCAGGGGTTTAGATCTTTCATTAAGAACAGGCAAAGTGGTAAAAGAGGGGAAGGTGTGGCCATGTTAGTCGAGGATAGTATAACGGTGGGGGCTGAGAGAACCTTTGATGAGGACTCGCCCATTGAGATAGTGTGGGCTGAGGTTAGAAACTGGAGAGGAGAGGTCACACTGCTTGGAGTTTTTCATCGCCTCCGCAGAGTTCTAGGGAGGTGGAAGAGAGGATTGGCAAAATTATTCTGGGTAGGAGTGAAAGGAACAGGGTGGTCAGTATGGTGTCTTTAACTTGCCCAACATTGACTGGAACTGCTATATCTCTAGTACCTCGGATGGATCAGTGTTTGCCCAATGTGTACAGGAGGGTTTCCTGACCCAGTATGTCGAAGGGCTGACAAGAGGGGAGACCACACTGGATCTGGTGCTTGGTAATGAACCAGGCCAGGTATTTGATTTAGTTGTAGGTGAGTACCTTGGGGAGAGTGACCATAATTCAGTTATGTTTAGTTTAGCCATGGAACTGGATAGGTACATGCCACAGGTCAAGAGTCATTGATGGGGTAAGGGCAGTAATAATGCGATTAGGCAAGAATTAGGATGCAAAGAATGGGGTAACAAAATGCAGGGGATGCAGACAATGGAAATGTGGAGCTGGTTTAAGGAACAGATATTGCGTGTCCTTGATAGGTATGTCCCTGTCAGGCAGGGAGGAAGTGATAAGGGAACGGAACCGTGGTTTACTGCAGAAATTGCATCACATGTTAAGCAGAAGAAGAGGAGGTTTATGTGTTGATGAGGCAAAATGGTTCAGATGAGGCGATGGAGAGATACGGATCAGTTGGGAAGGATTTAAGAAGAGCAAAGAGAGGACACAAGCAGTCTTTAGCAAATAGAATAAAGGAGAACCCTAAAGCTTTCTATAGGTATGTGAGGAATAAAAGGATGATTAGGGTAGGAATAGGGCCAATTAAAGACAGAAATGGGAAGTTGAGTGTGGACCCTGTGGAGATCGGAGAGATCCTAAATGAACATTTCTCATTGGTTGTCACTCAGGAAATGGAAAATATTGGAGAGGAGAAGAATGAGGTATGAGATATTAGACTAGAAATGATCGAGGATAGTTATGAAAAGGTGTTATCAGTACTAAAAGGATGGGATTTATCTGAAGATTCTCTGGGAGCTGTGGAGGAGATTGCAGAGCCTTTGGCTTTGATATTTGAGTCATCATTGTCTACAGGTTTAGTACCTGAGGACTGGAGGATTGCAAATGTTGTGCCCTTGTTCAAGAAGGGCAGTAGAGATGACCCAGGTAATTATAGACCAGTGAGCCTTACTTCTGTTGGAGGAAAGGTTTTGGAAAGGATTATGAGAGATAAGATTTATAATCATCTCGCAAGCAACAATTTGAGATCAGATAATCAACGTGGTTTCGTCAAGAGCAGGTCGTGTCTCTCAAACCTCATTGAGTTTTTTTGAGAAGGTGACCAAGTATGTAGATGAGGGCAGTGCAGTTGACGTGGTATACATGGACTTCAGTAAAGCCTTTAATAAGGTTTCACATGGTAGGCTGATGGAGAAAGTGCAGAGGCATGGGGTTGGGGGTGATTTAAGAGTTTGGATTAGAAACTGGCTTTCTGAAAGAAGGCAGTGAGTGGTGGTTGATGGAAAATACCAGGATGTTGCCTGGTTGGGAGAGAAGGTCTTATGAAGAAAGAATGAGAGGCTTGGGTCTGGTCTCATTGGAAAGAAGGCTGAGGGGGGATTTGATAGAGACATACAAGGTGATAGAGGATTAGATAGGGTAGACAGTGAGAGTCTTTTTCCTAGGATAATGATGTCAGCTTGTACGAGGGGGCATAACTACAAATTGAGGGGTGATAGATTTAAGTCAGATGTCAGAGGCAGGTTCTTTACTCAGAGAGTGGGAAGGGTGTGGAATGCCCTCCCTGCCAATGTAGTTCAATCAGTCACATTAGGGAGATTTAAGCAATCATTGGATAAGCACATGAATGATGATGGGATAGTGTAGGGGGTCGAGCTGAGAATAGTTCAACATCGAGGGAGGAAGGGCCTGTTCTACGCTGTATTGTTCTATGTTCTATGTTCCATTTGCTGTCCTCCAGCCTTCTGGCACTATTCCTATAGACAATGGTGACATCAAGATCAAAGCCAAAGGCTCGGCAATCTCCTCCCTGACTTCCCAGAGAATTCGAAGATAAGTCCCATCTAGTCCAGGGGACTTATCTATTATCCCACTTTCAGGAATTGCTAACATCTCCTCCTTGTGAACCTCAATCACCTCGAGTCTTGGAGCCTTATCTCAGTACTCTCCTCGACAACGTTGTCTTTTTCCAGCGTAAATACTGACAAATATTCATTTCAAGCTTCCCTATTTCCTCGGACTCCATGCACAACTTCCCACTACTATCCTTGATTGGCCCTAATCTTACTCTAGTCATTCTTTTATTCCTGATATACCTATTGGATGCGTTATGGGATGTTACTGCATTGGAATAGTGCCTGAATGAAGTTGCTGTATCTGGTCAGTTATGTTTTCCAATTGTTACGTTATTCTAAATTCCGTTTTGATTTGTTAAACTCTCATGTTTAAGTAAACTCTGTTTTGCTAAAAGTTGAGTAGCCTGACCAGCTGCATTACACCTGGAATAGAGATATAGAATCAAAGAGATGTACAGCATGGAAACAGACCCTTCAGTCCAACTCGTCAATGCTGACCAGATATCCCAAACCCAATCTAGTCCCACCTGCCAGCACCCAGCCCATATCCCTCCAAATCCTTCCTATTTGTATACCCATCCACATGCATTTTAAATATTGCAATTGTACCAGCCTCCACCACATCCTCTGGCAGCTCGTTCCATACATGTACCACCCTCTGCATGAAAAAGTTGCCCCTTAGGTCTCTTTTATATCTTTCCCCTCTCACCCTAAATCTATGCCCCCTAGTTCTGGACTCCCCAACCCCAGGGAAAAGACTTTGTCTGATTATCCTATCCATGCCCCTCATAATTTTGTAAACCTCCATAAGGTCACCCCTCAGCCTCCGACGCTCCAGGGAAAACAGCCCCAGCCTGTTCAGCCTCTCCCTGTAGCTCAAATCCTCCAACCCTGGCAACATCCTTGTAAATCATTTCTGAACCCTTTCAAGTTTCACAACTTTCCGATAGGAAGGAGACCAGAACTGCACGCAATATTCCAACAGTGGCCTAACCAACATGACCTCCCAATTCCTGTACTCAATACTCTGACCAATAAAGGAAAGCATACCAAACACCACCTTCACTATCCTATCTACCTGCGACTCCACTTTCAAGGAGCGATGAACCTGCACTCCAAGGTCTCTTTGTTCAGGAACAATCCCGAGGACCTTACCATTAACTGTATAAGAATATCGATTTCACATCTGTCTTTAAAAGAATAAAATGCTAGGGTCTAAGCTACTGCCTTCAAATATTTGGAGGTGGTCTGGCCTGGCCCATAACAACATGTTTCTGTGTGTTTAGCTGTGTCTGTGTCAAGGCCTGTTGCATATCTGCACCTCAGTCTGTGTCTGTTTCTGTCTTTGTATGTGTATGAATCTATGTTGGTCTGTATGTTTGTGTGTATAAATGTGCCTGTATGTGTCTGTATGGGATTCTCTCTCGAACTGTGTGTGTCTATCTCAGTCGAACTATCTCTGAGTGCTTGTAGTTATAAGTGTGTGAGGTAGTGTATATGGATGTGTGTATTAGTGTGTGTCTCCGTATCTGTGTATGTGAGTGTGTCTATGTCAACCGAACTGTGTAATGTATCTGTGTGCACATACAGTGGTCCTGTTGATGTTTATCTCCAAATATGTGTCTGCATGTGTTTGTGCCTGTGAGTCTATCTCTGGCTGCAATGGGACTGGAGAAGACTTTGAACGAATGAATGAATTAAAAAGTGATAAATTAAAGGCTGAGTCTCTCTTGCTCCCTTCCTGTGTTTAATGTGATACAATGCCACCCTCTGGTGGCCTTGACATGCCACTACCAAAGTGGCCGATCTTTTTCTTCGAAGCTTGTGAATCTCTCAGGTTGCTGGTGTCTCGTTCCTCAAACAATGTCTTTGGCGACACAGAGCAGTTTTGTCTGACTGATTTTGCATCATTGATGTGAGCAAAAGGAGACAACAATGAGTGGAGGAGAGAGAGAGAGAGGGAGACATTGTGAGAGTGAGAGTTTAAATGGAGGCTGAGGGAACAAGGGAGAGAGATGAATCCTGCTGAGGCCAGGTCAGAGAGAGTGATCCTGAGGTGAAAGTAAAGGACAGAGTGACTGAACCCCAACTCCTGAGCTCGGCCCCGGTTCCCTCTACTTCCCTAAGGACCAGGACTTGGGGCCGAGTCTGTCTCTCACCAGCTCAGCTTATTCAACACAAAGATAAACAATAAAATAGTTTGTTCTACTGTTTGGCACTTCTTAATGAACATTTTCATTATTTACAAATTGAAGTTATAGATACAGTCAGGAAATGGTGCCTTTTCTCACAGGCCCCCAAGTTGTGAGAAACAATGAAATTTGTGGGTGGCACGGTGGCACAGTGGTTAGCACTGCTGCCTCACAGCGCCAGAGACCCGGGTTCAATTCCCGACTCAGACTGTGTGGAGTTTGCATGTTCTCCCCGTGTCTGCGTGGGTTTCCTCCGGGTGCTCCGGTTTCCTCCCACAGTCCAAAGATGTGCAGGTCAGGTGAATTGGCCATGCTAAATTGCCCGTAGTGTTAGGTAAGGGGTAGATGTAGGGGTATGGGTGGGTTGCGCTTCGGCGGGTCGGTGTGGAGTTGTTGGGCCGAAGGGCCTGTTTCCACACTGTAATGTAATCTAAATCTAAATCTAAATCAAAGAAAGTGTCCCTGTAAACTCCTGTGGGATAAGATTGCACAAACCAGTACTACCCTCAGTCTGTTACTATAGCGACATGCTGCTTCATTGCTGAAACAATGAACTGTAATGAGAAAATCCTTGATGGATTGATTGATTAATAAGTGAATTTGATTGTCTGATGAATTTGGGTAAAGGGATATTTCAGCACATTCTTCAGCTGCTGTCTGAACTTAGTCTGGGTCACAGCGTAAATCGCGGTGTTTGTGCAGCAACCGAGGAGCTGCAGCATGAAGCCCAATTCCTGCACATAGGTATGTAGATACATAGAGGTATATGCCAAATTATACATTCGGTTCCATATCGAATACAGCATTAACATTGACCATAACAGGATGAAATTGGCCGAGATCACAAACAATAAAACAATAGATTTTTTTCGGTTTCTCATTTGTGTATCATGGTGAGAGTCCCCATTGGTGTGAGTCCGGAGTCTCCTGCGGGCTCTGCTGGTCACTAAAATGTGTCTGACGGTGAAAACATTGAGCAGCAGAATCAGGAGAAATGGGACACACGGGGTTAGAATGTGGTGGAGGAACTCGATTGTGATCCAGACACGAGAAGATAGAACACCGTTCATTATGTAACAAAACCAGGGGGAGTTGGCCAACCGATAAAGACCTGTGAGCATGAAATACCAGAAAATGTTCTTGAAACAACTCAGCACAGTCACTGTTCCCAGAACCACAGCCGCCGTTTTCTCACTGCAATATTTATTTTTCAGCTTCTGGCAACAAATGGCCACAAACCGATCAAAGGTGAAAGTGACAGTGAACCAGACAGAACAGTCAGTGGCTGCATAAAGCAGGACGGCGTGGATATTACACACGGGGATGTCCCACAGGAAATAAAACTGCTCCCGATAAATAATGGGAATGTGTCTCAATATCAGATCGAGGATAATGATCAGGAGATCCGCCACTGCCATTGCCCCCAGGTAACGCCTGACACATGGAGACAATCCACAATCTTTATAAAGCAGGACGAAGATCGTCATGCAGTTAACTGTGAGGAAGGAAAACCAACAATTTAGAACATCAGCCTGATGGACATTTTCCAAATGATTGAGATCAATGTACGGATTGAATTCCTCAATCATTTTTGAGAATGCAAAATATATTCAGATAGAGTGCCTTTCATTCAGGTTTTTAAACCATTATTCCCTGCTCCATTGTCACCTTTATTCCTCAGTTTGACTGATCAGGAAACAGTCTGACATTGTCATTACACACAGAATCAAACTTGATGGGCAATGTTTGTGTGTGTACATTTGTGTAAATGTGTGCGTTTGTGCGTATGTTCGTGTGTGTATGTGGTGGAGGGCAAATGCGAAAGTCATTCAGAAATAATATGCACGGTGGAAATCAGTTTAAATATGAACATCTGGCAGGTATTTGGGTAATTGGCAGAGGGAGATTGAGAGGTGTTTAATGGACAAATGAGGTGAAGATTTTGAGAATGTTAAAATAAAGATATTTTAAGACCCAGTAACAATACAGATCAATCCACACAGGGGTGATGGTTGGTTGGGATTTTGGTGTAAGATTGAATAAGGACCATGGTGTGTAACTCAGATTTGCAGGTTTGAAGTTGGGAATGTCAGCAGGAGATTATTAACATCATTAGGACTGTATTTCATAGCTCAAGGTTCAAGTAGCAGATGGAATGAGCCAGTAACGTATATTCTAGAGGTATGAGTAGTTAAAATTAGGAATGGTCAAGGTATGGGGTCAGGAATCAGCTCATGGCTGAAGGGATCAAGACAGTTGTGATTCATTTGTTTCAGCCTCAGATATTGGCCAGGGATGGGATAGGAGTCAGAGGAAGGAAATGGAGTTTGTAACTAGAGGAGATAACAAGAGCAGTGATACAATGAATTATGGCTCAATCTGAAACAGAGTAGGTCAACATAGAGACCCATGAGGGACACTGCCAGGAGCAAAGAGGGACCGAGTGAATGAAAAAGACTTGCAGAGTGAATATCTGGAGTTAGAGTCTCAGCAGGACACAATAACAGCAGCAAGGATAAACCTCTCTCCAGAGATGCAACATCCCAGTCTAACGTTCTCAGACTCTCCATTGTTATAACATTCCAGTCTGTTGTTCTCAGATTCTGATCGCTCATCCCCCTCTCTCGGGAACTGTGGATCCATGTTAGTGCTGTTGGTGATGATCTGCCCAAACCATGGGATAGCACATTGAACGGAGCCAATTTCTCATTAAAGGATGGAAACCCTCCACTGGGATAATTAGCATCGATGGCTATTGACGTTAATCACAGTCACTGAACAAACAGGTTCAGGTAGCCCACTCCTTACATCACTTTTCGTATCACCATAAAAAGGGAATTTTATTTGGTCGAGATGGAATGGATAAAGATTTCTGAGGGATGGAATATAAATCTTTCAATCTTTTTAATCTTTCTTCCTTGTATGTGGAGTAGTGTCTGTTACAGAGGAACAACAGGAGGGTAATCAGACCCTCTAAAGAGTCAGAGAGTCATAGAGATGTACAGCATGAAAACAGACTCTTCCATTGTATAGGTCCATGCTGAACAGATATCCTAAATTAATCTAGTCCTACTTTCCTGCACATGGTCCATAACACTCCCAATCTTCTTATTCATATACCCATCCAGAAACATTTTCAATGTTCTAATTGTAACTGCCTCCACCACTTCCTTTGGCAGCTCATTCCAATTCATGCACCCCTCTCTGTTTGAAACAGCTGCCCCCTGAGGTACCTTCTAAAACTTACCTCTCTCACCCTAAACCTATGCCCTCTAGTTCTGGACTCACCCACCCCATGGAAAAGATCTTGTCTATTTATCCGATCAATCCCCCTCATGATTTTATAAACCTCTATAAGGTCACCCCTCAGCCTCTGATGCTCCAGGGAAAACAGCCCCAGCCTATTCAATCTCTCTCTATAGCTCAAACCCTCCAAACCTGGCAATCTCCTTGTAAATATTTTCTGAACTCTTTCAAGTTTCACAACATCCTTCCAATAGGAGGGAGAACAGAATTACTCACAATATTCCAAAAGTGGCTGAACTAATGTCCTGTTCAGCCGCAATATGGCCCCCTAACTCCTACCGTTAATACTCTGACCAATAAAGGGAAGCATACAAAATGCCTTCTTCACTATCCTATCTATATGTGACTCCATTTTCAAGGAACTATGAACCCTGAACATTCCCCATGACCGTACCATTAAATGTATAAGTCCTGCCCTGATTTGCCTTTCCTAACTGTGGTACCTCATTTTTATATCAATTAACCTCCATCTTCCACTCCTTGGCCCATTGGCCCAGCAGATCAGGATCCCATTGTACTCTGAAGTAACCTTCTTCGCTAACTACAACACCTCCAATTTTGATATCATCTGCAAATTTATTTACTCCTCCTTCTATGTTTGCATCCAAATCATTTATATAAATGATGAATATCAGTGGACCCAGCACTGATCCTGTGGCACACCGCGGGTCATAGGTCTCCATCTGAATGACAACCCTCTATCACTGCCCTCTGACTTCTACCTTCAAGCCAGTTCAGGATCCAAATAGTTAGTTCTCCCTCTAGTCATGAGATCTAACCTTGTTCAAAAGTCAACCATCAGGAATCTTGTCGAAAATCTCACTGAAATCCATACAGATCATATCCACCAATCCTCTTCATAACTTCTTCAAAAAAACTCAATCAAATGAGTGAAACATGATTTCCCATGCACAAAGACAAGTTGACTATCCTTAATCAGTCCTTGCCTTTCCAAACACAGACGAATCCTTTTCATCAGGATTTGATAGATAGTGCTTTCTAAGAGATTTCTTTGAGAGCAGTGCTAGCCCTTTTAGATGACGTGCTCTCATGTTCAATGGGATTTGCTCTGACTACTTTTTAAAATGTCCTTCCTTTTAAAACACCAAGACTTGTAACCTCACATTGGTCCAATGTTGTCAACACAATTAAATACAAATTCAATTGGTTTTTGGTATCCTGGGCATAAATTAAATTAATTGGTTAAATTTAAATCCAGTTTCATTAACACAAAAACACAACTCGAAGCCTTTGGTTACATTTTCTCAATCCTCAGCACTCTCTGCACCTGTCACCTAGTCACAGGCACAAGGGCTATGAAACTCTCTCAGCTCAGAAATGCACCCTCCTTCTTGTAGTGACCAAACACTCTTTCAAATTCTTAACATCAATCCTTGCAGTTTATTCCCCTCTTACTCCTGGGCTCTAACCTTCTTCACTTACCTGTGTGCAAACATCACAAATTCTTCTGAAAATTGAAATATTCCAGTTCCACTGTTCTCATTTGTCAATGTCAGAAACAACATTCTCCACAAACCCCAGCAGATTTATCAAAGATAATTTCCCTTTTGTGAATCTGGGCCGACTCTGCTAAGTTATACCATTATTCGCCAATTATCCAGTTATCACATACCTTACAAAACATGCTAATACTTTCCTCACAACTGATGTCAAGTTATCCACAATTTTGTTTTCTGTTTTCCCTCTGCACCATGTTTGAAATATTTACAGCCACAGCAGCTACTCACTGCTGTGCAGGATCTTTCCCAGAATCGGAAAAACTTTGAAGAACTTTGACTTCCCTCAATACTCAGGGAAGTGCCTCATAGAACCAAGGAATTTATAGGACCAAAAGAGGCCATTGACCCATCGTCTCCATACTGGCTCTCAGCATGCTCTTGTCTGCAGCCCCATCTCCGCAGTCCTCATAATTCATTACTCATTTGACAATAGACAATAGGTGCAGGAGTTGGCCATTCTGCCCTTTGAGCCTGCACCACCATTCAATATGATCGTGGCTGATCATCCTTAATCAGTATCCTATTCCTGCCTTATCTCCATAACCCTTGATTCCACAATCCTTGAGAGCTCTATCCAACTCTTTCTTAAATGAATCCAGAGACTGGGCTTCCACTGCCCTCTGGGGCAGAGCATTCCACACACCCACCACTCTCTGGGTGAAGAAGTTTCTCCTCATCTCTGTCCTAAATGGTCTACCCTAAATTTTTAAGCTGTGTCGTCTGGTTCGGCACTCACCCATCAGCGGAAACATGTTTCCTGCCTCCAGAGTGTCCAATCCTTTAATAATCTTCTATGTCTCAATCATATCCCATCACAGTCTTCTAAACTCAAGGGTATACAAGCCCAGTTGCTCCAGTCTTTCAGTGTAAGGTAATCCCACCATTCCTCGTGAACCTACGCTGCACTCCCTCAATAGCCAGAATGTCTTTCCTCAAATTTGGAGACCAGAACTGCACACAGTTCTCCAGGTGTGGTCTCACCAGGGCCCTGTACAGCTGCAGAAGAACCTCTTTGCTTCTATTCTCAATCCCTCTTGTTATGAAGGCCAGCATGCTATTAGCCTTCTTCACTACCTGCTGTACCTTCATGCTTACCTTCATTGACTGGTGTACAAGAACACCCAGATCTCTCTGTACTGCCCCTTTACCTAAAGTGATTCCATTTAGGTAGTAATCTGCCTTCCTGTTCTTACCACCAAAGTGGATAACCATGCATTTATCCACATTAAACTGCATCTGCCATGCATCTGACCACTCACCTAACTTATCCAGGTCACCCTATAATCTCCTAACATCCTCCTCATATTTCACCCTGCCACCCAGCTTAGTATCATCAGCAAATTTGCGAATGTTATTACTAATACCATCTTCTATATCATTAACATATATTGTTAAAAAGCTGCGGTACCAGCACTGATCCCTGCGGTACCACACTGGTCACTGCCTGCCATTCCAAAATGGAGCCGTTTTTAACTACTCTTTGTCTCCTATCAGCCAACCAACTTTCAATCCAAGTTAGTACTTTTGCCCCCAATACCATGCACCCTAATTTTGCTCACTAACCTCCTATGTGAGACTTTATCAAAAGCTTTCTGAAAGTCCAGGTACACTACATCTACTGGATCTCCCTCGTCTATCTTCAGAGTTACATCCTCAAAAAATTCCAGAAGATTAGTCAAGCATGATTTCTCCTTCATAAATCCATGCTGACTCTGACCTATCCTGTGACTACTATCCAGATGTGTTGTAATTTCATCCATTATAATAGACTCCAGCATCTTTCCCACCACGGAGGTCAGACAAACTGGTCTATAATTTCCTGCTTTCTCTCTTCCACCTTTCTTAAAAAGTGGCATAACATTAGCCACCCTCCAATCTGAAGGAAGTGATCCCGAATCTATCGAACTCTGGAAAATAATCACCAACGCATCCACGATTTCTCGAGCCATCTCCTTCAGTACCCTGGGATGTAGACCATCAGGCCCTGGGGACTTATCAACCTTCAGACCTAACAGTCTCTCCAACACCAATTCCTGGCTAATATAAATTCCCTTCAGTTCAGGTCCTTCGGCCACTGTTACCTCAGGGAGATTGCTTGTGTCTTCCCCAGTAAACACAGATCTGAAGTACCAATTCAATTCTTCTGCCATTTCTTTGTTCCCCGTAATATATTCCCCTGCTCCGGTCTTCAAGGGCCCAATTTTAGTCTTAACCATTTTTTTGCCTTTCACATACCTAAAAAAACATTTACTTTCCTCCTTTATATTATTGGCCAGTTTACCTTTGTGTCTCATTTTTTCTCTGCGTATTTCCTTCTTAGTAATCCTCTGTTGCTCTTTAAAAGCTTCCCAGTCCTCCATTTTCCCTATCTTTGCTATGTTATACTTTTTCTCTTTTAACTTTATATGTTTCTTAACTTCCCTCGTCAGCCACCGCCACCCATGCCTCCTCCTAGTATCTTTCTTCCTTTTTGGAATGACCTGATCCTGCAACTTCTGCATTATACACAGAAATATCTGCCATTGTTCCTCCATTGTCATCCCTGCTAAGGTATTGCTCCATTGAACTTTGGCCAGCTCCTCCCTCATAGCTCCATAGTTCCCTTTATTCAACTAAAAATTTGTCACTTCAGATTGTACCCTCTCCCTCTCAAATTGCAGATTGAAGCTTATTGTATTATGGTCACTACTTCCCAATGGCTCCTTCACTTCGAGGTCCCTGACCAATTCTGGTTCGTTGCACAATACCAGATCCAGAATTGCCTTCTCCCTGGTCGGCTCCAGCACCAGCTGTTCTAAGAATCCACCTCTGAGGCACTCCACAAAGTCACTTTCTTGAGGTCCAATACCATCCTGATTCTCCCAGTCTACCTGCATGTTGAAATCCACCATAACAACTGTAGTAACAACTTTGTGACAGGCCAATTTCAGCTCCTGATTTAACTTACATCCGACATCCAGGCTACTGTTTGGGGGCCTGTAGATAACTTCCAAGAGGGTCTTTTTACCCTTAGTATTTCTCAACTCTATCCACACTGACTCTACATCCCCTGATTCTAGGTCCCCCTGCGCAATGGACCGAATATCATCCCTTACCAACATGGCCACGCCACCCCCTCTGCCTGTCAGTCTGTCCTTACGGTAGCACGTGTAGCCTTGAATATTCATTTCCCAGGCCCTGTCCACTTGAAGCCACGTCTCAGTTATCCCCACAATATCATTTCTCCAATTTCCAAAAGAGCCTCAAGCTCATCCATCTTATTTCTAACGCTTCGTGCATTCATGTATAGTATTTTTAATTTGTTACTGCCCTCACCCTTCCCATCAACTCCTATTTCACTCAACCTTACAGCATGATCCCTTTCTGAGTTTTCTGCCTCATTTGTACAGTTGTCTTTCTTGACTTCCCTTGTTCTAACTTTCCCTCCAATATCCTTCTTAAACATCCAGTTTGTCCCCCCCGCTACTTAGTTTAAACGTAGCTGTGTTGCAGTAGCAAACCAGCCTGCCAGAATGCTGGTCCCTAACCTATTAAGGTGCAAACCGTCTCTCTTGTAGAATTTATGCTTACCACAAAACATACCCCAGTGATCCAAGAATTTAAATCCTTGCTTCCTGCACCAGTTCCCTAGCCACACGTTCAAGTCCATTATCTCCCTGTTTCTGGCCTCACCAGCCCGAGGAACTGGAAGCAAACCGGAGATAACCACCTTGGACGTCCTGCTTTTCAGCCTTCTTCCTAGTTCTCTGAAGTCCTGCTGTAGTATGTTCCTTCTCTTCTTCCTGACGTCATTTGTGCCGACATGTACCACTAGCTCTGGCTCTTCACCTTCAGCCTTGAGGATTTCCTGCACTCTGTCTGTGATGTCTTTAACCCTGGCACCAGGAAGGCAACACACCATCCTTAAGTCCCATCTGCTGCCACAAAAATCCTGGTCAGTTCCTCTCACTATGGAGTCCCCTAGTACCACGGCTCTGTGCGATGTCCAACTCTTCCGCTCTGTCTCCACTCCAACTTTTGATTGACAGACCTGGATGCCTCGTGGACTGGCAGTGTCATCCGTCTCTACTGTTTCCAAAAGATTCAACGTGTTCCTGACAGGTACTTCTCCCGGGGTCTCTTGTACCTGTCTCCTCTCTGCCTTCCTCATCGTCTGCTCTCTTCTGCTCTCTTCTGGTACGATTGGTGTAATAACCTCGCTGAAGGTCTTGTATAGAAAGATCTCGTTCTCTCGGATGAGCCTAAGGTCCTCGAGTTCTTTCATCAGTGCTGCAATATGCTCTGTCAGTAGCTGAACGTGCACACACTTTCCCCACTTATATGAACCAGACACACCAGAGCCGTTGACCTCCCACATCAAGCACGTAGCATACTGAACCAGCTTGGCAGTCATGTCTTCACCCTCTTCAACTGTGGCGTAATCACTTCACTCAACCTCCTTGTCAAAGACTCCTGAGCTAAAGCCTCACTCTTCAATCCACAGGAATTTGGTGCAACAACTTACCAACTTTCGATGATATCAGTTTTTCAAGTAATTGCTCTTAAATAATTCTAATTTCCTGCACTTCCTGATCTTCATCAGTCACCCTGCTCCCTAATATTTCTGGAAGATTTTCTGTTCCTTCATTGGAATCTCTTTTGGGGTAGAAGTGACGTGTACAAGAAGGACGGATTGCACCTAAATTGGAAGGGGACCAATATACTGGCAGGGAAATTTCCTCGAACTGCTTGGGAGGATTTAAACTTATAAGGTGTGGGGGTGGGACCCAGGGAGATAGTGAGGAAAGAGATCGATCGGAGACGGGTACAGCTGAGAACAGAAGTGAGTCAAACAGTCAGGGCAAGCAGGGACAAGGTAAGACTAACAAATTAAACTGCATTTATTTCAATGCAAGTGGCCTAACAGGGAAGGCAGATGAACTCAGGGCATGGTTCGGAACATGGGACTGGGATATCATAGCAGTTACGGAAACATGGCTCAGGGATGGGCAGGACTAGCAGCTGAATGTTCCAGGATACAAATGCTACAGGAAGGATAGAAAGGGAGGCAAAAGAGGAGGGAGAATGGCATTTTTGATAAGGGATAGCATTACAGCTGTGCTAAGGGAGGATATTCCTGGAAATACATCCAGGGAAGTTATTTGGGTGGAACTGAGAAATAAGAAAGGGATGATCACCTTATTGGGATTGTATTATAGACCCCCCCAATCGTCAGAGGGAAATTGAGAAACAAACTTGTAAGGAGATCTCAGCTATCTGTAAGAATAATAGGGTGGTTATGGTAGGGGATTTTAACTTTCCAAACATCAACTGGGACTGCCATAGTGTTAAGGGTTTAGATGGAGAGGAATTTCTTAAGTGTGTACAAGACAATTTTCTGATTCAATATGTGGATGTACCTACTAGAGAAGGTGCAAAACTTGACCTATTCTTGGGAAATAAGGCAGGGCAGGTGTCAGTGGGGGAGCACTTTGGGGCCAGCGACCATAATTCTATTCGTTTTAAAATAGTGATGGAAAAGGATAGACTGGATGTAAAAGTTGAAGTTCTAAATTGGAGAAAGGCCAATTTTGACGGTATGAGGCAAGAACTTTCAAAAGCTGATTGGAGGCAGATGTTCGCAGGTTAAGGCACAGCTGGAAAATGGAAAGCCTTCAGAAATGAGATAACAAGAATCCAGAGAAAGTATATTCCTGCCAGAGTGAAAGGGAAGGCTGGTAGGTAAAGGGAATGCTGGATGACTAAAGAAATTGAGGGTTTGGTTAAGAAAAAGATGGAAGCTTTTGTCAGATATAGACAGGATAGATTGAGTGAATCCTTAGAAGAGTATAAAGAAAGTAAGAGTATACTTAAGAGGGAAATCAGGAGGGCAAAACGGGGACATGAGATAGCTTTGGCAAATAGAATTAAGGAGAATCCAAAGGGTTTTTACAAATATATTAAGGACAAAATGGTAACAAGGGAGAGAATAGGGCCCCTCCAAGATCAGCAAGGTGGCCTTTGTGTGGAGAAAATGGGGCAGGTACTAAATGAGTATTTTGCATCAGTATTTACTGTGGAAAAGGATATGGAAGATACAGAGTGTAGGGAAATAGATGGTGACATCTTGCAAAATGTCCATATTACAGAGGAGGAAGTGCTGGATGTCTTGAAACGGTTAAAAGTGGATAAATCCCCAGGACCTGATCAGGTGTACCCGAGAACTCTGTGGGAAGCTAGAGAAGTGATTGCTGGGCCTCTTGCTGAGATATTTGTATCATCGATAGTCACAGGTGAGGTGCCGGAAGACTGGAGGTTGGCAAACGTGGTGCCACTGTTTAAGAAAGGCGGTAAAGACAAGCGATGGAACTATAGACCAGTGAGCCTGACCTCGGTGGTGGGCAAGTTGTTAGAGGGAATCCTGAGGGACAGGATGTACATGTATTTGGAAGGGCAAGGACTGATTAGGGATAGTCAACATGGCTTTGTGCGTGGGAAATCATGTCACACAAACTTGATTGAGTGTTTTGAAGAAGTAACAAAGAAGATTGATGAGGGCAGAGCAGTAGATGTGATCCATATGGACTTCAGTAAGGCGTTCGATAAGGTTCCCTATGGGAGACTGATTAGCAAGGTTAGATCTCATGGAATACAGGGAGAACTAGCCATTTGGATACAGAACTGGCTCAAAGGTAGAAGACAGAGGGTGGTGGTGGTGGGTTGTTTATCAGACTGGAGGCCTCTGACCAGTGGAGTGCCACAAGGATCGGTGCTGGGCCCTCTACTTTTTGTCATTTACATAAATGAATTGGATGCGAGCATAAGAGGTACAGTTAGTAAGTTTGCAGATGACACCAAAATTGGAGGTATAGTGGACAGCGAAGAGGGTTACCTCAGATTACAACAGGATCTGGACCAGATGGGCCAATGGGCTGAGAAGTGGCAGATGGAGTTTAATTCAGATAAATGTGAGGTGCTGTATTTTGCGAAAGCAAATTTTAGCAGGACTTAGATACTTAATGGTAAGGTCCTAGGGAGTGTTGCTGAACAAAGAGACCTTGGAGTGCAGGTTCATAGCTCCTTGAAAATGGAGTTGCAGGTAGATAGGATAGTGAAGAAGGTTTCCTTTATTGGTCAGAGTATTGAGTACAGGAGTTGGGAGGTCATGTTGCAGCTTTACAGGACATTAATTCGGCCACTGTTGGAATATTGCGTGCAATTCTGGTCTTCTTCCTATCGGAAAGATGTTGTGTAACTTGAAAGGGTTCAGAAAAGATTTACAAGGATGTTGCCAGGGTTGGAGGGTCTGAGCTACAGGGAGAGGCTGAACAGGCTGGGGCTGTTTTCCCTGGAGCGTCGGAGGCTGAGGGGTAACCTTATAGAGGTTTACAAAATTATGAGGGGCATGGATAGGATAAATAGGCAAAGTCTTTTCCCTGGGATCGGGGAGTCCAGAACTAGAAGGCATAGTTTTAGGTTGAGAGGGGAAAGATATAAAAGAGACCAAATGGGCAACGTTTTCACGCAGAGGGTGGTACGCGTATGGAATGCGCTGCCAGACGAAGTGGTACAATTGCAACATTTAAAAGGCATCTGGATGGGTATATGAATAGGAAGGGTTTGGAGGGATATGGGCTGGGTGCTGGCAGGTGGGACTAGATTGGATTGGGATATCTGGTCGGCATGGACGGGTTGGACCGAAGGGTCTGTTTCCATGCTGTACATCTCTATGATCTGTGGAGACAGAACCAACATATTCACCTCACGGGACATAGATACTGTATGTCACCTCGTGAATACCTCAGAAATGGTACTATGGCACCTGAGGGATATGACACCTATTCTTTTAGAATTAGAGTCCCCTACACTGTGGAAACAGGCCCTTCGGCCCAACAAGTCCACACAAACTCTCCAAAGAGTTACCCACCCAGAACCATTCAGCTATCCTATATTTACCCCTCACGAAGAACCTATCCAATAGGCAATTTAGCAAGGCCAATTCACCTATGTTGCACATTTTTGGACTGAATCTTCCAGAATCAAACCAGCTCACTTCATGGTCAGTATCTGCACAGACCTCTCCCTGGTGTGAGATGACAGGTTCTGCTGAAGCAAGCAACACAGCTCTGTGACCTCCTCATTGTCTAATCAAACTGGCTTCATACATTGCACCTGGAATAGGTACAATATTGGAAAATATTCCTGGAAATCCCAGAGAGGAGATTGTAGTGCCCTGCTCCCCACTGTTTACAGAGCTTCCCTTCTATGCAGTCTCTGCTCCATTTGTTAGCCGTGTTGAAGACCCCAATACACTGTGAATGCCCTGCTCACACCTTGTTCAGAGTGGGGTCACCAGACCATCAGCTCTCCCTGAATGAATGCAGCTGATACACAAACCTGAGGAAACCATTGACAGAATCTTCACTGATGTTCCAGTGACTGGAGCAGGTAAAATCCATGTATACATGGTACACCCACTCTGTGTTGAAAATGCCTTCGTTTTCAGATTTTTGTCAGTTGCTGATGCACTGTTACATCTCTGCTCAGTCCCAGTGACCCGAAATATTAGCAGTTCCACTCTCAGTATAAGTATTTGAGAATTGCTGTCACGATGACAACACCACTATTGCATGGGGAGGTGATTAGAGAAGACGGGGAGGTGATGGTCCAGCCTGTGGTCTATTAATCCAGGGACCCAGGTAATAACCGAGACCCCGGATTTGATCCCACCACGGCAGATGGTGGAACTTTAATTCAATCAAACATCTCGAATCATGAATTAAATTAAACTATGAAACCATCGTTTGTTGTCAGGAAAACCCACCTGGCTCCCTAATGTCCTTTAGGGAAGGAAATTTACCACCTTCACCTGGTCTGGCCTACATGTGACTCCAGACTCTCAGCAACAGGGTTGACTCTCAGCTGCCCTTTGAAATAGCCAAGTCAGCCACTCAGCTGGATCAATCACTACAAAGTCTCAGAGAAATGAAACTGAATGGACCGAAGGCACCTGCAGTTGGTCAAGAAGGAAGCTCAGCAGCATCTTCTCAAGGGCAATTGGCAGGGGAAATAAATGCTGGCCAAGTCAGTGATAGGAGCAGGGCAATCAACGTTTCGGGCATGAGCCCTTCTTCTGGAATGGGCATGAGCTCTTCTTCTCCTGAAGAATGGCTCATGCCTGAAACATCGATTTTCCTATTCCTTGGATACTGCCTGACCTGCTGCGCTTTTCCAGCAACCCATTTTCAGCTCTGATCTCCAGCATCTGCAGTCCTCACTTTCTCCCAGCACCCAGCCCATGATACCCATGTCCCATTAGTGAACATAAGGAGATGGGCACACTCTGGGAAGAGAGGCAGAGGGGACATAGCTCAGTTTAAACTGCCCTGACTTTGATTCAGGTAATAACCGAGACCCCAGATTGATCCCACCATGGCAGATGGTGGAATTTGAATTCAATCAAACATCTGGAATTAAGACTCAACTGAAACTATGAAACCATCGTTTGTTGTCAGGAAAACCCACCTGGCTCCCTAATGTCCTTCAGGGAAGGAAATTTACCACCTTCACCTGGTCTGGCCTACATGTGACTCCAGACTCTCAGCAATAGGGTTGACTCTCAGCTGCCCTTTGAAATGGCCAAGTCAGTCACTCAGCTGGATCAATCACTACAAAGGCTCAGAGAAATGAAACTGAATGGGCCGAGGCACCTGCAGTTGGTCAAGAAGGCAGCTCAGCAGCATCTTCTCAAGGGCAATTGGCAGGGGAAATAAATGCTGGCCCAGTCAGTGATACCCATGTCCCATTAGTGAATATAAGGGGATGAGCACACTCTGGGAAGAGAGGCAGAGGGGACATAACTCAGTTTAAACAGCCACTTGGAATGATTTTCAGGAGTATGGGAAAAGGCGAAAAATAAATCAGATTAATGCCACATTTTATTTCCATCCCAGCCGATCAACAATCCCTTTGTTTGCTTCTTTTTCTCTCCCTCTCCCTCTCTCTTTCTCCTTCTGTTCAACTCACTCCTTCTCCTCTTCATAACAAACAATTCTGTCACTAAAATGATCACAATATTTCCCAGCTGCTTTCAGTTCTCACGTATGGTCAGTGGACTCGAAATGTGAACTCTGTTTTTCTCTCGACAGAGGCGGGCAAACATCTTCATTTTCCCCAACACTTTTTTTTTGTTTCAAAATGGCAGCATCTTCCTTTGTTTGATTTAACCCTTAATCTTTTTGATTCCATGGGAATGTCAGGATCAGTGGTAAGGACAGCGTTTGATGACCAACACTGATTGACCTTGACCTGAGAGTCCATTCCACAAGGCAGATTGGAGCCAAGCACATTACATAGCAACACAGAAGCAGACACTTCAGTCCAACCAGTCTGTGCTGAACATAATCCCAAACTAAACTTTTCCTACCTCCCTGCTCCTTGCTCAAAACCCTCCAAATCTTCCCTATTCATGTACTTATCCAAATCTCTTTGGAATGTTGTAATTGTACCCACTTCCACCACTTCCTCAGGAAATTCATTCCACATGTGAACCACCTTCTGTGTAAAAGCTTTGCTCCTCATGTCTTTGCTCCTCATGTCTCCTCTCACCAGAAAATGGTGCCCCCCAGTCTTGAAATCCCCCATCGTAGAGAAAAAACAATGATCGATACCTCTCATCCTTTTATAAACTCCTGTCAGGTTGCCTCTCCACCTCCTGCACTCCCGTGAAAAAGGTCCCAGTCTATCTTCTACGATTTGGCCTCAGATTATAAGTTTAATGACATGTTTTGGATCTGAAGTCACACTTAACCCACATCAGATACGAATGTTAGATTTCTTTCCCAAACAACATCAGTGAAACAGCTCGGATTTCAGACAAAATCGTGAGGGTCTTATGGTTGTTATTAGTGAAACTCACTTTTATTTCAATTCTTGTCATTTGAACTTACGGTCTGTTTTCAGTTGTGATTGGATATGAAACAGTGTCTTTAGCATATTAGCTTGTGTCTCTGAATTATCCTTCCAGTGACATTAATACTCTGACACGGTGTTTCTGTCATGGAATTACTTTCGAGCCAAGAACAAGTTTGTAATTGAAGTATTTACAACTGAAAGTGTGACCAGGAGAAAGTTGGAAAAGTCTGAATGTTGTCAAGGCTTAGATAATTGTTTATTCAGCAACAGTACTGAAATGGAGGTGGAATCTGGTGGGATTATGGAGGCGGCAATGGACAGGTTTGATGATGGACCCAATACCGAGACATAAATCGGTTCAGGGCCAAAAGGGGCATCGACATTGTGAGCAGTCTCAGTATCAGATGCTTGTGAGGGAGGGGTCTGAAATTTGTGGATAATGAATGGAGTGTTTAATTGAAACTGAAGTTAATAGTTTCTGTCCTTGTCAAATACAGACAACAGAAATAGCAATGGAGTTCAACATGGTTTAGGGAAACAAATGAATGGAGAAAGACATAAAGAGACTTACCAGGAACACCAACAATAGCGAGGATGGGATAGTAACCTGCCTGAATAATCAGCAGTACACCTCGTATCCGATAAGGTAATAAAGACCAGGAAAGGAAGTTAAGACCCAAAGATAAGCTCCTGTCCATTGTTGGAACATTCCAGTCCATTGTTCTCAGAGTCTGATCTCTCCTTTCCCTGTCTCTGCAGCTGCCGTTAGTGGTGGATGTGATGCAGTTGCAGAAACAATGGGATGATGCATTGAAATGCACCCTTACTAATAGGAGAGGGAAAGCCTCCAGTTACACAATTAGATTCCATGGAGATCGACGTTAATCACAGTCACTGAATAAACATTTCTAGTTAACCCCTTTTGAATACAACATTTTCAGTACACATTGATAACGGGACTGGACTGGATGTTGATATCACTGGCTATTGTTCTTATCTCCCATTGCCAATTGTTCAAGTGAAGTCAGTGGGGAGGGAGAATGATGGATATTTCTTTTTCGCAGGCTAGATGATCCTGTTGTGTTTTCCATGCACAATGCTGCATCCAACAGCCCTCCTCAAACAAAACAGTCAAGATGTTGTTACTGTGCCGATCACTTGATCAACCACCAACCAACAGATTGTCACCATAATTACTCTGACCATATGCAGGAAGTATGGATATGCCTGAAGGTTCCTTTCACTGCTCTTATAAGGCTACTTTGTAAGTTCACCACAAAGTGCTCTTCAGCAATTTTTTTAAAAATAGCAAATAGCAAATATCTTATTGCAGTTAATTTGGTTTAAATCAGCAATATTTATATTCTTTGACTTTAGACCAAAGCTAAATGTGACATGTACAATAATTTTGTTTATTAAAACATTCCTTATGAAGGGATCAGGGACAGAATGAATTTGACATTGCCTCGGAGATACAGGGGAATGGGGCCTTTGACTGTGGAGATTGGAGGGGAATACAATGATATCCTCCAGTAACTAGTATTCAAACATCACTCATTCTGACAGATGGAATGAAATATAATGCAGAGCAAGGAGGCAGATTACATTTGGGAGATGTAATGTCAATCGATAATCTGAACAGAACAGGAAAATTATAAATGTAATTCAGGCAATGTATTTTACAGACACACTTTTTCATCTCAGGGTAACAGGTTGATTATTCACATCTGCACAGGATATTCAGAATTAAAACAGGCAGAGACAACAAAACGTACAGGGGTGCAGAGAGATTCCAGGATAATAACAGGAGATATATAACTCAGTCTGTGTCAGTGCAGAGATGGTGGGCTGAAGGACCAATGTGCTTTGCTGGAATTAGTCTCTGATATGTATTAAAATCTTTCGGAGTCTGAGGAGACAAATTTGTTCAATGAAGGCCACAGAGTGTGGCATCATCAATCCTGTTGTTTCATGAAATGCAGCTTCCGCAAAATGCTTTTTCAAATAAAACCGATTTCCTGAAATTTGCATATTTGGATGGATATGAACAAAAAGAGTTTTTTTGGAACATGAAGAAGAAACAAACTCCGATGTCACACAAGTGTCACTGGCACAGCAGCTCAAGTCATGGACCATATTGGGCAAATATAACCAAGTTCAACCTCGAGACCCGTCAGAAAAAGCAATGGAAACCTGAAATACAAACAGAAAACGGTAGAGACATGCAGCAGATGAGATTATATCTGAATAGAGAAACAGAGTAAACATATTGACTCTGACATAAAGCTGTTGTGAGTAAGTTATATTGGCCTCAAAATGTTAATTCTGTTTCTGTCTTTTCACCTGCTGAGTTTCTCTCCAGCAGTTCAATTTTTGTGTCTTCTTTCTGAACTGTGACAAATTGTCTGATGTGAACAGGAACAGCAAAGCTATCAGGTCAGAGGACTCACAAGTATTGAATGAGAAATTAGTAAGTTTCCATAATAAATGTCCCTGTATCAATGAGGTGGTGCATTTTTATAACTTGTGATGTAAATGTTGATCTCAATGGCATTGACATCACACGATCAAGCCTCTGACTGTTTGAAAACGAAGGGAATTGTTACCTCAATGTCATGTCGTGCTCCTGACGTTACTGGTGTCGCACTCATACAGCAAGGTCTTCCCTTTCTGAGACTTCAGAACAAACTGTGAAAACATAAAATATCTTGGTATTTTAAAACATCGGTTCATGGATTTTGGAAGGCACTAGCAAGGGCAGAGTTTATTTGTTATTCCCAACAGCTCTGGAGAAGGTAGCAGGGAGCTGCCTTCTGGAACCTCTTCTATCCAAGAGGTGCAGTCGTACACACAGAGCTGTTTGGAAGGGGATTCCAAAATTTTTAACAAACGATAGTGAAGGACCAGTAAATTAGTCCCTAGTCAGGATTTTAAGTGACTTGGAAGACAACTGACAGAGATTGGATTTCCCGTTTTCAGTTGAGGACATTGCCAGTGCAGAATTTTCTCCAATTCCCTTTGATCACAGTTTTGCTCAAGGTCCTTGATGTCACACTCAGTCAACTCAGATGAGGAGGAGGCATGATGGACACTTGACAGTGTTCAAGGGTGCCCTCATAAGAACAGGATACAATGTTCAACTCATCGACTGCCAGTTCTGTTGTGCCATGGTGAGAAAGTGTAGTGACCTCCTCAGGAGACAGCCACAGTCTACAACAGACAGTGTACACTTCATTGTACAGTCCTTCCCGGGAGCCAAATGACTACGGCATGTTCTTTGCAGCCTGCAACACATTATCGATGAGGATGAGCACTTCGTCAACACCTTTCCTGTGTCTCCACTTGGAAAATAAACCTCCCTTATCAAACATTCCAGAACAGGTATGTACATGTTTAATTACAATGTACATCTCTCTCTACACTAGGCCCTTTCAAATCCCCAGGCTGTGTTCAACATGGAATTAGATATTCATTAAATCACGCCACATACTGTCTCCTGTTGAAGGGCTTATGCCCAAAACATTGATTCTCCTGTCCCTTGGATGCTGCCTGACCTGCTGTGTTTTTCCAGCAGCACACTCTCGACTCTGATCTCCAGTATCTGCAGTCCTCACTTTCTCCACATACTGTCTCCATCAGACACCTTGGAATAGGTTTGGCACGGGGTAGATAGAAATTAAATCCGACTCTAGTCTTTTACAATGAAAGTTCAGCTGCCTCATCATTGTCATTAAACAGTCCAACGACAGAGACAACAACGGCTTCGACTCAATGTGGGGTTCCCTCTACTGCTTTGAACCGAAAGTAAAATTAAAAGTCTCACCTTATTGGGTCCATCGAAAATATCCCCATGACAGGGACATACAGTCACAGAGTCAGAGAGTCCTCCAGGCTCTTTGGGCCAAACTGGTCCATGCCATTCAAAATGTCAACCTCTGCTAACACCGTTTCCCTGCGCTTAACCCATATCCTTCTTAACCTTTCCAATCCATATATTTGTCCAAATGCCTTTTTAATGATGTTAATGTACCTGCCTCAACAATCACCGCCAGCAACTCATTCCATATGCGTACCACTCTTTGTGTAAAAATGTTGCCCCTCAGGTCCCCTTTTATTCTTTCCCCTTTCATCTGAAACTGGTGTCCTTGTGTCGTTGAGTCCCCACCCCTGGAAAAACACTGAGTGTCTTCACCCTATCCCTGCCTCTCATCCACTTATACGCTTCCATAAATTCCCCGCTCTGTCTCCTGTGCCTGTAAAGGAAACTATCCTAGCTTGTCCTACCCCTCTCCCTATCACTCAGACTGTTGAGTCCTGGCAATATCCTTGTAACTTCTTCTACACTCTTTCTTGTTTAATCAGGAAGGTGATTAGGAAGGTGACCAAAACTGAATACAATACTCTAAGTGCGGCCTCACCAAAATCCTGTACAACTGCAACATAACTTCCTAACTTCTGTACTCAGTGCCCTGACTGATGAAGGCCAGTGAGCCAAATGCCTTCTTCACTGCCCTGTCCACTGTGACTCCACTTTCAGAGAACTGAAATCTCCAATGTCTGTCTATTCCACTGCAATCCTTAAGGTGCTACCATTCACCATGAACCTCCTAACTTGATTTGACTTTTCAAAATGCAAGTCTTCACACTTATCTATATTAAACTCTATTTGCCATTTCTCAGCCCACTTCCCCAGCTGATCAAGGTCCTGCTGTAATTTCTGATAACCTTTCCCACTGTCCAGAATGCCATCTATTTTAGTGTCATCTGAAAACTTACGAACCATGTCTCGTACATTCTCATTCAAATCATTGATACAGATAATAAACAGCAATGGGTCCAGCACCGACCCTTCATGCAGTCCACGAACCACAGGACTCCCAGCCCTCCAGTTTTTTGTGATTCACGCACAAAGACTCTATCATCGTTCCTTTACCATCTTTTCTGCTAATCTGCATTCTCAGTCCACACCAGCCAACTCTTTGTTTATCACTGTCTAGTTAGCCTGATCTAAGTTGAGCACAATTGTTCCTAAAGTAAGTTTCGCATTCTCAAACTGAATCTTAATTCTATCTTCTTATGGGCACTATTTCCTCGGGAATCTTTTATCTGAGATCTTTAAATCAACCAGGTCCAAAATATCCTGATTCCTAGTTGGATCCACGTACACCCTTCATGGCTACCTCTGCCAGTTTGATTTCTTCAATATACGTGAAGATTAAAATCACTCACGACTGATGTAATGTCTTATTTACATGCCCTTGTTATCTTCTAAGTTATTCGGTAGTGTACAGAATAGCTGCTATTATGGGGCCTGTAGTCTACGCCGACCAATAAATTCTTCCCTTGTTATTTTTTAGTTCCACTCATTTTGGATCTGCTAATCCAGATAATTTCTTATGATTGTATTTAAACAAAGCTACCTCACCTCTTCCAGCTTGTAGTTTTGAAATAAACCTGCATTTTTAGATCCTAGATTTGATTTCCTTGAAACTGTCTTTGTAATCGCAGCAAGAACATACCCATTACTTGATACTTGTGTCGTTAATTCATTTATATATTCTTTAGAATGTAATGCACATTTAAGAGCAATCAATTTTGCTGCCTCACCATATTCCCCCTTGACCCTATTTACTGCTTTCTTAAAAGCTTGTACATTCTATCCCTTCCTGTTGCACTCTGGGTGTTGTGATCTTAGTTATTCTGCAATGCCACCATATCTTTATGCTTTGTAAGCTGGGGATGTCCCTTCTCAAACACACAATACCCCCTCTAATTAGTGTGAACACCTCTACTTTGTCCCTAAAGCATTCCAGTGACCTGTTGTTAACTGTATTCTAAGGTGCCAGACTCCAGGCCAAAATAATAAAAATAACCAGTGATTAAGGAAGTGTGAAAACACAACATTTGTGGCTCATGGCAGAGAGAACTCTTCCAGTAGAGTCACCGGACTCGAAACATTAACTCTGCTTTCTCTCTACAGATACTGCCAGATCTGCTGAGTTTCTCTAGCAGTTTCTGTTTTTTCTTCAGATCTCCAGCATCCACAATTCTCTGTTTTTGTTTCTTTCAAACTTCCTATTTGCTAGTTTGTTAAATGATAAACGTTCCAGTTATAGAGTCACAAAGTTGTACAGCACTGAAATAACGTGTCCATGTTAAATTTTAAATTAATCTAGTCCCATTTGCCAGTATCTGGCCCTTTCTATCCAGGTGCCTACCTAGATGCCCCCCAAACGTTGTAATTGTACAGGCGTCTGTCAGCTCGGTCCACACATGCAACACCCTCCGCATGAAAAAAGTCCCCCCCAAATCCTTCTCCTCTCTCCCCAAACCCGTGCCCCCACCCCAGGGAAAAAAACACTGTCCACCCATCCCATCCATACCCCTCATGATTCTACAAACCTCTGCAAGGTCACCCCCTAGCCCCCGATGCCCCAGGGAAAACAACCCCAGCCTATTCAGCCTCCCCTATAGCTCAAACCCTCCAACCCTGGCAACATCCTGTAAACCCTTTCTGAATCTTTTCAAGTTTAGCAACATCTGTCCAACAGCGGCGAGACCAGAATTGGACGCAGTTTTACAAAAGTAGCCTTACCTAGTTCCCACTTGTTAGATTTTACAAAGGTCATTCAAGCTGGAACAGGTTGGATGATTCAGTAAACCTGTTCTGCATTCAGTTAGATCATGGCTGATCACAGATTATATGTAAACTCCACACTTTCTTATTTTATCCCCAAATTCCTCCATGCTTGTAGTCTCCAATAAAGGATCCTTTAGATACAACCAGCGAAACTAACATCATTTACAAAATATCATGCAAGAACTGTGGAAAACAAAATACATTGGACAAGCAAGCAGGAAACTTGCCACCAGAATACATGAACACCAACTGATCACAAAAAGACATGACCCACTATCACCAGTTTCTATACATACAGACAAAGAAGGATACCACATTAGCTAGGACAACACACACACATGCACGCATTCTAACCAGAATTCCTTCAATTATCGCATCGAGTTAGATCCCATCTACCTTCCCTTGGAAAAAAAGAACCGGAAATGACATCACCCACCTTAAGAAACCAAGACCTGTAAATAGAGAGGCGGGACATACCACCAGCACTTCACCAGAGACTCTCGCTGGTGATGCTCCCTAGCCATGGTGACAAAACATCTGAAAACAAACCTTCAAGCTCAGTGAGCTAACTTACATACTTATCATCAGCCTGAGCTACAAATCTTCTCAAAAATTGCTATGGATCTCAGTCTTGGCTGTACACAATTTAGTGAGCACCAGTCTGTCTTGAATCCAAACTACAAAACAGAATGCTGCAGAAATGGGATTTGTTGGTGGTGTTATTGAAATGAGGAGTTAAATAATGCTTATCAGACCCTGTACTGAGAAAGTGTCTTTGTTCTATATCTCATAGAGTAACACTGAGCGACTGAGTCAGTTGATCGACCTGATCGCAACGTTCTTTGCTCCAGTGAGACACCCCTAGCACCCTCAAACTGTCCTCATGAGATCTGCCCTCCAGTCTCTGTAACATCCTGGTAAATCTCCTCTACGCCCTCTCCAAAGCTTCCACATCATTCCTGTAATGAGGCGACCAGAACTGAATACCATATTCCAAGTGTGGTCTAACCAGCGCTCTACGGAGCTGTAGCATAACCTCACAGCTCTGAAACTTGATCCCCCGGTGAATAAAAGCCAACACACCATATGCATTCTTAACAACCTATCAGCGTGGGTAGAAACTTTAAGGGATGTATGGACCTGGACACCAGCATCCCTCTGTTCCTCCACACTGTCAAGAATCCTGCCTTTAACGCTGTGTTCTGCATTCAAATTAGACCTTCTAGGCCAAAAACTCACTCGTGATTCTTTATTAATCGTCCTGAACCCCTCAATTAGATTGCAGTCAGTGCTTCACTCTTGTGTATCTGGTATTCTGTATCTTAAACCACTGCAGTTCGCCTCTGACTCGAGTCTCTAACTCCCTCTGGAATATCTGTAATTCTACTTAAAAGCCACCCCTCATCCTGTAGATTAAATTCTAGTTTGTAACTCACAACCAGTATCTATTATTCCACCTGTCAACCACGCTGAACTGCCTCAATTAGGTTCCAATCTGTAACTCACTCCTGGCTATCTGTGACTCCAGCCATAAATCCCCCAAACCGCTCGATGAGATTCTGTGCATTAACTAACTCTTGATGGTCTGTTCTGAAAACAAGAAATGCTGGAAATCAGGCAGCATCCATAAAGAGATAGAAAGCTAACATTTCGAGTCGAGATGCCTCTTGATCAGAGCTAATGTGAAGAGTGGATCATGCAGGTTTTATACAGTAGTGTGGGGCTGGGGTGCTGTGGGAGGAAGGGTGTTAAAAATGCAGATTAAGTGATCAGAATCTGAGAATGGTGGAACAATGGTGTGTCTAACTTCCAAACTTGAAAGAACAAATGATCCCGGGGTGGAAGAGAGGGCACAGTGACAGAGAATGTAACAACAAAAGCTAAAAGGAAGGTCAGGAATGGGAGTCGGTTCACACTGAGGGTGTTGAACTCAGTATTAAATCCAGATGGTTGTAAAATGCCTAATCTGTAGGTGAGATGTTGTTCCTCCAGATTGCGCTGTAGTTTGCTGGAGCATTACACCCACTATCACATGTATGCTGCCCCCTCTGTACTTCGCGTTAGCTTGCTCTCTCTCCATGCAGGCTGCCTGACCCACTGTGATCTCCAGCTGCTTTTTGTTTCCTGTTCCTGTGGAACATGAACAGTGTGACCAGGAAAGCTGAACACAATGTCAGTGACACTGAGTCTCAGCAGATCCCAGAGACTGGGTCAGAGTTGTCTGCACCAGGGAGGGAGAGACAAGCAGCTAGAGGCCCCGGGGGGAGCACGATCAATTATTGAAGACCGTGGGTCAGTGAGCTGGAATTTGCTCTCTCTCTGTCTCCAGAGATACTTTTTGTGATGCTGAGGATTTATAGCATTTTCATTTTCAGATTTCCCAGTGCCACACATGTTTTGTCACTGTTGTTGGGATTGCTCCCAGAACCCAGTCTCGAATTATTGGCGACCATTTGAAAAGCTGCTTTCCATCCAGGTGTTGGATGTAGAAGCCTGTCCCTGGCCTCCTGCACAGGTCAGTTTTTTTTAGATTCGATTCCCTACAGTGCAGAAACAGGCCCTTTTGCCCAACAAGACCATAACAACCCTCCAAAGAGCAACCCACTCCCTACATTTACCACTGACTAATCCACCTAACACTACGGGCAATTTAGCATGGCCAGTTCACTTAACCTGCACATCTTTGACTGTGGGAGGAAACCGGAGCACCCGGAAGAAACCCACGCAGACACGGGGAGAATGTGCAAACTGCCCACAAACAGTTGCCAGAGGCAGGAATTGAACACGGGTCTCTGGCACTGTGAGGCAGCAGTGCTAACCACTGAGCCCCCATCCTGTCTTTGTTTTTTTATCTCCATGGAGTGGAGAGTGAGGGGAAGCTGCTGGGTTTAACCCCCAATACTGCTGAGACTGACTGGCTCCAATAACTTCCAATGGGAGGCTGTCATGAGATGTATTCCCTGGGGTTAGTTGTGAAACTGAAAGGGTCTATTCAAAGTTCAGGAATTTGTCTCAGGAGGAGACTAACATAGACTGTGTTTGCAAGGACTGCATATGTAAAACTCTGGATGGGGAGGGGGAGTGCATGAAGAATTTCCACAAAGTTCCCCTCATCCTGATGGCCACATTTGTGTATGGCTGCATCGAGCTGTGTGTACACCCTCAGTACCCTAACACACCAAGTGTCATGTAGACTGAGGCTCTTTCTGGAGGAGAAAGTGAGGACTGCAGATGCTGGAGATCAGAGCTGAAAATGGGTTGCTGGAAAAACACAGCAGGTCAGGCAGCATCCAAGGAACAGGAGAATCGACATTTCAGGCATCAGCCCTTCTTCAGGAATGAGGAAAGTGTGTCCAGCAGGCTAAGATAAAAGGTAGGGAGGAGGGACTTGGGGGAGGGGCATTGGAAATGCAATAGGTGGAAGGAGGTCAAGGCTGGAGTGGGGTGGGGGCGGAGAGGTCAAGAAGAAGATTGCAGGTTAGGAAGGCGGTGCTGAGTTCGAGGGATTTGACTGAGACAAGGTGGGGTGAGGGGAAATGAGGAAACTGGAGAAATCTGAGTTCATCCCTTGTGGTTGGAGGGTTCCCAGGCGGAAGGTGAGACGCTCTTCCTCCAACCGTCGTGTTGCCATGGTCTGGCAATGGAGGAGTCCAAGGACCTGCATGTCCTTGGTGGAGTGGGAGGGGGAGTTGAAGTGTTGGGCTACGGGGTGGTTGGGTTGGTTGGTCCGGGTGTCCCAGAGGTGTTCTCTGAAACATTCCATAAGTAGGCAGCCTGTCTCCCCAATATAGAGGAGGCCACATCGGGTGCAGCGGATGCTATAGAAAATGTGTGTGGAGGTGCAGGTGAATTTGTGGCGGATATGGAAGTGTCCCTTGGGTCCTTGGAGGGAGGTAAGGGGGGAGGTGTGGGCACAAGTTTTGCATTTCTTGCGGTTGCAGGGGAAGGTGCCGGGAGTGGAGGTTGGGTTGGTGGGGGGTGCGGACCTGACGAGGGAGTCACGGAGGGAGTGGTCTTTTCGGAACGCTGAGAGGGGAGGGGAGGGAAATATGTCCCTGGTGGTGGGGTCCGTTTGGAGGTGGCGGAAATGATGGCGGATGATACATTGGACATGGAGGTTGGTGGGGTGGTAGGTGCGGACCAGTGGGGTTCTGTCCTGGTGGCGGTTGGAGGGGCGGGGCTCAAGGGCGGAGGAGCGGGAAGTGGAAGAGATGCGGTGGAGGGCATCGTCAACTATGTCTGGGGGGAAATTGCGGTCCTTGAAGAAGGAGGCCATCTGGGTGGTACGGTTTTGGAACTGGTCCTCCTGGGAGCAGATGCGGCGGAGACGAAGGAATTGGGAATATGGGATGGCGTTTTTACAGGGGGTAGGGTGGGAGGAGGTGTAGTCTAGGTAGCTGTGGGAGTCGGTTGGTTTATAATAAATGTCTGTGTCGATTCGGTCACCCGAGATGGAAATGGAAAGGTCTAGGAAGGGGACGGAGGAGTCTGAGACGGTCCAGGTGAATTTGAGGTCGGGGTGGAAAGTGTTGGTAAAGTGGATGAACTGTTCAACCTCCTCGTGGGAGCACGAGGCAGTGCCGATACAGTGATTGATGTAGCGGAGGGAAAGGTGGGGTGGGTGGGGGGGGGGTGTGTGGTGGTGCCAGTGTAGCTGCGGAAGATGGACTGTTCCACATATCCGACGAAGAGGCAGGCATAGCTGGGGCCCATGCGGGTGCCCATGGCTACTCCTTTGGTTTGGAGGAAGTAGGAGGATTGGAAAGAGAAGTTGTTCAGGGTGTGGATCCTGTCACATGGTTTTTGAGCAGGCTGTCAAAGCAAATTGACAGAATGTCTCATCACCAAACCTTTCTGAAAAGCAGGAGAATATGAGGACTGCAGATCAGAGTCGAGAGTATGGTGCTGGAAAAGCACAGTGGGTCAGGCAGCATCCGAGGGGCAGGAGAATCTAGATTATGCCTGATCTGCTGTGTTTTTCCAGCACCACACTCTTTTTCTAACAGGCACCAAGCCATCGTTTTGGCTGGTGGTGTGAAGGACACTATCTGTGAGATTCTTTATATCTGCCTGGTCAGTCTGTGTTACCACAAGCTGCTCTTGAAGTGACCTCAGGAGGATGAGACTGTCACACATCTCCCTCCGAGATGTGCTTTCGCAAAAGAAATCTGAAGAGAGATGTCATGGAATTGTCGACATTTGTCCTGAGCAGCTCCGTGACACAGGACTCTGTGCTCTGTGGTGTGTTCCCTCAGATACATGTAAACAGGCCCCAGTACCCAACATTGTTCAGAAATGCAGTTAGATTCATTGTAACTACCAAGAGGTCAAGCCCCAGTGTCATTTTCTTCTTTGTCTGCAAAACCTGTTGAGATCTGAACTTCTTTCGTAACTTATGTACGTAAAGATTTGCTTTTTTTTGTACAAAGTATATTTTTGCAAAATAGAAATTCTCAACAACAGTTCTAAATCAATTTACATTTAATTTTATTACTGGGACATGAGCAAGGTGAGAGAGAGCAGCATTCACAGCTGCGCTGCTGTGAGAGTTCTCCCACAGCACTGTTCATTGAGGATTGACAGGATTGTCAGACAGCAGCTGTCAAGAAACAGCAACATGTGTCCACAAGAGGGCAGTGTGTGTCTGGGAGGGGATTCTACACGTGATTTCCCCCCAGACTCAGTGATCTTGACCTTCTTGGGAGAGGATCTGTCACTGTTATTCCTGTGATGTGGAGAGAGGAAGCAGTCTTATTGAGTATTCCACTGCTCTCACTGTCTTTTCCCATTGAGGGCCCAGGTTCCCCTGCCCTGACGGACATTCGTGAACTAGTTGAGTTTTTATGACAGTCCAATCAGTTTTCATGATCACTATTTCTGAGAGTCTTTCACACAAATTACCAAATTCAATTAACTCCATTTCACGACCTCCTTTACCCTTAAATAGTTCTCTTTCTCATACTCACCTTTCCTTTATTTAAATTTGATTTCCAGAGAATGTGAGAGGTATGTTTATCAACAAGGATTCCAAACAGACACCCCATCAAGATCTGAGAGTGAGACAATTCATCAGGATTTCAACGTTTGCCTATTTTGGGGTTGGAAAGGAATTCAAACATCAGTGCGACTGGAAATGCACCGAGACACAGACACCCAATGAGTGTCCCAGTGAACTGACTGTGGACAGGTCTTAGAATATAGAACATAGAACATAGAAAAATACAGCGCAGTACAGGCCCTTCGGCCCTCGATGTTGCGCCGACCGAAGCTTACCTAACCTACACGAGCCCAATAACCTCCATATGCTTGTCCAATGCCCGCTTAAATGACCATAAAGAGGGAGAGTCCACCACTGCTACTGGCAGGGCATTCCATGAACTCACAACCCGCTGAGTAAAGAATCTACCCCTAACATCTGTCCTATATCTACCACCCCTTAATTTAAAGCTGTGTCCCCTCGTAACAACTGACTTCATTAGCGGAAAAAGGTTCTCACTGTCAACCCTATCTAAACCCCTAATCATCTTGTACACCTCTATCAAATCTCCCCTAAACCTTCTTTTCTCCAATGAGAAAAGCCCCAAGTGCCTAAGCCTTTCCTCATACGATCTTCCTACCATACCAGGCAACATCCTGGTAAACCTCCTCTGCACTCGTTCCAATGCCTCCACATCCTTCCTATAGTATGGCGACCAAAACTGCACACAATACTCCAGATGAAGCCGCACCAGAGTCTTATACAACTGTAACATGACCTCAGGACTCCGGAACTCAATTCCTCTACCAATAAAGCCCAGTACACCATATGCCTTCTTCACCGCACTATTTACCTGGGTGGCAACTTTCAAAGATCTGTGTACATAGACACCAAGATCCCTCTGCTCATCAACACTACCAAGTAGTCTACCATTAGCCCAGTAATCCATCTTCTTGTTACTCCTACCAAAGTGAATGACTTCACACTTAGCTACATTGAATTCCATTTGCCACATTACTGCCCAGCTCTGCAACTTATCTATATCTCGCTGTAACCTGCCACATCCTTCTTCGCTATCCACAACTCCACCGACTTTTGTGTCATCCGCAAACTTGCTCACCCAGCCTTCAAGCCACTCCTCCAGGTCATTTATAAAAATGACAAACAGCAATGGTCCCAAAACAGATCCTTGTGGAAAACCGCTAGTAACTGCGCTCCAAGATGAACCTATACCATCAACTACTACGCTCTGTCTCCTTCCAGCCAGCCAATTCCTAATCCAAACCTCTAATGCACCCTCAATGCCATACCTCCGTAGTTTTTGCATTAGCCTGCCATGGGATACCTTATCGAACGCCTTGCTAAAATCCATATACACCACATCTACTGCTTTACCCTTGTCCATTTCCTTGGTCACCTTCTCAAAGAATTCAATAAGGTTTGTGAGGCACGACCTGCCCTTCACAAAACCATGCTGACTATCCTTGATCACATTATTCCTATCCAGATATTCATAAATACTATCCCTAACAATTCTCTCTAAGACTTTGCCCACAACAGAAGTGAGACTCACTGGCCTATAGTTACTCGGGCTATCCCTGCTCCCCTTCTTGAACAAGGGGACCACATTCGCTATCCTCCAGTCTTCTGGCACTATTCCCGTAGACAACGACGACATAAAAATCAAGCTATCTCCTCCCTAGCTTCCCAGAGAATCCTAGGATAAATGCCATCAGGCCCAGGGGACTTATCTATTTTCATCCTGTCCAGAATTTCCAACACCGCTTCCCTACATACCTCAAAGCCGTCCATTCTAATTAATTGTGACTCAGTATTCACATCGGCAACAATGTCCTGTTCCTGAGTGAATACTGACGAAAAGTATTGATTTAGTGTCTCACCAATCTCCTCCTCTTGACCCAGTTCCACAGCCTGACTAACATCACAACATTAACAGTGGGCAGAAACTGTATCCTTGTCCTGTGTATGGCTGAGGAATCAGCTGGTCCTCCCATATGGAGAGGTATGAGGACCCCTGCTCCATGGAGTAACAATAGAAATGTAGGGACTGCTAAGTCTTTCAAATACCCATACCTACTGGAAATTCATCAACACAGTCACACTGGAGAGAGGATGTACACTGGCTCGGTGTGTGGTAAGGGATTTACTCACTCATCTGACTATCTGAGTCATGAACTCACTCACACCGGGGAGAGTGCCCTGATTGTGAAAAAGGATTCAGTGACTCATTCAGTGGCACACCAGCAAGTTCACACTGGGGAGAAACCATTTGCTGCTCTGAGTGAGGCAGGGCATTCTCCCAGTTTTCCCGCCTCAGGGCACACCAACTAGTTCACACTAATGAGAGAGCTTTCAAATGTTCACACTCTGTGAACAGCTGTAAAAGCAGATGTGCAGTGCTCATGTGCCAATGCATTCACACTGGGGGAGAGGTCATTCCCCTGCTCTGCTTGTAGGAAATGATTTGTTCCTTTAAAAACCCCGTGAGACACCAGCCAATACGCACTGGGGCGAAAGGATTGGAACAGTGATTGGAACAGATTCTACTTCTGTTCTGAGGTAGCTTTTTAAAAAGTCAGCATCTTTTCACTGATGTTCTCCCCGATATCTCGACATATGAATTTCAAGGTTCCATCTGTTTTGCTCACTGCTGTCTTATTGTATCCTGCCATCTGTATGGGTCCCTCTGTCTCAGCCAGAAGATCTGGTTTCGAATCCCACCTGCTATGGAGCTGTGCCAGAGGTGTGTGAATTTTTTGTTAGTTCTTAATCGATGATTGAACCATATGCATTGGGGTCTGTTTCCGCTGAAGATAATGAACTCCAGCTCAGTTAAAGGGACCATCGAGGGAAGGGGGTGTGTGGTGGGGAATGGAATAATAAACTCATTAATTTATATACTAAGTCTGTACAATCACCATTCGTGTAAAATTGATTGATTCATTTATAGAATTCTCAAACACATAAAAAGTAAGTTTGCTGACTTGTTCGTTTCAGTTCCACGCATACCTTGTGTTGATCTGTGTGAAAATCCTGTGGTCTCTCCTGAAATAAATTTGTGTCAATTAGTTGTGAAGCCTGTGTTCCGTTGTCTAAATGAATGTGTGTTATGGCTGCTGCTGGTTTGAAACTGCAGCTCAGTCTCTGTGTGGATATTAAGTCTGGGCCAGTGTGTGAGGTGAGGAAGTGGAGAAGGAGAGAGACAGGCAGAAGCAGGTTAAAGTAGTAAGCTGCTATTTTCTCGCATATCAAATATGCCTCTTGGATTGCTCCATATATGGAGGAACTGTGCTCCAGGTACAGAGCTGGGAGCTAACTGGAAAAGCTGGGATTTGGCCAGAAAATGGTCTTGGTGACAGACCTGATTTTTTTTTAAGTAGGTTCTGGCAGCCACAGTTTGTTCTGCTACTCACCGAGTGCTGCAGACCACTAGGTGAGTAGCAGAGAGCTTATCTCTGTCTCTGTGTGTGAGAAAGAGAGTGGGTACTATTGGAGTCTTTTGTTCTTTTAACCTCCACCCATTGCATCCCCCGCCCAATTCTTGAATCATTCAGACTGACACAAACTCCAGGTACAGAGTCTGTCCCTCATGAGAGCAAAGGAGTGTGAAAAACTATCAAGGAAGTTCGGACCACTGGAATGGTAAGTATCCCCTCCTCAGTCTCTCCATGACTCTCAATAACTTCTGTTTGTCTCTTTCTTCTTTTTCCCTTTCCTCACTCTGTTTCTGCCTGACCCTCTTTCTCCACCCCTCTGTCTCCCTTTCAGGATACGTCTCTCTGTCAACCCCTCTCTTGGACTCTGTGTCTCTCTCTCGATCTCTCTGCTTTTCTTTCTGTCTCTCTCTCTCTCTCTCTCTCTCTCTCTCTTTCTCTCTAACTCTCCTTCATTCTATCTCTTACATTCTGTCTCTTTCTCTCTGTTTCTTTCCTTTTTTTTGTATTTCTGACTTACCTCTTTTTACATTTTTTCTTTTGCTGTCTCTTTTGACTTCTGTCTTTTCTGCCCCTCCTCCCCAGTCTCTCTGACTCATTTTTTGCCCCATCTCTATTTTTTGCCTGGTGTCTATTCAGACCCCCCCCCCCCCCCCAGGTTTTGCAGCCCCTCCACAACTTACGCACCCTGAACATTTTTCTGATCTTCCTCCCAAGTTTTGTGCTCCCACCAAATTTTGCAACATTCCCAACATTGCTCCTTCGCTCAAAATGTGTGCCCCAAATTTTTTCTACAGCTCTAGGTTTGGTGCCTCCCCCAGTTTCTGTGGCCCCTTTCAATTTGCTTGCCCCTCCCAATAATGTAGACTCCCCACATTTTGCATCCCCCATTATTCATCCCAGTAAAATTATGCTCCCCCCTCAGATATTTCATTCCCCAATGTTTTGAAGTGCAGCCCCCAAACTTTCTCCTCCCCAAATGTTGTGCTCAACCCAGCATGTTTTCAACTGTCCACAACTGAACAACCCCTGATGTTGCAGTGTCCTGAGTCCAATTTTGCATCCCCCAATTTTTCTGTGTCACCCAAATTGAGCACCCTTCCCTAAGTTTTGCACACCCAAAGTTTTGTGCCCCTTGCCAAATATTGCACCTCCAAATGTTCCTCCTCCAAGCTCTTTCACTCCCTGATTTGCAGCATCCCCCAAAAATCATACAGCCCTCCACAACATCCTCGCACCAATTTTCTGCCTTCCATTCATGACTCACCCTCGGTTTTGTGGCTCTTCCTCAAATTAACATCGCAAATGTTGCATCTGCCCCAATTTTGCACCCAACAATAATTTTCTGCCTTATACAATTTGTAGTCCCCTTAAAAGTCTGCAAGCCCTGAAGTTCTTCCTATTTTTATGCCTACAAAAATTGCACCTCCACAAATATTTCTCCCCCACCTCAGACCTTTTTAGCCCAAAATTCTTACAACACCACTCTTAGAAATACGGCACTCACCCTTCCAATTTTTTTTAGAATTCCTACAGTGTGGAAACAAGCCCTTCAGCCCAACAAGTCTACACCAACCCTCTGAAGAGTAACAGACTCATTCTCCCAAACCTATATTTACTCCTCACTAATACATCTAACACACACATCCCTGAACACGATGGGCAATTTAGTGTGGCCAGTGTACCTAACCTGCACATCTTTGGATTGTGGAAGCACCTGGAAGAAACCCACTCAAACACGGGGAGAATGTGCAAACTCCATACAGGCAGTCGCCCGAGGCCTGAGTCAAACCCAGGTCCCTGGCGCACTGAGGCAGTAGTGCTAACCACTGAGTCACTGTGCTGCTCCAATTTTGGAACTCTGTAAATTGTTCCTTCTCCATTTTCATGCCTGTTCCCAATGTACACCCACCTCACATTTTGAACAGCCACTCTCCCATTTTGAGCACACACTATTTTTGCCCCCCCACCAATTACATGCCCCCAAACTTTGCAATTCTCTACCCCAGAGTCTGGAGTAGTTTTGTCATTGAGTATGTGGAAAGTGGTCATTGAAAAGTTTCTAAATTCCAATGATAGTGATCTGGAGACCATCTGGGAGAAGCCATTACAGTGGAGGAACAGTGATTGTATCAAATGGTACAGCAGGCCAGCTGGGCCGAGTGGCTACTGCCTGCGCTGAATACAATGTTTAAGATTTGATCGGATCATGAGATGGTGATTTTGTTTAAGCAATATCCCAACTTCAAGTCGGGAATCTCCGTAATGAACATGGATTTCTGCCTGACCTAACTAGTTATGAGGGCATTTTTCTCATTTACTGATGACACACTGTAGAAAACTTCTGAAGGCTGTAAAAAAGATCAGAATCGGGAAACAAATGCGAGAGCTTCATCTGAGAATAAATGTGGAAACCTTTCTGGCAAAATGTGATAACTACTGACTAAGTGAAACTGTTGATGGGTTGTCAATACAGATTGTTCATACTAAAATTTGTGAATGGATTTTAAAGATTGTCCTGCTGTCTGCTCAACTGCATCCATCTCATGGATGTGTTCCAGCTTACTCTGGACCTCACACAATTAATTTTCTCTTCTTGTCCTTCTGTGTAAAGCCTATTGATGATGTATTTGTAATCCCCATTTCAGTCTTCTCCAATCCCTGGCCTCCATCGCCCCCTGCTGTTTCTTCTCTCAAACTATCAGTGATTTCCTGGAGTATGTCACTGGCACTGCCCACTCCTGGCCTCACTCACAAACTTCTTCATCTGGCTTTACCTCGGGATTGATTTTCAAGCCAATGACTTCCACCACTCTGATCCCAGACAACTTACGGGATTTACATCTGCGAGTCACAGACACCCCAAAAACAAAACAGTCAACTCATCCTGTTTAAGAAAGGTGGTAAGGACAAGCCAGGGAACAATAGACCAGTGAGCCTGAGGGACAGGATATACATGTATTTGGAAAGGCAAGGACTGATTAGGTATATCACTCACGCTGCCCCCAGGTCATCTCTGCCCCCACGTCCATCTCCGCCCCCATGATCAACTCCGCCCCCATTCCCAGCTTCAGCCCCACACCAGGTACCAGTTCCCAGGTCCTAGCTCCCAGCCCTACTGTATTTTCACTATCCCTCCAGACCTCCCCCTCTCTGAGGATGAACGATCAGTCCTCAGCAGAGGCCACACCTTCATCCCCCTTCGCTCCCGGATCAATGAGTTCGACACGCGGCTAGATATCGAGCATTTCTTCTGCCGCCTTCACCTTCACGCCTCCTTTTTCAACCAGGACTCTCGCCCACCCTCTGACGACCCTGTCTCCCACCTCCAACACACCCCATCCACCTGGACACCCCGTGCTGGCCTCTTACTCGCCCTCGAACTCTTCGTATCCAACTGCTGCAATGACATTGACCACCTCAACCTGTCCACCCCCTCACCCACTCCAACCTCTCACCCTCACAACACGTAGCCCCCCACTCCCTCCGCTCCAACCCCAACCTCACCATCAAACCGGGAGAAAGTGAGGACTGCAGATGCTGGAGATCAGAGCTGAAAAATGTGTTGCTGGAAAAGTGCTGCAGGTCAGGCAAGCCTGAAGAAGGGCTTATGCCTGAAACGTGGATTCTCCTGATACTTCGATGCTGCCTGACCTGCTGCACTTTTCCAGCAACACATTTTTAAGCTCACTATCAAACCGGCAGACAAGGGTGGCGCAGTGGTAGTTTGGCGCACCAATCTTTACACCGCTGAAGCTAGACACCAACTCACGGACACCTACTGCCCCCTTGACCATGACCCCATCTCACACCACCAAACCACCATCCCCCAGACCATCCATAACCTCATCACCTCAGGAGATCTCCTATCCACTGCCTACAACCTCAGTCCCACAACCCCGCACCGCCCGTTTGAACCTCCTGCCCAAAATCCACAAACCCGACTGCCCCGGCCGACCCATTTTCTCAGCCTGGTCCTGCCCCACCAAACTCATCTCTGCATATCTCGACACTGTCCTGTCCCCCTTAGTCCAAGAACTCCCCACCTACGTTCGGGACACCACCCACGCCCTCCACCTCCTCCATGATTTTCAGTTCCCCGGACCCCAACGCCTTATCTTCACCATGGACATCCAGTCCCTGTACTCCTCCATCGCCCATCACGAAGGCCTCCAAGCCCTCTGCTTCTTCCTCTCCTGCCGACCCACTGAACTGGTCCTCACTCTGAACAACTTTTCTTTCCAATCCTCCCACTTCCTCCAAACCAAAGGAGTAGCCATGGGCACCAGCATGGGCCCCAGCTATGCCTGCCTCTTCGTAGGATATGTGGAACAGTCCATCTTCCGTAGCTACACTGGCACCACCCCCTACCTTTTCCTCCGCTACATCGATGATTGTATCGGTGCTACCTCGTGCTCCCACGAGGAGGTTAAACAGTTCATCCACTTTACTAACACCTTTCGCCCCGACCTCAAATTTACCTGGACCGTCTCAGACTCCTCCCTCCCCTTCCTAGACCTCTCCATTTCTACCTCGGGCGACCGACTCAACACAGACATTTACTATAAACCGACCGACTCCCACAGCTACCTAGATTACACCTCCTCCCACCCTGCTCCCAGTAAAAATGCCATCCCATATTCCCAATTCCTTCGCCTCTGCTGCATCTGCTCCCAGGAGGACCGTTTCCAAGACCGAACAACCCAGATGGCCTCCTTCTTCAAAGACCGCAATTTCCCTTCAGACGTGGTTGACGATGCTCTCCACCACATCTCCTCCACTTCCCGCTCCTCCGCCCTTGAGCCCTGCCCCTCCAATCGCCACCAAGACAGAACCCCACTGGTCCTCACCTACCACCCCACCAACCTCCAGATATATCGTATCATCCTTCATCATTTCTGCCACCTCCAAACAGACCCCACCACCAAGGATATATTTCCCTCCCCATCCCTATCAGCGTTCCGGAAGGACCACTTCCTCCGCAACTCCCACGTCAGATCCACACCCCTCACCAACCCAACCTCCACTCCCAGCACCTTCCCCTGCAAATGCAAGAAATGCAAAACTTGCGCCCACACCTCCCCCCTCACTTCCTTCCAAGGCCCCAAGGGATCCTTCCATATCCGTCACAAATTCACCTGCACCTCCACATACATCATTTACTGCATCCGCTGCACTCGATGTGGCCTCCTATACATCGGAACGTTTCAGAGAACACCTCTGGGACACCCGCAACAACCAACCCAACTGCCCCGTGGCTGAACACTTTAATTCCCCCTCCCACTCCACCAAGGACATTCAGGTCCTTGGCCTCCTCCATCACCAGACCATGGCAACACGATGCCTGGAGGAAGAGTGCCTCATCTTCTGCCTAGGAACCCTCCAACCACAAGGGATGAATGCAGATTTCTCCAGCTTTCTCATTTCCCCTCCCCCCATCTTATCTCAATCCCAACCCTTGGACTCAGCACCGCCTTTTTCACCTGCAATCTTCTTCCCGACCTCTCCGCCCCCACCCCCTCTCCGGCCTATCACCCTCACCTTAACCTCCTTCCACCTATTGCATTCCCAACGCCCCTCCCCCAAGTCCCTCCTCCCTACCTTTTATCTTAGCCTGCTTGGCACACCCTCCTCATTCCGGAAGAAGGGCTTATGCCCGAAACGTCGATTCTTCTGCTCCTTGGATGCTGCCTGACCTGCTGCACTTTTCCAGCAACACATTTTTCAGCTCTGATCTCCAGTATCTGCAGTCCTCACTTTCTCCATATCTCACTTTATACAAACATAGATAATAGGAGTCTGAGGCGACTGTTTGATCCCTTGAGCCATGATTCAATATGATCATGGCTGATCATCGAGCTCAATACATTAAATCCACCCTCACCAATGCCCTGTTTAATCGCAGTGAGACATGTTATTCCTTTCCTCTTGCTATGAATGCCAACATGTAGTTAGCCTTCTTCACTGCCTACTGCACCAACACACTTCCTTTCAGTGACTGATGCAAAAAAACACCCTTCTCCCAATTTACAGCCATTAAAATAACCTGCCTTTCTGGTTTTGCTACCAAAGTGGAAAACTTCACATTTATCCACACAAAACTGTATCTGTCACGCAAATTGCCCACTAACGCAGCCAATCCAATTAGCTTTACATCCTCCTCAAAGCTGACCATTTAACATACCTTTGTGTTATCTGCAAATTTTGAAACATTACATTTTGATCTGTTATCTGCATTGTTGACATATCTTGTGAATAGCTGGGGTCCCAGTCCCAATCTCTGCAGTACTCCAGTCATTAGTCATCACAAAACATTGATCTAATCCTCCCTCACTCACATACAGAATGGCAGATGTTAGTCTGATTTTCAAAACTGACTGTATGGAGATTCAATTTGCAATTGTGAGTCACCAAATTATAAAAGCACAGAAACAGGCCAGTTGGCCCATTGTGTCCAAGCTTTCTGACCATGTGCCATTCTCTTACATTGTTTATCATCAATTAATCATCTAGTGCCCTTGATTGACTCTGCCAAAACCACTGTTCCATGTAATATCTTCCAGATCTAATTACTCACTGAGTGAAGTTTCTTTCTCACATCCATTTCCTTCTCTTGCAATGTATTTGCAATCGACCCTCTTATTCTCAATGCTTCTACTACTGGGAGGGAGTTGGTTGAGCCCAGTCGTCTGGGTCAATGGTTTGCAGAGCAGTGTGATGTCAACAGTGGGTTTAATACCCATTGCCAGTTTCAGGTTCCCATGAAGGGCTTTCCTTCTCAACCTCTTCCCTTGCCTGAGGTTTGCTGACCCTCAGATTAAATCATCACCAGTTGCTTCTCTCTCAAATGAGACAGCAGCCCCTTATGGTCTGGTAAGACTATGGCACCATGACATACTAGTCAGCATGGCGTCACATTATCTACTCTGGGTAGGCTGTGCATGATTTTGAAAACTTCTTTCAAATCTTCTGCCAGCCTTCTCCAATCTAACTTTCTGACTGAAATTTCTTCCAGCTGGAACCATTTATGTGAAGGTGGTTTCTCTAAACCACCCAGTACTCCTTCCAATCCTGCTCTTCAGCTGAAAGTAAATTAACCCAAGAACAGTCTCATGGTCCATTCTGGTGCCTGGGTCTCTTCACTCTGATAAACTAACTCCAGTTAAACACCAAGAAGAATGAAGCCGCTGTTACCAGTCCCTGCTCCAATTTTCATTCCTGATCGACTGCCTCGATCCCTCTCTCCTGTAACTCATTGTGATTCACAACTTGGTGCTGCATTTGATTCTGAGAGGAGCTGCTGATCTCAGACCAAAGAGAAAAGAACATAGAAAAATACAGCACAGGAACAGGCCCTTCGGTCCTCCAAGCCTGCACCGATCTAGATCCTCTACCTAAACTTGTCACCTATTTTTTAAGGATCTGTATCCTCCTGCCCCTTGCCCATTCATGTATCTGTCTAGATACATCTTAAATGACACTATCGTGCCTGACTCTGCCAGCTCTGCTGGCAATTTGGTTCCAGGAACCCACCACCTTCTGTGTAAAGAACTTTCCACTGGTATTTCCCTTAAATGTTTCCACTCTTACCTTGAACTTGTGACCTCTATTAATTGAATCCCCCACTCTGGAAAAAGCTTCTTGCTATCTACCATGTCCATACCTCTCATGATTTTGTAGACCTCAATCAGGTGCCCCCTCAACATTCATCTTTCCAATGGAAATAATCCTTATCTACTCAACCTGTCTTCACAGCTAGCGTCCTCCATACTAGGCAGCATCCCAGTCAATCTCCTCTGCACCCTCTCCAAAGCATCCACATCCTTTCAGTAATGTGGCAAACAGAACTGTATGCTGTACTCTAAATGTGGCCAAACCAAAGTCTAATACAACTCTAACACGACCTGCCAACTCTTGTACTCAATACCCTGTCTGATGAAGGAAAGCATGCCGTATGCCTTCTAGACCACTCTACTGATCTACATTGCCACCTTCAGAATACAATGGACCTGAACAACCAGATCTCTCTATACATCAATTTACCCCTGGACTTTTCCATTTATCGCTCTTGAACTGGATCTTCCAAAATGCATCACCTCGCATTTTCCCAGATTGAACTCCATCTGCCATTTTTCTGCTCAACTCTCCAATCTATCTACATTCTGCTTCAATCTCTGACCGTCCCCTTCAGTATTTGCTACTCCACCAATCTTAGTGTCATCTGCAAACTTGCTAATCAGACCATCTACACTTTCTTCCAGATCATTTATGTAAACCATTAACAGCAGTGGTCCCAGCACAGAGCCTTGTGGAACACCACTGGTCACAGTTCTCCATTTTGAGAAACACGTTTCCACTACTACTCTTTGTCTCCTGTTGCCCAGCCAGTTCTCTATTCATCAGGCTAGTATACCCTGGACCCCATGTGACTTCACTTTCTCCATCAGCCTACCGTGGGTAGCCTTATCAAATACCTTACTGAAGTCAATGACTTTGACATCTGCAGCCACTTAAATCAAATTTGTCACTTTCTCAATGAACTCTATTAAACTGGTAAGACGTGACCTTCTTTGCACAAAACCATGTTGCCTATCATTCATCAACCCATTTTCTTTCAAAAGCATCCTATCCCTCAGTACCTTCTCCAGCAGCTTACTTATCACTGACGTCAGGCTCACCAGTCAATAATTATCTGGATAATTCTTGCTACCCTTCTTTAAAAAGGGGACAACATTCGCAATTATCCAGTCCTCCAGTACCTAACACATGTTCAAGGATGCTGCATAGATATCTGTTAATGCTCAGCTATTTCCTCTTTCACTTCTCTCAGTAACCTGGGATAGACCCCATCCAGACCTGGGGACTTGTCCGCCTTAACGCCTTTTAGAATACCCAACATTTCCTCTCTCCTTATGCTGACTTGACCTAGAGTAATCAAACATCTATGCCAAACCTAAACATCCATCATGTCCCTCTCCTCGGTGAATACTGATGCAAAGTACTCATTAAGAATCTTACTCATTTTCTCTCACTCCACACATATCTTTCCTGCTTTGCCCTTGAGTAGGCCAACCCTTTCTCTTGTTACTCTCTTGATTGTTATATATGAATAAAATGCTTTGGGATTTTCCTTAACCTTGTTTGCTAAAGCTATTTCATGAGTTCTTTTAGCCCTTAATTCCATGTTTCAGATTGGTCCTCCTTTCCCAATATTCTTCCAAAGCTTTGTCTGTCTTCAGTCGTCTAGACCTTATGTATGTTTCCTTTTTTCTCTTAGCTAGACTCACAATTTCCCCTGTCATCCATAGTTCCCTAATCATGCCTTTTTTAATCCCTTGTTTTCACAGGGATATGTCTGCCATGCACTCCAATCAATCTTTCTTTAAAAGCCTGCCACATATCAAATGTGGATTTACCCTCAAACAGCTGTTCCCAAACTACATTCCCCAGCTCCTGTCGAATTTTGGTCCAGTTGGCCTTCCCCAAATTTAGTTTTCTTCACTCTTGTCTTCGTCCATGAGTATTTTAAAACTCACAGACTGTGATCAGTATTCACTAAGTAATCCCCGATTGGAACTTCAACCACCTGGTTGAGCTTATTCCCCAACACCAGGTCCAGTATGGCCTCTTCCCAAGGTGGACTATTTACATACAGCTCTAAAAAAGCCCTGCTGGATGTTTGTACCGACACAGGGTAAACCTTTCTGCTAATTTAAACCAGACACGTAGAGAATCTCACCTCACGCCATAATCTGTTACATTTCTGCTGCACGAATTTCTGATGGACAGGTAACTTTCAAAGAGCTATTCTGCAGGCAGTTGTTGGTGCTTGGCTGCTGTTTGCTGTTCTCCACAGCTGTTTGAAATACTCGATTTTATATACCCTAAGACATCAGACCAGCTCATTGGTTTGATGTCATCCAAAACTGTAAAATACAAACTCGATTGGATTTTGGTATCTGGGGCAGAATTTAAACTGAATTTGAATTTGTTGTGTACAATGGCAATGCAGCTTCAGCTATTTGTTGCACAATCAAATGTTACATTTTTGAATTTTTCAGCACACTTTGTGCCAGCCAGAAGTTTCAGCTCCCTTAAAGGTACAGTACACGTCCGCAACTTCATAACAATGCTCTTTACAAACTCTGCTACATCGAAACCTCGAACACTAATTAAATGCCAGTCAATATTGGGAAAAGTTAAAATCTCCTATCACCACCACCATATTACTCCTACATCTTTCTATAATCTGTTTACATATTTGTAACATATCTCACCCTCGCTGTTGGGAGGCCTATCGGACAGCCCCAACATTGTTACCGCACCATTCCTGTTTCTGAGCTCTGCCCAATTGCCTCACTGCACGGGTTCTGCATACTGCTCTCCTTCAACACAGCTGTGACATTTTCTCTGACGTTTCATGCAACTCTTTCTTTTACTCCCCTCTCTGTCCTGCCTGAATATCCTGGGATAGTTGCCAATCTTGCCCTTTCCTCAACCAAGTCTCAGTGATAGCAATAACATCATATCCCCAGGAACTAATCCAAGCCCTAAGTTCACCTGTGCATTCTTTCATTTCTACTCTGACTAGTACACGGCACTGGTAGCAATCCTGAGATTACTACCTCTTAGGTTCTACTTTTTAACTTGGCTCCTAACTCCCGAAATTCTGCTGGCAGGACCTCATTTGATTTTTTTAATCTATATCATTGATGCCTATATGCACCACTAAGGATCTGAAACCTGAATACAGGCTGAAGTAACTGGTTGTTGTCAGGGGAAACCACTTAACAGAGGCTCTTAATGACTTCAGCAGCAACAAGAGGGCTTCTCGATGCAAACAACATGGCAAAATGTCTCTGAGGCTGCAAACTGACAATTCTGCTAAAGCTGCATAAAAAGACTTTTCAGTTACTAACTGCTAATTCTGCAATAGCTGCATAACTGACTAACCACAGTCTAGTCAATAGAGATTAGCAGACAATGCACCCTTTAAAACACAGAAATAATTTGACAAGATAAGACATTACTGGCCATTCTGAGAGACTTTCAGATGCAGGTGCAATGGCTCGATTAGTGAGATAAGGGTGGCCTGAGAGTTGGAAAATAAAGTTAGTTCCCAGGAAATATCATTGGACTAAATAGCTGTCAAATAAAGCAGTATCGTGTATTAATTGGTAATTGTTTGAATGTACTATGCGATATTGGCCTGTACCCTTCCTTAAGAAAGGTATAAAAATATCTTTGGTTTAAGAATGCGTGCAGGCCCTCCGAGGAACGTGGAACTGCATAATCTCTGTATTTCTGGATACTCTGTGCCTGGCCATATGAAAAATAAAGAGTGAAGTCTAAACAGCCAGACTGATTGTGAATGTTTATTGACAAATCATGGAACCGAGAGGCACAGCTGGGGGTCCAGATCTTCATCTGGTGCTGTGACTCGGACTCGGTATGGATGGATTGTGAGAAGCGTTGTAAGAGCCTTGAGTCCTCTAGTATTGAGTGCAGAGGAATCGGCCGGCCAGACGTGAGTATGTTTCTCCGTTTGGTTTTCCTAACATTCAAATCGCGGTTGACTCAACCCCTCACTGTCTATCTTATAAGTCCAGCACGAAAAGGATCGGTCCTGGTAAGAATTTATTGTGAAAAAAAGGACTCCATTAACAGGTCAGGGACCTGCTGATCGGGCATCCAAAATAAAGTTGGGACTCTTAAAAAAGGAGTCAGAGACTCCCAGTAACAGGTTGGGGACCTGCAAATGGGGATCCGAGGTAGAGTCAGGGACTCTTATAAAAAGGGAGTCCGGGAGTATTTCAATGAGGAAGTATTTCAAATGAGTTGGGGACTCAGATTGGGTCGAATTGATGTTATCTGAATTGAGTTCCAAACTGTTCTGTGAAAGACGAGATAAGCAAGTATTGTGATACATTGTAACAAGACTGCTGGCTGTTTTGGAAAGGTGAGAAGAGTTTGTGAAAGTCATTAGTTTTGTTGTTTGTTGTCGGGTTGTTGAATAGTGAAGGCCTTAAATCGGGACTATAAAAGGAAGGTTGTTTTAATATGGGTAATAATATAGATAAGACAGAAGATCTGTCTTCGTCATTGGTGAAACTATGTGAAAAGTATCCGGACAAGTCTGAAAGCCCGCAAACACTTTCAGGCCCTTAAATAAGACATTGGGTGATGAGCAGTGGCCACTGGACAGCCCTAAAGGTACTCAATTGGTTAAATCAACCCAACAACTGATTTGTCGCTGAAACCTAGGCTCAGAAATGATAGAATTGATTGGATTGTGGCAGATAGTGGATACTGCCACCAAATTTGGAATTGAATTGAATAATAATCATATCATGAAATCAACTGACGTCCACAAAAATGAATGTTCTTGTGTCAAACGTCAACAGAAACAAAAATAAAAGTCACTGTTGACTGATAAACAAAAAGAACTGTGCAGTTTAATGGTTGGCCTTGATTTGGGTGCAGGAGACAACAAAAATTCAGATTTCAATGATTGGTGTTCCGAAATGCATCTTGCACCACCACCTCCCTACTCCCACCTAACCCGCAAGCGAATCTTAAATCAACCCCAGCTATTCCAGCCCCTGCCGCATCAACAAGTCAAGCACCCCCTGCCCTAACCCCTCTCGCACAGATTATTCAACCTCCTGTTTACCAAACTGTTATTGCATCTAATTCACAAATCGCTGTTGTTCCCCTGCCACTGGCCCCTGTCATTCTCCCACCTGGACTCACCCTTGCTATCACCGCATCTTCTCATGCTCCTCAGATTCCCATTAGTTCGGCAGCTGCAGCTCATCCTCGGACATATGCTGCTGCTGTAGCTATGCCTCTCCCTCTGGCCCCTTCTCAGTTTATCGACTCTGTTGCTTGGAATACTCGCAGTCAACTAAAGTCGAGATCTCACCAGTCTTCTAAAAAGTCTTACCGTGTCTTGCCACAACTCGTCCAGTGATCAGAAACTTCGCTGAGTTCCTTTTCTGAGGATTTGGGAGATGACATGCTTGCTCTGAGCTTGTGCCCCAGGAGACAACTGCCAAATCCACAGGCTAGCGCTGCTGGTCAAAACTCCAGTATCCCTTGAAACCCCATTCCATGTCCATTCTCTCTGTAATGCTCCGGACCGCCACAAGGCTCCCAACAGTTTGTTGATTTCCCTAGCACGACAATTAAAGTTTATGACAGCACTGCACAATGCGAGGTGCTGCATTTTGGGAAAGCAAATCTTAACAGGACTTATACACTTAATGGTTAGGTCCTAGGGAGTGTTGCTGAACAAAGAGACCTTGGAGTGTAGGTTCATAGCTTCCTGAAAGTGGAGTCGCAGGTAGATAGGATAGTGAAGAATGCGTTTGGTATGCTTTTCTTTATTGGTCAGAGTATTGAGTACAGGAGTTGGGAGGTCATGTTGCGGCTGTACAGGATATTGGTTAGGCCACTGTTGGAATATTGTGTGCAATTCTGGTCTTCTTCCTATCGGAAAGTTGTTGTGAAACTTTTCTGAGGACTTGGGAGATGGACTTGGGAAAAGTCTTTTCCCTGAGGTGGGGGAGTCCAGAACTAGAGGGCGTAGGTTAGGGTGAGAGGGGAAAGATATAAAAGAGACCTAAGGGACAACTTTTTCACGCAGAGGGTGGTACATGTATGGAATGAGCTGCCAGAGGACGTGGTGGAGGCTGGTACATTTGCAACATTTAAGAGGTATTTGGATGGGCGTATGAATAGGAAGGGTTTGGAGGGTTATGGGCCGGTAGCTAGCAGGTGGGACTAGATTAGGTTGGGATATCTGGTCGGCATGGACAGGTTGGACCGAAGGGTCTGTTTCCATGCTGCACATCTCGATGACTCTATGACCTTTGGGCCCTTATTCAACAGATCCTTATCTGCAATGATTAGGCCTGTTCCACTGAATGCATTGGTTAAAATGATTTTGCTGCCCTCGCCAATGTCATGGTTCAGGGTCAGCAGCAAACGGATGATATCCTTGCTGCTGCATCCACCTTACTGATGAAAACTATTGACCTACTCATATCCTCGAACCTCACTCTAAAAGTTAGGAGTCTGCTGAATACTTTGCTGAATGCTTCCGAGAATGTTATGAATCCTATTCTGGGGATCGAGTTTTGAATTTCCATGTTGTCAATGCTAAATATAACTCTATGTTATTGAACTGTCTGCCACCCTCTGTCACCTTTGCAGTCAAGACAAATAACCTGGACTGGGTCGATGCTAATCCCAATCAACTCCATTATTCCATTAATGCTTTGTGGCAACATCAGAGTAAAGACAAGGTGTCAACCCACGTAAAGTCGGAATTTGTTGTCCATGAAGAGACTTCTCAATAACTACCTATGCGTTGTAGTATTAGTCCTTCACCCTTTTGAGGCCATGCACGTGGCTGGGGGTCCCTCCCAGACAACTCCCTCAGAGCCGTTTTAATCATGGTGACCCATATCACTGCTTGTGCCTGCCGACATGTGGCTGTTTCAGTTGTGGCCAACCTTTTCATTGGGTTTCTAATTGTTCCAATGGGGCAACAAGGGGGAGCCAAGGAGGTAGATATGGAAATTACCCCCAGGACCCTTACAATGAGGGAAGCTCCCTAATAATAATCACCCTTTGATGCAAGCGAGAGGCAGAGGATGACTCACTAATTTTTCACAAAAAATCCCTTTTCCCAATGACTAAGTAACTTTCCTTTGAAGTCTGTGTCTTGCAAGCAGGAACCTACAGTCTTACTTCAAGTTGAAAACAGAAGGTATCCCTTTCTGATTGACACAGGAGCCCCAATGTCCTCAGTGAAATCTGACAAGAACTCTCCAATCTCTAAGAAGACCCAAATATTATCTGGCTTTCGAGGAGAAACCCATCGTTATCCAGTTTCTGATCTAGTTCCTGTCTATTTCCAAGGCTATTCCCTGGACCACCGCCTTGTGATTACTACCACATTATCCTGAAATCTAATGGGATGAGATCTCCTGTGTGCCTTTCAAGTCAAATTTGCCTGTTCCCCTGCTGGTGGCCAATTTGATTCTGACTCAGGTGAATGCCAACTGTACATGTCCACTAAACCCCAATGGTGGTCACTTGACCCCCAAAGCTCTGGAAGTCATGTCACCCTTGCTTACAATCGGACAGTTCAAGACCAATCCCTTGAAGATTTTTTTCAGGGATTTCATTGGTACTGAATGGACTATACCAATTCTGGCCAGATGGTGAAGCAAATTATGTTCAAATACCCACTCACCTATGGAAACAGTCCCTCACATCACCCGGAAGGTCAATCCGCCTCATCACAGTAAAGACCTGGGCTCTTTGATCCACCGTGCAATCACCAGGGCTGATCCACACTGCTATCATCTGCAAACACTCCAAGGAGGGATAACTATCCTCTACTATCCAAATCCTACCTCTCTCCGGACCACACTCCTGCACCATGAAAGTCAGGATGTCCTTGATTTGGTCCACCCTGATGTATGGGCTGAAACATCATCTCATGTTAGACGGACGGACCGCTCTAAAACCAAATGTTACTCTACCATCCATCTGCCAATGCCCGCTGAAACAACAGGCAATACCGAGCCTCACTGCTGTAATTGATGACTTTCTCCACCAAGGCATCCTGGTCCCTTGCCAATCACCCTGTAACATTCCAATTACGGCTGTCCCAAAACCTGGCAAGCCAGACCAGTATTTTTTTTTTATTTCAAAAATATACTTTATTCATAAATGATTTGATGGTCTGTACATTGGATCATGCCATACATATGTCCATATTTACAAACACAGATTCGACTTTACTCTTGTCCTTTACAATCCTGTGCATTTTTTCAATCTTGTATATATACATATATTTGGCTGAGGCATCAGCAGAGCCCAAAAAAACGTCTGTATGGGCCCCCTGTTCTTCTTTCGGCAGGCCGATCTTACACAGTGGTCTTTCCCCACCGCGCCTTGGCGGCAGCTGCCCCAAGCTTCAGCGCGTCCCTCAACACGTAGTCTTGGACCTTGGAATGTGCCAGTCTGCAACACTCGGTCGGGGTCAACTCCTTCAGCTGGAAGATCAACAGGTTTCGGACCGCCCAGAGAACGTCCTTCACCGAGTTGATGATCCTCCAGGCGCAGTTAATGTTTGTCTCGGTGTGAGTCCCGGGGAACAGGCCGTAGAGCACGGAGTCCCGCGTCACGGCGCTGCTCGGGACGAACCTCGACAAGCACCACTGCATTCCTCTCCAGACTTCCTCTGCATAGGCACATTCCAGAAGGAGGTGTGTGACAGTCTCGTCCCCCCCGCAGCCACTTCGAGGGCAGCGTGCGGTGCGGCAGAGAGTCCGGGCGTGCATAAAGGATCTCACAGGCAGAGCCCTTCTCACCACCAGCCAAGCCACGTCTTGGTGCTTGTTGGAAAGTTCTGGCGATGAGGCATTCTGCCAAATGGCTTTGACAGTCTGCTCAGGGAACCGCTCGACAGGATCCGCCCTCTCCTTTTCCCGAAGGGTCTCAAGGACGCTACGTGCTGACCACTTCCTGATGGACTTGTGGTCAAAGGTGTTTTTCCTCATAAATATCTCCACGAAGGACAGGTGATACGGAACGGTCCAACTACTCGGAGCGTTCCGCGGCAGCGAGGCCAGGCCCATCCTTCGCAACACCGGGGACAGGTAGAACCTCAGTACGTAGTGACACTTGGTGTTTGCGTACCGGGGATCCACGCACAGCTTGATGCAGCCACACACAAAGGTGGCCATCAGGGTGAGGGTGGCATTGGGCGTGTTTTTTCCCCCATTGCACCGGTCTTTGTACATTGAGTCTCTTCGGACCCGGTCCATCTTTGATCTCCAAATGAATTGGAAGATGGCCCGGGTGACTGCGGCGGCACAGGTCCTGGGGATAGGCCAGACCTGTGCCACATATAGCAATACTGAGAGTACCTCACACCTGATGACCAGGTTTTTTCCCGCGATGGAGAGCGACCGTTGCCCCCATCTGCCTAGTTTCTGTCTCATCTTCCTGATCCGCTCCTCCCAGGTCTTGGCGCACGCCCCAGCCCCCCCGAACCAAATACCCAGCACCTTCAGGTGGTCAGTCCTGACGGTGAAGGGGATAGAGGATTGGTCGGCCCAGTTCCCGAAGAGCATGGCCTCGCTCTTGCCTCGGTTTACCTTGGCCCCCGAGGCCCGTTCGAACTGGTCGCAGATGCACACGAGTCTGTGCACGGACAGCGGATCCGAGCAGAAAACAGCGACGTCATCCATGTACAGGGAGGCCTTAACCTGCAGGCCCCCGCTGCCAGGAATAGTCACCCCCCTCAGGCTCGCATCCTTCCTGATGGATTCGGCAAATGGCTCTATGCAACACACAAACAAGGCGGGTGAGAGGGGGCATCCCTGCCTGACTCCAGATCTTACAGGGAAGCTATCTGATTCCCACCCATTGATTGAGACTGCACTGACAATGTTGGTGTAGAGCAGTCTGATCCAATTTCCGAAGCCAGACCAGTATAGACTGGTTCAAGACTTAAGAGCTACCAACACTTCATACCCTGGTTCCAAATCTAGCCTCGGTACCATCAGACACTACATTTTTCACTGCTGTTGACCTGCAACATGCTTTTTTCTCTCTGCCTCTTCACGAAGACAGTCAGTACCTATTTGCCTTTACTTTTAATGGCCAGCAGTTGATGTGGACTTGACTACCTCTCGCTTCATACATTCTCCAACCCTTTTCTCTCAGGCCTTATGGAAACAATTTCGGTCTGTCACCCTAACAGGTGGGTTGCACTGATCCAATATGTAGATGACCTCCTTGTTGCCAGTCTGAATGAAGAATCTAACCGCTCTGATGTCATCCTCCTCCTCAACTATCTGAAATGTCTGGGACATGTTGTCTCTCCCAAAAAGGTCTCAATTGCACAACGCCAAGTAAAGTTTCTAGGTTTCATCTTGTCAGCTGACTCACGCTCTCTTGAACAGAGCCACATCACTACTATTGTCAACTTCCCGGTCCCGACAACTGCGAAACAGGTACGCCAGTGGCTGGGCATGATCAACTTCTGCTGACAATGGATCCGTAACACTGCCCTCCTTGTTAAGATGTTGACCCCTTTTACTTCCTATGAAGATACCTTCGAGCTCTCCTCAGAGGCAAAGCAAGATTTCGACGCTCCAGCTTTGGGAAAGCCCCTCTATGACACACCTTTCCAACTTCACTGCACTATTCTGGATGACTGCACTTCTTCAGTTCTCACTCAGCTACATGGAGATCGACACCACCCGGTTGCCTATTCCTCCACTAAACTTGACTCTGTTGCCTTAGGACATCCCCATTGTACTCAGATCCTGACCGCTATTTATCTTTGTTTGCAGTCCACAGAAAACCTCACACTTCAGCAGGACATTGTCGTCTTCAGTTCTTATGCAGCGATCAATCTGTTGGGACAATTGTAACTCAATATTTGACTGCTGCTCACCAAAACCGTGATGAGGTTTACCTCCTCAACCCCCAGCTGACCTTTAAGTACTGTACCATCATTAATCCTGCCGATTTCCTTGCACATCCCCCATCACTTTTATCCACTCCAGATCATGACTGTTTTCTCCTCATCAATGAGGAAATCCAAATTCATCCAGATCTTTCCAACAGCCCTATTCCAGACCCTGACATCAATATGTTCACTGATGGTAGTTCTTCTGCTGACCATGCAGGTACTCACCTCTCAGGCTATGTGATAGTTGATTACCATGGTTCTGTCCTGGAATCAGCTTCTTTTGAGACTCCCTTTTCTGCCCAACAAGCTGAACTTTTTGCCCTGATTCATGCCTGTGTCCTTGGGACAAGCCTTCGTGTTAACATTTATACTGTCTCCCACTATACCTTCAGGGTTGTGCATGATTTTGGTCAGCTCTGGAAGAATCGTGGGCTTTTGATATCTTCAGTTACTCCCATTTCTCACCACCAGCTCTTCTCAGAGCTTTTAACCACACTTCTGCTCCCAAAGTAGGCTTCTGTTATCAAATGTGCTGCCTATACCACTGGCCAATCCCCTGTCGACACTGGTAATTGTGCTGCTGATGAAGTCGCAAAAGGTGCCTCTTGTGGCTATCTTATGATTGTGCTTAAAATGATGAGCCAGACTGAAAGCTCTGACAAGGGTGAGTCGAACTCTGACAAACTGATGCCAACCATTTAAAATGGTGTTCGCTTACAGGGGGATGCCTCTGTCTCTGAAAAGTTGTTGTGGTCCAAGGCTGTTATTGTAATCTTGTTCCTAAACTCTGGACCACTCCGGCTGGTCTTATTCGTATATCTGATGCTGTTGCCTTATGGGTCATTAACTGTCTCCACAATGCTACTCATTGTGGTGCTCACTCGACACCTGACCTCCTCTTGACCATCTGGTGGCACTCTCGTCTCCAACAGATGGCCCAAAGTGTCAGTGCTCGATGCCTCCTCTGCCAAGAACACAACCCGGGTAAGGGTGTGCCTTGCCCACTGGGCAGGTACCCCTCCCTGAAGGACCCTTCCAAACTCTTCAGCTTGACTTTATTGAGTTGCAAAGGTGTAAGCACCATAAGTACGTTTTGGTTATTGTTGATGCTTTATTCTAGATGGGTTGAACCTTACCTCACCTCCCACACTGCTGCCAAAACCTTTGTAAATATTTTGCTCAAAGAGATTATTCCTCACTTTGGTATTCCTTTTTGCCAGTCCTCTGACAATGGCCCCCATTTCATTGGTGATATCAATGAGGAATTATGCTCTCATTTTGGGATCCACCTCCAACTTCATTGTGCTTATTGCCCACAGGCTGCAGGGCGATAAAAATTGACTTCTGAGACAGGTCTTTTCTGGGTTAGGTTATTGTCTCTGGTACCGTTCCACCAAGGATGCACTCCTGTGGGTAAAATCCGCTTGTCCCCAGCCAAAACCATCTACAGTCAAGCTTTCTGCACACCTTGGAATGATGCCTCCTCCCCTATTAACTTCCATCACATGACTGAGGACATGTCCTCATTTGTTCCTTCCTTGACTAAACTTTTGTGAGGTCTTCACTCCCAAGTCTGTGCTGCCCATGAAAAGCTCCCCTCCCTCAGCAGTGTTCCGACCTGTTGAACCAGGCTCCTTTGTTCTCATCAACTGTTGGACAGGCTGTGGTGGGAGGGACACTTCCAGGTTCCTCCTCACCACCCCGATTGCTGTTAAGGTCACCGGACGCTCCGCCTAGGTTCATCTCCATCATTGCAAGGTCATCGCACGAGCCCCTTCCAAGGGGGGAGATGATGGAGATGGACACAATGGGGAACTGAGAGAGGAACCAGAGTCAAGCCAGACCAAAGGAGATGTATGACAGTCTCGTCCCCTCCGCAGCTGCTTTGAGGGCAGTGTGCGGTGTGGTAGAGAGTCCAGGCGTGCACAAAGGATCTCACAGGCAGAGCCCTTCTCACCACCAGCCAAGCCATGTCTTGGTGCTTGTTGGAAAGTTCTGATGATGAGGCATTCTACCAAATGATTTTGACAGTCTGCCCAGAGAACCTCTCAACAGGTTCTGTCCTCTCCTTTTCCTGAAAGGTCTCAAGGTCACTATATGCTGACCACTTCCTGATGGACTTTTGGTCAAAGGTGTTTTTCTTCATTAATTCCTCTACGAAGGACAGGTGACAGGGAACGGTCCAACTACTCGGAGCGTTCCGCGGCAGCGAGGTCAGGCCCATCCTTTGCAATACCGGGGACAGGTAGAACCTCAGTATGTAGTGACAATTTGTGCTTGCGTACCGGGGATCCACACACAGTCTGATGCAGTGACACACAAATGTGGCCATCAAGGTGAGGTGGCATTTGGTGTATTGTTTTCCCCCCATTGCCCAGAGCTTTGTACATCGAGTCCCTTCGGACCCTGGCCATCTTTGATCTCCATATAAAATGGAAGATGGCGCGAGTGATTGCGACTGCACAGGGAATAGGCCAGATCTGCGCCACATATAACAACACTGACAGTGCCTCACACCTGATGATCAGGTTTTTTCCCGCGATGGAGAGTGACCATAGCTTCCATCTGCCCGGTTTCTCCCTCACTTTCTTGATATGCTCCCCCCAAGACTTGGCACATGCTCCAGCCCCTCCGAACCAAATACCCAGCACCTTCAGGTGGTCAGTCCTGACAGTGAAGGGGATGAAGGATTGGTTGGCCCAGTTCCTGAAGAGCATGGCTTCACAATTGCCTCAGTTGACCTTGGTCCCCGAGGCCTGTTTGAACTGGTCACATATGCACAAGGGTCTGTGCATGGACAGAAAACGGCAACTTCATCCATGTACAGGGAGGCCTTAACTTGCAGACCCCCGCTGACAGGAATAGTCACCCCTCTCAGGCTCACATCCTTCCTGATGGACTCGGCAAATGGCTCTATGCAGCACACAAACAAGGCAGGAGAGAGAGGGCAGCCCTGCCTGACTCCGGATCTGACTGGGAAGCTATCTGATTCCCACCCATTGATGGAGACTGCACTGAAAATGTTGGTGTAGAGCAGTCTGATCCAATTACAGGTTCCCTCCCCAAAGCTCATTTTGGAGAGAACATCTCTCCTATACGTATGTGATATCCTGTCAAAGGCTTTCTCCTGGTCCAGGCTGATGAGGCAGGGATCCAACCCTCTGCCCTGCACGTAGGCGATCGTATCCCTGAGGAGTGTGAGACTCCCAGAGATCTTCCTGCCCGGTACAGCACAGGTTTGGTCAAGGTGGATCACCAGTCCCAGAGCAGACCTGACCCGGTTGGCGATGACCTTTGCCAAGATTTTGTAATCTGCATTCAATCGTGAGATTAGTCTCCAATTTCTGATTTCCTCCCTCTCCCCCTTTCGCTTGTAGATGAGGGTGATGATGCCTTTCCTCATGGATTCACTCATGGTACCTGCCTGAAGCATACTGACATACACCTCCAGCATGTCCTGGCCAATCCAGTCCCACAGAGCAGAATAGAGCTTGACCGGTAAGCCGTCGCTTCCGGGAGTTTTATTCTTTTCGAAGGACTTGAGGGCCTTGGTCAGCTTGTCCAGAGATAATGGCTGGTCCAGCCTCTCCCATGTTCTGTCGTCTTAAGACCTCCACGATAAAGGACAGGAACAACTGGGAGGCTGCACTTCAAGTCATACAGACTGGTATAGACGGATTTGCTGATCCTTATGACGTCAGCCTGAGATGACGTTATCGAGCCATTTTCTTCCTTCAGGCTGCTGAGCACGGAGCTCTCTTTGTGCACCTTCTGGAAGAAGAAACGTGAGCACATCTCGTCCTGCTCCACCGAGCGGACCCTGGACCGGAAGATTATCTTGGAGGCCTCCGAGGCAAAGAGCGAGGCTTGCTGGCCCTTCACTTCCTGGACATCAACCCCGTTGACCATTGCAGAAATCATTTTTGGTAACATTCCATGCATCGAAGGAATCCGTCTCTTGGCACACAAGGACATCATTGTGGCGTAAATGGTACACAATCTCTGGCTGCTCTGAATCTCACAGATAAACAGTCCCTTTTTGAGCACTAATGCCGGCGATGATGAGTCCACATAACAGGGTAAGCTTGATCTTCATCATATTGGTCATTTCTGGATCAAGGATTCGGATATCAAAAACAGAAGAAGTATTCCCAATCAAAACATGCAGGTCTGCCAGCGCCTCAGCTAAATGTATGCATTGTAAATGTACAGACCTGTATATATGAATGATTACTCGATCTCTGTATACAAAGAAATGGAATGTTTATGTATGTATGGCATGACCAATTGTACAGATCATCAAAATATTTTGTATGAATAAAGTTTATTTTTGAAATAAAATAACTCAAGAAGATCAGACAGTTCATTTACAGAACAAGTCTCAATGGTCTTTACCCTGTCGAGGTGTTTTGTGCCAGTTTGATTTCAGTTGTGCTATTGCTGGTCCTGGTAAGCCTTGCCTTTATTCAAACGGGTCTAAATCAGCACATCGCAAAAGACAAAAGGGGGAAATGACATCCCCCTCAGCTTGACTACAACCAGCTCAGGAACTAAACAGCAAAATAAGACATGATCTAAACAGCTTCCAGACTGAAGGAATACATTCCTCAGATGATCTGATAACAGACTTCCTACCTCACAATAGCATCATCGCTCCTGCAGCCCCGAGGGCATCCACAGTGCCCTCAGGTACTGAAGCCCCACAAAGCCTCCCTCGACTGAGTGACACCCAGATACCTGACAAGAATACGCACCACCCTGCAGGCCCATTGGAACCAGGATACTGGACATTAGCACCTGCTCTCACAGAGGAACGGAACCTCCTGTTCCAGTTATTACCTGATTGCTCCGACCGGCCAGCCGATTGTATTCCATTGAATGTAATTTAATTCATCTTGTCTTGTAATTAACACTGCACTACTGTAACACTATAAAAACTGTATCTGCAGGTTGGGGAAGAGAATCCTTGACTGGGCAAAGTGTCTGTTTCATATCAGTCTGGTCAATTTCTCTTTCCCACATTATCGAGAAATAAACTCGTGTTCGTCAATTTCACAAGATCGGTGTGTGGCCTCTATTTGTAATTGGACGATTCTCCGACAATGTCCTATATTGCAACAAGTGGCTCAGAGTCAAAATGTCATTTGCAGAGGCTGTGATTTTACATTTTCTTCCTCACTCTCTGTCCCGCTGTGTCCATTTCCTTCTGTCTGACCTCCCTCAGTCTTGGGTCTTCCTCCCCTTCTCTCTCAGCAAAGTGAGGACTGCAGATGATGGAGATTAGAGTCCAGATTAGAGTGATGCTGTGAATGCACAGCCAGTGAGGCAGCATCCGAGGAGCAGGCAAATCAATGCTTCGGGCAGGAACCCTTCATCCTGATTTCCCTCTTCCTCGGATGCTCCCTTTCTCTCTGTCCATCGTCTGGCCGTTTCTTTCTCTCTTCATTTCTCTCTCTATCTCTCTCTCTTCCTTTCTGCCTCTCCATCACAATTCCTCTGTCTGTCATCTTCACCGCCCCCCCACCCCCTCCTCCCCCATCAAACTCTCCAGACCATCCGATCATTATAAACCGTCAATGCTGTCATGTTTCAGGTCAGGTTTACAAAATGTCAGGAGCTCCCACATTTCAGAGACAGAGGTTTAAATCGGAGACAGTTTGATTTTCATTTGTGGGACTTGGGCGGTCACTGGCTGGCTAACATTGATTGCCCATCCCTATTTGCCCTTGAGAAAGTGGTGGTGAGATGCCATCTTGGATCACTGCAGTCCCCATGCTATGAGTTGACCCACCATGCCTGGAGGGAGGGAATTCCAAGATTGTTACCCAACAATTGTGAAGGACTGGCGGTATATTTCCAAGTCAGGGTGTGAGTGGCTTGGAGGGGAACTTGAAGGTGGTGATGTTCCCAAGTACCTGCTACCCTTGTCCTTCTACATGGATGTGGTCGTGGATTTGGAAGGTGCTGTCGAAGGATCTTTGGTGAATTTCTGCAGTGCATCTTGTAGATAGCACACACTGCAGCCACTGGGCGCTGGTGTTGGAGGGATTGAATGTTTGTAGATGTGGTGCCAATCAAGTGGGTTGCTTTGTCCTGGATGGTGTCAAGCTTCTTGAGTGTTGTTGGACCTTTGACCACTCACTTAATCTATCTTTGTCCCTTTGGAAACTTTCAAAGTGCTTGCACAGTTAGCTCTGCCACTCACCTTCATGTCATCTGCAAACATTGACGCTAAATGTGGTCCCCAACTCCAAATCATCTCTGTAAATTGTGAATAATTGTGGTCCTAATGGTAATCACTGAGGCAAACACTCGTCACTGATCAACAACTGGAAATGCACTCATTTATCCCCACTCTTTGCTTCCTGTCAGTTAACCTATCCTGTATCCATGCTAATACATGGCCTGGATGTTTAGCTTCTGCCAGAACCTTTTGTGCGACATCTTGTCGAATGAAGGAAGATCCCACACACAGTCTCACTGCATTCTAACAGAAGCACATCACACACACAGTTAGAAACCAGAGGCTGCAAGGATTGAGACACTGTCACCTCCTCCCCTCACATTTGTGTATCTGTCCAACTTCTCTCTGTCTCATTCTCTCTATCCCAGGATACCATCGTCACTCATGTGCTGGGAACTATTTCTCTTGCAATTTCAGTGCTCAGTGACTGGAGATTATCACTACCCCCCCCCCCCCCCCAACCTAGCCCTTGTATCTATCCCCTGCCCCCCACATCCCTACCACCACAGCCCTCCAGACTGACTCCCATCCCTGCCTTTCCACACCCTTCCTCTCACTGCATCCCCATCCACCTGCACAGTGGAACTGATGGTCTACTGGTATTGTTGCTTGGCTATTAATCCAGAAACTCAGAGTAATGTTCTGGGGGCATAGGTTCAAATCCTGCCATGGCAGATAGTGGAGTCTGAATTCAGTTTTTTAAAAATCTGGAATTAAGGGTTGACCATGAAACCATTGTCAATTGTTGGAAAAAAACTGATTCATTAATGTCCTTTAGGGAAGCAAATCTGCCATCCTTACCGGGTCTGGCCTCCATGTGACTCCAGAGCCACAGCAATGTGGTTGATTCTCCACTGCCCTCTGAAATGGCCTCACAAGCCACTCAGTCGTATCAATCGCTTGAAGGTCACAACCAAGAAATGAAACCCTGGACCATCTGGCATTGTCCTTGGAACCGGAAAATACAACGGCAAAAACAAAAACAGCTCTGTTGACCATGAAAATCCTTCTTACTGACATTTGGGGGCTCATGCCAAAATTTGGAGACTAGCCTCACAGACTAGTCAAGCAACAGCCTGATATAGTTAATCTTATAGAATCATGCAATACAGATAACTCCCCAGACACTACCATTACCATCCCTGAATATGTCCTGTTGCACTGGAAGGTCAGACCAGCCGAGGTGGCGGCAGGGTGGCAAACAGTCAGGAGGGAGTTACCCTGGGAGTCCTTGACATCAACTCTGGACCCCATGAGGTCTCATGCCTTCAGGCTAAACATGGGGAAGGAAACCTCTTACTGGTTATCACGGATCATCCTCCTTCAGCTGATGAATCAGTGCTCCTCCATGTTGAACAACGCTTGGAGGTAACACTGAGGGTGGTAGGGGCACAAAATGTACTCTGGATAGGGTTTTCAATGTCCACCACTAAGAGTGTCAAAGCAGCAGCATTAGTGATTGGGTTGGTTGGGTCCTAAAGGATATAACTGCTACACTGGGTCTGTGGCAGGTGGTGAAGGAATCAACAAAAGGAAAAAAAGATACTGGACATCATCCTTACTAACCTGCCACCTGCAGAACATCTGTCCATGACAGTATAGATAATAGTGACCACCGCACTGTCCTTACGGAGACAAAGTCCCACCTTCACATTGAGAATACCCTCCATCTTGTTGTGTGGTGCTATCACTGTGTTAAATGGGACAGACTTCGAACCGATTTAGCAGCTCAATATTGGGTATCCATGAAGCTCTGTGGGTCATCAACAACAGCAGATCTGTACTCCAGCACAATCTGTAACCTCTTGGCCCAGCATATTCCCCACTCCAACATTACCATCAAGCCAGGGGGATCAATCTTGGTTCAATGGAGAGTTCAGAGTGCGTTTCTGGTTGGTGATCAGTGACGAGTGTTTGCCTCAGTGATTAGCATTAGGACCACAATTATTCACAATTTACAGAGATGGTTTGGAGTTGGGAACCACATTTAGCGTCAATATTTGCAGATGACATGAAGGTGAGTGGCAGAGCTAACTGTGCAAGCACTTTGAAAGTTTCCAAAGGGACAAAGATAGATTAAGTGAATAGTCAAAGGTTTGGGAGATGGAGTGCAATGTGAATAAATGTGAAATCATCCAATTTGGAATAACTGTGAGAAGGACTATTTCTGAATGGTGAAAGAAACTTGCAGCATGATGTTGTGCAGAGGGACCTGGGGGTCCTTGCGCATGGATCAGAGAATGTTAGTCTGCAGGTGCAACAAGTAATTCAAAAGGAAAGTGGAAGTTTGTCTTTCATCGCTAAAGGGATTGTGGTTAAAAGCAGGAATGTTACGTTGCAGCTGTATAGGGTGCTGGGGAGAACACACCTGGAGGACTGTGTGCAGGTTTTTTTTCCTGACTTGGGAAAGGATGTACTGGCACTGGAGGTGGTGCAGGAGACAAGGTTCACGAGGTTGATTCCAGAGTTCAGGGTGGTGGCTTATGAGGAGAGACTGAGCAGACTGGGACGGTATTCCTTGGAATTGCCGAGAATAGTGGGGATAGTGGGGTAGGAGTGGATCTCATATGATCATATGAAATTATGAAGGGAATAGATTTTAAAAAAATGTAAAGAGGATGTTTCCACTGGCAGGTGAAACTGGGACAAGTGGGCATAGCCTCAAAATAAGAAGGAGCCGATTAGGGCTGAATTGAGAAGGAAGTTCTTCACCCAGAGGGTTGTGAATCTGTGGAAATCCCTGCCCAGTGAAGTAGTTGAGGCTTCCTCAGTGAATGAGTTTAAAGCTAAGAGAGATAGAGTTGTATTATTACTTCAGACAGTGCTAAATGGCAGTTGCAGGTGCCACTCAAATGTGGTTTATTGGTCAGCTGAGGCTAATGGGGGAAGGAAAGGGAGGGTTGGATTTTTCTGTCTCTCTACCCAGCCGTTTTCTGTATTTCCTCTCGGAATATCTGGGAGAGGCTCACTGGGATTTGTTGCCATTTTAATGGGGAGGTGGGTGAGTGGTCAGAGGGCATCATAGTGTGGGAAGGGAATGGGATCCCAACCCGCACCCCCCCAACCTCCCCCACAACATGTCCCACTCTCTCCTCCTACCCTTCTCAGTCTATCTGTGAGGATTGGGGGATGAACAGAAGGAATTGTTGCCATTGACTGGGACCTTATTACTGTTGGGGGGTTGGGGGATGGGGTTTGTTGAGAGGGTGGGGTTTTGGAGTAGGCTCTGGGATTGAGGAGGATCCTCAGCATTGCAAAGGGGCAAGAAATGCAGGATCTGACCCCCCCCACCCCACCCCCACCGACTCCCTTTTGGCCAATATTCAGGATGATATTAACCCACTCTGTCAGCAATTGGCCATTTTCACATTTTGCTTCTTGTGGGATCCCGCACAGCAGGGAGTGTGGGGGCGGGGGGTGAAGATGGGGTTGTTGGAGGGAAAGAGGGTTGGGGTGGTGGGGGGCTGGATCTGGAGGGAGGGTGTGAGAGTTTACTCCAGTGTTCACACCCAGCCCAGCTCCAGGTTGAAACGGGAGAGTTTAGTATTTGCTGATGGCTTAGTGGGGATGGAGGGGGGGGGGGGGCTGATGTTTTCACATTACAGCCTGTGGGATCTTGCTGTGCGGGGATAGACTACAGCCATTTCCTTTACAGTAGTAGGGAGCAACAGTTTTCACATTCAGGCAATTCAGGAGGTGAGGGCAAGGGGTTCTGAACGTGGGTGGTGAAGGTACATGAACCTTCAGTTTCATTCAACATGGAACCGAGGAAATTGGGGACAGCTGGTGGGATCCAGCTGTGCAGAATACCCTTCACTCCAATATCAGCCCCTCTCTGTGGGGGCATTGGGGAGGTGGGGGATGGTGGTGAATGGAGGTGGGCTCTGACAGGTTGTTGAAGGAATATCATGGCGCTCCGCATACAGCTACCTGTGGGATCTTGCTGTGCACTCCCTCGGCCTGCAGCTCACCCTCACATGTTACACTAGCCTATCCATAGGGCCCCAGGCTGAGGTCACTGATGGTCTGATAGTGGTTAGGGTACACCGTCCCTCCATTTCGCCCATAGCTCTGACCCTCCCACCACCTCTCGTCATCCCCTCACCCTCCGAGACATGGCACAGAGATTGGAGCACAAGGCAAACGTGAGGCAGGAGAGGGCATTTCAATCAAAACGTGTGGAATGGAGAGAGAGAGAGAGAGAGATAAAGAGATTATTGAAATGAAAGGGGAATCTGACCAGAGATGAAGGTGTGGGTGGGACAGTGAAAGAGGAAGAGGGAGAAAGAGACAGAGAAAGAAAGACATTGATCGATTTGCGAGAGCAGGAGGAGAAAGCTGAACAGAGATGGACAAGTGGATAGTGTCAGACAGAGGGAGAGAGGAGTGAAAGAGAGAGACAGGGACACACAGACAGAGAGGTGCCTGTACCAGGGGAAGGTTCCTCATTAATATTTCATGTAGAAACTGCACCAATCCCGGATGGAGTGGGCACGGGGGTGATGCCCTTTGAATGGGAGTGGGTCAGGGGAACATTGGTCTTGTTTTTTGTGCTTTTCTTACCCCCTGGAGTGTCAGAGAACCAGCTGGACGGGGCAGATTAAACCCAAGGGATGGTGGGGGCTGAGGTGGGGGGCGCGGGTGGTGGGAAAAGGGGGAGAGGGACACAAGTTGTGGTGAGTGACTCTCCACCACTGAGTCATTGCCCAGCCCCTCAGAAAATAAACCCTGGGGCAGTCAGAAAGCATTTGCCCCTGATCCCATTTGAAATCTGTTCCTATTCTCTGGGTTTAAGATCAGGGAGAGGTGCTGATTAACCATAGAGACTTTAGAAGTCAGTCAGTGATGGGATCTCGTTTACTTCTCCTCAGTTTTGTTTCAGAACATTTTAGCTTTGATCTGATCGATTTCCATCTCTCTCCTGGGGGGGATTTCTGAGAGACTGAACCTTGGACACTGAGGGAGAGACAGACTCTGGCAGTGGGAATGGGGGTGGTGTGTGGGGAGGGGGAGTTTGGGGCTGAGAGACAATAAATATTTCTGTCCCTGCTTCCCTCAAACAGAAACACTGCGACAGTCCTGAGGCAGTCTGAGTAACCTTCCCGTTCCTGGTCCCTGGGTTTAATATCAGGGGCTGTGTTGGGAGGAACCTGTCAGATTGTGGAGGCAGCGAGTGGTGGGATCTTGCTGTGCTTTTGGTGCAGGAGTTTGAAAAAAACGAATTAATTTTCATTTCTCTCTCAGTCCTTCCACCTCCCGTCTCTGAGGAGATTTGATTCGGGAACTGAAACACGGGATAATGCAGAAACAGAGAGAGAGAGAGACAATTATTATAAACTGTCCCATCTCCTGTCATTCATTTACACACAAACACACACTCCCGGGGGAGAACAATTGTGGGGCTCAGGCAGTCTCTGGGGTTTGTACCACAAGGGGGTGAGCTCTGGGGGGTAGAGGATGTGGGAAGACAGAGGGGCAAAAAGGGAGCTGCTGCACAGTCTGATCCCACAGATTTCACTACCTCCCTCTCTCTCTGCCTCCATATTCCCAGCTGCCTGTCCCTCACACAGCTTTCTATAAATTCTCCTCTCTGCCATATCCTTCACATCTACCCCTGCCCACTCTCTCACCCTGTCCACAGGTTTTTCAGGAATTGATCCGTCGTTCAGTATTTCCGATCTTTGGCCTTTCCCACCAACCTCTCTCTGCCCTCTGTGATCTTGCTATTGCTCCCTGAGGGTCATTTGAGCCACATCCCCCTCATTCTCTGTCCCTCTCCATCGCTCATGCTCAATGGTATCTCTGTTTACCTTTCTCCCCACCGACTTCTTTCTTTCCTTGGGTTTCCATAGATTCCCCACAGGATGGAAGCAGGCCATTCAGCCCATTGATTCCACAGACTCCCCAAACCTTTCCCAGCTCTGTAACCCTACACTTCTCATGGCTTCTCCACTTAATCTGCTCATCTTTTGACTGTGGGACGAAACCAAAGCACCCAGAGGAAACCCAGGCAGACACAAGGAGAATGTACAAACTCCACACACACAGTCATTCAAGGCTGGATTCGAAACTGGGTCCCTGGCACTGAGGCAGCAGTGTTTACCACTGAGCCACCATGCATCTCTGTCTCTCTGTCTCTCTCTCTCTCTGTCTCTCTGGCCATTCGGTTTTTCTAGAACCTTCTTTTTTGGTGATGGCCATCATAATCAGCTCTGCCCTGAGACTCTCTTGAATTTATTTGATATTACTCGTACTTTCCACCATGAAGTCAGACACAAAATAATTATTCAATTCCTCAGCCATTTCCTTTTCCCCACAACTATCTTTCCAGCGTCATTTTCCAGCGATCCAATATCCACTTTTGCCTCTCTTTTGCCCTTTATGTATCTGAAGAAACTCTTACAGTGTTAGAACATAGAACATAGAACAGTACAGCACAGAACAGACCGTTCAGCCCACGATGTTGTGCTGACCACTGATCCTCATGTATGCACCCTCCAATTTCTGTGACCATATGCATGTCCAGGAGTCTCTTAAATGTCCCCAATGACCCTGCCTCCACAACTGCTGCTGGAAACGCATTCCATGCTCTCACAACTCTCTGTGTAAAGAACTCGCCTCTGACATCCCTTCTATATTTTCCTCCAACCAGCTTAAAACTATGACCCCTCGTGTTTGCCATTTCTGCCCTGGGAAATAGTCTCTGGCTATCGACTCGATCTATGCCTCTCATTATCTTGTACACCTCAATTAGGTCTCCTCTCCTCCTCCTTTTTTCCAATGAAAGAAGTCCGAGCTCAGTCAATCTCTCTTCATAAGATAAGCCCTCCAGTCCAGGCATTATCCTAGTAAACCTCCTCTGAACCTTCTCCAAAGCATCCACATCTTTCCTATAATAGGGCGACCAGGACTGGACGCAGTATTCCAAGTGCGGTCTAACCAAAGTTTTATTCATTGATATGTCTGGCTAGCTTACCCTCATATTTCATCGTGACCCTCCTTATATCTTTTGTTGTTGCCCTCTATTGGTCTTTGCAAATTCCCAATCCTTTGGTCTCCCACTGCCCTTCCCCAAATGATCTGCTTTCTCTTTTACTTTTATGCTATCCCTGCCTTCCCTCATCAGCCATGGTTGCCTCATCCTCCCTGTACCATGCTTCTTTTCCCTTGGGATGAATCTCTGCTGTGTCTCCTGAGTTACTCCCAGAACCTCCTGCCATTGCTGATCCACTGTCTTTCCTGATACACTCCTCTCCCAGTCAATTCTACCCACCTCCTCTCTCATGCCTCTGTAGTTGCCTTTATTCAGCTATAATACTGTTACCTTTGATTCTATTGTCTCTCTCTCAAATTGCAGAGTAATTTCAGTCATATTATGATCATTGACTGCTGAGGATTCCTTCACCTTAAGCTCCCTGACCAAGTCTGCCTCTTGCCTGTAAGAATCTGTCTTCCAGTTTATATTATAGAACATAGAACATTACAGCGCAGTGCAGGCCCTTCGGCCCTCAATGTTGCTCCAACCTGTGAAGCCCATCTGAAGCCCATCTAACCTACACTATTCCATATGTCTATCCAATGACCATTTAAATGTCCTTAAGGTGACTCTACAATTGTTGTAGGTAGTGCATTCCATGTCCCTCTGAGTGAAAAAACCTACCTCTGACATCTGTCCTATATCCATCACCCCTCAATTTAAAGTATGTCCCCTTGTGCGAGCCATCACCATCCGAGGAAAATGTTCGCACTGTCCACCCTATCTAAACTCTTAAATTATTTTATATGTCTCAATTAAGTCACCTCTCAACCTTCTTCTCTCTAATGAAAACAGCCTTTCCTCCATACCAGGCAACATCTTAGTGAATCTCCTTTGAACTCTTTCCAAAGCTTCCACATCATTCCTATAATGCGGTGACCTGAACTGTATACAATGCTCCAACTGCGGCCGCACCAGAGTTTTGTACAATGGCAGCATGACGTCATGGCTCTGAAACTCAGTCCCTCATCTCATAAAGCTAACACACCATATGCATTCTTAACAACCCTATCAAACTGGGTGACAACTTTCAGGGATATATGTACATGGACAGCAAGATCTCTCTGCTCATCGACACTACCAAGAATCTTACCATGAGCCCAGTGCTCTGTATTTCTGTTGCTCCTTCCAAAGTGAATCACCTCACACTTTTCTGCATTAACTCCATTTGCCACCTCTCAGCCCAGCTCTGCAGCTTACCTGTATCACTTTGTAACCTACAACATCCTTCGGCACTACCCACAACTCTACCGACCTTAGTGTCTTCCACAAATTTACTAACCCATCCTTTGACAACCTCATCCAGATCATTTATAAAAATGACAAACAGCAGTGGACCCAAAACAGATCCCTGCGGTGCACCACTAGTAACTGTACTCCAAGATGAACATTTCCCATCAAACACTGTCTTCTTTCAGCTAGCCAATGTCTGATCGAAACTGCTAAATCACCCTCAATCTCATGCCTCCGTAGTTTGTGCGATAACCTATCATGGGGAACCTTATCAAACATCTTACTGAAATCCATATACACCACATCAACTGCTTAACCCTTCTCAAAACCCTGGTCACCTTCTCAAAGAACTCAATAATGCTGTGAGGCACAATCTATCCTTCACAAAACCATGTTGACTATCTCTAATCCAATTATTCCTTTGGAGATGATCATAAATCCTATCTCTTATAACATTTTTCAATACTTTATCCACAACTGAAATAAGGCTCACAGGTCTATAATTGCCTTCTTTAACAAGGGGACAATATTTGTTGTTATCTCTGGTTTGTTACCTGTGCCACGTGACAGTGAAGCATGGAATAGGGAAAGACATCAGCTGATCTTGTAGCTACAAGGATGGTGCAGGAGGGATGGTTTAAGGTATTTCGATAATTGGGGCTCATTCTGGGGAAGGTGGGACCTATACAAACAGAACAGACTTCACTTGAACCAGAGGGGTACTAATCTCCTGGGTGGGAAATTTGCTGGTGCAATTCGGGTGGGTTTAAACTAGCTCAGCAGGGGGATGGGAACCTGAGGTGTAATTGCAGTGCACAGGAGGATGAGAGTAGGGAGGACAGGATTTCAGGGTCACAGAAATGTGCTGGCAGACAGCAAGCTGATTTGAAGTGTGTCTACGTCAAGGCCAGAAGTAGCCAACATAAGGTAGGTGAGCTTGCAGCATGGATAAGTATCTGGGACTTGGATGTTGTGGCCATTTTGGAGACATGGATAGAATAGGGTGAGGAATATCTTCCAGGGGTTTAGATCTTTCATTAAGAACAGGCAAAGTGGTAAAAGAGGGGAAGGTGTGGCCATGTTAGTCAAGGATAGTATAATGGGAGCTGAAGGAACTTTTGATGAGGACTCGTCTACTGAGGTAGTGTGGGCTGAGGTTAGAAACAGGAGAGGAGAGGTCACACTGCTTGGAGTTTTTTATCGCCTCCGCAGAGTTCCAGGGAGGTGGAAGAGAGGATTGGCAAAATTATTCTGGGTAGGAGTGAAAGGAACAGGGTGGTCAGTATGGTGTCTTTAACTTCCCCAACATTGACTGGAACTGCGATATCTCTAGTACCTCGGATGGATCAGTGTTTGCCCAATGTGTACAGGAGGGTTTCCTGACCCAGTATGTCGAAGGGCTGACAAGAGGGGAGACCACACTGGATCTGGTGCTTGGTAATGAACCAGGCCAGGTATTTGATTTAGTTGGAGGTGAGTACCTTGGGGAGAGTGACCATAATTCAGTTATGTTTAGTTTAGCGATGGAACTGGATAGGTACATGCCACAGGTCAAGAGTCATTGATGGGGTAAGGGCAGTAATAATGCGATTAGGCAAGAATTAGGATGCAAAGAATGGGGTAACAAAATGCAGGGGATGCAGACAATGGAAATGTGGAGCTGGTTTAAGGAACAGATATTGTGTGTCCTTGATAGGTATGTCCCTGTCAGGCAGGGAGGAAGTGATAAGGTAACTGAACCGTGGTTTACTTCAGAAATTGCATCTCTTGTTAAGCAGAAGAAGGAGGTTTATGTGTTGATGAGGCAAAATGGTTCAGATGAGGCGATGAAGAGATACGGATCAGTTGGGAAGGATTTAAGAAGAGCAAAGAGAGGACACGAGCAGTCTTTAGCAAATAGAATAAAGGAGAACCCTAAAGCTTTCTATAGGTATGTGAGGAATAAAAGGATGATTAGGGTAGGAATAGGGCCAATCAAAGACAGAAATGGGAAGTTGAGTGTGGACCCTGTGGAGATCGGAGAGATCCTAAATGAACATTTCTCATTGGTTGTCACTCAGGAAATGGAAAATATTAGAGAGGAGAAGAATGAGGTATGAGATATTAGACTAGAAATGATCGAGGATAGTTACGAAAAGGTGTTATCAGTACTAAAAGGATGGGATTTATCTGAAGATTCTCTGGGAGCTGTGGAGGAGATTGCAGAGCCTTTGGCTTTGATATTTGAGTCATCATTGTCTACAGGTTTAGTACCTGAGGACTGGAGGATTGCAAATGTTGTGCCCTTGTTCAAGAAGGGCAGTAGAGATGACCCAGGTAATTATAGACCAGTGAGCCTTACTTCGGTTGGAGGAAAGGTTTTGGAAAGGATTATGAGAGATAAGATTTATAATCATCTCGCAAGCAACAATTTGAGATCAGATAATCAACGTGGTTTCGTCAAGGGCAGGTCATGCCTCTCAAACCTCATTGAGTTTTTTTTGAGAAGGTGAACAAGTATGTAGATGAGGGCAGGGCAGTTGACGTGGTGTACATGAACTTCAGTAAAGCCTTTGATAAGGTTCCACACGGTAGGCTGATGGAGAAAGTGCAGAGGCATGGGGTTGGGGGTGATTTAAGAGTTTGGATTAGAAACTGGCTTTCTGAAAGAAGGCAGTGAGTGGTGGTTGATGGAAAATATTCAGCCTGGAGTCAGGTTACTTGTAGTGTGCCAGAAGGATCTGGTTTGGGATCACTGCTGTTTGTCATTTTTATAAATAAGTTAGACGCAGGTATAGATAAATTTGCAGATGACACTAATGTTGGTGGAGTAGTGGACAGTTTGGAAGAATGTTACAGGTTGCAGGGGGCCTTGGATAAACTGCAGAATTGGGCTGAGAGGTGGCAAATGGAGTTCAATGCAGCTAAATGTGAGGAGCTGCACTTTGGGAAGAATAACAGGAAGGCAGAGTACTGGATCAATTGATAGATTCTTGGTAGTGTGGATGTGTAGAGGGATCTTGGAGTGCATGTACATAGATCCCTGAAAATTGCCACCCAGGCTGTTAGTGCTTTTAAGAAGGCATATGGTGTGTTAGGTTCTATTGGTAGAGGGATTGAGGTCTGGAGCTGCAATATTATGCTGCAACTGTACAAAACGCTGGTGCGTCCACATGTGTGTGCAGTTCTGGTCGCCATATTTCAGGAAGGATGTGGAAGCATTGGAAAAGGTGCAGGGAGATTTACCAGGATGTTGCCTGGTTGGGAGAGAAGGTCTTGTGAGGAAAGGATGAAAGGCTTGGGTCTGGTCTCATTGGAAAGAAGGCTAAGGGGGGATTTGATAGAGACATACAAGGTGACAGAGGATTAGATAGGGTAGACAGTGAGAGTCTTTTTCCTAGGATAATGATGTCAGCTTGTACGAGGGGGCATAACTACAAATTGAGGGGTGATAGATTTAAGTCAGATGTCAGAGGCAGGTTCTTTACTCAGAGAGTGGGAAGGGTGTGGAATGCCCTCCCTGCCAATGTAGTTCAATCAGCCACATTAGGGAGATTTAAGCAATCATTGGATAAGCACATGAATGATGATGGGATAGTGTAGGGGGTCGAGCTGAGAATAGTTCAACATCGAGGGCCGAAGAGCCTGTTCTGCGCTGTATTGTTCTATGTTCTATGTTCCATTTGCTATCCTCCAGCCTTCTGGCACTATTCCTATAGACAATGGTGGCATCAAGATCAAAGCCAAAGGCTCGGCAATCTCCTCCCTGATTTCCCAGAGAATTCGAAGATAAGTCCCATCTAGTCCAGGGGACTTATCTATTCTCCAACTTTCAGGAATTGCTAACACCTCCTCCTTGTGAACCTCAATCACCTCGAGTCTTGGAGCCTTATCTCAGTACTCTCCTCGACAACATTGTCTTTTTCCAGCGTAAATACTGACAAATATTCATTTCAAGCTTCCCTATTTCCTCGGACTCCATGCACAACTTCCCACTACTATCCTTGATTGGCCCTAATCTTACTCTAGTCATTCTTTTATTCCTGATATACCTATTGGATGTGTTATGGGATGTTACTGCATTGGAATAGTGCCTGAATGAAGTTGCTGTATCTGGTCAGTTATGTTTTCCAATTGTTACGTTATTCTAAATTCCGTTTTGATTTGTTAAACTCTCATGTTTAAGTAAACTCTGTTTTGCTAAAAGTTGAGTAGCCTGACCAGCTGCATTACACCTGGAATAGAGATATAGAATCAAAGAGATGTACAGCATGGAAACAGACCCTTCAGTCCAACCCGTCAATGCTGACCAGATATCCCAACCCAATCTAGTCCCACCTGCCAGCACCCAGCCCATATCCCTCCAAATCCTTCCTATTTGTATACCCATCCACATGCATTTTAAATATTGCAACTGTACCAGCCTCCACCACATCCTCTGGCAGCTCGTTCCATACATGTACCACCCTCTGCATGAAAAAGTTGCCCCTTAGGTCTCTTTTATATCTTTCCCCTCTCACCCTAAATCTATGCCCCCTAGTTCTGGACTCCCCAACCCCAGGGAAAAGACTTTGTCTGATTATCCTATCCATGCCCCTCATAATTTTGTAAACCTCCATAAGGTCACCCCTCAGCCTCCGACGCTCCAGGGAAAACAGCCCCAGCCTGTTAAGCCTCTCCGTGTAGCTCAAATCCTCTAACCCTGGCAACATCCTTGTAAATCATTTCTGAACCCTTTCAAGTTTCACAACTTTCCGATAGGAAGGAGACCAGAACTGCACGCAATATTCCAACAGTGGCCTAACCAACATGACCTCCCAATTCCTGTACTCAATACTCTGACCAATAAAGGAAAGCATACCAAACACCACCTTCACTATCCTATCTACCTGCGACTCCACTTTCAAGGAGCGATGAACCTGCACTCCAAGGTCTCTGTTCAGGAACAATCCCGGGGACCTTACCCTTAACTGTAGAAGAATATCGATTTCACATCTGTCTTTAAAAGAATAAAATGCTAGGGTCTAAGCTACTGCCTTCAAATATTTGGAGGTGGTCTGGCCTGGCCCATAACAACATGTTTCTGTGTGTTTAGCTGTGTCTGTGTCAAGGCCTGTTGCATATCTGCACCTCAGTCTGTGTCTGTTTCTGTCTTTGTATGTGTATGAATCTATGTCGGTCTGTATGTTTGTGTGTATAAATGTGCCTGTATGTGTCTGTATGGGATTCTCTCTCGAACTGTGTGTGTCTATCTCAGTCGAACTATCTCTGAGTGCTTGTAGTTATAAGTGTGTGAGGTAGTGTATATGGATGTGTGTATTATGTGTGTCTCCGTATCTGTGTGTGTGTGTGTCTATGTCAACCGAACTGTGTAATGTATCTGTGTGCACATACAATGGTCCTGTTGATGTTTATCTCCAAAAATGTGTCTGCATGTGTTTGTGCCTGTGAGTCTATCTCTGTCTGCAATGGGACTGGAGGAGACTTTGAACGAATGAATGAATTAAAAAGTGATAAATTAAAGGCTGAGTCTCTCTTGCTCCCTTCCTGTGTTTAATGTGATACAATGCCACCCTCTGGTGGCCTTGACATGCCACTACAAAAGTGGCCGATCTTTTTCTTCGAAGCTTGTGAATCTCTCAGGTTGCTGGTCTCTCGTTCCTCAAACAATGTCTTTGGCGACACAGAGCAGTTTTGTCCGACTGATGTTGCATCATTGATGTGAGCAATAGGAGACAACAATGAGTGGAGGAGAGAGAGAGAGAGAGGGAGACATTGTGAGAGTGAGAGTTGTAAATGGAGGCTGAGGGAACAAGGGAGAGAGATGAATCCTGCTGAGGCCAGGTCAGAGAGAGTGATCCTGAGGTGAAAGTAAAGGACAGAGTGACTGAACCCCAACTCCTGAGCTCGGCCCCGGTTCCCTCCCCTTCCCTAAGGACCAGGACTTGGGGCCGAGTCTGTCTCTCACCAGCTCAGCTTATTCAACACAAAGATAAACAGTAAAATAGTTTGTTCTACTGTTTGGCACTTCTTAATGAACATTTTCATTATTTACAAATTGAAGTTATAGATACAGTCAGGAAATGGTGCCTTTTCTCACAGGCCTCCAAGTTGTGAGAAACATTGAAATTTGTGGGTGGCACGGTGGCACAGTGGTTAGCACTGCTGCCTCACAGCGCCAGAGACCCGCCTCAGGCGACTGACTGTGTGGAGTTTGCACATTCTCCCTGTGTCTGCCTGGGTTTCCTCCGGGTGCTCCGGTTTCCTCCCACAGTCCAAAGATGTGCAGGTCAGGTGAATTGGCCATCCTAAATTACCCGTAGTGTTAGGGGTATGGGTGGGTAAGATTGCACAAACCAGCACTACAATAGCGACATGCTGCTTCATTGCTGAAACAATGAACTGTAATGAGAAAATCCTTGATGGATTGATTGATTAATAAGTGAATTTGATTGTTTGATGAATTTGGGTAAAGGGATATTTCAGCACATTCTTCAGCTGCTGTCTGAACTTAGTCTGGGTCACAGCGTAAATCGCGGTGTTTGTGCAGCAACTGAGGAGCTGCAGCATGAAGCCCAATTCCTGCACATAGGTATGTAGATACATAGGGGCATATGCCAATTTAGACATTCGGTTCCATATCGAATACAGCATTAACATTGACCATAACAGGATGAAATTGGCCGAGATCACAAACAATAAAACAATAGATTTTTTTCGGTTTCTCATTTGTGTATCATGGTGAGAGTCCCCATTGGTGTGAGTCCGGAGTCTCCTGCGGGCTCTGCTGGTCACTAAAATGTGTCTGACGGTGAAAACATTGAGCAACAGAATCAAGAGAAATGGGACACACGGGGTTAGAATGTGGTGGAGGAACTCGATTGTGATCCAGACACGAGAAGATAGAACACCGTCCATTATGTAACAAAACCAGGGGAAGTTCGCCAACCGATAATGATCTGTGAGCATGAAATACCAGAAAATGTTCTTTAAACAACTCAGCACAGTCACTGTTCCCAGAACCACAGCCGCCGTTTTCTCACTGCAATATTTATTTTTAAGCTTCTGGCAACAAATGGCCACAAACCGATCAAAGGTGAAAGTGACGGTGAACCAGACAGAACAGTCAGTGGCTGCATAAAGCAGGACGGCGTGGATATTACACACGGGGATGTCCCACAGGAAATAAAACTGCTCCCGATAAATAATGGGAATGTGTCTCAATATCAGATCGAGGATAATGATCAGGAGATCCGCCACTGCCATTGCCCCCAGGTAACGGCTGACACATGGAGACAATCCACAATCTTTATAAAGCAGGACGAAGATCGTCATGCAGTTAACTGTGAGGAAGAAAAACCAACAATTTATACATCAGCCTGATGGACATTTTCCAAATGATTGAGATCAGAGTGAGATTTTCAAAATGAACTGTTCAGACATATACTGATGCAATTTGTGCTGGAATAATACATGGTAAATTCCGAATTACTAACAGAAATGTGATGTAATACAGAAGAAACCCTCCCTCCCTAAACACACAGACATGTATCCATAAGAATAGATGTTTTCTAGAACATTCCCAAAGACTTGGTCACTGCTTAACCATTCCTAATACAGAGGGTAAACATTGCCGTCCTGAAGGATTCTCTCCCAGTTCGCTGGAAATTTCTGTCTTTTAGTTTAAATTGTGTTCAATTCCCCGATGTGAAGAAATGTAAACACAGGGGAAAGCCCTTTAACTGCCTGAGGAGACTTCAAAACAGTGATTCCTTCTCCATGGGACAGGGTCATTTCCCTTGGGATCTTATGGTCTTTCAAGTAGATGTCATCTGGCTGTTGCTCATAGAATATTCTGGAGAATGTCAGTTGTCGATTATTCAATGAAATGTCCTGGAGAATCCCAGTTATGAATTTACCACGGAATGTAAGTGATAGAATTTTCCAAGAAATGTCAGTTATAGATTGTTCCGGTGAAGATCGCTTGTAGAATGTTCGAAAAATGTTGGTTACGGAATGTTCCAGGGAATGTTGGTTATAGAATGTTCCAGAGAATGTCAGGAAGAGAATGTTCCTGGAATGTTAGTTAGAGAATGTTCTGGACAATATTGGTTGGAGAAGGTGACAGGGTCATATAAAGCCACATCACTGTCCATTAAGTTTGGTGAAATCCACTCGGCTTCACAGTGAAAATCTCTCTCCAAACCTGACTCAACTGGCACTTTGTGCACAGAAACAATAAGATTAAGCTAAAAACTTGATCATTTGATGTAAGATTATCTGTTTACAATCATACAGATGTCATCCTTTATTTGGAGATCCACTCCACCTCCTTTTATATTTTGTAGAACTCTCCCAAATATAAACGGTCCTGGCTGTTCAGTTCCAAATAACAGTCACCCTGTAGTGAGGTCTCTCTCATGTCATTAAATTGTATCTATTTACCTCAATGTACGGATTGAATTCCTCAATCATTTTTGAGAACGCAAAATATATTCAGATAGAGTGCCTTTCATTCAGGTTTTTAAACCATTATTCCCTGCTCCATTGTCACCTTTATTCCTCAGTTTGACTGTTCAGGAAACAGTCTGACATTGTCATTACACACAGAATCAAACTTGATGGGCAATGTTTGTGTGTGTACATTTGTGTAAATGTGTGCGTTTGTGCGTATGTTCGTGTGTGTGTGTGGTAGAGGGCAAATGGGAAAGTCATTCAGAAATAATATGCTCGGTGGAAATCAGTTTAAATATGAACATCTGGCAGGTATTTGGGTAATTGGCAGAGGGAGATTGAGAGGTGTTTAATGGACAAATGTGGTGAAGATTTTGAGAATGTTAAAATAAAGATATTTTAAGACCCAGTAACAATACAGATCAATCCACATAGGGGTGATGGTTGGTTGGGATTTTGGTGTAAGATTGAATAAGGACCATGGTGTGTAACTCAGATTTGCAGGTTTGAAGTTGGGAATGTCAGCAGGACATTATTAACATAATTAAAACTGTATTTCATAGCTCAAGGTTCTAGTAGCAGATGGAATGAGCCAGTAACGTATATTCTAGAGGTATGAGTAGTTAAAATTAGAAATGGTCAAGGTATTGGGTCAGGTATCAGCTCATGGCTGAAGGGATCAAGACAGTTGTGATTCATTTGTTTCAGCCTCAGATATTGGCCAGGGATGGGATGGAGTCAGAGGAAGGAAATGGAGTTTGTAACCAGAGGAGAAGGCAGTGATCTCATGTTCCCAATATTTAGATAACAAGAGCAGTGATACAATGAATTATGGCTCAATCTGAAACAGAGTAGGTCAACATAGAGACCCATGAGGGACACTGCCAGGAGCAAAGAGGGACCGAGTGAATGAAAAAGACTTGCAGAGTGAATATCTGGAGTTAGAGTCTCAGCAGGACACAATAACAGCAGCAAGGATAAACCTCTCTCCAGAGATGCAACATCCCAGTCTAATGTTCTCAGACTCTCCATTGTTATAACATTCCAGTCTGTTGTTCTCAGATTCTGATCGCTCATCCCCCTCTCTCGGGAGCTGTGGATCCATGTTAGTGCTGTTGGTGATGATCTGCCCAAACCATGGGATAGCACATTGAACGGAGCCCATTTCTCATTAATGGATGGAAACCCTCCACTGGGAAAATTAGCATCGATGGCTATTGACGTTAATCACAGTCACTGAACAAACAGGTTCAGCTAGCCCACTCCTTACATCACTTTTCGTATCACAATAAAAAGGGAATATTTACTTGGTTGAGGTGGAATGGATAAAGATTTCTGAGGGATGGAATATAAATCTTTCAATCTTTTTAATCTTTCTTCCTTGTATGTGGAGTAGTGTCTGTTACAGAGGAACAACAAGAGGGTAATCAGACCCTCTAAAGAGTCATAGAGTCATCGAGATGTACAGCATGAAAACAGACCCTTCCATTGTATAGGTCCATGCTGAACAGATATCCTAAATTAATCTAGTCCTACTTTCCTGCACATGGTCCATAACACTCCCAATCTTCTTATTCATATACCCATCCAGAAACATTTTCAATGTTCTAATTGTAACTGCCTCCACCACTTCCTTTGGCAGCTCATTCCATTCATGCACCCCTCTCTGTTTGAAACAGCTGCCCCCTGAGGTACCTTCTAAAACTTACCTCTCTCACCCTAAACCTATGCCCTCTAGTTCTGGACTCACCCACCCCATTGGAAAAGATCTTGTCTATTTATCCGATCAATCCCCCTCATGATTTTATAAACCTCTATAAGGTCACCCCTCAGCCTCTGATGCTCCAGGGAAAACAGCCCCAGCCTATTCAGTCTCTCTCTCTCGATAGCTCAAACCCTCCAAACCTGGCAATCTCCTTGTAAATATTTTCTGAACTCTTTCAAGTTTCACAACATCCTTCCAATAGGAGGGAGAACAGAATTACTCACAATATTCCAAAAGTGGCTGAACTAATGTCCTGTTCAGCCGCAATATGGCCCCCTAACTCCTACCGTTAATACTCTGACTAATAAAGGGAAGCATACAAAATGACTTCTTCACTGTCCTATCTATATGTGACTCCATTTTCAAGGAACTATGAACCCTGAACATTCCCCATGACCATACCATTAAGTGTATAAGTCCTGCCCTGATTTGCCTTTCCTAACTGTGGTACCTCATTTTTATATCAATTAACCTCCATCTTCCACTCCTTGGCCCATTGGCCCAGCAGATCAGGATCCCATTGTACTCTGAAGTAACCTTCTTCGCTAACTACTACACCTCCAATTTTGATATCATCTGCAAACTTATTTACAGTTCCTTCTATGTTTGCATCCAAATTATTTATATAAATGATGAATATCAGTGGACCCAGCACTGATCCTGTGGCACACCACGGGTCATAGGTCTCCATCTGAATGACAACCCTCTATCACTGCCCTCTGACTTCTACCTTCAAGCCAGTTCAGGATCCAAATAGTTAGTTCTCCCTCTAGTCATGAGATCTAACCTTGTTCAAAAGTGAACCATCAGGAATCTTGTCGAAAATCTTCCTGAAGTCCATACAGATCATATCCACCAATCCTCTTCATAACTTCTTCAAAAAAACTCAATCAAATTAGTGAAACATGATTTCCCATGCACAAAGACAAGTTGACTATCCTTAATCAGGTTGGTAAAAACAATGACTGCAGATGCTGAAAATCAAATACTGGATTAGTGGTGCTGGAAGAGCACAGCAGTTCAGGCAGCATCCAACGAGCAGTGAAATCAACGTTTCGGGCAAAAGCCCTTCAGCAGGAATAAAGGCAGATCAGTCCTTGCCTTTCCAAACACAGACGAATCCTATTCATCAGGATTTGATAGATAGTGCTTTCTAAGAGATTTCTTTGAGAGCAGTGCTAGCCCTTTTAGATAACGTGCTCTCATGTTCAATGGGATTTGCTCTGACTATTTTTTTAAATGTCCTTCCTTTTAAAACACCAAGACTCACATTGGTCCAATGTTGTCAATACAATTAAATACAAATTCAATTGGTTTTTGGTCTTGGGCATAAATTAAATTAATTGGTTAAATTTAAATCCAGTTTCATTAACACAAAAGCACAACACGAAGCCTTTGGTTACATTTTCTCAATCCTCAGCACTCTCTGCACCTGTCACCTAGTCACAGGCACAAGGGCTATGAAACTCTCTCAGCTCAGAAATACACCCTCTTTCTTGTAGTGACCAAACACTCTTTCAAATTCTTAACATCAATCCTTGCAGTTTATTCCCCTCTTACTCCTGGGCTCTAACCTTCTTCACTTACCTGTGAGCAAACATCACAAATTCTTCTGAAAATTGAAATATTCCAGTTCCACTGTTCTCATTTGTCAATGTCAGAAACAACATTCTCCACAAACCCCAGCAGATTTATCAAAGATAATTTCCCTTTTGTGAATCTGGGTCGACTCTGCTAAGTTATACCATTATTCGCCAATTATCCAGTTATCACATACCTTACAAAACATGCTAATACTTTCCTCACAACTGATGTCAAGTTATCCACAATTTTGTTTTCTGTTTTCCCTCTGCACCATGTTTGAAATATTTACAGCCACAGCAGCTACTCACTACTGTGCAGGATCTTTCCCAGAATCGGAAAAACTTTGAAGAACTTTGACTTCCCTCAATACTCAGGGAAGTGCCTCATAGAACCAAGGAATTTATAGGACCAAAAGAGGCCATTGACCCATCATCTCTATACTGGCTCTCAGCATGCTCTTGTCTGCAGCCCCATCTCTGCAGTCCTCATAATTCATTACTCATTTGACAATAGACAATAGGTGCAGGAGTAGGCCATTCTGCCCTTTGAGCCTGCACCACCATTCAATATGATCGTGGCTGATCATCCTTAATCAGTATCCTATTCCTGCCTTATCTCCATAACCCTTGATTCCACAATCCTTGAGAGCTCTATCCAACTCTTTCTTAAATGAATCCAGAGACTGGGCCTCCACTGCCGTCTGGGGCAGAGCATTCCACACAGTCATCACTCTCTGGGTGAAGAAGTTTCTCCTCATCTCTGTCCTAAATGGTCTACCCTATATTTTTAAGCTGTGTCGTCTGGTTCGGCACTCACCCATCAGCGGAAACATGTTTCCTGCCTCCAGAGTGTCCAATCCTTTAATAATCTTATATGTCTCAATCATATCCCATCACAGTCTTCTAAACTCAAGGGTATATAAGCCCAGTCGCTCCAGTCTTTCAGTGTAAGGTAATCCCACCATTCCAGGAATTGTCCTCGTGAACCTATGCTACACTCCCTCAATAGCCAGAATGTCTTTCCTCAAATTGGAGACCAGAACTGCACACAGTTCTCCAGGTGTGGTCTCACCAAGGCCCTGTACAGCTGTAGAAGAACCTCTTTGCTTCTATACTCAATCCCTCTTGTTATGAAGGCCAGCATGCTATTAGCCTTCTTCACTACCTGCTGTACCTGCATGCTTACCTTCATTGACTGGTGTACAAGAACACCCAGATCTCTCTGTACTGCCCCTTTACTGAAAGTGATTCCATTTAGGTAGTAATCTGCCTTCCTGTTCTTGCTACTAAAGTGGATAACCATACATTTATCCACATTAAACTGTATCTGCCATGCATCTGACCACTCACCTAACTTATCCAGGTCACCCTGTCATCTCCTAACATCATCCTCACATTTCACCCTGCCACCCAGCTTAGTATCATCAGCAAATTTGCTAATGGTATTACTAATATCATCTTCTATATCATTAACATATATTGTAAAAAGCTGCGGTACCAGTACTGATCTCTGCGGTACCGCACTGGTCACTGCCTGCCATTCCAAAATGGAGCCGTTTATCACTACTCTTTGTCTCCTATCAGCCAACCAACTTTCAATCCAAGTTAGTACTTTTGCCCCCAATACCATGCACCCTAATTTTGCTCACTAACCTCCTATGTGAAACTTTATCAAACGCATTCTGAAAGTCCAGGTACACTACATCTACTGGATCTCCCTGGTCTATCTTCAGAGTTACATCCTCAAACAATTCCAGAAGATTAGTCAAGCATGATTTCCCCTTCATAAATCCATGCTGACTCTGACCTATCCTGTTACTACTATCCAGATGTGTCGTAATTTCATCCATTATAATAGACTCCAGCATCTTTCCCACCACGGAGGTCAGACTAACTGGTCTATAATTTCCTGCTTTCTCTCTCCCACCTTTCTTAAAAAGTGACATAACATTAGCCACCCTCCAATCTGCAGGAACTGATCCTGAATCTATTGAACTCTGGAAAATAATCACCAACGCATCCACGATTTCTCGAGCCATCTCCTTCAGTACACTGGGATGTAGACCATCAGGCCCCGGGGACTTATCAACCTTCAGACCTAACAGTCTCTCCAACATCAATTCCTGGCTAATATAAATTCCCTTCAGTTCAGGTCCTTCGGCCACTGTTACCTCAGGGAGATTGCTTGTGTCTTCCCTAGTGAACACAGATCTGAAGTACCAATTCAATTCTTCTGCCATTTCTTTGTTCCCCGTAATATATTCCCCTGTTCCTGTCTTCAAGGGCCCAATTTTAGTCTTAACCATTTTTTTGCCTTTCACATACCTAAAAGAACATTTACTTTCCTCCTTTATATTATTGGCCAGTTTACCTTCGTGTCTCATTTTTTCTCTGCGTATTTCCTTCTTAGTAATCCTCTGTTGCTCTTTAAAAGCTTCCCAGTCCTCCATTTTCCCTATCTTTGCTATGTTATACTTTTTCTCTTTTAACTTTATATGTTTCTTAACTTCCCGCGTCAGCCACAGCCACCCAAGCCTCCTCCTAGTATCTTTCTTCCTTTTTGGAATGACCTGATCCTGCAACTTCTGCATTATACACAGAAATATCTGCCATTGTTCCTCCATTGTCATCCCTGCTAAGGTATTGCTCCATTGAACTTTGGCCAGCTCCTCCCTCATAGCTCCATAGTTCCCTTTATTCAACAGAAATATTGTCACTTCAGATTGTACCCTCTCCCTCTCAAATTGCAGATTGAAGCTTATTGTATTATGGTCACTACTTCCCAATGGCTCCTTCACTTTGAGGTCCCTGACCAATTCTGGTTCGTTGCACAATACCAGATCCAGAATTGCCTTCTCCCTGGTCGGCTCCAGCACCAGCTGTTCTAAGAATCCACCTCTGAGGCACTCCACAAAGTCACTTTCTTGAGGTCCAATACCATCCTGATTCTCCCAGTCTACCTGCATGTTGAAATCCCCCATAACAACTGTAGTAACATCTTTGCGACAGGCCAATTTCAGCTCCTGATTTAACTTACATCCGACATCCAGGCTACTGTTTGGGGGCCTGTAGATAACTTCCAAGAGGGTCTTTTTACCCTTAGTATTTCTCAACTCTATCCACACTGACTCTACATCCCCTGATTCTAGGTCCCCCTGCGCAATGGACCGAATATCATCCCTTACCAACATGGCCACCCCACCCCCTCTGCCTGTCAGTCTGTCCTTACGGTAGCACGTGTAGCCTTGAATATTCATTTCCCAGGCCCTGTCCACTTGAAGCCACGTCTCAGTTATCCCCACAATATCATTTCTCCAATTTCCAAAAGAGCCTCAAGCTCATCCATCTTATTTCTAACGCTTCGTGCATTCATGCAGAGTATTTTTAATTTGTTACTGCCCTCACCCTTCCCATCAACTCCTATTTCACTCAACCTTACAGCATGATCCCTTACTGAGTTTTCTGCCTCATTTGTACAGTTGTCTTTCTTGACTTCCCTTGTTCTAACTTTCCCTCCAATTTCCTTCTTAAACATCCAGTTTGTCCCCCCCGCTACTTAGTTTAAACGTAGCTGTGTTGCAGTAGCAAACCAGCCTGCCAGAATGCTGGTCCCTAACCTATTAAGGTGCAAACCGTCTCTCTTGTAGAATTTATGCTTACCACAAAACATACCCCAGTGATCCAAGAATTTAAATCCTTGCTTCCTGCACCAGTTCCCTAGCCACACGTTCAAGTCCATTATCTCCCTGTTTCTGGCCTCACCAGCCCGAGGAACTGGAAGCAAACCGGAGATAACCACCTTGGACGTCCTGCTTTTCAGCCTTCTTCCTAGTTCTCTGAAGTCCCGCTGTAGTATGTTCTTCCTCTTCTTCCTGACATCATTTGTGCCGACATGTACCACTAGCTCTGGCTCTTCACCTTCAGCCTTGAGGATTTCCTGCACTCTGTCTGTGATGTCTTTAACCCTGGCACCAGGAAGGCAACACACCATACTTAAGTCCCGTCTGCTGCCACAAAAACACCGGTCAGTTCCTCTCACTATGGTGTCCCCTATTACCACGGCTCTGTGCGATGTCCAACTCTTCCGCTCTGTCTCCACTCCAACTTTTGATTGACAGACCTGGACGCCTCGCGGACTGGCAGTGTCATCTGTCTCTACTGTTTCCAAAAGATTCAACTTGTTCCTGACAGGTACTTCGCTCGGCGTCTCTTGTACCTGTCTCCTCTCTGCCTTCCTCATCGTCTGCTCTCTTCTGCTCTCTTCTGGTACGATTGGTGTAATAACCTCGCTGAAGGTCTTGTCCAGAAAGATCTCGTTCTCTCGGATGAGTCTAAGGTCCTCGAGTTCTTTCATCAGTGCTGCAATATGCTCTGTCAGTAGCTGAACGTGCACACACTTTCCCCGCTTATACGAACCAGACACACCAGAGCCGTTGACCTCCCACATCAAGCACGTAGCACACTGAACCATCTTGGCAGTCATGTCTTCACCCTCTTCAACTGTGGCGTAATCACTTCACTCAACCTCCTTGTCAAAGACTCCTGAGCTAAAGCCTCACTCTTCAATCCACAGGAATTTGGTGCAACAACTTACCAACCTTCGATGATATCAGTTTTTCAAGTAATTGCTCTTAAATAATTCTAATTTCCTGCACTTCCTCATCTTCATCAGTCACCCTGTTCCCTAATATTTCTGGAAGATTTTCTGTTCCTTCATTGGAATCTCTTTTGGGGTAGAAGTGACGTGTACAAGAAGGACGGATTGCACCTAAATTGGAAGGGGACCAATACACTGGCAGGGAAATTTGCTCGAACTGCTTGGGAGGATTTAAACTGATAAGGTGTGGGGGTGGGACCCAGGGAGATAGTGAGGAAAGAGATCGATCGGAGACGGGTACAGCTGAGAACAGAAGTGAGTCAAACAGTCAGGGCAAGCAGGGACAAGGTAAGACTAACAAATTAAACTGCATTTATTTCAATGCAAGTGGCCTAACAGGGAAGGCAGATAAACTCAGGGCATGGTTAGGAACATGGGACTGGGATATCATAGCAGTTACGGAAACATGGCTCAGGGATGGGCAGGACTGGCAGCTGAATGTTCCAGATTACAAATGCTACAGGAAGGATAGAAAGGGAGGCAAAAGAGGAGGGAGAACAGCATTTTTGATAAGGAATAGCATTACAGCTGTGCTAAGGGAGAATATTCTTGGAAATACATCCAGGGAAGTTATTTGGGTGGAATTGAGAAATAAGAAAGGGATGATCACCTTATTGGGATTGTATTATAGACCCCCCAATCGTCAGAGGGAAATTGAGAAACAAACTTGTAAGGAGATCTCAGCTATCTGTAAGAATAATAGGGTGGTTATGGTAGGGGATTTTAACTTTCCAAACATCAACTGGGACTGCCATAGTGTTAAGGGTTTAGATGGAGAGGAATTTCTTAAGTGTGTACAAGACAATTTTCTGATTCAATATGTGGATGTACCGACTAGAGAAGGTGCAAAACTTAACCGATTATTGGGAAATAAGGCAGGGCAGGTGTCAGTGGGGGAGCACTTTGGGGCCAGCGACCATAATTCTATTCGTTTTAAAATAGTGATGGAAAAAGATAGACTGGATGTAAAAGTTGAAGTTCTAAATTGGAGAAAGGCCAATTTTGACGGTATTAGGCAAGAACTTTCAAAAGCTAATTGGAGGCAGATGTTCGCAGGTTAAGGCACAGCTGGAAAATGGAAAGCCTTCAGAAATGAGATAACAAGAATCCAGAGAAAGTATATTCCTGCCAGGGTGAAAGGGAAGGCTGGTAGGTAAAGGGAATGCTGGATGACAAAAGAAATTGAGGGTTTGGTTAAGAAAAAGATGGAAGCTTTTGTCAGATATAGACAGGATAGATTGAGTGAATCCTTAGAAGAGTATAAAGAAAGTAAGAGTATACTTAAGAGGGAAATCAGGAGGGCAAAACGGGGACATGAGATAGCTTTGGCAAATAGAATTAAGGAGAATCCAAAGGGTTTTTACAAATATATTAAGGACAAAAGGGTAACTAGGGAGAGAATAGGGCCCCTCCAAGATCAGCAAGGTGGCCTTTGTGTGGAGAAAATGGGGCAGATACTAAATGAGTATTTTGCATCAGTATTTACTGTGGAAAAGGAAATGGAAGATACAGACTGGAGGGAAATAGATGGTGGCATGTTGCAAAATGTCTATATTACAGAGGAGGAAGTGCTGGATGTCTTGAAACGGTTAAAAGTGGATAAATTCCCAGGACCTGATCAGGTGTCCCCGAGAACTCTGTGGGAAGCTAGAGAAGTGATTGCTGGGCCTCTTGCTGAGATATTTGTATCATCGATAGTCACAGGTGAGGTGCCGGAAGACTGGAGGTTGGCAAACGTGTGCCACTGTTTAAGAAGGGCGGTAAAGACAAGCGAGGGAACTATAGACCAGTGAGCCTGACCTCGGTGGTGGGCAAGTTGTTAGAGGGAATCCTGAGGGACAGGATGTACATGGATTTGGAAAGGCAAGAACTGATTCGGGATAGTCAGCATGGCTTTGTGCGTGGGAAATCATGTCAGACAAACTTGATTGAGTTTTTTGGAGAAGTAACAAAGAAGATTGATGAGGGCAGAGCAGTAGATGTGATCTACATGGACTTCAGTAAGGCGTTCGACAAGGTTCCCCATGGGAGACTGATTAGCAAGGTTCGATCTCATGGAATACAGGGAGAACTAGCCATTTGGATACAGAACTGGCTCAAAGGTAGAAGAAAGAGGATGGAGGTGGTGGGTTGTTTATCAGACTGGAGGCCTCTGACCAGTGGAGTGCCACAAGGATCGGTGCTGGGTCCTCTACTTTTTGTCATTTACATAAATGAATTGGATGCGAGCATAAGAGGTACAGTTAGTAAGTTTGCAGATGACACCAAAATTGGAGGTATAGTGGACAGCGAAGAAGGTTAGCTCAGATTACAACAGGATCTGTACCAGATGGGCCAATGGGCTGAGAAGTGGCAGATGGAGTTTAATTCAGATAAATGTGAGGTGCTGTATTTTGCGAAAGCAAATTTTAGCAGGACTTATACACTTAATGGTAAGGACCTAGGGAGTGGTGCTGAACAAAGAGACCTTGGAGTGCAGGTTCATAGCTCCTTGAAAGTGGAGTTGCAGGGAGATAGGATAGTGAAGAAGGTTTCCTTTATTGGTCAGAGTATTGAGTACAGGAGTTGGGAGGTCATGTTGCAGCTTTACAGGACATTGATTAGGCCACTGTTGGAATATTGCGTGCAATTCCGGTCTTCTTCCTATGGGAAAGATGTTGTGTAACTTGAAAGGGTTCAGAAAAGATTTACAAGGATGTTGCCAGGGTTGGAGGGTCTGAGCTACAGGGAGAGGCTGAACAGGCTGGGGCTGTTTTCCCTGGAGCGTCGGAGGCTGAGGGGTGACCTTATAGAGGTTTACAAAATTATGAGGGGCATGGATAGGATAAATAGGCAAAGTCTTTTCCCTGGGATCGGGGAGTCCCGAACTAGAAGGCATAGTTTTAGGTTGAGAGGGGAAAGATATAAAAGAGACCAAATGGGCAACTTTTTCACGCAGAGGGTGGTACATGTATGGAATGAGCTGCCAGACGAAGTGGTACAATTGCAACATTTAAAAGGCATCTGGATGGGTATATGAATAGGAAGGGTTTGGAGGGATATGGGCTGGGTGCTGGCAGGTGGGACTAGATTGGATTGGGATATCTGGTCGGCATGGACGGGTTGAACCGAAGGGTCTGTTTCCATGCTGTACATCTCTGTGATCTGTGGAGACAGAACCAACATATTCACCTCACGGGACATAGATACCGTATGTCACATCGTGAATACCTCAGAAATGGTACTATGGCACCTGAGGGATATGACACCAATTCTTTTAGAATTAGAGTCCCCTACACTGTGGAAACAGGCCCTTCGGCCCAACAAGTCCACACAGACTCTCCAAAGAGTTACCCACCCAGAACCATTCAGCTATCCTATATTTACCCCTCACGAAGAACCAATCCAACAGGCAATTTAGCAAGGCCAATTCACCTATGTTGCACATTTTTGGATTGAAACTTCCAGAATCAAACCAACTTCATGGTCAGTATCTGCACAGACCTCTCCCTGGTGTGAGACGACAGGTTCTGCTGAAGCAAGCAACACAGCTCTGTGACCTCCTCATTGTCTAATCAAATTGGCTTCACACATTGCACCTGGAACAGGTACAATATTGGAAAATATTCCTGGAAATCCCAGAGAGGAGATTGTAGTGCCCTGCTCCCCACTGTTTACAGAGCTTCCCTTCTGTGCAGTCTCTGCTCTATTTGTTAGCCGTGTTGAAGACCCCAAAACACTGTGAATGCCCTGCCCACACCTTGTTCAGAGTGGGGTCACCAGAACCTCAGCTCTCCCTGAATGAATGCAGCTGATACACAAACCTGAGGGAACCATTAATAGAACCTTCACTGATGTTCCAGTGACTGGAGCAGGTCAAATCCATGTATACATGGTACACCCACACTGTGTTGAAAATGCCTTCGTTTTCAGATTTTTGTCAGTTGCTGATGCATCTCTGCTCAGTCCCAGTGACCCGAAATATTAGCAGTTCCATTCTCAGTATAAGTATTTGAGAATTGCTGTCACGATGACAACACCACTATTGCATGGGGAGGTGATTAGAGAAGACGGGGAGGTGATGGTCCAGCCTGTGGTCTATTAATCCAGGGACCCAGGTAATAACCGAGACCCCGGATTTGATCCCTCCACGGCAGATGGTGGAACTTTAATTCAATCAAACATCTCGAATCATGAATTAAATTAAACTATGAAACCATCGTTTGTTGTCAGGAAAACCCACCTGGCTCCCTAATGTCCTTCAGGGAAGGAAATTTACCACCTACACCTGGTCTGGCCTACATGTGACTCCAGACTCTCAGCAACAGGGTTGACTCTCAGCTGCCCTTTGAAATAGCCAAGTCAGCCACTCAGCTGGATCAATCACTACAAAGTCTCAGAGAAATGAAAAACTGAATGGACCGAAGGCACCTGCAGTTGGTCAAGAAGGCAGCTCAGCAGCATCTTCTCAAGGGCAATTGGCAGGGGAAATAAATGCTGGCGAAGTCAGTGATAGGAGCAGGAGAATCAACGTTTCGGGCATGAGCCCTTCTTCTGGAATGGGCATGAGCCCTTCTTCTCCTGAAGAATGGCTCATGCCTGAAACATCGATTCTCCTACTCTTTGGATACTGCCTGACCTGCTGCGCTTTTCCAGCAACCCATTTTCAGCTCTGATCTCCAGCATCTGCAGTCCTCACTTTCTCCCAGCACCCAGCCCATGTTACCCATGTCCCATTAGTGAACATAAGGAGATGAGCACACTCTGGGAAGAGAGGCAGAGAGGACATAGCTCAGTTTAAACTGCCCTGACTTTGATTCAGGTAATAACCAAGACCCCAGATTGATCCCACCATGGCAGATGGTGGAATTTGAATTCAATCAAACATCTGGAATTATGACTCAAATGAAACTATGAAACCATCGTTTGTTGTCAGGAAAACCCACCCAGCTCCCGAATGTCCTTCAGGGAAGGAATTTTACCACCTACACCTGGTCTGGCCTACGTGTGACTCCAGACTCTCAGCAATAGGGTTGACTCTCAGCTGCCCTTTGAAATGACCAAGTCAGCCACTCAGCTGGATCAATCACTACAAAGTCTCAGAGAAATGAAACTGAATGGGCCGAGACACCTGCAGTTGGTCAAGAAGGCAGCTCAGCAGCATCTTCTCAAGGGCAATTGGCAGGGGAAATAAATGCTGGCCCAGTCAGTGATACCCATGTCCCATTAGTGAATATAAGGAGATGAGCACACTCTGGGAAGAGAGGCAGAGGGTACATAACTCAGTTTAAACAGCCACTTGGAATGATTTTCAGGAGTATGGGAAAAGGCGAAAAATAAATCAGATTAATGCCACATTTTATTTCCATCCCAGCCGATCAACAATCCCTTTGTTTGCTTCTTTTTCTCTCCCTCTCCCTCTCTCTTTCTCCTTCTGTTCAACTCACTCCTTCTCCTCTTCATAACAAACAATTCTGTCACTAAAATAATCACAATATTTCCCAGCTGCTTTCAGTTCTCACGTATGGTCAGTGGACTCGAAATGTGAACTCTGTTTTTCTCGCGACAGAGGCGGGCAAACATCTTCATTTTCCCCAACACTTTTTTTTGTTTCAAAACGGCAGCATCTTCCTTTGTTTGTTTTAACCCTTAATGTTTTTGATTCCATGGGAATGTCAGGATCACTGGTAAGGACAGCGTTTGATGACCAACACTGATTGACCTTGACCTGAGAGGCCATTCCACAAGGCAGAATAGAGCCAAGCACATTACATAGCAACACAGAAGCAGACCCTTCAGTCCAACCAGTCTTTGCTGAACATAATCCCAAACTAAACTTTTCCTACCTCCATGCTCCTTGCCCAAAACCCTCCAAATCTTCCCTATTCATGTACTTATCCAAATCTCTTTGGAATGTTGTAATTGTACCCACATCCACCACTTCCTCAGTAAATTCATTCCACATGTGAACCACCTTCTGTGTAAAAGCTTTGCCCCTCATGTCTTTAAAATCTCTCTCCTCTCACTAGAAAATGGTGCCCCCCAGTCTTGAAATCCCCCATCGTAGAGAAAAGACAACGATCGATACCTCTCATCCTTTTATAAACTCCTGTCAGGTTGCCTCTCCACCTCCTGCGCTCCTGTGAAAAAGGTCCCAGTCTATCTTCTACTATTTGGCCTCAGATTATAAGTTTAATGACATGTTTTGGATCTGAAGTCACACTTAACCCAAATCAAATACAAATGTTAGATTTCTTTCCCAAACAACATCAGTGAAACAGCTCGGATTTCAGACAAAATCGTGAGGGTCTTATGGTTGTTATTAGTGAAACTCACTTTTATTTCAATTCTTGTCATTTGAACTTACGGTCTGTTTTCAGTTGTGATTGGATATGAAACAGTGTCTTTAGCATATTAGCTTGTGTCTCTGAATTATCCTTCCAGTGACATTAATACTCTGACACGGTGTTTCTGTCATGGAATTACTTTCGAGCCAAGAACAAGTTTGTAATTGAAGTATTTACAACTGAAAGTGTGACCAGGACAAAGTTAGAACAGTAAAGTCTGAATGTTGTCAAGGCTTAGATAATTGTTTATTCATCAACAGTATTGAAATGTCGGTGGAATCTGGTGATATTGTGGAGGCGGCAATGGACAGGTTTGATAATGGACACAATACCGAGACATAAATCGGTTCAGGGCAAAAAGGGGCCTCAACATTGTGAGCAATCTGAGTATCAGATGCTTGTGAGGGAGGGGTCTGAAATTTGTGGATAATGAATGGAGTGTTTAATTGAAGCTGAAGTTAATAGTTTCTATCCTTGTCAAATACAGACAACAGAAATAGCAATGGAGTTCAACATGGTTTAGGGAAACAAATGAATGGAGAAAGACATAAAGAGACTTACCAGGAACACCACCAATAGCGAGGATGGGATAGTAACCCGCCTGAATAATCAGCAGTACACCTTCTATCCGATAAGGTAATGAAGACCAGGAAAGGAAGTTAAGACCCAAAGATAAACTCCTGTCCATTGTTGGAACATTCCAGTCCATTGTTCTCAGATTCTGATCTCTCCTTTCCCTGTCTCTGCAGCTGCCGTTAGTGGTGGATGTGATGCAGTTGCAGAAACAATGTGATGATGCATTGAAAGAAACCCTTACTAATAGGAGAGGGAAAGCCTCCAGTTACACAATTAGATTCCATGGAGATCGACGTTAATCACAGTCACTGAATAAACATTTCTAGTTAACCCCTTTTCAATACAACATTTTCAGTACACATTGATAACGGGACTGGACTGGATGTTGATATCACTGGCTATTGTTCTTATCTCCCATTACCAATTGTTCAAGTGAAGTCAGTGTGGAGGGAGAATGATGGATGTTTCTTTTTCGCAGGCTAGATGATCCTGTTGTGTTTTCCATGCACAATGCTGCACCCAACAGCCCTCCTCAAACAAAACAGTCAAGAGGTTGTTACTGTGCTGATCACTCGATCAACCACCAACCAACAGATTGTCACCATAATTACTCTGACCATATGCAGGAAGTATGGATATGCCTGAAGGTTCCTTACACTGCTCTAATAAGGCAACTTTGTAACTTCACCACAAAGTGCTCTTCAGCAATTTTTTTAAAAATAGCAAATATCTTATTGCAGTTAATTTAGTTTAAATCAGCAATATTTATATTCTTTGACTTTAGACCAAAGCTAAATGTGACATGTACAATAATTTTGTTTGTTAAAACATTCCTTTTTAAGGGATCAGGGACAGAATGAATTTATCATTGCCTCGGAGATACAGGGGAATGGGGCCTTTGACTATGGAGACTGGAGGGGAGTACAATGATATCCTCCAGTAACTAGTATTCAAACATCACTCTTTCTGACAGTTGGAATGAAATATAATGCAGAGCAAGGAGGCAGATTACATTTGGGAGATGGAATGTCAATCGATAATCTGAATACAACAGGAAAATTATAAATGTAATTCAGGCAATGTATTTTACAGACACACTTTTTCATCTCAGGGTAACAGGTTGATTATTCACATCTGCACAGGATATTCAGAATTAAAACAGGCAGAGACAACAAAACGTACAGGGGTGCAGAGAGATTCCAGGATAATAACAGGAGATATATAACTCAGTCTGTGTCAGTGCAGAGATGGTGGGCTGAAGGACCAATGTGCTTTGCTGGAATTAGTCTCTGATATGTATTAAAATCTTTCGGAGTCTGAGGAGACAAATTTGTTCAATGAAGGCCACAGAGTGTGGCATCATCAATCCTGTTGTTTCATGAAATGCAGCTTCCGCAAAATGCTTTTTCAAATAAAACCGATTTCCTGAGATTTGCATATTTGGATGGATATGAACAAAAAGAGTTTTTTTGGAACATGAAGAAGAAACAAACTCCGATGTCACACAAGTGTCACTGGCACAGCAGCTCAAGTAATGGACCATATTGGGCAAATATAACCAAGTTCAACCTCGAGACCCGTCAGAAAAAGCAATGGAAACCTGAAATACAAACAGAAAACGGTAGAGACATGCAGCAGATGAGATTATATCTGAATAGAGAAACAGAGTAAACATATTGACTCTGACATAAAGGTGTTGTGAGTAAGTTATATTGGCCTCAAAATGTTAATTCTGTTTCTGTCTTTTCACCTGCTGAGTTTCTCTCCAGCAGTTCAATTTTTGGGTCTTCTTTCTGAACTGTGACAAATTGTCTGATGTGTACAGGAACAGCAAAGCTACCGTGTCAGAGGACTCACGAGTATTAAATGAGAAATTACGAAGTTTCCATAATAAATGTCGCTATATCAATGAGGTGGTGCATCTTTATAACTTGTGATGAAAATGTTGATCTCAGTGGCATTGACATCACACGATCAATCCTCTGACTGTTTGAAAACGAAGGGAATTGTTACCTCAACGTCATGTCGTGCTCCTGATGTTACTGGTGTCGCACTCATACAGTAAGGTCTTCCCTTTCTGAGACTTCAGAACAAACTGTGAAAACATAAAATATCTTGGTATTTAAAAACATCAGTTCATGGGTTTTGGAAGGCACTAGCAAGGACAGAGTTTATTTGTTATTCCCAACAGCTCTGGAGAAGGTAACAGGGAGCTGCCTTCCAGAACCTCTTCTATCCAAGTGGTGCAGTCGTACACACAGAGCTGTTTGGAAGGGGATTCCAAGATTTTTAACAAACGATAGTGAAGGACCAGTAAATTAGTCCCTAGTCAGGATTTTAAGTGACTTGGAAGACAACTGACAGAGATTGGATTTCCCGTTTTCAGTCGAGGACATTGCCAGTGCAGAATTTTCTCCAATTCCCTTTGATCACAGTTTTGCTCAAGGTCCTTGATGTCACACTCAGTCAACTCAGATGAGGAGGAGGCATGATGGACACTTGACAGTGTTCAAGGGTGCCCTCATAAGAACAGGATACAATGTTCAACTCATCGACTGCCAGTTCTGTTGTGCCATGGTGAGAAAGCGTAGTGACCTCCTCAGGAGACAGCCACAGTCTACAACAGACAGTGTACACTTCATTGTACAGTCCTTCCCGGGAGCCAAATGACTACGGCACGTTCTTTGCAGCCTGCAACACATTATCGATGAGGATGAGCACCTCGCCAACACCTTTCCTGTGTCTCCACTTGGAAAATAAACCTCCCTTATCAAACATTCCAGAACAGGTATGTACATGTTCAATTACAATGTACATCTCTCTCTACACTAGGCCCTTTCAAATCCCCAGGCTGTGTTCAACATGGAATTAGATATTCATTAAATCACGCCACATACTGTCTCCTGTTGAAGGGCTTATGCCCAAAACATTGATTCTCCTGTCCCTTGGATGCTGCCTGACCTGCTGTGTTTTTCCAGCAGCACACTCTCGACTCTGATCTCCAGTATCTGCAGTCCTCACTTTCTCCACATACTGTCTCCATCAGACACCTTGGAATAGGTTTGGCACAGGGTAGATAGAAATTAAATCCGACTCTAGTCTTTTACAATGAAAGTTCAGCTGCCTCATCATTGTCATTAAACAGTCCAACGACAGAGACAACAACGGCTTCGACTCAATGTGGGGTTCCCTCTACTGCTTTGAACCGAAAGTAAAATTAAAAGTCTCACCTTATAGGGTCTATCGAAAATATCCCCATGACAGGGACATACAGTCACAGAGTCATAGAGTCCTACAGGCTCTTTGGGCCAAACTGGTCCATGCCGTTCAAAATGTCAACCTCTGCTAACACCGTTTCCCTGCGCTTAACCCATATCCTTCTTAACCTTTCCAATTCATATATTTGTCCAAATGCCTTTTTAATGACGTTAATGTACCTGCCTCAACAATCACTGCCAGCAACTGATTCCATATGCGTACCACTCTTTGTTTAAAAATGTTGCCCCTCAGGTCCCCTTTTATTCTTTCCCCTTTCATCTGAAACTGGTGTCCTTGTGTCGTTGAGTCCCCACCCCTGGAAAAACACTGAGTGTCTTCACCCTATCCCTGCCTCTCATCCACTTATACGCTTCCATAAATTCCCCGCTCTGTCTCCTGTGCTGTAAAGGAAACTATCCTAGCTTGTCCTACCCCTCTCCCTATCACTCAGACTGTTGAGTCCTGGCAATATCCTTGTAACTTCTTCTACACTCTTTCTTGTTTAATCAGGAAGGTGATTAGGTTGGTATGGACTGGTTAGCCCGAAGGGCCTGTTTCCACCTCTGCCTTTACAACCTCTCTTCTCCATGTTGGTGGAATTGAGGAACTGCAAAGGTATCAAATGAACCATAGTTGGAGTTTGTACAGGCCTCCAAACAGTTGTCAGGAGATGGGGCACAAGATACAACAGGAGAAACAAAAGATTTGCAGACAATGCAACGTTAGAGTGATCATTGGGGATTTCAATATGCAGGTAGAGTGGGAAAATCAGGTTGGTTGCAGTTTGCAAGAAAGTAAATTTGCGGAATGTCTGAGATGGCTTCTTGCATCAATAAAGGCAACTACAGAGGCCTGAGAGAGGAAGTGGGTAGAATTGACTGGGAGAGGAGTGTATCAGGAAAGACTACTGTATTGGCAGGAGGTTCTGGGAATAACTCAGGAGACACAGCAGAGATTCATCTCAAGGGAAAAGAAGCATGGCACAGGGAGGATGAGGCAACCATGGCTGACTAGGGAAATCAGGGATAGCGTAAAAGCAAAAGAGAAAGCAGATCATTCGGTAAAGGGCAGTAGGAAACTAAAGGATTGGAAACTTGCAAAGACCAATAGAGGGCAACAACAAAAGAAATAAGGAGGGTCAAGATGAAATATGAGGGTAAGCTAGCCAGACATATCAAGCAATACCGTAAGAGTTTCTTCAGACTGACAAAGGTCAAAAGAGAGGCAAAAGTGAACATTGGACTGCTGGAAAATGACACTGGAAAGATGTGGTGGGGAAAAATAAATGGCTGAGGAATTGAATAACTATTTTGTGTCAATCTTCACGGTGGAAAACACGAGTAATATCAAAAGATTCAATGGAGCGTAGGAGCAGAGCTAACTATGGTGGCCATCACCAAAGAGAAGGTGCTAGAAAACTGCATGGCCTGAGGGCAGATAAATCACCTGGACCTTATGGATTACACCCCAGAGTTCTATTGGAGATAGCTGAAGAGACAGTGAAGGCATTAGCGGTGATCTATCAGAAATTACTAGAGTCAAAGAGGTTCCCAGAGGTCTGGAAATTTATTAACGTGACACACTTGGAAAAGCGAGTAACTCACAAAACAGAAACATACAGTCAAATTACCTTAACTTTCATCATGGGTAAGATCACTGGAATCCATTGTGAAGGATGAGATCTCTGAATACTTAGAAGTGTGTGGTAAAATAAGCAAAGTCAGCATGGTTTCATCAAGGGGAGGTCATGCCCAACAAATCTGCAAGAATTATTTGAAAAAATAGGTAAATTTAACATCCATGGTCAGCATGGACAAAGTGGACCAAAGGGTCTGTTTCTCTGTTGTCTATCTCTGTTACTCTATGACTCTACGTAATGAGCATGTTAGACCAAGGAGAGCCAATGGATGTTATCTATTTCGACCTCAAGAAAGCCTCTGACAATGCATCAGATGGGAGGCTGCTAAGTAAATGGGGGACCAATAGTGTTAGACACAAGGTGCTATCGTGGATAGAAGATTGGCTGTTCGGCTGAAAGCAGAGATTGGGGCAAAAGGGTCCTTCTCAGTGTGGCAGCCGGTGACAATTGGTGTTCCGCAAGTCTCAGTGTTGGGAACTCAACATTTCACTTGATACATTAACGATCTAGATGAAGGAACTGAGAGCATTCTTGCTAAGTTTGCAGATCATATGAAGAGAGGTAGATAGACAGGTGACTGTGAGGAGGTGGGCAGTCCGCAGATGGATTTGGACAGGATAGGAGAGTGGGCAAAGACATGACAGATGGAGTAGAATGTGGGGAAGTATGAATTCATGCATTTCTGAGGCTCTATTAGGGGTAAATAAAGGGAAGGGGAATGGGTCTGGGTGGGTTACTCTTTGGAGGGTCACTATGGACTAGTTGGGCGAAAAGGTTGGTTTCCACACTGTAGGAATTCTAAAAACATTTCTCTGTGAGACAGTGCTGTGATGTCCCTCAGCTATTGTCAGGGACATAAACTTATGATTATTTGTGCAATGAACAAATGTTCACTCGTACAACAGATCCATGCACAGAAGTCCCTTCATGTCCATCTGTGAAATAGTTTGACGTTCAGAGACTCACTAGCTTTTACTGATTAAGTTCATCCCACTCACACCTTGTGTTTGTCAGTGTGGAAATACGATGTTCCCCTGTGGGATAAATCTGTGTTCCTTGCCTGAAGAAAACTGTTCCCTTGTCTGAATAAAAGCATTTTGTAGCTGGTTTGAAACTTCAGCTTTGTCTCAGTGTGGATTTCAGGTCTGGGGCATGTGTGTGTGTGTGACAGAGAGACAGAGACAGAGAGTGAATGAATGTGTAGGGGGGAATGGAGGGTTAAATAAGAGTTATTGGACTGAACTATTGAGTTGCTGCTTTCTCTCACTCCTCCTCCATCCCCCTTTTAATCTCACAAATAAGCCTCTTGGTTTGCACCGTACCTGGGGCTGTTGTGTTTCAGGTAGAAGTAGCTGGGAACTGACTGGATGAAGTGGGATTTGGGAGGAGAGAGGAGTTTGAGTGACAGACCTGAGGTTTTATAAAGCAGGTCTTGGCAGTCAGACTTCCTTTTGCTATGTAGATGGATCGTGTGTGTGGGTGTGTCTGTGTCTGTGTGTGAGTGTGAGGGTACTGCTGGAAGCTCAGTTCCAGTTTTGAACCTTTACCAACCTGTCCCTGAAACAGGCCCTGTCTGAAGTGAACCCCAGGGGCAGTGTCTATCCCTTCATGGGAGCGAGTGAGTGTGAGAAATCAGTGAGAGAGAGAGAGAGCTGGGACCCACAGTAATGGTGAGCATCACCGTTTCAGACTGTGTCTTTCCTGAACTCCTGCCTGTCTCTGAATGACTTCATGTCTCTTTCTCACATTGTCACTTTATGTCTCTTTGTTTCTCACTTTGTGTCCCTGAATCTTTCTCTCCAAGTCTTTCGTCTTTTCTCTTTTGGTCTTTCTCTCTTTCCATCCTGCTCCTCTTTCTCACACACTCAACTCTTTATTTCATTCTCCCTCTCTCTGTCCTCTCCCTTCATCTTTCTGCCCCTCCCTCTCTCTGCATTTATCTTGCCCTTCCCTCCAAAACTTTGTCTCCATCCAAAATTGCCGAATGTGACCTCTCCACGTTTCTGTCATCCAATTTTTAGAACCCATATACCCCCCATTTCACACCCTCCCCTTCTTCCATTTTCTGCCCCGCCAGATACTCCCTCAACAGATTTCACTGCCTCCCACTTTGTCCTTTTCTTTAGCCCCCCAACTTTGCCCCACCCTCACAGTAATTTGCCCCAAGCCTGAATCTTCATCAACCCCAAAAGAATAATGCCCTCCCTCACTCCTCCCACACAAATATTTGCCCACTACCAGCCAAATATTGTCCCATCAAATATTGCTTACCCCCATTTCAGTTCCCCCCAAACATTGTCCCAAAGTTTTCTCTCTGTCCCAATTGTATACTCCGCACAATCTGTGTCCCCTAAGTTATTTGACCCTCAAAAAATTTTTGTGCTGGTCAGATATGGAGGGAGGGAGAGAGGGAAGGAGGATGGGAGAGAGAGGGAGTGGGGATAGAAGGAGGGAGAGAGAGAAACAATTTAAGACAAGAAATGAGACATAAACAGAAAGTGAGAAAAGCCATGGGAGTCCAGAGAGAGAAAGAAAGAGGGAGGACCCTACTGCAATAACTATTCAGCTGCCCCATCCCCCTCCCCAACACTGGTCCAAATCTGCCCCCAGGGAGTGGGGCAGGGATAGAGAGACACAGGCAAATGCAGAGTGAAACACTCAAGGAGAGAGATGGGGAATAGGGAGACAGAGGTAGACAGAGTGAATGTTCCAGTGGCCGGGCGGGTAGCGAGAGAGAGCAAAATGCAGAGGGAGAGAAAGAGGGTGATGGACAGATGGGGCAGAAAGACCCCGGAGAGACAGGTGGAAGGACAGACAGCAGAGAAAGAAACAGGGACAGTGAAAATGTGCACCGGGGGCAGAGAGTAATACAGAAAGAGAGAGAAACAGTCGTTGAGAGAGACTGAGGGAGTAGAGAAAGATCTTGCAGAGAGAGATAGAACAAAAAGGACAGACAGGGAGGAAAATTGAAATCCCATTGAAAACAAGGGAAATAGCAGAGAGTGAGAGAAGGAGGGAGAGGGAAAAATAAACCCACACATACAGAGACAGAAGAACACAGAGAAAGCCCAAAGATAGAATGTGAAAGCCCGGAGAGTGGTTCACAGTTGCTCAGTGGTTGACACTGTTCCAAGCCCAGGTTTAAATCCAGCCTTGAATGACTGTCTGTGTGGAGTTGGCGGGGTGAGGGTGGAGAAATACAAACAGAGATACCATTGAAAGGGAGGAATGGTGAGGGACGAGAGAATGAGGGGGATGTGGGTCAAATGACCCGCAGGGAGCAACAGCAACAAGGTCACAGAGGGCAGAGAGAGGTTCGTGGGGAAGGCCACAGATCGGAAATACTGAACGATGGATCAGTTCCTGAAAAACATGGGAAGACAGTGAGAGAGTGGGGAAGGGGTAAATGTGAAGGATATGGCAGAGAGGGGAAGTTATAGAAAACTGTGGGAGGGACAAGCAGCTGGGAATATGGATGCAGAAAAGAAGGGAGGCAGTGAAATCTGTGGGATCAGACTGTGCAGCAGCCCCCTTTTTGCTCTTTTGTATCCCCACACCCTTCCCGACCAGAGCTCACCCCTTGCATGAGCCCCACAATTCTTCTCCCCTGAGATTGTGTGAGTATGTAAATAAATGACAGGAGACAGGATGTAATACTGCCTCTGCATCACCCCGTGTTTCTGCTCCAGAATCAAATCTGCTTGGACGGCGTATACAGAAAATGACGAGGTGGAGAGAGAGAGAGAGAGAGAGAGAAATCCAGCCCTCTCCTCCCCTCCCCCATTAGCCTCAGATCACAAATAAACTACATTTGAGTTGCACCTACCCCTTCCATTTAGCACTGCCTGAAGTAATAATACAACTCTTGCACAATGATTCAAAAAAGGTTTCAGAGATAGGACTCCACCCCCAACACCTCCACACCTCCCCTCCCGCGCACACACACACACTCCATACGACCTTAAGAGTGAGGAGCAGGAAATGACCATCTGACCCTTGAGCCACCTGAGTCATTCAGTATGATCAATGCTGATCTTTTTGTGGGATCAGCTCTGCATACCCACCCTCTCACCTTCACCTTTAAATCCTTTACTGTTCAAAAATTAATCTATTGAAACTAATTTACTGAGGAAGTCTCAAATACTTCACTTGGCAGGGATTTCCACAAATTCCCAACCCTCTGGGTGAAGAATTTCCTTCTCAGTTCAGCCCTAATCGGCTCTTTCTTATTTTGAGGCTATGCCCACTTGTCCCAGTTTCACCTGCCAGTGGAAACATCCTCTTTACTTATTTTTAATCTATTCCCTTCATAATTTCATATGATCATATGAGATCCACTCCGACTCCACCATCCCCACTATTCTCGGAAATTCCAAGGAATATAATCCCAGTCTGCTCAGTCTCTCCTCATAAGCCACCCCCCTGAACTCCGGAATCAACCTAGTGAACCTTGTCCTCTGCACCACCTCCAGTGCCAGTACATCCTTTCCCAAGTACGGAAACAAAACCTGCACACAGTCCTCCAGGTGTGGTCTCCCCAGCACCCTATACAGCTGCAACGTAACATTCCTGCTTTTAACCACAATCCCTTTAGCGATGAAAGACAAACTTCCACTTTCCTTTTGAATTACTTGTTGCACCTGCAGACTAACATTCTCTGATCCATGCACAAGGACCCCCAGGTCCCTCTGCACAACATCATGCTGCAAGTTTCTTTCACCATTCAGAAACAGTCCCTTCTCACAGTTATTCCAAATTGGATGATTTCACATTTATTCACATTGTACTCCATCTACCAGGCCTTTGCCCACTCACTTGAAATATCGATGTCCCTTTGGAAACTTTCAGTGTGCTCTGCACACTTTACTCTACCATTCACCTTCATGTCATCCATAAACATTGACACTAAATGTGGTCCCCAACTCCAAATCATCTCTATAAATTGTGAATGATTGTGGTCCTAATGCTAATCACTGAGGCAAACACTCGTCACTGATCACCAACCAGAAATGCACTCATTTATCCCCACTCCTTGCTTCCTGTCAGTTAACCCATCATGTATCCAAGCTTAAACATAGCCCGTATGTTTAGCTTATGCCAGGCCCTTTTGTGCAACCACTTATCGAATGAAGGAAGATCCCACACACAGTCTCACTGCATTCCAACAGAAGCACATCACACATACAGTTAGAAACCAGAGACTGCAAAGGTTGAGACACTGTCACCTCCTCCCCTCACGTTTGCGTATCTGTCCAACTTCTCTCTGCCTCATTCTCTCTATCCCAGGATATCATCTTCAATCATGTGCTGGGAACTATTTCTCCTGCAATTTCAGTGCTCAGTGACAGGAGATTATCACCACCCCTAACCCAGCCCTTGTATCTATTCCCTGCCCCCTACATCCCCACTACCACAGCCCTCCAGGCTGACTCCCATCCCTGCCTTTCCACACCCTCCCTCTCTGCATCCGCATCCACCTCCTCAGTGGAATTGATGGTCTAGTGCTATTGTCGCTTGACTATTAATCCAGAAACTCAGAATAATGTTCTGGGGACCTGGGTTCAAATCCTGTCATGGCAGATGTTGAAATTTAAATTCAATTTAAAAAACCCTGGAATGAAGGGTTGACTGTGAAACCATTGTCAATTGTCGGGAAAAAAAACTATCTGGTTCATTAGTATCCTTTCGGGAAGAAATCTGCCATCCTTACCTGGTCTGTCCTCCATGTGAGTCCAGAGCCACAGCAATGTGGTTGATTCTCCACTGCCCTCTGAAATGGCCTCACAGGCCACTCAGTCGTATCAATCGCGAGAAACTCACAACAAAGAAATGAAACCCTGGACCACCTGGCATTGACCTTCGAACTGGAAAAGACAATGGCAAAAACACAAAACAGCTCTGTCCTCTGTAGTGGAATCTGGGAGCTAGTGCCGAAATTGAGAGAACTGTCTCACAGATGAGTCAAGCAACAGCCTGATATAGTCATTCTTATCAAATCATACCTTACATACCAAGACATCACCATTACCATCTCTGGATATGTCCGGTCCCACTGGCAGGACAGACCCAGCCGAGGTGTCCGCACAGTGGCATACAGTCAGGAGGGAGTTGCCCTGGGAGTCCTTGACATCGACTCTGGACCTCATGAGGTCTCATGGCTTCAAGTTAAACAGAGGCAAGGAAACCTCTTACTGCTTATCACCTATCATCATCCTTCAGCTGATGAATCAGTGCCCCTCCATGTTGAACAACACTTGGAGGAAGCACTGAAGGTGGCAAAAAGTACATTGGGTAGGGGATTTCAACGTCCACCACCAAGAGTGGCTCAGCAGCAGCAGTATTACTGATCGGGTTGGTCAGGTCCTAAAGGGTATAACTGCTGCACTGGGTCTCTGGCAAGTGGTGAAAGAACCAACAAGAGCAAAAAATGTATTTGACCTCAACCTTACTAATCTGCCAGTTGCAATCGCCTCTGTCCATGACAAAGTGACCACCACACTGTCCTTATGGACACGAAGTCCTACCTTCACATTGAGAATACCCTCCATCTTGCTGTGTGGTGCTATCACTTTGCTAAATGGGACAGACTTAGAACCGATTTAGCAACTCAATATTGGGTATTGAGCTGTGGGTCATCAACAGCAGCAAAACTGTACTCCAGCACAATCTGTAACCTCATGGCCCAGCATATCCCCCATTCAACCATTACCATCAAGCAGGGGGATCAATCTTGGTTCAATGGAGAATTCAGAAGGGCGTGCATCAGGCAGACCTAAAAATGAGGTGTCAACCTGGTGAAGGTCCTAAACAGGAGTACTTGCGTGCCAAATGGCATAAACAGGAAGTGATAGACAGAGCTATGTGCTCCCACAACCAACGCATCAGATCTATGCTCTGCAGTCCTTCCACATCCAGTCGTGAATGGTGGTGGGCAATTTAACAACTCACTGGAGGAGATGCTCCACTAATATTCCCATCCTCAATGATGGAGGAGCCCAGCACATCAGTGTAAAAGATAAGGCTGATGCATTCGCAACAATCTTCAGTCAGAAGTGCTGAGTAGATAATCCATCTCAGGCTTCTCCAGTGGTCCCCAACATCACAGATAACAGTCTCCAGACAATTAGATTCATTCCCCGAGATATCCAGAAATGGCTGGAGGCACTGGATACTTCATAGGCAATGGGCCCTGAGAACATTCTGGCAATCATACTGAAGAAGCGCGCTCTAGTACTTACCACTTCCCTAGCCAAGCTCTTCCAGTACAGTTACAACACTGGCATCGACCTGACAATATGGAAAATTGCCCAGGTATTTCCTGTACATAAAAAGCATGACCAGTCCAACCTGGCTAATTACCACCCAATCTGCCGACTCTCCATCAACAGGGCTATCAAACAGAGTGGTGTTGGAAAAGCACAGCAGGTCAGTCAGCATCCGAGGAGTCAAATGCTGCCTGACCTGCTGTGCTTTTCCAGCACCACTCTGATCTAAACTTGGGTTTCCAGCATCTGCAGTCCTCACTTTTATCGAGGGCTATCAAACAGCACCTGCTCAGCAATAACCTGCTCAGTGATGCCCAGTTTGGGTTTCGCCAAAGTCATTCAGCTCCTGATCTCATTACAGCCTCAGTTCAAACATGGACAAAAGAGCTGAATTCCAGAGGTGAGGTGTGAGTGACAGCCCTTGACATCAAGGCTGCATTTGACCGGGTATGGCATCAAGGACCCCTGTGAGAAATGGAATCAATAGGTATTGGGGGCAAATACTCCACTGGGTAGAGTCGTACCTGGCACAAAGGAAGATGATTGTGGTTGTAGAGGGTCAGACATCTCAGCTCCAGGACATCTCTGCAGGAGCCCCTCAGGGTAGTGTCCTAGGCCCAATGATCTTCAGCTGCTTCATCAATTACCTTCCCTCTGTCATAAGGTCAGAAGTGGGGATGTTCGCTGATGTTTGCACAGTTTTCAGCACCTTTCACGATTCCTTAGATACTGAAGCAATCCGTACTCAAATGTAACGAATTCTGGACAATATCCAGGCTTGGACCAACAAAAGGCAAGTGACATTCATGCCACACAAATGCCAGACCATGACCATCACCAATAAAAGACACTCTAATCACCACTCCTCGATATTCAATGGCATTACCATCACTGAATCCCCCACTGTCAACATCCTTGGAGTTACCATTGACCCGAAACTCACTGGACTCACCACATGAACACAGTGGTTACAAGAGCAGGTCAGAGATGAGGGATACAGTGATGAGTAATTCACCTCCTGACACCCCAAACTCCATCCACTGTCAACAAGGTACAAGTCAGGAATATGATGGAATACTCCCCACTTGCCTGGATGGGTGCAGCTCCAACAACACTCAAGGAGCTTGACACCATCCAGGACAAAGCAAAACACTTGAATGGCACCACATCGACAAATATTCAACCCCTCCACCACCGGTGCCCAGTGGCAGCAGTGTGTGCTATCTACAAGATGCACTGCAGAAATCCACCAAAGATCCTTCCAAATCCATGACCACATCCATCTAGAAGGATAAGGGCAGCAGGCACTTGGGAATACCATCACCTGCAAGTTCCCCTTCAAGCCACTCACCATCCTGAGTTGGAAATATATCGCCGTTCCTTTACAATTGTTTGGTGAAAATCTTGGAATTCCCTCCCTACCGGCATTGTGGGTCAACCCACAGCAAGGGGACTGCAGTAATTCAAATGGCATCTCACTACCAGCTTCTCAAGGGCAAGTAGGGATGGGCTAACAATGCTGGCCAGTCAGTGACGCCCAAGTCCCACACGTTTCTCTGATTTAAACTTCTGTCTCTGAAATGTAGTTCCTTTCACTTTGTAAAGCTGACATGAGACATGACAGCATTGATGGATTAAAATGATACGACGGTCTGGAGTTTGATGGGTAGGTGGGGGAAGATGACAGACAGAGGAATTGTGATGGAGAGGCAGAAAAGGAATGTGTGTGTGAGAGACAGAGGAGTGAGAAAGAAAGACCCAGACGATGGACAGAGAGAAATGGAGGTAGTCCCAAGACTGAGGGAGGTCAGACAGAACGAAATGGGCACAGCGGGACAGAGAGTGAGAAAGAAAATGTAAAATCACAGCCTCTGCAAATGACATTTTGACTCTGAGCCACTTGTTGCAATATAGGACATTGTCGGAGAATCGTCCAATTATAAATAGAGGCCACACACCGATCTTGTGAAATTGACGAACACTAGTTTATTTCTCACGATATCGTGGGAAAGAGAAATTGAAAGGACTGATAGAAAATGAGCACTTTACCCAGTTAAGTCAAGGATTCTCTTCCCCAAGCTGCAGATACAGTTTTTATAGTGTTACAGTAGTGTTACAGTAGTGCAGTGTTAATTACAAGACAAGATGAATTAAATTACATTTAATGGAATACAATCGGCTGGCCGGTCGGAGCAATCAGGTAATAACTGGAACAGGAGGTTCCGTTCCTCTGTGAGAGCAGGTGCTAATGTCCAGTATCCTGGTTCCAATGGGTCTGTAGGGTGGTGCGTATTCTTGGTCAAAACAATGACTGCAGATGCTGAAAATCAAAGACTGGATTAGTGGTGCTGGATGAGCACAGCGGTTCAGGCAGCATCCAACGAGCAGCGAAATCAACGTTTCGGGCAAAAGCCCTTCATCATTTTTTTATTCCTGATGAAGGGCTTTTGCCCGAAACGTTGATTTCGCTGCTCGTTGGGTGCTGCCTGAACTGCTGTGCTCTTCCAGCACCACTAATCCAGTGGTGCATATTCTTGTCAGGTATCTGAGTGTCACTCAGTCTAGGGAGGCTTTGTGGGGCTTCAGTACCTGAGGGCACTGTGGATGCCCTCGATGCTGCAGGAGCGGTGATGCTATTGTGAAGGAGGAAGTCTGTTATCAGATCATCTGAGGAGTGTATTCCTTCAGTCTGGAAGCTGTTTAGTTTAGTTCCTGAGCTGGTTGTAGTCAAGCTGAGCGATTATAGAACAAAGAAAGAAAATTTACAACCCAGGAACAGGCCCTTCGGCCCTCCAAGCCTGAGCCGACCCAAATGTACTCTCTTAACCTGTCGGTCAATTCCTAAGCATCTGTTTCCCTCTGCTCCCTATCTAGTCAAGCATTTGTCCAGACGCATCTTAAATGAATCTACTGTGCCTGCCTCTACCAACTCTGCTGGCAACGCATTTCAAATGTCTACCACTCTCTGTGAAAAGTACTTATGTATCCCCCTTAAACTTTCCACCTCTCACTTTGAAAGCGTAATCTCTCATGATTGAATTCTTCACCCTGGGAAAAAGCTTGTCTCTATCCATTCTTCATGATTTTGTAAACCTCAGTTAGGTCCCCCCTCAACCTCATTTTTTTCTAATGAAAATAAACCGAACCTACTCAACCTCTCTTCAGAGTTAGCATCTTCCATACCAGGCAACATTGTCGTAAACCTTCTCCAAAGCGTCCACATCCTTTTGCTAATCTGGTGACCAGAACTGTACACAGTATTCCAAATGTGGCTGAACCAATGTCTTGTACAATTTTAACATGATCTGCCAGCTCTTATACTCAATACCGTGTCCAATGAAGGCAAGCATACCATATGCCTTCTGGACCACTCTATCCACCTGTGCAGTAACCTTCAGGGTACAATGGACCTGCACTCCCAGTATGATCTGTTTTGCTAAGATCAGACATGGTTTCTGTGAATGAGGCAGGCAGAGTGGTTTATTTTTTCTCCTACAATTTCCCTTTTTTTGTGTTTGTCAGGGAAGCGCTAAGTTAGGGGTAGAGGCGAAAGGGAATATGTAGCCAGAGCCGGGGGAGGGTTGGAATCAATGGGGTAGTATTCGGAGTCCGAGTCTGAAACCACATATTCCGTGTCAGGGACAAAGTTCTTATCCCAGTGGACCTTCACTAGTTGAGTTGAAAGATCAGGGCAGGGGGGTAGCAGCATTGAGCACAAGCTCAGACAGCACATTTTAATAGCCATGACAAGAACTGCAATAACGACAATGATAGTCATGAGGACTATGAGACCCTGGAGCAAGGCCGTGCCCCTGGAACCCATCCAGGAGCTTTCCCAGTTCCATGGGTCCCATTGTGCTTTTTGGCTGTGCAGTACAGTGGCAGCCTGTTGGATATGTCGGGCTGAGTTCATAATGTTCCCACTGGGGCTGGGTATGTAACTGCAGCAATCAAAGCCGATGAGGGTACATGTGCCCTCTTTCTCCGCCAGCAGAGAATCCAGGGCAGACCTGTTTTATTGGGCCACAGTGTGAACGGCAACAACTTCCGCATTCAGCTGGATGTGGCATTGGCTACCTCCTCCAAGGGGATGGCCAGCAGCTGGGCTTCTATTTCCAATCGAATGGCTGCATAGGTGGGTGAAAAGACAGAGAGAATCTGGTCAAGGGTATTGAGGGTTCACTTCCTGTGAGACGGTGACTTCATGAAGGGAGAAGACTGGGAATGTTATACAAATGGGACCACGTACCCAACATAGCAGCTCCTGGTCCAGGATAACAGGAACCAAGGGGAGGCTTTATGACTGTAACTAAAGTAAGTGCCATTATAGGTTCTCAGGCGGTCGGTCTGGGTCCCTGTCCAGGTGGTGGTGAAAGTGGGGATTTGCCTGCTCCTGTTGAGGATGTGAAGGTTCAGTATCCTGCCCTCTGCTGTGGACTGACTTGCTGCAGGGTGAGGAATAAGGTGTTACTACACCGGCTCCAGTCAGCATTCCATCCGGATGGATGGCTGCTTTTGAGGCAGATCGATCCGATGGGTGTGCCCTGTTCGGGAGTGTCTGTGAGGAGTAGGGCCGGGGGTTCATGGGGAAGATTGTATGAGGTTCCAGTCATCCTGTGGCAGGATGATCGGGGGAGTATAAAGATGGTGATGGCTGTGGCGGTTAGCTGGAGCTTTCCTCGGGGTGTGGAGCTGTCGTTTGCTATGCTTCCTGGTTGTTGTCTTTTGGGGGCGGAGCTCACTTGCAGCAGGTCCTGTGTGTCCAGTCAGATTTTCCCTTCAGTTTGACAGTTGTCGGGGTTGTCAGAGGCACCAAGTATGGACCCTTCCACCAGGAGAGAGAGAATCTTTGCCCAGTGTTTTGATCATTACATAGTCCCCAGGTTGGAACGGATGAAGTGCCTCCTGGTGGGGTGTGGGCCTTGCTGCCTTTATCAAATCATGGTCAAGATTATTGACCCTGCTGAGGGCTTGGCCCTAATCCAGCAGAGTCTCCTGTGTCAGGGGTAGTGCTGTATCTGTGGAGAGGTTTGTGGGGCCTGGTCACTAAGGGCATGGGTCCAAAACTGAGACGGAGGGTAAACTTCGGGATGATATTTGGGGACTACTGAATTGATGGGAACACTACATTTGACGAGACAATATTTGGCAGATGGTGGGCAAAATATTTATGCGAGGGAATGCTACATCTGAGGGTAATATTCTTCTGGGGTGACTCAAGACTTTGGGATGGGGCAAATTACTATGAGGGTGTGGCAAAGTTGTGGGGTAAAGACAAGGGCAAATGTGGGAAATAGTGAAATATGTTGAGGGAATATCTGCAGGGGCAAAAAGTAAAGGTGAGGGTGTGAAATGGGGGGCGTATGGGATCTCAAAACTGGATGACACAAAGTTCGAGAGGTAACATTTGGCTGGGAGTCACATTCAGCAATTTTGGATCGAGAAAAACGTTTGGGGGAGTAGCAGGGAAAATGCAGAGAGAGGGAGAGACAGAAAGGTGATGATAGGGGATAGAAAAAATGCAGTCAGAGAGGGAGGGGGACACACAGCTGGAGGGAATTGACAGACAGAGGGAGAATAAAATAAAGAGTTGAGAGTGTGGCAGACAGAGACGCAGGAGGGGAAGACAGAAAGAGCAAAAGAGAGAAAGGAGGAGAGACTTTGAGAGAAAGATACAGGGACACAAAGTGCGAAAAAAAGAGACATAAAGTGACAATGTGAGAAAGTGATCGCTATCAGGCAGGAGTTCAGGAAAGACACAGTCTGAAAAGGTGATACTCAACATTACTCTCTCTCTCTTGCTGATTTCTCACACTCACTTGCTTCCATGAGGGATAGACACTGCTCCTGGGGTTCACTTCAGACAGGGTCTGTTTCAGGGACAGGTTGGTAAAGGTTCAAAACTGGAACTGAGCTTCCAGCAGTACCCACAATCCCTCTCTTTCTCTCTCTCTCACACACACACCAATTGGCCTGAGACCTGAAATCCACACAGAAACACAGCTGCAGTTTGTTAGACACATTCGCCCCCTCCCTGACAACAGCTGAGGGACACCACAGCACTGTCTCACTCTCTCAATGGTTCAACACAGGCAAGTGTCATTTACTGCACACTACAGTCTGTGTGTGTATAGGTTTCTGTGTATCTGTATAGATGTGTGAGTCAGTGTGTCTGTGTGTACATGTTTCTGTGTGCGTTTATGTGTGTCGGTGTGTGTGTTTCTGTGTATCTATATGTATGTCTGTGTCAGAGCATCTGGATGTGACAATGCTGTCACTTTAACAAGCTTATTTTGTTCCTCAATTTTTTAATCTATAAGACATAAAAGCAAAAATTAGGCCATTCAGCCCATTGAGCCTGCTCCACTATTCAATCATGGCTGCTACGTTTCTCATCCCTATTCTCCCTGTAACACTTGATCCCCTTGACAGTTAAGAAATTATCTATCTCCCTCTTAAATATATTCAATGACCTGGTCTCCACAACCTTCTGAGGCAGTGAATTCCATAGATTCATCACGATTTGGCTGAAGATGTTTCTCCTTGACTCCATTTAAAAAGGTCTTCCCTTTACCCTACAGCTGTGCCCTCAGTCCTAGTCTTTCCTACCAATGGAAGCATCTTCCCAACATCCATTCTGTCCAGGACATTCAGTATTCCAGGTTTCAATTAGATTCCCCCTCATTCTTCTGAACCCCACCCAGAGTCCTGAAACATTCCTCATATGTTAAGCTTTTCATTCCTGGGGCCATTCTCATGAACATTCTCTGAACAAACTCCAGGGCCAGTACATCCAGGGGTGTCAGAAATAAGAGTGATGAACTGACAGCGTGGATCAGTACTTGGGACTATGATGTTGTGGCCATAACGGAGACGTGGGTTTCACAGGGGCAGGGATGGTTGCTAGATGTTCCAGGGTTTAGAACATTTAAAAAGAACAGGGAGGGTGGAAAACGAGGAGGGGGTGTGACATTGCTAATCAGAGAGTGCATCATGGCTACAGAAAGGAAGGCTGTTGTGGAAGGTTTGTCTACAGAGTCAGTATGAACAGCAAGGGAGCAGTCACCTCATTGGGGGTTTCCTACAGACACCCTAATAGCAGGAGAGAGATCAAAGAACTCATCGGCTGGCAGATGTCACAGGGTTGTTGTTATGGGTGATTTAACTGTCCCAATATCGAATGGAACCTCCTTAGTTCAGATGTTTTGGATGGAGCTGTTATTGTCAGGTGTGTTCAGGAGGGTTCCCTTACTCAGTATGTGGACAGGCTGACAAGGGGAGAGGCCATTTTGGATTTGGTGCTCGGCAATGAGCCAGGGCAGATGTCAGGTCTCACGTTGGGAAACACTTTGGTAACAGTGACCACAACTGCCTCACATTTACTATAGCCTTGGAAAGGGAAAGGACCAGTTCCCAAGGGAAGATATTTAATTGGGGAAAAGGAACTTATGACGTTACCAGACAGGAGTTGGGAAGTACAGATTGGGAGCAATTGTTCCACAGAAAGGGTATAACAGACATGTGGAGACTATTTAAGGAGCAGTTGTTGCAAGTGATGCACAAATTTGTCCACAGACACAGGCAAGAAGGGGTAAGATTAAGGAACCTTGGTTGACAAGAACAGGGGAACTTGTTGTCAAAAGGAAGAAGGTAGCTTATGTGAGGTGGAGGAAGCAAGGATCTAGCACAGCTTTAGAGGATTTACAGGCTTACCAGAAAGGAGCTCAGAAATGGACTGAGGAGAGCCAGGAGGGGGCATGAAAAAGGCTTGGCAGGAAGGATTAGGGAGAACCCAAAGGCATTTTACTCATATATGAGGAATAAGAGAATGTAGGATCAGTCAGGGATAGCGTACAGAACTTGTGTGTGGAATCTGAGGAGATAGAGGAAACCCTAAATGAGATTTTTGCTTCAGTTTTCACTGAGGAAAGGGACCTTGTTGTGAATGAGAACTTTGAGGAGCTGGGAAACAGGCTGGAACAGATCAGGATTAGTGAAGTTGATATCTTTGGTGATGGCCACCACACGAGCTCTGTCCCTACCCTCTCTTGATTTTTTTGGGATATTAATCATATCTTCCACAATAAAGACTGACACAGAATAATTATTTAATTTTTCAGCCATTTCCTTTTCCCTGCCACTATCTTTCCGTGTCATTTGCCAGTGGCCCAATGTCCACTTCTTCATCTCATTTGCCCTTTATCTGTCAAAAGAAACTCTTACGGTATTGCGTGATATGTCTGGCTAGCTTACCGTCATTTTTCATCGTGACCGTTCTTACTTCTTTTGTTGTTGCTCTCTATTGGTCTTTGCAAGTGCCTAATCCTTTGGTTTCCCACTACCCTTCCCCAAATGATCTGTTTTCTCTTTTACTGTTATGCTATCCCTGAATTCCTTAGTCAGCCTTGATTGCCTCATCCTCCCTGTACCATGCTTCTTTTCCCTTGGGATGAATCTCTGCTGTGTCTCCTGAGTTACTCCCAGAACCTCCTGCCATTGCTGTTCCACTGTCTTTCCTGAAACACTCCTCTCCCAGTCAATTCTACCCAACTCCTCTCTCATGCCTCTGTAGTTGCCTGTATTCAGCTGTAATACTATTACCTTTTATTCTATCATCTCCCTCTCAAATTGCAGAGTAATTTCAGACATATTATGATCACTGCCTGCTGAGGATTCCTTTACCTTAAGCTCCCTGATCAAGTCTGCTTCATTCCACATCACTAAATCCAGTGTTGCCTGTTCCCTACTGGGCTCCGCCACAAGTTGGTCCAAAAAGCCATCTCATAGACATTCCACAAATTCACTTTCTTGCGAACTGTTCCCAACCTGATTTTCCCAGTCCACCTGCATATTGAAATTCCCAATGATCACTGTACCTTTGCATTTCCTCCAAATCTTTTGCATCTCCGGTTGTATCTTGTGCCCCCATCCCCTGACGACTGTTTGGAGGCGTGTACATAACTCCAACTATGGTATTGTTGTACTCTTGCAGTTCCTCAATTCCACAAACATGGAGAAAAGAGGTTGTAAAAGCAGAGGTGTTGAAGGGGCTTGAAAGAGCCGAGGTTAACAATGGCAGGGGAGTGGCCAGTTCTCTCAGTACAGGATTTTTCTTTCCAGTTAGGTTTAGCTGTGGCAGTCACAAGTCCAGAAAAGATTCCAACCCTCAGCAGATGAATCCTAACTTACTATCACTCTCGAATTTCTTTGGATGTTGTTCTCTTCTGCCTGCAAGAATCTGTTTCAGTTTACCTATTTTGCTAAAGTGTGTGTTCTGGGATGTCTGGATTGGAACAGTCCCATCGTTAATTTGCTGTATCTGGATAGTTAAGTTTTCTAGCAATGATGTTATTCTAAATTTGATTTTCTTTTGTTATTCTGTTGTGCTTTCATAAATTCTGTTTTGCTGAAAGCTGAGTGTTCAGACCAGCTGCATCACACCTGGAATATTGATTTCCTATCTGCCTTTAAAATAAGAAAACGTTAGGGCCTAAGCTACCTTCTCAATATATTTTGAGGTGGTATGGCCTGGTCCATAACAATATGTGTCTGTGTGTTTGTGTGAGTGCGTTTGTGTGCGTATGGTTCTGTGTGTTCGTCTGTGTCTGTGTAAAGGTCTGTTTGCACATCCACACCTCAGTCCGTGTCTGTTGCTGTCTTTGTATGTGTATGAATCTATATCAGTCTGTAAGTTTGAGTGTATAAGTGTGCCTGTGTGTGTCTCTTTGTATGTGATTCTCTATCTGTAACTGTCTGTGTGTCTATCTCAGTTGAACTATCTCTGCAAATTTGTAGCTATGAGTGTGTGAGGAAGTGTATGTGGATGTGTGTATTACCGTCTATCAGTGTGTCTGTATCTGTGTGCATGTGTGTGTGTGTATGTGTGTGCATGTGTGTGTGTGCGCGTGTGTGTGTGTTTGTGTATCTGTATGTGTATATCTGTGTGTGCGCGCGTGTACGTGTGTGTGTGTATCTGTGTGTGCGTGTGCATGTGTGTCTGTGTGTGTGTATCTTTGTGTGTGAATGTGTGCGTGTATCTGTGTACGTGCGTGTGTATGTATGCGTGTGTGTGTCTTCTATGTGTGCGTGTGTATCTGGGTGCGTGTTTGCATGTGTGTATCTATGTACGTGTGTGTCTGTCTGTGTGTGTGCATGCATGTATGTGTGTGTGTGTGTCTGTGTGTATGTATGTGTGTGTGTCTGTGTGTCTGAGTGTGTGTCTGTGTGTCTGTCTGTGTCTGTGTGTCTGTCTGTGTTTCTGTGTGTGTCTCTGTGTGTGTGTCTGTGTCTGTGTGTCTGTGTATGTGTGTCTGTGTGTGTCTGTGTGTGTGTATGTGTCTCTGCGTGTCTGTGTGCGTGTATATGTGTCTGTGTGCATGTGTATGTGTCTCTGTGTGTCTGTGTCGGTGTGCGTGTGTGTCTGTATCTGTGTGTGTGTCTGTGTCTGTGTTTGTGTCTGTGTGTGTGTGTCTATGTGTGTGTCTGTGTGCGTGCATATGTGTCTGTCTGTGTCTGTGTGCGTGTGTGTCTGTGTCTCTGTGTGTCTGTGTGTGTGTCTGTGTGAGTGTGTATGTGTCTGTGTGTCTGTGTCTGTGTGTGTGTCTGTGTCTGAGTGTGTCTGTGTGCATGTGTATGTGTCTGTGTGTGTTTGTGTCTGCATCTGTGTGTGTGTATGTGTGTGTGTGTGTCTGTGTGTATGTGTGTGTGTGTGTGTGTGTGTCTGTGTGTGTGTGGGTGTGCGCGCGGGAGTCAGGCCTCCATTTTGCCAGAACGTCGAGGAGAGAAGGAGGCGTGAAGCGAGGGCTGCTGGGAAGGTATGGGCTTAATTTATATTTCGGCAGTGGCTAAACATGTGTCGTATCTCCCTCCCACACCCCCCTCCTCTAACCGGAAGAAAAAGACCCACTCAGGTAAGGCTTTTATTTCTTATCGTTTTTTCCATTTATTTAAGTGCATTGTTTGATTTCAGTTGGTTGATATAAAGCTAAGCTTACAATGGCAGGGGACCACAGACCCATGGCATGTGCCTCTTGCTTGAGGTGAGAGTTTAGGAACGTGTCTGATGTTCCTGACTCTTACACTTGCAGGAAGTGTGTCCAGCTGCAGCTTGTGTTTGACCACATGACCGCTCTGGAGCTGTGGATGGACTCACTGTGGAGCATCTGTGATGCTGAGGAGATCATGGATAGCACGTTTAGTGAACTGGTCACACCACAGGTTAGGATTGCTGAGGGAGATAGTGAATGGGTGACCAAAAGACAGAAAAAGAGTAGGAAGGCAGTGCATGTGTCCCCTGTGGTCATCTCCCTCCAAACCAGGTATACCGTTTTGGATATTGTTGGGGGAGATGGCTCACCGGGGGAGGGCAGCAGTTGTCAAGATCATGGCACCATGGTGGGCACTGCTGTTCAGAAGGGTGGGAAAAAGACTCCTAGGGCCATAGTCATAGAGGATTCTTTTGTGAGGGGAGTAGATGGGCGAGTCTGTGGCCAAAAATAGGACTCCCGGATGGTATGTTGCCTCCCAGGTGCTCGGGTCAGGGATGTCACTGATTGGCTGCAGAGCATTCTAAAAGGGGAGGGTGTATAAGTCTAAAAGTCTTGGTGTATACAGGCACCAACGATATAAGTAGGAAACAAGATGAGGTCCTGAAAGAAGCATTCAGTGAGCTAGGAGATAAGTTAAAGAGGAGGACCTCAAAGGTAGGGATCTCAGAATTACTAACAGTGCCACGTGCTAGCCAGTGTAGAAATGAAAAAATAGGCAGGATGAACACACGGCTTGAGAGATGGTGTAGGAGGGAGGGGTTCAGATTTGATGGACATTGGGACTGGTTCTGGGGAAGGTGGGACTATTACAAAAGGGATGGTCTACATCTGAACCAGACTGGAATCAATGTTTTTGCTTCCGCGGTTGGGGAGGTTTTAAACTAATGTGGCAGGGGACTGGGAACCGGAAGAGAAAACAAGTAGGCAGAGAGGTGGAGACTGCAGACTGTAAGAATTATGAAGATAGCATTAATAAAGGGAAGAATAGGCAGAAAGCAGGTGAGAGCAAAAGAACTGGTGTCCTGAAATGCATCTACTTTAATACAAGGAGTATCGTGGGTAAGGCAGATGAACTTAGGGCTTGGATTGGTGCCTGGGAGTATGACATTATTGCCATCACAGAGACATGGGTGAAGGAAGGGCATGATGATTGGCAACTAAATGTTCCAGGATATAGACACTTCAGACAGGACAGGGAGGGAAGTAAAAGAGGGGGTGGAGTTGGATTGCTGGTCAGGGACGATATCACGGCTGTGCTAAAGGAGGACACTACGGCGGTCTTGGGTAGTGAGGCATTATGGGTGGAGCTGAGAAATAAGAAGGGTGCAGTTACATTGTTGGGGCTGTCCTACAGGCCTCCCGACAGTGAAAGTGAGGTAGAAGAACAAATAGGTAAACAGATTATGGAAAGATGTAGAGGCAACAGGGTGGTGGTGATGGGAGATTTTAATTTTCCCAACATTGACTGGGATACACTTAGCGTCAGAGGTCTGGATGGGGTAGAATTTGTACAAAGCATCCAGGAGAGTTTTCTAGAAGAGTTTGTCAATAGTCCGACGAGGGAAGGGACCATATTAGACCTGGTACTGGGGAAAGAGCCAGGACAGGTGGTAGGAGTTGCGGTGAGGGATTTCTTTGGGAACAGTGATCACAATTCTGTAAGTTTAGAATCCTCGTAGATAAAAAAGAGAGTGGTCCTAAGGGAAGAGTACTAAACTGGGCCAAGGCCTATTATATCAAAATTAGGCAGAAGCTGGGAAATGTGGATTGGACACAGCTATTTGAAGGGAAGTCCGCATTTGAGATGTGGGAGGCTTTCAAAGATTGGTTAAGGATAGGCATGTCCCATTGAAGGCAAGGGATAGGAAAGGCAAGATTCGTGAACCATGGATGACAGGAGAAATTGTACGGCTAGCCAAATGGAAAAGGGAAGCGTACACAAGGTCTAGGCAGCTAAGAACAGAACGGGCCCTGGAGGAATATCACAAGAGTAGGACCAGTCTTAATTGAGGAATCAAGTGGGCTAAAAGGGGTCATGAAATAGTTTTAGCAAGCAGAATTAAGGAAAATCCCAAAGCATTTTATTCTTATATAAGAAACAAGCAGGTAACTAGAGAAAGGATCGGTCCACAGAAAGATATTGAAAGAAGGCTGTGTGCCGAACCTGAGAGAATGGGTGAGATTCTGAATGATTAATTTGTATCAGTGTTCACTGAGGAGAGGAACATGATGAACCTTGAGATTCGAGATAGAAGTTTGATTAGTCAGGATCATGTTGGCATCAGTAGGGAAGATGTGTTGGGTGTGTTAGAGGTTATTAAGGTGGACAAATCCCCAGGATCGGATGGGATCTATCCCAGGTTACTGAGGGAGGTGAGAGAGGAAATAGCTGGGGCCCTGACAAATATCTTTGTGGCATCCTTAAGTACAGGTGATGTGCCAGAGGACCGGAAGTTTGCTCATATTGTCCCCCTGTATAAGAAGGGTAGTAGGGATATTCCAGGTAACTACAGACCAGTGAGCCTGATGTCAGTGGTGGAGAAGGTACTGAGGGATAGGATCAATTTATATTTAGAAAAGAATGGGCTTATCAGTGATAGGCAACATGGTTTTGTGCGGGGAAGATCGTGCCTAACCAACTTAATAGAGGTCTTCGAGGAAGTGACCAAGTTGTTAGATGAAGGAAGGGCTGTTGCTGTCATATACATGGACTTTAATAAGGGGTTTGATAAGGTTCCCCATTGTAGACTAATGGAGAAAGTGAAGTCACATGATGTGCACGGTGTTCTCGCTAGGTGGATAAAGAACTGGTTGAACAACAGGAGACAGAGAGTAGTAGTTGAAGGGAGTTTCTCGAAGTGGAGAAAGGTGACCAGTGGTGTTCTACAGGGGTCAGTACTGGGGCCACTGTTGTTTGTAATATACATAAATGATCTGGAAGAGGGCACTGTTGGTATGATCAGCAAATTTGCAGATAACACAAAGATTGGTGGAGTAGCAGAAATCAAAAGGGACTGTCAGAGAATACAGGAGGATATAGATAAACTGGAGAGTTGGGCGGAAAAGTGGCAGATGGCTTTCAATCTAGACAAATGTGAGGTGTTGGAAGTCTAATTCTAGAGCGAATTATATAATAAATGGAAGAGCCTTGGGAAAAGTTGATGGGCAGAGAGACCTGGGAGTGCAGGCCCATTGTTCCCTGAAAGTTACTGCACAGGTGGATAGAGTGGTCAAGAAGGTACATAGTATGCTTGCCTTCACTGGGTAGGGCATTGAGTATAAGAGCTGGTAAGTTATGTTAAAATTGTACAAGACATTGGTTCGGCTGCATTTAGAATACAGTGTACAGTTCTGGTCGCCACATTACCAAAAGGATGTGGGTTCAGAGAAGGTTTACGAGGATGTTGCCTGGTATGGAAGGAGCTAGCTATGAAGAGAGGTTAGGTTTATTTTCATTAGAAAAAAGGAGATTGGGGGGAACCTCATTGAGGTTTACAAAATCATGAAGGGTATAGACAGGGTGGATAGAGGCAAGCTTTTTCCCAGGGTGAAGAGGATTCAGTAACGAGAGGTCATGCTTTCAAGGTGAGAGGTGAAAAGTTTAAGGGGGATACTTCACACAGAAGTTGGTGGGCATTTGGAAAGCATTGCCAGCAGAGGTGGTAGAGGCAGGCACGGTAGATTCATTTAAGATGCATCTGGACAGATGCATGAGTAGGTGGGGAGCAGAGGGACACAGATGCTTAGGAATTGACCGACAGGTTCAGACAGTACATTTGGATCGGCTCAGGCTTGGAGGGCCAAAGGGCCTGTTTCTGGGCTGTAAATTTTCTTTGTTCTGTGTGTGTGTGTATCTGTACTGAACTGTCTCTGTTGATCTATCTTTACTCTGTTGCTGTGTGCACATCAGCTGCTGTAGGTAAGTGTGTGTATTAGTGTGCGTCTCTCTGTCTCAGTGTGTCTCTAAGTCTGTGTCACTGTGCAGCAGGATCTCTGTTGTTCTGGGGGTGAATCCATTGAAATGGTGTTTACCCGTCTCTCCCCTGTCTGTCTGTCTGTCTGTCTGTCTCTCTTGTGTGTAAAGTGATACAATTGTCAGATTGGTGTGTATCTCTAAATGTGCGCCTCTATATGTTTGTGCTGTGGATCTGTCTCTCGGTGCAATGGGACTGGAGCCACGTTTGAATAAATGAATGAATTAAAAAGTGATAAATCAAAGACTGAGTCTCTTTTGCACCGCCCAAACAGATCGTCTTTAAAGCGATACAATGCCACCCTCTGGTGGTCTCGACATGCTACTACATGAGTGGATGATCTTTTTGGTGGTGAGAGCATCACAGCTTGTGAATCTCTCATGTTGCACAGTTTTGTTATTCTTCAAACAATTTCTTTGGTGACACAGCAGTTTTGGCTGACCGATGTTGCATCTGAGATATGAGCAACAGAAAACAAAAATGGGAGGACGAGAGAAAGAGGGGGGCATTGGGCGGCACAGTGGTTAGCACGGCTGCCTCACAGCGCCAGTGACCCGGGTTCAATTCCTGCCTCAGGCGACTGACTGTGTGGAGTTTGCACGTTTTCCCCGTGTTGGCCTGGGTTTCCTCTGGGTACTCCGGTTTCCTCCCACAGTCCAAAGATGCGCAGGTCAGGTGAATTGGCCATGCTAAATTGCCCGTAGTGTGAGGTAAGGGGTAAATGTAGGGGTATGGGTGGGTTGCACTTTGGCGGGTCGGTGTGGACTTGTTGGGCCGAAGGTCCTGTTTCCACGCTGTAATATAATCTAATTGTGAAAATGAGAGCTGAATATGAAGAGAGAGATGAAATCTGCCGAGGCCACGTCAGAGTCAGTGATCCTGAGGTGAAGGTAAAGGTTAGTGACTTAAACCCAACTCCTGAGCTCAGACCCAGTTCCCTCCCCTTCCTTAAGGACCAGGACTTGGGGCTGAATCTGTCTCTCTCCAGCTCAGCTGCTTCAACACAAACAACAAAATAGTTTGTTCTGCAGCTTGGAACTTCTCAATGAAGAATTTCATTATTTACAGATTGAAGTGAGAGATACATTCAGTGAAATGCTGCCTTTTTTCACTGATCACCGAGTTGAGAAACATTGAAATGTGTCCCTGTTCAATAAGGTTTGAAAAACCAGCACTACCCTCAGTCTGTTACCATAGCGACAGGCTGAAACATTGAACTGAAATGAAAAATCCTGGATGGATTGATTAATGAGTAAATTTGATCGATTGATGAATTTGGGTAAAGGGATATCTCAGCACATTCTTCAGCTGCTGTCTGAACTTAGTCTGGGTCACAGCGTAAATCGCAGTGTTAGTGCAGCAACTGAGGAGCTGCAGCATGAAGCCCAATTCCTGCACAAAGCGATGCAGATACATAGAGGCATATGCCAAATTAAACATCCGATTCCATATCGAATACAGTATTAATGTTGACCATAACAGGATGAAATTGGCCGAGATCACAAACAATAAAATGATTGATGTTTTTCGATTTTGCATTTCTGTATCATGGTGAGATTCCCCATTGGTGTGAGTCCGGAGTCTCCTGCGGGCTCTGCTGGTCACTAAAATGTGTCTGATGGTGAAAACATTGAGCAGCAGAATCAGGAGAAATGGGACACACGGAGTTAGAAAGTGGTGGAGGAACTCGATTGTGATCCAGACACGAGAAGATAGAACACCGTTCATTATGTAACAAAACCAGGGGGAGTTCGCCAACCGATAAAGACCTGTGAGCATGAAATACCAGAAAATGTTCTTTAAACAACTCAGCACAGTCACTGTTCCCAGAACCACAGCCGCTGTTTTCTCACTGCAATATTTATTTTTCAGCTTCTGGCAACAAATGGCCACAAACCGATCAAAGGTGAAAGTGACAGTGAACCAGACAGAACAGTCAGTGGCTGCATAAAGCAGGACGGCGTGGATATTACACACGGGGATGTCCCACAGGAAATAAAACTGCTCCCGATAAATAATGGGAATGTGTCTCAATATCAGATCGAGGATAATGATCAGGAGATCCGCCACTGCCATTGCCCCCAGGTAACGGCTGACACATGGAGACAATCCACAATCTTTATAAAGCAGGACGAAGATCGTCATGACATTAACTGTGAGGAAGGAAAACCAACAATTTAGAACATCAGCCTGAACGATATTTTCCAAATGATTGAGATCAGTGAGATTTTCAAAATGAAATGTTCAGAGATTTATTGATGTAGTTGGAGCTGGAATAACACATAGTAAATTCTGAATTACTGACAGAAATGTGATGTCATACAGAAGAAACCCTCCCTCCCGAAACACACAGACATGCATCGAGAAGACCCGATGGTTTCTAGAACATTCCACACACTCGATCACTCGAAAGCAGACAGGTCACTTCTTTACAGTTCCTAAGACAGAGAGTAAACATTGCCATCCTGAAGGATTCTGTCCCAGTTCCTTGAAGACAAACAGACGTTACAAACTTCTGTCTTTTAGTCTAAATTGTGGTCGATCAATCCTCTGAGTTGAAGAAATGTAAACGTAAGGGAAAGTCCTTTAACTGCCTGAGAGGACTTCGAAACAGTGTTTCCTTCTCCATGGAACGGGATCTTTGCCCTCGGGATTTTATCTTCTTTCAATTAAATGTCATCCGGCTGTTCACAAATAATGTCAGTTTTAGAATGTTTTGGAGAATGTTGCTTATAGAATGATCAAGAGATTGTTGGATATAGATTGTTCAGGGGAATGTCAGTTAGAGAATGTTCCGGGGAATGTGGGCTGTAGAATTTTCCTAGAAATGTTGGTAAAAGAATGTTCTGAAGAATGTTGGTTATAGATTCTTCCAGGGAAAGTGGGTCAGAGAATGTTCTGGAAAATGCTGTTTATAGAATGTTCCAGAGAATGTTGGTTATAGAATGTGTTAAGAGAATGTCAATAATAGAATATTCTGGGAATGTTGGTGATGGAATGTTCAGAGAATGTGAATTGTAGAATGTTCCAGAGAATGCCATTTATAGAATGTTCCGGAGAATGTCAGTTGTAGAATGTGTTGGAGAATGTCAGTCATAGACTGTTCCGGAGGAATGTTGGTTAAAGAATGTTCTGGAGAATATCAGTTTGAGAATGTGATAGGGTCATAAAAAGTCCCATCACTAAGGCCCTTCTGTCATTAGGTTTGGTGAAATCCACTCAACGTCATTGTGAAAATCTCTCTCCAAACCCAACTCAACTGGCACTTTGCGAACAGAAACAATAAGATTAAGCCAAAAATTTGAAGATTTGATGTAAGATTCTCTGTTTACAATCGTACAGATGTCAACTTTTACTTGGAGATCTACCCCACCTCCTTTTATGTTTTGTATTACGTCCCCAATTATAAAGGTTCCTGGATGTTCAGTTCCAAATATCAGACACCCTGTAGCAAGGACTCTCTGATGTCATTAAATTGTATCCATTTACCTCAATGTATGCATTGAGTTCCTCAATCATTTTTGAGAATGCATTGTGTAATCAGATAGAGTGTCTTTCATTCAGCTTTTTAAGCCATTATTCCCTGCTCCATTGTCACCTTTATTCCTCATTTTGACAGGTCAGGAAACAGTCTGACATTGTCATTACACACAGAATCAAACCTGATGGGTAATGTTTCACGCAGCCCCATCACCATCCCTGGGTATATCCTGTCCCAACAGCAGGACAGACCCACCAATGGTGATGGCACCGTGCTGTAAGGTCAAGAAAGGAGCTACCTTGTAACTCCCCAACATTGATTCCAGAATCCAAGAATTCTCATGGTGACAGGTCAAAGATGGTCAAGGAAAGTGCCTGATGATGGACATCTCCTGCCTCCACACCAGCCGGCACACAGTCCTGGTGGAGGGAAAGGCTCAGCCTCATATTGAAGATACCATCCACTGGGATAAATCAGTCTTTATCAGTTTAACAGAAAATAACAACTGCACAGACACCTGCTGGGTCCTCAACTACTTGCAAATTATATCAACGGTTTAGATAAATGGAACAAATATATTCTCACGAAATTCGGTGATGATGCTGAGATAGGAAGGAAACAAAGTTATCAAGAGGAGGTGGAGGATCTGTAAATGGATAAGCAGGAAATAACCATTTGGCAGATGGAATGTCGCGTGGCTAACTGTGAACCTGTGAATTTTTCAGAAAGGATACAAGGCCATAGATTACATAAATGGAGGGAGATTGCAGGACCTAGTTCAAACACCAGAAGTGTTGCTCCATCTCCCTGATGGTCTGATCCCTGATGTTCCCAGTGTTCCCATTGCTCTCAATACACACGGGATATTTTGATGTGGTTGGTTGGCGGTGGGGAGCGGTGAGGAGCAGGGTGTTTTGAACCGTGTCCGAAGGGGTGGCCTCATCTGAGACACCATCATTTCTTTCTACCTGGGGACCTGAAGATGATGGGAATGGCTGACTGCTTCTGAATGAAGAGACTGTGGCTGCTGCCAAGACAGTGGGTATTCACCAACATGATGTACTGTGCATGGTCACACTGCACCATTAATGGAGTGAGAGGTCCTTCAGTTCCTCGAACTCTCCCCATTGACATGGGGACCCTGCAGAGCCATGTACACCATCGGGAATCCCACTATACTGGGAAAACAAGGGTAACCCAGGCAGCTCCCTGCTGAGGGAGAAAACATTGTATTCACCTCATCCACCATATATATCCGGGAAGTGAACAACAGCCCGACCCAAACCTTTTTCTTGTTTCTGAGCTTCACAATGGCAGCACTCGATAGACTGGGGAGCGATAAACCAAGGCCAGGGAAAGATACAGAGGGACACAAAGATTTATATTGAAGATAGAAACAGATAATTAATTAATGGAGAATGTGGTGTGGGAACGTGGAGAAGAAGACAAGGGAATGGGACTAACTGGAGGAGTGAGAGCTTGGAGAGGACTGTCACAACAATGAGAAAATTGAATCAAGACATTGCCAGATCAGCTGAAATGGTTCATTCCATGGAATTCTGAGTCTCCCTGAGGGAATCAGCCCAGACACCATAAACTGGAAGAGGATGGGGAGGTCAGTGATGTTGGAAAGGGAGTGGTTAGGGGAATTGTAATGGGCAGTGACTGGGAGGATGGTGATGTTGGAAAGGGAGTGGTTAGGGGAATTGAAATGGGCAGTGACTGGGAGGTCGGTGAGCCCCTGCGGATTTGGCTGCGATGCTCAGCAAACCGTTCCCTAAGTTTATATTCGGTCTGCCCGAAGTAGAAAAGGCCACATCGGGAACACCTGATGCGGTAAACTGGGTTGGAAGTGAGGCAGGTGAAGGTCTGTCTCACCTGGAAGGACTGTTTAGGGCCCTGCCTAGTTTTGCATATTTTCCTGTTGCAGGGCAACGTTCCTGGGGAGGGAGCTGTCAGCAGGGAGAGTGGCACAAACCAAGGACTGTCAAAGGGAACGGTCCTTGTGTAAGGCAGAGATGGGGAGAGTATTTTCAGGAAGGGCGAGATAGAGAGAGAGGACCGGGGTATATTTCACACTTAAATGGGACTTACCTCGAGTATCAGCTGCCTATTTTCAGCAACAGAGGGAGTGGGGAGAGAGAGGAGCTGAATTGGAGCAGGGAGAGTGAGGAGCTGAGTGGGAGAAGAGAGAGGAGCTGAGTGGGAGCGGTGAGAGCTCACCAGGGGAAGGCAGCAGTAGACATGTTCATGACACCGTGGCTGGCTCTGCTGTACGGAAGTGCAGGAAAAAGAGTGGAAGGGCTATAGTCAGAAGGGGTTCAATTGTAGAGGAGGAGGTAGGCAGTTGTGTGGTTGAAAATGAGACTCCCGAATGGTATGTTGCCTCCCATGTACAAGGGTCAGGGATATCTCAGATCAGCTGCAGAACATTCCCAAGGGGGAGGGTGAACAGCCGGTTGTCATGGTGCATAAAGACACAAACAATCTAGGTAAAGAAAACGGGATGAGGGCCTACAAACAGAATTCAGGGAGTTAGGAGCCAAGTTAAAAAGTAGGACCTCAGAGGTAGTAATCTCAATATTGCTACCGGTGCCAGAGGGATAGAATAAACAGGATGAATGAGTGGCTTGACAGATGGTGCAGGAGGGAGGGGTTTAGATTTTTGGGACATTGGGACCGGTTCTGGGAGAGGTGGGACTATTACAAATTGGATGGTCTCCACCTGGGCTGGACTGGAACCAATGTCCTTGGGGGTCCTTTTGGTAACTCTGTTGGGGAGGGTTTAAACTGACAGTGAGGAGGTAGTAACTAAACTAGATAATGAAGTCAGCATGACGAAGGGGAAGAGGAGGCAGGGAGCAGATGATGAACGCAAAGGAACTGGTTGTCTGAGGTGCATTTGTTTTAATGCAAGAAGTGTCGTAGATAAGGCAGATGAACTTAGGGCTTGGATTAGTAGCTGAGAATATAATGTTATTGCTATCACTGAGACTTGTTGAGGGAAGATCATGATTGGAAGTGAAATATCCCAGGATATCGATGCTTCAGGCGGGATAGAGAGGGAGGTGAAAGGGGTGGAGGAGTTGCATCCCTGGTCAGAGAGAGTGTCACAGCTGGGCTGAAGGAGGATACTATGGAAGACTCGAGCAGTGAGGCGATATGGGCAGGGCTCAGAGACAGGAAGGGTGCAGTAACAATGTGAGGGCTGTACTACAGGCCTCCCAACAGCAAGCGGGAGATTGAGGTACAAATATGTAAAAGGATCATGGGAAGATGGAGGAGCAACAGGGTGGTGGTGATGGGAGATTTTAATTTTCCCAACAATGACTGGGATTCACTTTGTGTTAGAGCATGGAGCAGAATTTGTAAGGAGCATCCAGGAGGACGTTTTAGAGCAGTATGTAAATAGTCCAACTTGGGAAGGAGCCATACTGGACCTGGCGTTGGGGAATGAGCCTGGCCAGGTGGTTGAAGTTTCAGGAGAGGATTGTTTTGGGAATAATGATCACAATTTTGGAAGTTTTAGAACACTCATGGACGAAGATGAAAGTGGTCCTAAAGGAAGAGTACAAAATTGGGGGAAGGTCAACTCTCCCAAAATTCAGCAAGAGCTGGGGAACGTAAATTGGGAGCAGCTGTTTGAAGATAAATCCACCTTCGATATACCTTTAAAGAGAGGTTGATTAGATTTCAGAAGAGGTATGATCCTGTGAAAATGAGGAATAGATATGGCAAGATTAGGGAACTGTGCATGACAGGTGAAGTTGTGATTGGAAGCTCTTTAGATCAAGTTATTCCTGATGAAGGGCTTTTGCCCGAATCGTCGATTTCGCTGCTCGTTGGATGCTGCCTGAACTGCTGTGCTCTTCCAGCACCACTAATCCAGTATTTGGTTTTCAGCATCTGCAGTTATTGTTTTTACCTAGGTGAAGATGTGAGACTAGCTGACAGGAAAAGGGATGCAAACATAAGGTCTAGGCTCCTGAACACAGTCAAAGTTTTGGAAGAACATTGGGAATCTCTGACCAATCTGAAACGAGAAATTAAGTGGGCTAAAAGGGGTAATGAGGTACCTTCAGCAAATATGGTTAAGCAGCATCCCAAAGTCCTTTTTTCATATATAAGGAACTGGAGGGTAACGAGAGAAACATAGAATAGAACATAGAACAATACAGCACAGAATAGGCCCTTTGGACAACGATGTTGTGCCGAAACATTTGTCCTAGCTTAAGCACCCATCCATGTACCTAGCCAATTGCCATTTAAAGGTCACCAATGATTCTGACTCTGCCACTCCCACAGGCAGCGCATTCCATGCCCCCACCACTCTCTGGGTAAAGAATCTACCCCTGACATCCCCCCTATACCTTCCACCCTTCATCTTAAATTTATGTCCCCTTGTAACACTCTGTTGTACCCTGGGAAAAAGTTTCTGACTGTCTACTCTATCTATTCCTCTGATCATCTTATAAACCTCTATCAAGTCACCCCTCATCCTTCGCCGTTCCAATGAGAAAAGGCCTAGCACTCTCAACCTATCCTCGTATGACCTATTCTCCATTCCAGGCAACATCCTGGTAAATCTTCTCTGCACCCTCTCCAAAGCTTCCACATCTTTCCTAAAGTGAGGCGACCAGAACTGCACACAGTACTCCAAATGTGGCCTGACCAAGGTCCTGTACAGCTGCAACATCACCTCACGACTCTTGAATTCAATCCTTCTGCTAATGAACGCTAATACACCATAGGCCTTCTTACAAGCTCTATCCACCTGAGTGGCAACTTTCAAAGATCTATGAACATAGAACCCAAGATCCCTCTGCTCCTCCACCTTACTAAGAACCCTACCGTTAACCCTGTATTCCGCATTCTTATTTCTCCTTCCAAAATGGACAACCTCATACTTGGCAGGGTTGAACTTCATCTGCCACTCCTCAGCCCAGCTCTGCATCATATCTAAGTCCCTTTACAGCCGACAACAGCCCTCCTCACTATCCACAACTCCACCAATCTTCGTATCATCTGCATATTTACTGACCCACCCTTCGACTCCCTCTTCCAAGTCATTAATAAAAATGACAAACAGCAGAGGACCCAGAACTGATCCCTGTGGAACTCCACTTGTAACTGGGCTCCAGGCTGAATATTTACCATCTACTACCACTCTCTGACTTCGACCGGTTAGCCAGTTCTCTATCCAACTGGCCAAACTTCCCACTATCCCATGCCTCCTGACTTTCCGCATAAGCCTACCATGGGGAACCTTATCAAATGCCTTACTAACGTCCATGTACACTACATCCACTGCTCTACCCTCATCCACATGCTTGGTCACCTCCTCAAAGAATTCAATAAGACTTATAAGGCAAGACCTACCCCTCACAAATCCGTGCTGGTTGTCCCTAATCAAGCAGTGTCTTTCCAGATACTCATAAATCCTATCCCTCAGTATCCTTTCCATTACTTTGCCTACCACCAAAGTAAGACTAACTGGCCTGTAATTCCTGGGGTTATCCCAATTCCCTTTTTTGATCAGGGGCACAACGTTCGCCACTCTCCAGTCCCCTGGTACCACCCCCTTGGCAGTGAAGACGAAAAGATCATTGCCAATGGCTCTGCAATTTCCTCTCTTGCTTCCCACATAATCCTAGGATATATCCCATCAGGGTCAGGGGAATTGTCTATCCTCAAGTTTTTCAAAATGCCCAACACATCTTCCTTCCTAACACGTATCTCTTCTAGCTTACCAGTCCGTTTCACACTCTCCTCTTCAACAATACGGTCCCTCTCATTTGTAAATACTGAAGAAAAGTACTCATTCAAGACCTCTCCTATCTCTTCCAACTCAATACACAGTCTCCCACTACTGTCCTTGATCGGACCTACCCTCGTTCTCATCATTCTCATGTTTCTCACATATGCCTAAAATGCCTTGGGGTTATCCTTGATCCTACCCGCCAATGATTTTTCATGCCCTCTCTTAGCTCTCCTAATCCCTTTCTTCAGCTCCCTTCTGGCTATCCTGTATCCCTCCAACGCTCTGACTGAACCTTGTTTCCTCAACCTTATGTAAGCCTCCTTCTTCCTCTTTACAAGACATTCAACCTCCCTCGTCAACCAAGGTTCCCTCACATGACCATCTCTTTCCTGCCTGACAGGTACATACATATCAAGGACACGTCTTATCTGTTCCTTGAAAACGTTCCACATTTCCATGACATCCTTCTCTGACAGCCTATGCTCCCAAATTATGCTCCTCAGACCCTGTCTTGCAGCATCATATTTACCCTTCCCCCAATTGTAAAACCTACCCTGTTACACACACCGATCTCTCTCCATAACCAAGGTGAAAGTCACAGAATTGTGGTCACCATCACCAAAATGTTCACCCACTAACAAGTCCATCAATTGTCCTGGTTCGTTACCAAGTACCAAATCCAATATGGCCTCCCCTCTGGTCAGACAATCTACACACTGAGTTAGAAAATCTTCCTGGACAAACACCGCCCCATCCAATCAACTTGATCTAAAGAGCTTCCAATCAATATTTGGGAAGTTGAAATCACCCATGACTACTATCCTGTGGCTTCTGCACCTTTCCAAAATCTGTTTCCCAATCTGTTTCTCCACATCTCTGCTGCTATTGGGGGGCCTATAGTGAACACCCAACAAGGTGACTGCTCCTTTCCTATTTCTGACTTCAGCCCATACTACCTCCAAAGGCAGATCCCCCTCGTCTGCCTTTCTGCCTTTCTGCAGTCATTACTAGTTAGCAACGCCAACCCCCCTTCTTGTTTACCACCCCCCCTAATCTTACTGAAACATCTGTAACCAGGAACCTCCAACAACCATTCCTGTCCCTCTTCTATCCACGTCTCCATGATGGCCACAACATCGTAGTCCCAGAAAGGGTTGGTCTACTCAAGGACAAAGGAGGAAAGTTACGTGTGGAGTCAGAGAAAATGGGTGAGATTCTTAAAAAGTACTTTGCATTGGTATTCACCAAGGAGAGAGAGATATGATGGATGCTGAAGTTAGGGATAAATCTTTGACCACTCGAGGTCAAGTCGGCAGAAGGAGGGAGGGAGTTCTGGGTATTCTAAAAGGTAGACAAGTCCCCAGGTCAGATGGGATCTACCTTAGGTTACTGAGGGAAGCAAGAGAAGAAATAGTTGGGGCATGAACAGATATCTTTGCAGCATCCTTGAACACGGGTGAGGACCTCGAGGACTGGAGAATTGCTAATGTTTAAGAAGGGTAGCAGGGATACTCCAGAAAAATTATAGACCTTACGCCAGTGGTAGGGAAGCTGCTGGAGAAGATATTGAGGGATTGAATCTATTTCCATTTGGAAGAAAATGGGTTTATCATTGATAGGCAGCATGAGTTTGCGCGAGAAAGGTCATGTCTTACAAATCTAAGAGAATTCTTTGAGGAGGTGACAACATTGGGCTATATTCATGAACTTTAGTAAGGCATTTAATAAGGTTCCCCATGGTAGGCTGATGGAGAAGGTGAATAGCATGGTGTCCTGGGTGTTCGAGCTACATGGATAGAGAACGGGCTGGGCAACAGAGTGGTAGTGGAAAGGAGTTTCTCAAAATGGAGACCTGTGACCAGTGTTGAGAGTGCGTTGCTGGAAAAGCACAGCAGGTCAGGCAACATCTTAGGAGCAGGAGAATCAACATTTCGAGCATGAGCCCTTCATCAGGAATAAGGCTGGGAGCTCCAGCTTTTTCAGCAACACACTCTCAGCTCTGATCTCCAGCATCTGCAGGCCTCACTGTCACCTGTGACCAGTTGTGTTCCACAGGGATCTGTGCTGGGACGACTCTTGCTTGTGATATATATAAATGATTTGGAGGAAGTCAGAGGTTGCCTGAACAGCAAGATTGCAGATGACATCAAGATTAAGTTAGATTCCCTACAGTGTGGAAACAGGCCAGTTGTCCCAACAAGTCCGCATGACCCTCCAAAAAGCAACCCACCCAGACCCATTCCCCTACATTTACCCCTTCACCTAACACGACAGGCAATTTAACATGGCTATTTCACCTAACATGCACGTTTTTGGACTCTGGGAGGAAACCCACACAGACACAGGGAGAATGTGCAAACTCCACACAGACAGTTGCCTGAGGCTGGAATTGAACCCGGGTCTCTGGCAACAGTGCCACTGTGCCACTGTGCTGCCCTGTGGAGTAGCAGATAGAGAAAAGGAGTGTCAGAGAATACAACAGAATATAGATAAATTGGAAAGGTGGGCAGAGAAATGGCAGATGGAATTCAAGCCGCTGTGAAGCAGCAGTGCTAACCACTGTGCCAACTGTGCCGCCCCATCGACAGTCACAGGTGAGCTGCCGGAAGACTGGAGGTTGGCAAACGTGGTGCCACTGTTTAAGAAGGGTGGTAAGGACATGCCAGGGAACTATAGACCAGTGAGCCTGACCTCGGTGGTGGGCAAGGTGTTGGAGGGAATCCTGAGGGACACGATGTACATGTATTTGGAAAGGCAAGGACTGATTGGGGATAGTCAACATGGCTTTGTGCCTGGGAAATCATGTCTCACAAACTTGATTGAGCTTTTTGAAGACGTAATAGAGAGGATTGATGAAGGCAGAGCGGAAAATGTATAGACTTCAGTAAGGCGTTCAACAAGGTTCCCCACGGGAGAGTGATGAGCAAGTTTAGATCTCAAGGAATACAGGGTAAATTAGCCATTTGGATACAGAACTGGCTCAAAGGTAGAAGGTGGTGGTGGAGGGTTGTTTTTCAGACTGGAGGCCTGTGACCAGTGGAGTGCCACAAGGATTGGTGCTGGGTCCTCGACTTTTTGTCATTTACATAAATGATTTGGATGCAAGCAGAAGATGTGCAGTTAGTAAGTTTGCAGACGCCACCAAAATTGGTGGTGGAGTGGACAGCGAAGTGGGTTCCCTCAGATTACAACAGATCTTGACCAGATGGGCCATTGGGATGTGAATTGGCAAATGGAGTTTAATTCAGATAAATGCAAGGTGCTGCATTCTTGGAAAGCAAATCTTAGCAGGATTTATATACTTAATGGTAATGTCCTAGGGAGTGTTGCTGAACAAAGAGACCTTAGAGTGCAAGTTCATAGCTCCTTGAAAGTGGAGTCGCAGGGAGATAGGATAGTGAAGAAGGCGTTTGGTATGCTTTCCTTTACTGGTCAGAGTATTGAGTACAGGAGTTTGGAGGTCATGTTGTGGCTGTACAGGACATTGGTTAAGCCACTGTTGGAATATTGCGTGCAATTCTGGTCTCCTTCCTATCGGAAAGATGTTGTGAAACTTGAAAGGGTTCAGAAAAGATTTACAAGGATATTGCCAGGGTTGGAGGATCTGAGCTACAGGGAGAGGCTGAACAGGCTGGGGCTGTTTTCCCTGGAGTGTCGGAGGCTGAGGGGTGACCTTATCGAGGTTTACAAAATTATGAGGGGCATGGATAAGTTAAATAGGCAAAGTCTTTTCCCTGGGGTTGGGGAGTCCAGAACTAGAGGGCATAGGTTTAGGGTGAGAGTGGAAAGATATAAAAGAGACCTAAGTGGCAACATTTTCACACAGAGGGTGGTATGGATATGGAATAAGCTGCCAGAGGAAGTGGTGGAGGCTGGTACAATAGCAACATTTAAGAGGCATTTGGATGGGTATATGAATAGGAAGAGTTTGGAGGAATATGGTCCGGGTGCTGGCAGGTGGGACTGGATTGGGTTGTGATATCTCGTCAGCATGGATGGGTTGGACCGAAGGGCCTGTTTCCATGCTGTACATATCTATGACACTTATAGAAAGACGGAGGTGAGAGGGGACCTGATTGAGGTCGACAAACTCATGAGAGGTGCAGACAGTGTGGATTGCAAGAAGCTTTTCCTAGAGTGCGGAACCCAATTACTAGGGGTCACAAGTTCAAAGAGAGGGGAAAGGTTTTGAGGGGATATGCGTGGAAAGGTCTTTACGCAGAGGTTGGTGGCTGCCTGGAACGCGTTGCCAGTGGAGGTGGTCGAGACGGGAAGAATCGTGTTATTTAAGATGTATCTAGACAGATACATGATTGGGCAGGGAGCAAAGGGATACAGACCCTAAGAAAATAGGTGATGGGTTTATATCAAGGATCTGGACATTGAATAAGGATGACAGCAATGACAGCAAGCAAAGTTGAACTTAATAGGAATGAGTTGTAAATTCCCCACTGGTTGGAGTCATTCAGAGCACAAATGAACAGGTTTGTGATCTATGAACATCAATCCTCTCAGTCCCGGTACATTTGTGCAGGAGATCCTCAGGATAGTTTCCTCGGCACATCTTCAGCTGCTTCATCAATGTCTTTCCCCATCATAAGATCAGAAGTGGGGATGTTCACTGAAGATTACACTATGTTCAAAACAATTTTTCAGCCCTCAGCTCCTGTGGCCATGTACAGCAAGGGCTGGACAACATTTCAGCTTGTGCTGTTAAAGTGCCTGTAACATTCATGGAACAGGACTGTTGGGCACTGCCCATTTCCACAGTGAAGGGGAGGAGGATCTCATTCAGCACCTCAAGCTGGTTTCACAAGAAAATAACATTGAAACTGTTGGAGAAGAAGAGGCCCAGAAAAAGTCGTCTGTACTGCACATCGAGCTATTAAACAGGAACCAGCGATCACCCAATCAGCTCAATGAGCCTCTTCCATGGGATCAGGACAACTCACCGTTGAGGAGAAAGTGAGAACTTCTGCCTGAAACATCGAATCTCCTGTACCTCGGACCTGCCTACACTGCTGTGCTTTTCTAGAACCACACTCTCAATCCCCAAATCACTACATGAGTCCCTAATACAGCAACAGGAAGAAGCCATTCAGCTCCTCAAACTGCTTATACAGACATTGCAGTCATGCAGAGACTGCACAGACAGACTTCTCCATATAGTCCCTCCTGGCTCCATTGATAATGGTACGTGCATGCTACTTTACCAAAGTTTGCTTAGGGTGAGGAGGGAAAGGGGATGATTTTTGCCAAGTCTCAAGGACGCAGCTTCCAACTCCAAGAAGACAGACTGGCATTCTCGATGGGGGTCAGAATCTAGTGGGAATGACTAACTCTTTCAGGAGTAAGGCAGTGTGGCTGCTGACAGATTTGTGAACAACATGACTTTAAGTGCAGTGTCACACAGCAGCACACACTGAGGTGGTGAGAGATCATTCAGAACCTGGAGCTCTCTCTCAACCAACATGTGAGTTGCAGAGGTATGTAAACTATCAGGAAACACATATCATGGAGGAAATTAAGATGCAATTTTTCATGCTGGCGGTGTCATTTGTTTAGACATAATGAGTGTTTGACCATAACCCACCGGTACAGCACTACCACCACTTATTGCCTTCCAACACTACTCATTTCCTTCACACTCTCCTCATGGTACCATCTTCCCAGGGATTATTCTGGTGGACCTCCTTTACACTGTCTCTGTGACTAGGAAATCATTCCTCATAAAGGCGAGAAAATCTGTACACAGTGCCCCAGATATTGTCTCACCAACACTCGACAACATCAGGAAACTGTCTTTACTCCTGTACTTGAATCATTTTGTGACAAAGGGCAACATACTATTAACTGTCCTGATTGCTTGCTGCCCCGTATGAATTCTGTCCGTGACTCATGACCAAGGGCATTCAGATTCTTTTCACCAACAGCACTTCCCAACCTCACACCTTCTCATCAATATAAAATCAGAAGGATGGTATTTGTTGCCCACACCCAAATCATTCCTTTGCCTTGTGAATCCCGATGCTCCAAGCACTAATACAGATGATACCCCATGAGTGATGACCTTCAGTCCAGAGCAGAACCCGACTCTCTGTATTCTCTCCATGAACCAATTCTCAATAGTTACAAAGTCGAAGGAGTATATAGTTACTTTAAAAGAGGGGGTGTGTTTCTGAGCTGAGAGATTGTGACAGGCCATGTGCCTGTGAGTGCAGAGATTGCTGAAATTTGAGAAAATGTAACCGTTAGCTTGGGGTTGTGTTTTGATGTCAAGGCAATCAGATTTGAATTTAACCAATGAATTTAAATTATGCCCAGGATACCAATAATCAATTGAATTTGAATTTAATTGTATTGACAACATCTGACCAAATGAGTCTTGGACATTTAACAGCAAGGGTATTTTAAAAATTAGTCTGAGCACATGTCATCTGAAGGGGCTCTTCACCCTCTCAAAGAAATCTCTTTGAAGGCACTATCTCTCAAACATACCTTTTCTAGTGAAAACAGGAAAAAGTGTAAGAAGACGGTCCAGGGAGATGACAGCAGAAATGGAAGGATAGAAGGAAGACAGCATAAGGGTCTGTATGGACTTTGAGGGATTAAGTCACTTTAATGGGTAATAATTGTGTTATTGGAGGAGAATTTTAAGAGTTGGAGTCAAGCAGTGATTAGTTAAGAAAAAGTGGGCTCAGATTTGTTAATCATTTTGTTGTGTTCACTGTTAGAGTGAGGAAAAGGAAATTGTTATTTTTCTCTAAACAGTGGAAATCAGGAGTTTTCTTTCATTCCCTCAGTCTTTTTTTTTACCAGATTACGAGGTAAGGGGAGCTTTCCTGGGGTGTTGATTTTAATTAACAGAGGGGCGAGACCTCTGCATTAAAACAGGTGGGTGTCAGGAGTTGGGAGTTATCTTTGATAAACCGAATTCAAACCTCCTGGTATTGAGGAGGATGATCAAAGGAGTCAGAGGTGTGGACCATATGGGCAGACGGACTGTTGTTCCTGTCGCCACTGCCCTGTTTCCCCTGCTGCCCCATTGAGGGGCCATGCCTATCTGAGACAGAGGTGTCTCCCTCCAACACAAGGCTGGGGAGCTGGCCTGTTGCTTATCCTGTGGCAGGAGGCTGGTGTTTCTGGCGTCTGCCCCCAGAGAAGGGTCGGTAATCCCCATTTCCTCCTCCTGCTGCTGCTGTTTGTGGAGCCCTTTCTGCACTGCCATGATACGCTGCCACTCGGTGACCAGGTGGTACTTGTGGCACTGGCAGTACTGTCAGCTACACACCCGCTGCTCCTTCAGCCAGACATCAAAACCATGGTTCCTGCATCGCCTTTCTTAAAGTGACCATGCAGTCTTTCGACTCTGTAACATCAATCCACGTAGTATATTCTCCTCTTACCTCTGGGCTCTAATCTTCTTCACTCACCAGTGTGCAAGCGTTTCAAATTTTGCCTGAAAATTGAATAATTCCAGTCCCACTGTTCTCATTTGTCGATGTCACAAATAACAGCCTCCACAAACCGCAGCAGATTTAGTGAAGATAATTTCTGAATGTAAGCTGGCTCTGCAAAATCATATCATTACTCTCCAATTAACCAGTTATTACATTACTCATAAAATGTGCTAATATTTTCTACCAACTGACATCAAACTATTCATGACTTGGTTAATAATTCCCTCTGTATCATGTTTTAAATATTTGCAGACACAGCACCTACTCACTACTGTCCAGGATCTTACCAAGAATCAAAAGAACTTTGACTTCCTCATTTGGTGCAGCAATTACCACACTTCAATGCAGTCAGTTTTTCAAGTAATTGCTCTTTAATAATTCGAATTTCCTACACTTCTTCATCTTCACCAATCACCCTGTTCCCTAATATTTCTGCAAGATTTTCTGTTCCTCCCTCTGTGGAGACCGAACCAACCTCTGGGGACAGAGAAAGTCCGTGTCACCTCGTGAATACCTCCGAGGATGGCACATGGTGGATATGACACCCATTCTTGCACGGAAAGTTCCAGAATCAAACCAATTCACTTCATTTTTAGTCTTTGCACAGTCCTCTCCCTGGTGTGAGACCACAGGTTCTGCTGAAGCAGGCGACACAGTTCTGTGACCTCCTCATTGTCTAAACATACTGGCTTCAAACATTGCACCTGGAACAGGTACAACATTGGAAAATATTCCTGGAAATCCCAGAGAGGAGATTGTAGTGCCCTGCTCCCCACTGTTTACAGAGCTTCCCTCCTGTGCAGTCTCTGCTCCATTTGTTAGCCGTGTTGAAGACCCCAATACACTGTGAATGCCCTGCCCACACCTTGTTCAGAGTGGGGTCACCAGACCCTCAGCTCTCCCTGAATGAATGCAGCTGATACACAAACCTGAGGAAACCATTTACAGAACCTTCACTGATGTTCCAGTGACAGGAGCAGGTCAAATCCATGTATACATGGTACACCCACTCTGTGTGGAAAATGCCTTCGTTCTTAGATTCTTGTCAGTTGCTGATGAACTTTTACATCTCTGCACAGTCCCAGTGACCTGAAATATTAGCAGTTCCACTCTCCATAGAGTTAGTTGACAATCGCACCATTTTCTGTCCCTCAGTCACGATGACATCAACACCACTATTGCATGGAGAGTTGATTAGAGAAGAAGGGGAGGCGATGGTCCAGCCTGAGGTCTATTAATTGAGGGATCCAGGTAATAACCGAGACCCTGGATTTGATCCCACCATTTCCAGATGGTGGAATTTGAATTCAATCAAACATCAGGAATTATGAATCAAATGAAACTATGAAACCATCGTTTGTTGTCAGGAAAACCCACCCAGCTCCCGAATGTCCTTCAGGGAAGGAATCTTACCACCTACACCTGGTCTGGCCTACGTGTGACTCCAGACTCTCAGCAATAGGGTTGACTCTCAGCTGCCCTTTGAAATGACCAAGTCAGCCACTCAGCTGGATCAATCACTACAAAGTCTCAGAGAAATGAAACTGAATGGGCCAAGGCACCTGCAGTTGGTCAAGAAGGCAGCTCAGCAGCATCTTCTCAAGGGCAATTGGCAGGGGAAATAAATGCTGGCCCAGTCAGTGATACCCATGTCCCATTAGTGAATATAAGGAGATGAGCACACTCTGGGAAGAGAGGCAGAGGGGACATAACTCAGTTTAAACAGCGACTTGGAATGATTTTCCAGAGTATGGGAAAAGGCAGAAAATAAATAAGATTATGCCACTTTTTATTTCCATCCCAGCCGATCAACAATCCCTTTTTGCTTCTTTTTCTCTCCCTCTCTCTCTCTCTCTCTTTCTCCTTCTGTTCAACTCACACCTTCTCCCCTTGAAAACAAGCAATTCTGTCATGAAAATAAATTGCAATATTTCCCAGTTGCTTTCAATTTTCATGGATGGTCAGTGGACACGAAATTCGAACTCTGTTTTCTTTTGACACAGGCAGGCAAACCATTATCTTTTTCCCCAACATTTCTTTTTGTTTACAAATGGCAGCATCTTCCTTTGATTTAATTCTTAATTTTTTTGATTTCACGGGAATGTCGGCATCACTGAGAAGGACAGCATTTGATGACCATCACTGATTGTCCTTGACTGTGAGGCCATTCCACAAGGCAGAATAGAGCCAAGCACATTGTTTTGGGTCTGAAGGCGCTCTTAACCCAAACCAGATAAGAATGTTCGATTTCTTTCCCAAATGACATCAGCGAAACAGCTCGGTTTTTAGATAAAATCTTGAGGGATTTATGGTTGTTATTAGGGAAATTCAATTTTGTTCCAATTCTTGTCATTTGAATTTAAGATCTGTTATCAGTTGTTGTCGGATATGAATCAGTGTCTTTAGATAATTAGCTTTTGGCTCTGAATTCCCTTCCAGTGACAATAATACTCTGGTACAGTGTCCCTATCATGGAATTACTTTAGTGACAAAAACAAGTTTGTGATCAAAATATTTGCAACTAAAAGTGTGACAAGAAGAGAGTTGCAAAAGTAAAATCTGAATTTTGCCAAGGCTTAGAGAATTGTTTATTCAGCAAATGTACTGAAATATGGGTGGGGTCTGGTGATATTATGGAGTCGGCAATGGACAGGTTTGATGATGGACCCAATACCGAGACATAAATCGGTTCAGGGCAAAAAGGGGCCTCAACATTGTGAGCAGTCTGAGTATCAGATGCTTGTGAGGGAGGGGTCTGAAATTTGTGGATAGTGAATGGAGTGTTTAATTGAAACTGAAGTTAATAGTTTCTGTCCTTGTCAAATACAGACAACAGAAATAGCAATGGAGTTCAACGTGGTTTAGGGAATGAATGAATGGATAGACATAAAGAGACTTACCAGGAACACCAACAATAGCGAGGATGGGATAGTAACCCGCCTGAGTAATCAGCAGTACACCTTGTATCCGATAAGATAATAAAGACCAGGAAAGGAAGTTATGACCCAAAGATAAGCTCCTGTCCATTGTTGGAACATTCCAGTCCATTGTTCTCAGATTCTGATCTCTCCTTTCCCTGTCTCTGCAGCTGCCGTTAGTGGTGGATATGATGCACCCTTACTAATAGGAGAGGGAAAGGCTCCAGTTACACAATTAGATTCCATGGAGATCGACATTAATCACAGTCACTGAATAAACATTTCCAGTTAACCCCTTTTCAATACAACACTTTCAGTTCACAATCATAACTGGACTGGTCTGGATGTTGGCATTGCTGGCTATTGGTCTTATCTCCCAATACCAATTGTTGTAGTGAGGTCAGTGGGGAGGGAGAACGACAGGCGTTTCCTTGTTGCTCATGCTTCTGTTGTGTTGTTCATGTACAATGCTACGTCCAACAGCCGCCCTCAAAAACAGTCAAGAGGTTGTTCCTGTGCTGATCACTTGGATCAACCGTCAACCAACAGACTGTCACTGGGCATAATTACCCTGACCATGCGCAGGAAGTATGGATTTGCCTGAATGTTTCTTTCACTCATCTAATAAGGCAACTTTGTAACTTCACCATAAAATGCGTTTCAGCTTTTTTAAAAAGAGCAAATATCTTATTGCAGTGAATTTGGTTTAAATCAGCAATATTTACATTCTTTGACTTTAGACCAAAGCTCAATGTGACATGTACAATCATCTTGTTTATTAAAACATTCCTTATTAAGGGATCAGGGACAGGATGAATTTAACATTGCCTCGGAGATACAGGGGAATGGGGCCTTTGGCTGTGGAGATTGGAGGGGAGTACAATGATATCCTCCAGTCACCAGTATTCAAATATCACGCTTTCTAACAGATGGAATGAAATATAATGCAGAGCAAGGAGGCAGATTACATTTGGGAGATGGACTGTCAATCGATAATCTGAATAGAACAGGAGAATTATAAATTTTATATTTTACAGACACACTTTTTCATTGTAGGATAACAGGTTGATTGTTCATATCTGCACAAGATATTCTGAATTCAAACAGAAACAGGCAACAAAATGTGTAGAGGTACAGGGAGATTCCAGAATAATAACAGGAGATATATAACTCAGTCTGTGTCAGTACAGAGATGGTGGGCTGAATGACCAATGTGTTTTGCTGTAATTAGTCTCTGATATGTATTAAAAGCATTTGGAGTCTGAGGAGACAAACCTGTTCACTGAATGACATAGATTGCGGCATCATCAATAATCTATTCCTATTGTTTCATGAAGTGCAGTTGCCTGCAAAATGCCTTTTCAACTAAAATCAAATTCCTGAGATTCCCATATTAGATGGATTTTAACAAAGCATTTTTTCCTTGGAACTTAAAGAAGATACAGCGTCCGATGTAACACAAGTGTCACTGACACATCAGCTCAAGTCACGGACCATATTGGGCAAATATAACCAAGTTCAACCTCTTGGTTCATCAGAGAAACCAAGATACTGGGTACAATGGAAACCTGAAATACAAACAGGAAATTGTAGAGACACCACCATAGGTAATGCATTCATGCATTCTCAACTCTCTGCATAAAGAACCTTCCTCTGACGTCTTCTCTATACCTTTCTCCTAATATCTTAAAACTATAACACCTCGTACCACTCATTCCTGCCCTGGGGAAAAGTCTCTGGCTATTGACTCTATCCATTCCTCTCATTATCTTGTACACCTTGATCAGGTCACCTCTCTTCCTCCTCGCCAGACAGAAAAGTCCGAGCTTATTCAACCTCTCTTCATAAGGCAAGCTCTCCAGTCCAGGCAACATCCTGGTAAACCTTCTTTGCACTCTCTCCAAAGCCTCTGTATCTTTCTGATAGGAGGTTGACTAGAACTGGACACAATGTTCCAAGTGTGGTCTCACCAGGGACTTGTAGAGCTGTAGCAAAACCTCGCAGCTCTTAAACTCGATTCCCCTGTTAATGAAAACTAAAACAACCCTATCCACTTGGATGGCAACTTTGAAGGATCTATGTATTGCACACCAAGATCCCTCTGTTGCTCCACACTGCCAAGAATCGTGTCTTTAATCCTATATTCAGCATTCGAGTTCGAACTTCCAAAATGCATCACTTCGGATTTATCCAGATTGAACTCCATCTGCCATTCTCAGCCAAGCTCTGCATCCTGTCTATCACACTGCAGACTGCAATAGCCCTTGATACTATCAACGGCAACTCCAACCTTTGTGTCATCTGCAAATTTACTAACCCACCCCTCAAAATCCTCATCCAAGTCATTTATAAAAACTACAAAGAGTAGAAGCCCAAGAACAGAGCCCTGCGGGACCCCACTCAACACTGACCTACAGGCAGAATACTTTCCATCTATAACCACTCTACAACCACTCTCCGCCTTCTGTCAGCCAGCCAATTCTGAATCCGGATAGCCAAATCTCCCTGTATCCCATACTTCCTGAATGAGCCTACCATGGGGAACCTTATCAAATGCCTTGCTGAAGTCATATGCATTGCATCCACTGCTCGACCTTTGTTGACCTGTCATGTTACCTCCTCAAAAGAACTCAATAAGATTTGTGAGGCATAACCTGCCCCTCACAAAACCATACTGACTGCCTTTCATCACACTACGCTTTGCCAAATAGTCATAAATCCAACTCTCAGAATTCTTTCCAAAACTTTTTTGACCACAGACTAAGACTGACTGGTCTGTAATTGCCAGGGATTTCCCTATTACCCTTCTTGAAAAGAGGAACAGCATTTGCCTCCTTCCAATCCTCTGGTACGACTCCCATAGAGAGTGAGGAGGCAAAGATCTTCACCAGTGTCTTAGTAACCTCCTTTCTTGCTTCCCAGAGCAGGCTAGGATAAAACTGGTCTAACCATGGGGACATATCAATCTTAATGTTTTCAATATTTCCAGCACATCAACTTCATCAATCTTGATCTGGTCAAGACTGTATCCCAGCTCCTCAAAGTTCTCATTCACAACAATGTCACTTTGCTCAGTGGAAACTGAAGCAAAAAAACTCATTTAGGGCTTCCCCTATCTGCTCAGGCTCCACACACAAGTTCCCTACGCTATCCCTGATCAGCCCTACCTTCTCCCTGGTCATTCTCTTATTCCTCACATATGAGTAAAATGCATTTGGGTTCTTCCTAATCCTTCTTGCCAAGCCTTTTTTGTGCCCCCTCCTGGCTTTCCTCAGTCCACTTCTGAGCACCTTTCGAGTAAGCCTGTAATCCTCTAAAGCTGTTCGAGATCCTTGCTTCCTCCATCTTACGTAAGGCGCCTTCTTCCTTTTGATAAGAAACTCCTCTGTTCTCGTCATCCAAGGTTCCTTAATCCTACCCCTACTTACCTGTCTCAGTGGAACAAATTCGTGCATCACTCACAACAACTGGTCCTTGAATAGTCTCCACATGTCTGCTGTTCCCTTATTGTGGAACAATTGCTCCCAGTCTGTACTTCCCAATTCCTGTCTGATCGCGTCATAATTTCCTTTTCCCCAATTAAATCTCTTCCTTCGTTGGCTGCTCCTTTCCCTCTCCAAGGCTATGGTAAATGTGAGGCAGTTGTCGTCACTGTCACCAAAGTGTTCTCCCACCGTGGGATTTTCCACCTGTCCTGGCTCATTGCAGAGCACCAAATCGAAAATGGCCTTTCCCCTTGTCGGCCTGTCTACATACTGAGTAAGGAAACCCTCCTCAATACACCTGACAAAAACAGCTCCTTCCAAACCATCTGCACTTAGGAGGTTCCAGTCGATATTGGGAAAGTTGAAATCACCCATAACAACAACTCTGCTACATATGCACTTTTCCAAAATCTTCCAGCCTATGAGTTCTTCAATCTTTCTACTGCTATTAGGGGGTCTGTAGAAAACCCCCAATGAGGTGACTGTTCCCTTGCTGTTCCTAACTTCCACCCATACTGGCTCAGGAGACAAACTTTCCTCAAGAACCTTCATTTCTGTAGCTGTGATGCACTCTCTGATTAGCAATGCTCCCTCCTGTTTTGCCACCCACCCTGTTCTTTTTATACATTCTAAACCCTGGAACATCAAGCAACCATTCCTCTCCCTGTGAAACCCACATCTCTGTTATGGCCACAGCACAGTAGCCCCAAGTTCGTCATTCTTATTTCTGATACTTCTTGCATTAAAGCAGACACACTTTAACCAATCCCTTTGTTTCATCGTGTGAGAAACCTTCCTGATAGATTCACTACATTTTGTCACTGCCCCATCTATAAGTGCCCCCCTATCAGATATGTAGCTCTGATTCCCACCCCTTACCAAACTAGTTTAAACCCTCCCGAACCATACAAGCAAATCTCCCACCCAGGAAATTTGTGCCTCTCCATTTCAGGTGCAACTTGTCCTTCATGTACAGGCCCCACCTTCCCCAGAAGGTCTCCAATGGTCTAGGTATCTGAAGCCCTCCCTCATGCACCAGCCTCGCTGCCACGTGTAAAGTTGCATTCACTGACTTGTATTCACTATCTTGTAGCACTGGTAACAAACCCAAGATCTTGTCCTGCTCTTCAGCTTCCAACCTAGTTCTCTGTGGTCACTTTTCAGCTATCACCCACTTAAAAACTTCCCGGCAGCCCTCGTTTTTCTCCTCACCATCCAGTAAAAAAACAAATTTTGTTTGAACACACCTTCCCAGCCGTCCTCTGCTCCTCCTCCACAACTCTCAACAAATGGAGGCCCCGAAACCTGAGGTAAGTAATTTAAACAGTTTACTCACTCTCCCAGCAGTCCTCCACTCCTCCTTCACATCTCTCAACAAAGAATCTGGAAATGGATAAGCAAAGGACAACACGTTGGCAGATGGAATACAATATTGGGAAATGTGAACCTGTGATTTTTTCAGGAAGAATAAAAGACTGAATATTACAGAAATGGAGGGATATTAAATGTGTTAGTGCTACAGTGTGTATTGGAGAGTTCAGTCTGACCCATTCTGACATCACTCCATCACCCTAATGGTCAGTGGCCCCATTTCTCTCAGTACACAGGGGATATTTCGATGTGTTTGGTTGGTGGTAGGGAGTTGTAAGGTGGACAGAGCTTTGAACAATTTACAAAGCTGTGGCCTTTATCCAAGAGGCCATCCTTTCTTTCCCATTGAAGACCCGAAGATGATGGGAATGGCTGACTGCTTCTGAATGAAGAGGCTGCTGCTAGGGGTATGCATCAACATGATGTCTGGTCACACAACAGCATTAATGGGGCAAAATAGTTTGTTCTATCAAGATGAAGTTAACAACATCTTCATAACCTGGTCCATCTTATAATGTGTTGTGAGTGCTGAAAGGGAAATTGCATCAAATCAGCAGAACAAAACCAGGCCAGGCTGGTGTTTACACTTCTCCTATCTTGCTTCAAACTCTTAATATGCTCTCTGTGCCCTTTTTGACATCTAAAGTTCCCTCAAATACTCTTCATTGATGCTAATTTTTCCAACAACCCCTGGCAGCAGCAGGTTCTGCACACTGACTGCTCGGAGCAACAAATCTTCTCCTACAGTTTTATTGGATTTATTCGTGACCATCTACATTTAAGATGCAGTTGTAGATTGCCCCCATTCCCAACCAAGCAAGAAAGGCCCAACAATACAGAAAGGCATGCCTTCCCCCTTTCATACAATTGCAACCATTTCACACAGTGCAATTATCCATACTAACTTTTTGTCTGCTGTCAAAGTTGGTCAAACACTTCTGTAAGAGATAAACAAGGACAAAAAAAAATCAGGATGTACAAAGATTAAAGAGTACCACAAATTTGTGAAATTTGAAAGATCAGAAGTGAAATACAAGTAAATTTGGTTCCATTTTAGTGTGTAGACAAAAGTTAATCACAAATGATCTATCAAACTGTCAGGTCACATTTTACACATCACAAACTTTGCTCCAGTGAACCGGATCAGTACCAAGCTGATAACATTCTTCGTTATTCAACTACTCAGTAGGCAGTGACATCCAGGTAACGTATACACCTGTACAAAATTAATAAATGTGCAATTTATCCAAACTTGTGATGGCACAGAAAAAAATAAGTCATATAGAGTCATAGAGATGTACAGCACGGAAACAGATCTTTTGGTCCAACCCGTACATGCCGACCAGATATCCCAACCCAATCTAGTCCCACCTGCCAGCACCCGGCCCATATCCCTCCAAAATTCATATACCCATCCAGATGTCTTTTAAATGTTGCAATTGTACCAGCCTCCACCACTTCCTCTGGCAACTCATTCTGTACACATACCACCCTCTGAGTGAAAAAGTTGCCTCTTAGGTCTCTTTTATATCTTTCCCCTCTCACCCTAAATCTATGCCCTCTAGTTCTGGACTCCCCCACCCCAGGGAAAAAACTTTGCTTATTTACCCTATCCATGCCCCACATAATTTTGTAAGCCTCTATAAGATCTCCCCTCAGCCTCGAACTTTCCAGGGAAAACAGCCCGAGCCTGTTCAGTCTCTCCATAAATCTCAAATCCTCCAACCCTGGCAACATCCTTGTAAATCTTTTCTGAACCCTTTCAAGTTTCACAACATCTTTCCAACAGGAAGGAGAACAGAAGTGCACTCAATATTCCAACAGTGGCCCGAAGCAATGACCTCCCAACTCCTGTACCCAATACTCTGACCAATAAAGGAAAGCATACCAAATGCCTTCTTCACTATCCTATCCTATCAACTTTCAAGGAGCTATGAACCTGCACTCCAAGATCTCTATGTTCAGCAACACTCCCTTGGACTTTACCATTAAGTGTATAAGTCCTGCTAAGATTTGCTTTCCCAAAATGTAGCACCTCACATTTCGCTGGATTAAACTCGATCTGCCACTTCTCAGCCCATTGGCCCATCTGATCAAGATCCTGTTGTAATCTAAGGTGACCTTCTTCACTGCCCACTACACCTCAAATTTTTGTGTTGTCAGCAAACTTAGTAACTATACCTCTTATGCTCACATCCAAATCATTTATATAAATGATGACAAATAGTGGCCCCAGCACCAATCCTTCTGGCATTCCACTGGTCACAGGCTTCCAGTCTGAAAAACAACCTTCCACCACCACCCTCTGTCTTCTACCTGTGAGCCAGTTCTGTATCCAAATGGCGAGTTCTCCCTGTATTCCGTGAGATCTAACCTTGCTCAACAGTCTCCCATGGGGAACCTTGTCAAATGCCTTACTGAAGTCCATATAGATCACATCTCCTGCTCTACCCTCATGAATTCTCTTTGTTATTACTTTAAAAAACTCAATCAAGTTTGTGACACATGACTTCCCACGCACAAAGCCATGTTGACTATCCCTATTCAGTCCTTGCCTTTCCAAATACATGTACATCCTGTCCCTCTGGATTGTCTACAACAACTTGCCCACCACTGACATCAGGCTCACTGGTCTATAGTTCATTGGCTTGTCCTTATCACCCTTCTTAAACGGTGGCACCACATTAGCCAACCTCCAGTCTTCTGGCACCTCACCTGTGACCATCGATGATCCAAATTTATCAGCAAGAGGCCCAGCAATCACTTCCCTAGCTTCCCACAGCGCTCCAGGGTACACCTGATCAGATCCAGGGGATTTATCCATTTTTATGTGTTTCAAGACATCCAGCACTTCTTCCTCTGCAATATGAATATTTTTCAAGATGTCACGATTTATTTCCCTACATTCAATACCTTCCATGTTCTTTTCCATAGTAAATATTGATGCAAAATACACGTTTCGTATCTGCTCCATCTCCTGCGGCTCCACAAAAGGCTGGCTTGCTGATCTTTGAAAGGCCCTATTCTCTCCCTAGTTACCCTTTTGTCCTTCATGTATTTATAAAATCCCTTTGGATTCTCCTTAAGTCTATTTGCCAAAGCTATCTCATATCCCCTTTTTGCCCTCCTGATTTCTCTCTAAGGTACACTCCTACTGTCTTTATACTCTTTTGAGGATTCACTCGATCCATCCTGTCTATACCTGACATATGATTCCTTCTTTTTCTGAATCAAGTCAATATTCAACCAGCTGAAAAGTGATCTGTATGTTCCTTTATTAACAAACTGTTTGATCCACCGCACAACGTACCAAATTATTCTAATCCATACCATTATTCTTCTTTTATTGGTTTAATTTTCATCTACAAGCAACTTGCAATGAAAGTGAAATAATTGGTGCTCATCAGCAAAGAAGGAATCCAAAACCTTGCAAAACAGACTTACAAAACAATAGTAAGGGAAAACCGAATCCAGCACTCATAGGGACGGCACAATTCTCGGACCGATACCCGATAAAACGAGAGGTGAATTTGTTCCATCCATTTTGAATGTATTTCCTAAACATACCACTCATGCCTTATTTATCCCTTTTATTCTGCAACTAAATCAATTTAGACATACTTTTAGTCGATTTTTAGACACAGTTATACAGAGGAAGACAAAAATAGGCCTGTAAAAGTCAAGCAAGTTCAGAGTTTGATCCCTGATCTGTGAAGTGTCAACCAAACTCAATATTTGTGTTAGTTGGTCATTGGAGGTTGGAAATTTTCTAAGAATTGCAGAATTTCCCTTGAGGACGACAACAACATATCTCTCCAGATCTCCAAATTTATGTCTCACTAAGATTAGGTCTCATTCTTCTAAACTCAAGAATGTAGTCCTTCTTAATGTCCCTTCATAGGAATCGTCTCACCCCAAGGATTCATTTAGTGGTCTCATATGGAAGGTTGATTAAGAAGTGAAAATCCTAAGAGATCCACTGTCATTGGCAAATTGGATCCAACATTGGCTTCATGGCAGAAGGTAAGGATGATGTTTGAAGGGGGCCTCTGCAACTGGAGTCTTTCACCCAGCGATATACCACAGGTACAGTGGTGGTCCCTTACTGCTGTGCACATTAATGATCAAGAATGATCATTAATGATCCTTCCTCGTTAATAATCAGGGGCTGCAGTGTAATACAAGAAGCAGAATGTTTAGAGGTGAATTGAGTAAAAACGTTTCATCCAGGAGGTGGTGGGTATCTACAACTCACTGCATAAAAGATTGGCAGAGACAGGAACCCTCGAGATATTGAAGAACTATTTTAATGGACTCTTGAACTGCCTTAGCACCCAAAGCTCCTGGGTGGGGATGTGGTTCAGGGTGGTGCTTTTGTGGCATTGTGTAGATATCATTCCTATCTTTGGGGGTATGGGATCCAGTTCTGGTTCTTCCTGCTTCAGAAGGTAGACATAAGTCTGTCTGAATAGATAGATTAAAGCACCAAGAAATGCAAATTCTTTAAAAGGGTCATGTGCTGAGCGAAGACATCTGGGTTTGAGCTCCACCTGTGCCAGACAAATGTCATCATGTGTCAGAATATGTTGATTAAAAATACCTGGATGGCTGTGGGCTATGTGGTAGAAAATGGGATAAGAATAAATGGCTGATTTAGGACTAGGGCAGAGACAAAGGGCACTGTCATGAATACTCTATTCAGCCAGCTACACAGATGATGGCTATCTGAGTTATTATATAACCTGGGTTCAGTTCTTCCTTCCCTATCCTAAAAAGAATGAACAATTGCAGACCTCAGTCCCTGACTTTGTGAACATTGAAAAATACCAATGTTTGAAGCTAGATGTTGGATGTTATTTACCAGACATGGGAAATGATTCCTGATGAAGGGCTTTTGCCTGAAACATCGATTTTCCTGCTTCTCAGATCCTGCCAGACCTGCTGTGCTTTTCCAGCACCCCTCTGATCTAAACTCTGGTTTCCAGCATCTGCAGTCCTCACTTTTGCCCGGATGGAATCTATCCCAGGTTACTGCGGGAAGCGAGATCAGAAATAGCTGGAGCCTTAACAGTTATCTTTGCAGCATCATTAAACACGGGTGAGGTCCCGGAGGACTGGTGAATTACTAATGCTGCCCCTTGTTTAAGAAGGGTAGCAGGAGTAATTCAGATAATTATAGACCAATGAGCCTGACATCCGTGGTAGGGAAACTACTGGAAAAGATACTGAGGAATAGAATTTAATCCCATTTGGCAGAAAATGGGCTTATCAGTGATAGGCAACATGGTTTTGTGCGGGGAAGGTCATGTCTTATCAACAGAGTGGAATCACAGTTAGTGTGCTGCCTCCTAGGTGCCAGGGTTTGTGATGTCTTGGATCACATTTTTGGATCCTTTGAGGGGGGAGGGGGAGCAGCCCCAAGTCATGGTCCACATAGGCACCAATGACAGGTAGGAGAAGGGGTTGGGATTTAAGGGATAAATTCAGGAAGTTATGGTTGAAACTTAGAGCTAGAACAAACAGAGTTGTTATCTCTGGTTTGTTAACCGTGCCACATGCTGGCGAGGCGAGGAATAGGAAGAGAGAGGAGTTGAACACATGGCTACAGGGATGGTGCAGGGTGGAGGGATTCAGATACTTGGATGATTGAGGCTCATTCTGGGGTAAGTGGGACTTCTACAAATGGGATTGTTTACACCTGAACCAAAGGGTACCAATATCCTGGGAGGGAAATTTGTTCGTGCTGTTTGAGAGAGTTTAAACTAATTCAGCTGGGAACCTGAATTGTAGCTCCACTGTACATGAGGTTGGGAGTAGTGAGGTCATCAATAAGATTTCAAGGTCGAAAGAATGTACCTGCGAGCAGGAAGGTGGTTTGAAGTGCATCATCTTCAGCACCAGGAACATCTGGAATACGGTGGGTAAACGTGCAGCATGTGTTGGTACCTGGGACTTTAATGTTATGGCCATTTCGGAGACATAGATAGAGCAGGGACAGGAATGTTGTTGCAGGTTTCAGGGTTTAGACTTTTCAGTAAGAACAAGGAAAATGATGAAAGAGGAGGTGATGTGGCGTTGTTAGTGAAGGACAGTATTACAATGGCAGGAAGTGACGGAACAGCACTGGCCACCCTCCAGTCTTATGTCACCTCACCGTCACTGTCGATGACACACATTATCTCGGTTAGGGGTCCCTAGCTTGCCAGAATACCCTGGGATCCACCTGATGAGCTCCTGAGGATTAAGGTACCTCTATCCGTTTGAAGACTTCTAGTGCCTTTTCTTCTCTGATGTGGATTCTTTCCAAATCATCACTATTTATTTCCCATGTTCCCAACTGTTCATGTCTGTCTCCACAGTAAATTCTGACAGGAAATTTTTGTCAACATCCTACCCATCTCCTCTGGTTCCACACCTAGACAGCATTGTTGATCTTTACAGGCCTCTATAATCTCCTTATTTATTCTTTAGCCCTAATGGAACCCTGTCAAAAAGTCTCTGAAACTTCAAATAAACCATATTTTCCCACTACCATTCCCCTCCCTCATTCTTAACTATTCTACTAATTATTCTGCCTAGAGCCATATCAACAAATAAGATCAATAGGCTCATAAAAAGAAATATCTTTTATAAAACATGTCTCCCATTGTTTCTGACAGTCCAGTTATTCTTTATTGTCATATCCTTTCTGATACATTCCAGCACATTTCAAATTTACTGTCAGGCTAACACCATTTGGGTTCAGAGTGTTTGCTCAAAGGATTTTGGGAGTCCCTTGTGAATCAATCTGAAAAAGGTTGCTTTCAGGTTCCATGGGTAGTGGAGAAGGCAAATCAAATGCTGGCATTTATTTCAAAGGGAATGGAGAATTAAAAACAGGGAGGTGTTGCTGAAACTATACAAGGTACGAGTCACACCGCACTCAGAATATTCTGAACAGAATAATTGCATTGAAGGCAGGCGAGAGAATGTTCACTAGACTGATCTTGACAATCGAGGGCTTTGCTCATGAGAAGATCATGAATGGATTGAGTTTGAACTCATTGGCGTTGAGAGGAATGTGTGAAACATTTCATGAAACATTCAAGATTCCGAAGGGTTTTGACAGGGTAGATGCCTGGAAGTTAGAAAATATATTAGTGCTCACCATGGCTTTTTTGACAATGATGTTATTCCAGTCGAATACCATCTGCCTGCAAATGGTCCATATTAATCTACTCACGATATGTTCATATTTCTGTCCAAATGCCACTTGAAAACTTTGCTAACATTTCTGCTTCTACAATCTCCCAAGGCACTTTCTATTCTTTACGTTAAAAAAAACTTGCCTCAGGCAATTTAAACATTTCTCTCACCTTAATCCTATGCACCATTGTATTTGATACTTGCACATTCAAAAAGAAATTTTAACTATTCACATTGTCCTTGCCTCTCCTAAATTTAAATTCCTGTACCTGGTCGCCCCTTAGTCACTTACACTCTGACAAAACAATCTCACCAGAAAGCTAACACACTCTCAAAACATCGAAAACAGTTAATCTGCTTTTGCACCCTTTCCAAATTCTCCATATCCTTCCTATTGTGTGGTAATGAGAACTGCCCGCAGTACACCAATTGTGTCCAAACCAGTCACAAACAGTTAGAGCATGATGTTCAACCCTCGATACTCAAATCTGCAAGTAATGGGAACAGGCTTTCGATGTGCTTTCTTTCCCAACTTATTCACTTGTTTTACCAATTTCAGGCAGCGATGAACATGCACCAAGATCTCTGGATATATCATTGCCCCACAGTCTCCTAACCATCTCACACTTATCCACATGAAACTAAATTTGCTATTTCTCCACCTACCTTTCAAGCTGATGTGCATCCTACTGTAAACTTTGATAGCTTTCCTTCGTGTCTACAACTCCACCAATCATCTTGTCATCTGCAATCATTATCTTTGGCATTCCCTTTGGTTTCTCTAGTGGGAGAAGCTGCAACCAGGTGGCATAAAATTCAACCAAGGGCTCACTCGTTCACCTTACATGATGGCTCAGCGGTTAGCACTGCTGCCTCACAGCGCTAGGGAACCGGGTTTGATTCCAGCCTCGGGTGCCTGTCTGAAGTGTGCACATTCTCCCCGTGTCTGCGTGGGCTTCCTTTGGGTGCTCTGGTTTCCTCCCACAATCCAAAAATGTGCAGATCAGGTAACTTGGCCATGCTAAGTTGCCCACAGTGTTAGGTGCATCAGTTAGAGTTAAATGTAAGGGAATGGGTCTGGATTGGGTACTCTTCAGAGGGACTTGTTGGGCCAAATAGCCTGTTGCCACACTGTAGGGAATCTAATCTAAAGACAGTGATGAGGAGGAATGTGTTCACTCAGAGGATCGTGAATCTGTGGAATTCCTTACTGCAGAGGGCTGTTAAGGCTGGGTCTTTCAGTATGTTTACAGTCGAAATGGCCACATTTTACTTAAGCAGGGAAACAAGGGTTACATGGAAAACACAGGAAAGTAGAGTTTGGGATCATCAGATCTGCCATGATCTCATTCAATTGCAGGAATACCTGATGGACCAAATGGCGAAATTCCACTTCTGTGTCACATGATCTTCACTTAATCAGTATCAACCTCAATGAAAGATTGTATAATATTATGGTTCTGTGCTCACAGAACTTGTTTATAATGAGATTATTCGACATTTATCCTTCCACAGCATTTGATCCAGAATAGCCCATTCTATGTTGTGATAGAAAACCATCTCAGATACAATCTAGGACTCCATCCATTGCAGTTATCCAGTCGGGAATGAGACTCCTATCACACGTCGTGACTTTTGTGCCCTTGCTACAAGTACTTCTAATTTCCTGACTAAAACCATATTTGCATGACCATCACTGGCTGGTGCCTGCAAAAGAATTTCTACTAACAGTTGCTGCCCCTTGTTGTTTCTCAGCTTCAGCCAGAAAGAATCTGCATTTTGATCTTCCAATCCACATGGCTGTCTCACTAATACACTGACTGCATCTGTTCTTCACAACACAACTTGACCTCACTTGGTTTTTTGCCTATTTTGCCTAAATCCCAACAACCCTTTGATATTCACTTCCCAGCCATGGTCATTCTGCAGCCGTACCTTCATATTGACAGTTCAATTATATCAGATCATTTCAGATAATGCTGTCATTCCACCTTCCTTGTCACAAATACAAGGAGTGATTCAGTGATTATGGGGGTAAAGGGACAAATCGGTGTGTTACAGAGACAACAAATCGTATAGGGATTCTAAGATGTTACAGAGTTAAGTACAGACTGAGAATATTAGTGGCTGAAAGGACTTTAGGGATTAGAGGAAGTAACAGAAATAGTGGTGTCTGGAGTAGATTCCAGAGATAGAGCTGGGCGTTGGGAGAGAGAGTGGCAGACAGCCCGAAAGGCAAAGATAAGAGCATTTTAGAGAGAAGACCTAAAGCAACAAACAGAGATATGGAAGGTTGTGGAGACTGAAGAAGTTTACAGGTATCAGAACAGAGAACAAAGAACAAAGAAAATTACAGCACAGGGAGAGGCCCTTCAGCCCTCCAAGCCTGCACCAATCCAGATCCTCTATCTAAACCTTTTGCCTATTTCCTAAGGATCTGTATCCCTCTGATCCCTTCCCACTCATGTGTCTGTCTACATACATCTTAAATGACGCTATGGTACCTGCCTCTACCACCTCCCCAGCCAATGCATTCTGGACACCCACCACCCTCTGTGTAAAGAACTTTCCAGGCATATTTCCCTGAAACTTTTCCCCTCTCACCTTGAACTTGAGACCCCGAGCAATTAATCCCTCACTCTGGGGAAAAAGCTTTTTGCTATCCACCCTGTCTATATCTCTCATGATTTTGTAGACATCAATTAAATCCAACTTCAACCTTCATTTTTCTCATGAAAATACTCCTATTCTATTCAACTTCACTTCATAGCAAGTGCTCACTATACCAGACAACATCCTGGTGAACCTCCTCTGCACCGTCTTCAATACATCCACATCCTCTGGTGATGCGGCAACCAGAACTGTACGCAGTACTCCAAAGTCCTGTACAACTCTGACATGACCTGCCAGTTCTTATACTCAATACCCTGTCCGATGTAGGAAAGCTTGCCGTATGCCTTCTTGACCACTCTATTGAACTCCGTTGCCATCTTCAGGGAACAATTAACCTCAACACCCAGATCTCTATCTACATCAATTTTCTACAGGGCTTTCCCTTTACTGTATAGTTTGCTCTTGATTTGGAACTTACAAAATGTACCATCTCGAATTTGCCCAGATTGAACTCCATCTGCCATTTTTCCGTCCAACTCTCCAATCTATCTATATTCTGCTGTATTCTCTGACAGTCCCCTTCACTATCTGCTACTCCAACAATCTTCGCGTCACCTACAAATGTGCTAATCAGACCACCTTTCTCTTCCTCCCGATCACTTATGTACATCATAAACAATAGTGGTCTCAACACAGATCCCTATGAAACATCATTAGTCACAGTTCTCCATTTTGAGAAACTGCCTTCCACTCCTACTCTCTGTCTCCTGCAGACCAGCCAGGTCTCTATCCAACCGGCTCGCAAACCCTGGACCACATAAAACTACATTTTCTCCATCAGCCCACCATGTGGAACCATATCAAACACCTTACTAAAGTCCATATGTGGCACTTACAACACTTCTCTCATCAGTCACGTTTGTCATTTCCTCAAAGATTTCTGTTAAGTTGTAAAACATGACTTTTCCTGCACAAAACCATGCTGCCTATCACTGATAAACCCTTCTAAATGTCAATGGAACCTATCCCTCAGTATCTTCTCCAGCAGTTCCCCTACCACTGACATCAGGCTCACCGATCTATAATTACCTTGATTATCCCTTGCTGCCCTTCTTAAACAAGAGGAAACATTAGCAATTCTACAGTCCTCCAAGAATTCACCAAGAATTCTACAGTCCTCCAAGAATCAAGCTTGCTGCAAAGTTATCTGTTAATGACCAGCTTTTTCCTCTTTTGTTTCCCTCAGTAACCTGGGATATATCCCATCTGGATCTGGGGACTTGTCTACTCAACATTTTCTCCCTCTTTATGCTGTCTTGACTGAGAGCAGTCAAACGTCTGTCCTGAAACTCATCATCCATCATGTCCCTCTTCTCGGTGAACACTGATGCAAAGTACTTACGAAGACTCTCACCCATTTTCTCTGACTCCATGCATAACTTTCCTCCTTTGTCCTGAGTGGACCAAAACATTCTCTCATTACCCTCTTGCTCCTTATGTGTGAATAAAAGGCTTTGGGATTTTCCTTAACCCCGTTTGTTAAAGATAATTCATAAGTCCTTTTTGTCCTTGTAATTTCTCATTTCAGATCGGTCCTACTTTCCTGACATTCTTCCCAAGCTTTGCCAGTTTTCATCACCTTGACCTTATGTATGCTTTGTTTTTCCTCCTAGCTAGTCTCACAATTTCACCTGTCATCCATCACTCCCTAATCTTGCCAGTTCTATCCCACATTTTCAAAGGAACATGTCTGTCCTACATTATAATCAACCTCTCTTTAATAGCCTCCCACGCATCAAATATGGATTTGCCTTCAAAAAGCTGCTCCCAATCCACATTCCCGACCTCCTGCTAAACTTTGCTATAGTTTACCTTCCCCCAATTTCGCACTCTTCCTTTATGACCACTCTCATCTTTGTTCATAAGTATTCTAAAACTTACGGAATTGTGATAACTATTTCCAAAGTACTCCCCCACTGAATGTTCAACTACTTGGCCAGGCTCATTCCCCCAAACCAGGTCCTTTCTGGCCCCTTCCCAAGTTGGACTATTTACTTACTGCTCTATAAAAAACCTTCTGCATGCTCCCTACAAATTCTGCTCCATCTCGACCTTTAACAATAAGTGAATCCTCGTCATTTTTGGGAAAATTAAAATCTCCTATCACCACCATCCTGCTGCTCCTACATCTTTCCATAATCTGGTTACATATTGTCCCTCTGTCTCATGCTCGTGGTTGGGAGGTCTGTAGTACAGCCCCAACATTGTTACCGCACCCTTCCTATTTTTGAGCTCTGCCCATATTGCCTCACTGATCGGGTTCTCCATAGTGTTCTCCTTCAGCACAGCTGTGATATCCTCTCTGACCGGAAATGCGACTCCTTCAGCCCTTTCACCTTACTCTCTACCCCGCCTGAAGCATTGATATCCTGGGATACTTAGTTACCAATCATGCCCTTCCCTCAACCAGTAAGAGCAATAACATCCCAGTTACTAATCCAAGCCCAAAGTTCTTCTGCCTTACCTACTGCACGAATGCGTCTCAGGCCAGCAGTCTCCTTACGTCATCATCTGCTCTCTGTCTTCTCTTCCCCTTAGTCACGCTGACTTCATTATCCAGCTCCTCACAGACTTTAGTTGTTACCTCCTTACTGTCCACTAACCCTCTCAATTGGTTACTATTTCCCACCACATTAGTTTAAACCTTTCCGAACAAATATATTCTCAAACTTATTTACATAGGAAGGCTGTGAATCTAGCAGCTTTTCCCAGTCAGACTCAGTTACAAACATAGGGAGTATCGCACAAACTGTAGGAGGTTCCAAAGGTGGAGATGGTTGTGAGGGAGGGTGAAGTTTACATCGATGAGGGTGAAAGAGCTGGAGAAGGATATGGAGATAAATAGAGGGATCGAAAAACTGGATGAGCGAACATTGAAAATCAGCCTGACAGGAAGTGGAGCGTCACATGGATTTAAGTAGGTGCTACAGATCAGGAACTCTGCAGGGACTTGAAGGAATTACCCAACTCAGGAAGATTGTAAAAGCTCCACAGGTTGGGAGTGTCATCAGGACTGAAAGAGGTTACACAGAAAGGGAGGGCTTTAGGGGCTGCAGGATTTTCTGAACAAAGTGGAAGTGTTGGAGCAGTTTCCAAAGTCAGGGCAGTTTTTAGGCATAAAAGTAAGATACACTGAAAAATAATGTTTCTGGTGTTAATGTATGAAAGAATCAGAAACTTCATGGGTCTGGATAAACTAAGGGAGTTATGGACAGTTGTTTAGGCTGGAGAAGTTTACACAAGGGGGCGGCATGGTGGCTCAGTGGTTAGCACTCCTGCCTCACAGTACCAGGGTCCAAGGTTTGATTCCACCTCGGCCGACTGCCTGTGTGGAGTTTGCACATTCTCCCTGTATCTGTTTGGGTTTCCTCCAGGTACTCCGGTTTCCTCCTACGGTCCAAAGATGTGCAGGTTAGGTAAATTGGTCATGCTAAATTGCCCATTGTGTTAGGTGCATTAGTCAGAGGGAGATGATTCCGGGTGGGTTACTCTTTGGAAGGTTGGTGAGGACTTGTTGGGCCAAAGGGTCTGTTTCCACACTGTAGGGAATCTAGTCTAAAAAAAACCTCAGAGAGAGACTTGTAGAAATTTGGACATTAGTGACAGCATGGGCTTCAGATACTGACATACATTGGAGGAACGCAAATAGGCCTGACAAATGGAGAGTGAAATAGGGACTGGAGAAGTTTGCAGTTCGAGACTGGAAGACATTACAGATGTAGGGAGGGTTATGGATAGTGGTGGAGGTTATAGATAGGAAGGCTGCAGAGACTGCAGGGGAATCACACTGAGAGGGAGGTTTCTAAACAGGGGAAAGTAACAGATGTAGAGAAAATACAGTGCCTGAAGAAGTTTCAGCAATCATGGTTTCAAGGTGCAAGAAAATGTTACAAAGACAGGGATGGTTGTAGTGATCATAAGAATTTACAAAGAGACAGAGGTCTTTCAACACTGTAGGATGGTATGTAACAGAAATAGGAAGAGTTTAGCAATTGAAGGAAGTTACAAAGACCGGGAGGGTCGAAGGCATTGGAGCAGCTTTGACATATATGGAATGTTCTAGACTTTGAAGGAGGAGGTTACAGTGATAGAGAGCCCTGCCAGAGCTTGAGAAGGTTACACAGATAGGGAGGGTTGTTTGAACTGAAGAAGGTTAAGGAGATGGGGAGTTTAGAGAGAAACAGGGAAAGAGGAACAGATAATAATGAAGCCTGTGATTGTTCTTTTCTGCGTTTCTTGAACACATGAGCCGACTCCACCATTCAATATGATCATGACTGATCATCTAACTCAGTAAAATGTTCCTGCCTTCACTTCATATTCTGATATTGTAGTGACTGGTGGCACTTAGTGATGCAGAGGGCTGCAGTAACTGGAAGGGATTTAACCGAGATAGGGAGGATTGTGGAGGCTGTAACAGGTGACAGAGTTAGGAAGCATTTTACAGAGGAACAGAGGTATGTAGGAATGGGACATGGTTACAGTCACAGGGAGGATTATGGGAGCTCATGTAGGTAATGGACATAAATTGTGTCATCATGTCTGGAGGAGGTTAAAGGTGTAAAGGTTTGTATTGATTGAAGGAGATTACATGCAAAGGGAGGGAAGTTTGCAGTGATCGAGTGTGATTTAGAGACAGGAGGAGTTGAAAGTCATCTTTGGACTGCAGAGACTAAATTATGTGATAAGGAGAGTAACTCTGGATGGTGTCCAGAGACAATGAAGATTCTAAAAGCTGGTGGAGGTTATAAAGGTAGAGAGTTTTTTTTGTAGAGAGAGGGGAAGGTGTCATAGATAGTGAGGTTCATAAGAGCATGACATGGTTACATACGTAGGAAGGTTTTTTTTCCAGCCTGCAAGGGATTACACTGACAGAGCTGGCTCAAGGGACTAATAATTCTTTTTCACAGATAAGGAGGGCTATAGGGTCTGAAGAAAATTACACAGATAGGGACAGATATAGGATTAAAGGCAAATACAGAAACATGGAGGGTTGTATTGGTAGGAGGAGTCAACTGGGATAGGCAGGACTGTAGGGGTTTACAGAGATAGGGAAGGTACTGTCTACTGGGGAAGGTTACACTGATTCGAATTGGAGAAGCTTGACAGGGATAGAGAGTTTTCTGTGGACCAGAGGAAGTTACAAACAAGGTGACGATAATGAAGCCTGGGATCTTTCTCTTCTGTGTTCTTTGTCCTGTATTGTAAAATATCGTGTCCTCAGTCATTGACTATAGAAATCCTCTACCTCATCCCTCTCCTGTTTATTGTGAGTGATCTTACCGTGCTGCAGGACTGGGTAAAGGATCCAGACCTCTCTCTCCATCTGACATACAGGAGGCTGGAAGAACACAGTAAACCAGGCAGCCTGGCTTGTTGTGTTCTCCCAGCCTCCTGTTTGTCTGCTTTGGATTCCAGCATCTGCAGATTCTTTTGTCTCTCTCCATCCCTCTGGCCCACAAACCACCTTCACAGAGGCGAGAGACGAGGCAAGAGTTGGAAATTCTGTTGAGTCAGGAAGTCCTTGACAGCAATAATGAGGGCTCTGGAGGCTACACATGATTAAAGGGATAGAACAAAGACCAAAGAAAATTAGAGCACAGGAACAGGCCCTTCGGCCCTCCAAGCCTGTGCCAATCCAGATCCTCGATCTACAACTTGCACGTATTTTCTCCGGCTCTGTATCCCTTTATTTCCTGCCCATTTATATGTCTGTCGACTACATCTTAAATGATGCTATCGTGCCCACCTCTACCACCTCCGCTGGCAACGTGTTCCAGGTACCCACCACCCTCGGCAGAATGACCTTTCCACACACATCTTCCTATAAACTTTTCCCCTCTGACTTTGAACTCGTGACCCCTAGTAATTGAGTCCCTCACTCTGGGAAAAAAGCTTCTTCCTATCCACCCTGTCTATGCCTCTCTATCAGGTCCCTGCTCAACCTCCGTCTTTACTGTGAAAATAATCCTCTTTTACTAAACCTCTCCTCATAACTAGCACCCTCCAAACAGACAACATCTTACTGAAACTTGTCTACACCCTCTCCAAATCATTCATGTGGCGACCAGAAATGTACACAGTATTCCAAATGTGGCCAAAACAAAGTCTTATACAACTGTATACCCCGTCCAATGAAGGAAAGTATGCCGTATGCCTTCTTGACCACTCTTTTGACCTGCATTGCCAACTTCAGGAAACAATGCACCTGAACACCCAGATCTCTCTCTACATCAGTTTTCCTCAGGACTTTTCCATTTACTGTATAGTTTGCTCTTGAATTGTATCTTTCAAAATCCATCACATCACATTTATCAGAATCGAATTGCATCTGCCATTTCTCCACCCAACTCTCCAATCTATCTATATTCTGCTGTAATCTCTGACAGTCCCCTTCTGTATTTGTGACTCCACCAATCTTAGTGTCACCTGCAAACCTGTTAATCACACCATCGATATCTTCCTCCAGATCATTCAGTACAGATCCTTGTGAAACACCACCAGTCACAATTCTCCATTTTGAGAAACTCCCTTCCACTGTTACTTTCTGTCTCCTGTTGCCCAGCCAGTTTTCCGTCCATTGACCTGGGAACCCATGCGACTTCAACTTCTTCATCAGCCTACCATGGGGAATATTATCAAATGCCTTAAAAAGGGATGGATTCAGGTACTGGAGAAGGCTACAGAGACAGGAATGGTTTTCGCGATTGAATGAAGTTAGTAATACTGTAGACACTGGGTGAGGTGAGTAACAGTTGTTCAGACTGAAGGAGGTTCCAGATAGAAACAGCTGTAGGGACTGAAGTTGGACACAGCAATCAAAAGGGTATCACTATTTCATGGATGGTTTTCATGGCTTTTGGAGGTTACAGTGTTAAGAAGGTTAATAGTGACAGGAGGAGGTAGAGTTAAGGAGGATTGTAGTGACGGGTGAAGTTCACAGAGGCAGTGGAGATTGCAGAGACCGGATGAGATTGCAGACATAGGGAGGAATTGGTGGCTTCAGATCACTATAAAAAAGGGAGGGTTGAAGGATTAAAGCAGGTTTCACAGGCAGGAACGGCTATAGGGACAGGAGGAGTATATACAGACAGGGAGGTCAGTAGGGATGATCGAGGGTCACAGAGGTCATGAGGCACTGTCTGACAGGAAGCAGGACTGTTATAGAGACTGGCGAGAGTTACAGTGATGTCATGTGCTGTAAGGGGCTAGAATAAGGTGCACAGATGGGGAGGTTGGTAGAGGCTGCAGAATGTTATACTGACAGGGTGGACTATAGGTCCGGGACAAGATGACAGAAATAGGTATTATTGTAGTGACTGGAGGAGGAGAAGGCAGAGATTGGAAATGTTATGGAGATTGGAGTAATTTACAGAGAGAAGAAGGGTAATCAGCATTGGAGTAGGTTTCAAATGTACTGAGGGATTGTTGGGAGAAGAGGGAGCTCACAGAGATAGGAAGGTTTTGTGTGCATTTGTGGGACTTGGGCATAACTGGCTGGCCAGCATCGATAGCCCATCCCTACTTGCCCTTGAGAAGGTGGGGGTGAGATGCCATCTTGAATTGCTGCAGTCCCCTTGCTGTGGGTTGACCCACAATGCCAGCAGGGAGGTAATTCCGGAATTTTGATCCAACTCAGCAAGTACAATGCACCCCACAAACTTAAGTGTCTGTGTGTGTGTGTGTGTGTGTGTGTCTGTGTGTCTGTGTGTGTGTCTGTGTGTGTCTGTGTGTGTGTGTGTGTCTGTGTGTGTGTGTGTGTCTGTGTGTGTGTGTGTGTCTGTGTGTGTGTGTCTGTGTGTGTGTGTCTGTGTGTCTGTGTGTGTGTCTGTGTGTCTGTGTGTGTGTCTGTGTGTGTGTGTCTGTGTGTGTGTGTCTGTGTGTGTGTGTCTGTGTGTGTCTGTGTGTCTGTGTGTGTCTGTGTGTCTGTGTGTGTGTCTGTGTGTGTCTGTGTGTGTGTGTGTGTAGTGGGGGAGGGGGGAAATGGTTATGAGTATCTGTGAGAGAGTGTGTGCATGTGTATAAGTCTGAGTGTAAAGGAGTATAAGTCTGTGAGAGGATGCGTGAATGTGTGAGTGTATGTGTGAGCATATGAGAGAGAGCTTGTGTATGACAGAAGATCTGTGTGAGTATATGGGTCTGTAGGTGTGTCCCAAAGTCCGCCTTGAAGGACCGTCACCCGAATGTCCGTGGTCGAATGTCCCAGCCTGTTGAAGTGTTCTCTGACTGGGAGGGAGCTCTCCTGTCTGTTGATTGTTGTGCAGTGTCCATTCATCCATTGCCATAGCCCCTGCTTGGTCTCACCAATGTACCATGCCTCAGAGCATCCTTACCTGCAGGGTACGAGATAGAAAACATTGGCTAAGTCGCCTGAGGTACCTGCCGCATACACGGTGGGAGGTGTCCTCACACGTAATGGTGGTGTCCATGTTGAGACTCTGACACGTCTTGCAGCATCGACCATGACAATGTTGTGTGGGGTTGTCCTGAAAGCCAGGCAGTTTGCTGCTAAAAATGATCTGTTTGAGGTTTGTTGGTTGTTTAAATGTGAAAAGTGGATGTATAGGGAAGATCTTGACATGGTGCTCATCCCCATTAGTAATGTGCTGCAGGCTGCGAAGAATATGGTGTAGTTCTTCGGCTCCTGCGAAGTACTGGACAATGAAGGGGACCCTGTCGGGTGCAGCTCATATCCTCCTGAGGAGGTCATTACGGTCTCTCGCTGTGGCATATCACAACTGGTGGTTGATGAGTTGAGCATCATAGCGCATTCTTATGAGGGCGTCCTTGAGTACTTTCAGGTGCCCATCACGTTTTTCCTCATCTGAACAGGTCCTGGCATGTATTAGTTTTGCAGCCACAAGGTCATGCTATTAAGCACCTAGAGTATTGTGTACAGTTCTGATCACTGCATTATACCAAGGATGTGGAAGCTCTGGAAAGGGTTCAGAGGAAATTGACTAGGATGTTGCGTGGTATGGTAAGGCTGAGGGAACTGAGGCTGTTTTCATTGGAGAGAAGGAAGTTGAGAGATTTTTAAGATTAGATTCCCTACAGTGTGGAAACAGGCCCTTCAGGCCAGCCAGTCCATACCAACCCTCCGAAGAGTAACCCACCCAGACCCATTTCCCTGTGACTAATGCACCTAACACTATGGGCAATTTAGCATGGCCAATCCACCTGGCCTGCACATCTTTGGACTGTGGGAGGAAACCAGAGCAAACTCACACAGACATGGGGAGAATGTACCAACTCAGTTGCCCGAGCTAGAATCAAACCTGGGACCCTGGTGCTGTGAGGCAGCAGTGCTAACCACTGAGCCACCATGCCACCCGACATGGTGACTTAATCGAGACCTATAAGATAATCAGAGGGTCATATTGGGTGGACAGTGAGAGTCTTTTTCCTCAGATGGTGAAGGCTAACACAAGGGGACATAGATTTAAATTGAGGGGTGGTAGTTTTAGGACAGATATCAGAGGTAGTTTTTTTACTCAGAATAGTAGGAGCATGGAACATCCTGCCTGCTACAGTGATAGACTCACCAACGTTAAGGGCACTTAACTGGGCATTGGACATGCATATGGGTTATAGTGGCGTGGCATGGTATAGGTTAAATGGGCATCAGGTTAATTTCACAGGTCTGCACAACAGTGAGGGCCAAAGGGCCAATATTCGATGTTATTTTCTATATTCTAATTGTAATTCTACTGAAAGGCCACCCCTCATCCCCTCGATTAGATTCTAGCTTGTAACTCTGTGCTGTCCCTGTCCTCGGAATGTTTGATAGGGACAGCAGAGATGGAGCTTCAATTTCTATCTAATTCCGTGCTGGAACTGTTCTGAGATTGTTTGATCAGGACAGTGTTATGGGAGATAATATTCCACATCTCACATTGTGTCAGAGTCTCCTGAGTGGTTGATGTGAACAGGGTGCAGGTGAGTCCTCTGACTGCTTGATGGGTGACAGTGCAGATGGAGATTTAAACTGTACCCCAACCTTATTGTGGAGAAAATGAAGATGCTGGAGATCAGAGTCGAGAGTAATGTGTTGGCAAAGCACAGCAGCTCAGGCAGCATCTGAGGAGCAGGAGAATCGACGGTTTGGGCATAAGGCCTTCATCAGGAACCAGGAGAATCAATGCTTCGTGCATAAGAATTTCGGGCGTTATGACCGAAACATTGATTCTCCTGCTTCTCAGATGCTTCTTGACCTGCTGTGCTTTTCCAGCACCACACTCTTGACCCAAACCTTATGGTCCCTGTCCTGGGCATATTTGATGGTGATAATGTATAGGAAGCTTTACTTTATATTGAACGCTATGCTGGATCTGTCCTGGGAGGGTTTGATGGAGGACAGTGTTGACAATTTAAAAGTGGGAAAGCAATTTTACTTTCAGGTTAAAAAAGAAGAGGTTGAACACAGTACAGGAATATAAAATTAGGAGAGGCAATGACAATGTGAATAGTTGAAATTTCTTTTTGAATGTGCAAGTATCAAATACAATGGTGCATAGGATTAAGGTGAGATGGAAATGTTTAAATGAGATGCCTGAGGCAAGTGTTTTTTTTACGTAAGGAATAGAAAGTGCCCTGGGAGATTGTAGAAGCAGAAATGTTAGCAAAGTTTTCAAGTGGCATTTAGACAGAAATATGAACATATAGCGAGTAGAGTAATATGGACCATTTGCAGGCAGATGGTATTCGACTGGAAATAACATCATGGTCAAAAAAGCCATGGTGAGCACTAATCTATTTTCTAACTTCCAGACAACTACCCTGTCAAAACTCTTTGGAATCTTGAATGTTTCATGAAATGTTTCACACATTCCTCTCAACTCCAATGAGTTCAAATTCAATTCCATTCATGATCTTCTCATGAGCAAAGCCCTCGATTGTCAAGATCAGTCTAGTGAACCTTCTCTCGCCTGCCTTCAATGCAATTATTCTGTTCAGAATGTTCTGGATGTGGTCTGACTCGTACCTTGTATAGTTTCAGCAACACCTCCCTGTTTTTATTCTCCATTCCCTTTGAAATTTGATTTGCCTTCTCCACTACCCGTGGAACCTGAAAGCAACCTTTTTCAGATTGATACACAAGGGACTCCCAAAATCCTTTGAGCAAATACTCTGAAACCAAATGGTGTTAGCCTGACAGTAAGTTTGAAATATGCTGGAATGTATTAGAAAGGATATGACAATAAAGAATAACAGGACTCTTAGGAACAATGGGAGACATGTTTTACAAAAGATATTTCTTTTTATGAGCCTGTTTGATTTTATTTGTTGGTATGGCTATAAGCAGAATAATTAGTAGAATAGTTAAGAATGAGGGAGGGGAATGGTGGTGGGGGAATATGGTTTATTTGAAGTTTTAGGAGCTTTTTGACAAAGTTCCACAAGGGCTAAACAATAAATAAGGAAAGAATAGAGGCCTGTAAAGATTAACAATGCCGTCTAGGTGTGGAACCAGAGGAGATGGGTAGGATATTAACAAAAATTTCCCATCAGAATTTACTGTGGAGAAAGACATGAACAGTTGGGAACATGGGAAATACATAGTGATGCTTTGGAAAGAATCCACAACAGAGAAGAGATGGTGCTGGAACTCTTCAAATGAATAGAGGTAGCTTAACCCTCAGGAGCTCATCAGTTGGATGCCAGGGTGTTCTGGCAAGCTAGGGACCCCAGACCGAGATTATGTGTGTAATCGACAGTGATGGTGAGGTGCCATAAGACTGGAGGGTAGCTAATGCTGTTCCATCACTTCCTGCCATTGTAATACTGTCCTACACTAACAACGCCACATCTCCCCCTCTTTCACTATCTTCCTTGTTCTTACTGAAACATCTAAACCCTGAAACCTTCAACAACATTCCTGTCCCTGCTCTATCTAAGTCTCCGAAATGGCCATAACATTGAAGTCCCAAATACCAACACATGCTGCATGTTTACCCACCGTATTCCGGATGTTCCTGGTGCTGAGGTAGATGCACTTCAAACCACCTTCCTGCTCGCAGGTACATTCTTTCGACCTTGAAATCTTATTGATGACCTCACTACTCCCAACCTCATGTAGAGTGGAGCTACAATTCAGGTTCCCAGCTGAATTAGTTTAAACTCTCTCAAACAGCACAAGCAAATTTCCCTCCCAGGATATTGGTACCCTTTGGTTCAGGTGTAAACAATCCCATTTGTAGAAGTCCCACTTACCCCAGAACGAGCCTCAATTATCCAAGTATCTGAGTCCCTCCACCCTGCACCATCCCTGTAGCCATGTGTTCAACTCCTCTCTCTTCCTATTCCTCACCTCGACAGCATGTGGCACGGTTAACAAACCAGAGATAACAACTCTGTTTGTTCTAGCTCTAAGTTTCAACCATAACTCCCTGAATTTCTCCCTTAAATCCCAACCCCTTCTCCTACCTGTCATTGGTGCCTATGTGGACCATGACTTGGGGCTGCTCCCCATCCCCCCTCAAAGAATCCAAAAACGTGATCCAAGACATCACAAACCCTGGCACCTAGGAGGAAACACACCAACTGTGATTCCACTCTGTTGATAAGACATGACATTTCCTGCACAAAACCATGTTGCCTATCTCTGATAAACCCATTTTCAGCCAAATGGGATTAAATTCTATTCCTCAGTATCTTTTCCAGTAGTTTCCCTACCACGGATGTCAGGCTCATTGGTCTATAATTATCTGAATTACTCCTGCTACCCTTCTTAAACAAGGGGCAGAATTAGTAATTATCTAGTCCTCCGGGACCTCACCTGTGTTTAAGGATGCTGCAAAGATAACTGTTAAGCCTCCAGCTATTTCCAATCTCGCTTCCTGCAGTAACCTGGGACAGATTCCATCCAGGCAAAAGTGAGGACTGCAGATGCTGGAAACCAGAGTTTGTATCAGACTGGTGCTGGAAAAGCACAGCAGGTCAGGCAGCATCCAAGGAGCAGGAAAATCGATGTTTCAGGCAAAAGCCCTTCATCAGGATTCACCTGATTTCAGCACTACTCTGATCTAGATTCCATCCAGACCTGGGGACTTGTCCACCTCAATGCCTTTTAGAATACCCAACACTTTCTCCCTCCTTATGTTGATTTGACCTAGAGTACTCAAAGATCTATCCCTAAACTCCATATCCATCATGTCCCTCTCTTCGATGAATACTGACACAAAGTACTCATTAAGAATGTCATCCATTTTCTCTGACACCACACATTTCTTTCCTACTTTGTCCTTGAGTGAGCCAGTCAATTCTCTCGTCAGCCTCTAGTTCCTTATATATGAATAAAAGGCCTTGGGATTTTCCTTAACCCTTTTGGCTAAAAGGTATCTCATGACCCCTTTTAGCCCTCTTAATTCCTCATTTCGGATTGGTCCTGCATTCCCAATATTCTTCCAAAACTTTGTCTGTCTTCAGTCACCTTGACCTTATGTTTATTTCCTAATTCTTCTTAGCTAGTCTCACAGTTTCAACTGTCATCCTTGGTTCCCTAATCTTGCCAATTTCATGCCTCAATTTCACAAGAGCATGTCGCTTTTGCAATCTAATCAACAACAACAATCTGCCATTCCAAGATGTCATAGCAGAGCCAACGCTCAATGGGGAACTTCAAACGTGTATCAACAGGAAAACAACATGCACGGGCCAAATACTGAACAATGGAAGCAATCATCTTAAAACCCACAAACGAAACTGCATTCGGCCATTATTTCAATAAGCCATCACACACTACAGCACCGAGGAACTACGAAGAGCAGAAGAGAATTACCTATACATTGTATTCAAGAAGAATGTGTACCCAGTAAATACAGTCCACCGGTTCCTCAGCAACAAACCAAAATAAGCAAACACAGCATGCCCAGAAACCCTAGCCACTTTACAACAAAAAGATCTCTGAAATAATATCCAGCCTACTCAGACCACTTGGCATCACGGTAGCCCACAAACCTAACAACGCACTTAAACAGCAGCGAATTAACTTAAATATCCCGTGACAAACAACAAGCAAAACGAATGTCACTTACAAAATACCTTGCAAGGACTGAAGCAAACACTACATGAGACAAACAGGCAGAAAACTAGCTACCACAATACATGTACATCAAAATGATATGACCCACTATCACGAGTACATACAGACAAAGAAGGACACCACCTTGACAATACATCCATCCCAGGACAGGTAAAGCTGAGATACACACAAGAATTCCTTGAAGCAAGGCATTCCAACCAGAACTCTATCAATAAACACATTGATTTGGACTCCATCTCCCATCCTCTGAGAAAAAGAACTGGAAATGACATCACCCACTCAAAGAAACCTAAACACATAAATAGAAAGCGGAACAGGCCACCAGTGCTTCACTGGAGACTCACTGTTAATGTTACCGAGTGTGGTGACGAAACGTCTGACAACAAACCTTCCAGATAAGTGAGCAGACTTACATCCGAAATCTCTACCTGAGCTACAAATCTGCTCAAAAATTGATTTCCATTTATCCTTCCACTACTACTCTCTGTCACCTGTTGCCCAGCCAGTTCTCTATCCATCTTGCTCGTACACCCTGGGCCCCATACGACTTCACTCTCTCCATCAGCCTAACATGGGGACTCTTATCAAACGCTTTATACTGTTTTTTTAAATAAATATTTGTGTCTTGAAATCTCTTATGTTCTTTCAATTGATATTATGGGAGGTATCAAGTTATTATAGTAAGGGAATAATTGGTTTTCTTTGCACAGCTTCAGGGAGGAACTTCAAAATTTGTCACCCTTGGCAACAGTTTGAAGGAAACCAAATCGCGTACTGACTCACAAAACGCAAAAGGTGAAAAGAAAGCAGGTAAGTCATCCTTTATGTTCCTTATCAGAAATGAAACATTCTGAAATTGTAATACATAAACTTTAAACTATACAACTAAGTCTGATTCATCTTTGCACAAGCTGGCACTTTGTCCTCAATATGCTGTGAAACAGTTCTCCTTACAATTATAATGAAGGTATCAGCTTATGCATGTTTGAAGCTATAATCATGTGGTGTTTGCACGTACACATGTGTTGCTTTCTGAATAGAATATTTCTATGTGTAAGATGAGTGAACTTGTGGGCTGGGTTCGTATGCATAAACATTTCCTATGTGGGAGGAATAAGGGAGGACTGCAGATGCTGGAGATTAGAGACATGAGTGTGGGACTGGAAAAACACAGAAGATCATGCAGCATCCAAGGAGCAGAAGAATCGATATTTCGGGCAAAAGTCCTTCATCCGGAATCATTTCCCATGCCTGGTAAATACATCCAACATCTTGCTTCAAACATTGGTATTTTTCAATGTTCACAAAGTCAGGGACTGAGGTCTGCAATTGTTCTTTTTTTTAGGATAGGGAAGGAAGAACTGAACCCAGGTTATATAATAACTCAGATAGCCATCATCTGTGCAGCTGGCTGAATAGAGTATTCATGACAGTGCCCTTTGTCTCTGCCCTAGTCCTAAATCAGCCATTTATTCTTATCCCATTTTCTACCACATAGCCCACAGCCATCCAGGTATTTTTAATCAACATATTCTGACACATGATGACATTTGTCTGGCACAGGTGGAGCTCAAACCCAGATGTCCTCGCTCAGCACATGACCCTTTTAAAGAATTTGCATTTCTTGGTGCTTTAATCTATCTATTCAGACAGACTTATGTCTACCTTCTGAAGCAGGAAGAACCTGACCTGGATCCCATGCCCCAAAGATAGGAATGATATCTACACAATGCCACAAAAGCACCACCCTAAACCACATCCCCACCCAGGAGCTTTGGGTGCTAAGGCAGTTCAAGAGTCCATTAAAATAGATCTTCAATATCTCGAGGGTTCCTGTCTCTGCCAATCTTTTAAGCAGTGAGTTGTAGATACCCACCACCTCTTGGATGAAGTGTTTTTCCTCAATTCCCCTCTAAACATTCTGTTTCTTGTATTACACTGTAGCCCCTGATTATTAACGAAGAAGGAAATAAACTTTTCCATGCCCTTTTCAATCTTTACGCTTTAACCAGATTCCCCCTCAGCCTTCTGTGCTCTATTGAAGACATCCCCAACTTATTTAGTTCCTTTCCATAACTGAATTCTTCCAGAACAGACAATAGCCTGGGCAACAGGAATCTCATGTGCATCCTCTTGTGTACAGTTACATACTTGCTATCATGTGGTGACAAGAACTTTACACGGTATTCCATCTGTACCTTAACTAGTGTTATTTTCAATTCCGTCATTATCTCCTTGCTCTTACATTCAATGCCTTCACCCCAATAAAGGCAACTATACAATAGCTGCTTTAACGTCCTTATCCACTGGTCCTCCTGCATTCAAGAATATATCTGATCCTCTGTACTTCCCAAAATTTTAATTTAACATGCATTGTCCTGACTTATTAATCCACCCAAAACACTTCACCTGTCACGTTTCAGGACAGAATTCTACTTGTCTCTGCACAGGCTTGTCACCATCTGTGTTATCTTAGACACTAAGACATTTTGTGATTGACCACATCTTCAAATGTTGTGTTGCCTGTGAACTTACTGTTCACACTTGGAACATTCGTGTCTTTATTATTAATGTGTACAGCAGTAAGGGACCACCACTGTACCTGTGATATATCGCTGGGTGAAAGACTCCAGTTGCAGAGGCCCCCTTCAAACATCATCCTTACCTTCTGCCATGAAGCCAATGTTGGATCCAATTTGCCAATGGCAGTGGATCTCTTAGGATTTTCACTTCTTAACCAACCTTCCATATGAGACCCCTAAACGAATCCTTGGAGTGAGACAATCCCTATGAAGGGACATTAAGAAGGACAATTTTCTTGAGCTTAGAAGAATGAGACTTAATCTTACTGAGACAAAACTTTGGAGATCTGGAGAGATATGTTGTTGTCATCCTCAAGGGAAATTCTGCAATTTTTAGAAAATTTACCATCTCCAATGACCAATTAATGCAAATATTGACTTTGGTTGACACTTCGCAGATCAGGGATCAAACTCTGAACTTGCTTGACTTTTACAGGCCTATTTTTGTATTCTTCTGTACAACTGTATCTAAAAATCGACTAAAAGTGTGTTTGAATTGATTTAGTTGCAGAATAAAAGGGATAAATAAGGCATGAGTGGTATGTTTAGGAAATACATTCAAAATGGATGGAACAAATTCACCTCTTTTTATCGGGTATCGGTCAGAGAATTGTGCTGTCCCTATGAGTGCTGGATTCGGTTTTCTCTTACTATTGTTTTGTAAGTCTGTTTTACAAGGTTTTGGATTCCTTATTTGCTGATGAGCACCAATTGTTTCACTTTTATTGCAAGTTGCTTGTAGATGAAAACTAAACCAATAATTTAAAAAATCAGTATGTTTAATGATGTGGATTAAAATAATTTGGTGCTTTGTGCTGTGAATCAAAGAACTTGTTAATAAAGGAACATATAAATCATTTTGCAGTTGATGGAATATTGACTTGATTCAGAAAAAGAAGGAAGTATATGTCAGGTATAGACAAGATGGATCGAGTGAATCCTCAGAAGAGTATAAAGACAGTAGGAGTGTACCTTAGAGAGAAATCAGGAGGGCAAAAAGGGGATATGAGATAGCTTTGGCAAATAGATTTAAAGAGAATCCAAAGGGATTTTACAAATACATTAAGGACAAAAGGGTAACTAGGGAGAGAATAGGGCCTTTCAAAGATCAGCAAGGTGGTCTTTGTGTGGAGCCGCAGGAGATGGGGCAGATATGAAACGTGTATTTTGCATCAGTATTTACTGTGGAAAAGGACGGGGAAGGTATAGAATGTAGGGAAATAGATGGCGATATCTTGAAAAATGTTCATATTACAAAGGAGGAAGTGCTGGATGTCTTGAAACACATAAAAATGTATACATCCCCAGGACCTGATCACGTGTACCCTGGAACTCTGTGGGAAGCTAGGGAAGTGATTGTTGGGCCTCTTGCTGAGAAATTTGGATCATCAACAGTCACAATTAGGTGCCAGAAGACTGGAGGTTGTCTAACGTGGGACCACCGTGTAAGAAGGGTGGGAAGGACAAGACAGGGAACTATAGACCGGTGAGCCTGACATCAGTGGTGGGCAAGTTGTTGTAGAGAATCCTGAGGGATAGGATGTACATGCACTTGGAAAGGTAAGGACTGATTAGGGACAATCAACATGGCTTTGTGCGTGGGAAGTCATGTCTCACAAACTTGATTGAGTTTTTTGAAGAAGAAACAAAGAGAATTGATGAGGGCAGAGTGATAGATGTGATCTAGATGGACTTCAGTAAGGCGTTCGACAAGGCTCCCCATGGGAGACTGTTGAGCAAGGTTCGATCCAATGGAATACAGGGAGAACTAGTCATTTGGATACAGAGCTGACTCACGGGTGGTGGTGGAAGGTTGTTTTTCAGACTGGAGGCCTGTGACCAGTGGAGTGCTACAAGGATCAGTGCTGGGTCCACTATTTGTCATCATTTATATAAATGATTTGGATGTGAGCATAAGAGGTATAGTTAGTAAGTTTGCTGACGACACCAAAACTAGAGGTACAGTGGGCAGTGAAGAAGGTCACCTTAGATTACAACAGGATCTTAATCAAATGGGCCCATGGGCTGAGAAGTGGCAGATGGAATTTAATCTAGATAAATGTAAGGTGTTGCATTTTGGGAAAGCAAGTCTTAGCATGACTTATACACATAATGGTAAGGTCCTAGGAAGTGTTGCTGAACATTGAGATCTTGGAGTGCTGGTTCATAGCTCCTTGAAAGCTGATAGGATAGGATAATGAAGAAGGCATTTGGTATGCTTTCCTTTATTGGTCAGAGTATTGGGTACAGAAGTTGGGAGGGCATTGCTTAGGCCACTGTTGGAATATTGAGTGTAATTCTGGTCTCCTTCCTGTTGGAAAGATGTTGTGAAACTTGAAAGGGTTCAGAAAAGATTTACAAGGATGTTACCAGCGTTGGAGGAGTTGAGCTTTAGGAAGAGACTGAACAGGCTAGGGCTGTTTTCCCTGGAATGTAGGAGGCTGAGGGGTGACCTTATAGGGGTTTACAAAATTATGAGGGGCATGGATAAGATAAATAGGCAAAGTCTTTTCCCTGGGGTGGGGGAGTCCAGAACTAGACGGTTTAGGGTGAGAGAAAAGATATAAAAGAGGCAACCTTTTCACTCAGTGGGTGATATTTGTATGGAAAAAATTGCAGGAGAAGCTTTGTTGCTCTGAGCAGGCAGTGTGCAGAACCTACTGCTACCACGGATTGTTGGGAAAATTAGCGTCGATGGACAGTATTTGAGGGAACTTTAGATGTCAAAAAGGGCACAGGGAGCATATTAAGAGTTTGAAGCAAGATAGGAGAAGTATAAACACCAAGTATAAACAGTTGGCCTGTTTTTATTCTGCTGATTTGATGCAATTTCCCTTTCAGCACTCACAACACATTATAAGATGGACCAGGTTATGAAGATGTTGTTAACTTCATCTTGATAGAACAAACTATTTTGCCCCATTAATGCTGTTGTGTGCCCAGGCTCAGGACATCATGTTGATGCATACCCCTAGCAGCAGCCTCTTCATTCAGAAGCAGTCAGCCATTCCCATCATCTTCGGGTCTTCAAGGGGAAAGAAAGGATGGCCTCTTGGATAAAGGCCATAGCTTTGTAAATTGCTCAAAGCTCTGTCCACCTTACAACTCCCTACCACCAACCAAACACATCGAAATATACCCTGTGTACCGAGAGCAATGGGGCCACTGACCATTAGGGTGATGGAGTGATGTCAGAATTAGATTAGATTACATTACATTACAGGATGGAAACAGGCCCTTCGGCCCAACAAGTCCACACCAACCCGCCATACCCCTACATTCACCCCTTACCTAACACTACGGGCAATTTAGCATGGCCAATTCATCTTTGGACTGTGGGAGGAAACCGAAGCACCCGGAGGAAACCCACGCAGACATGGGGAGAACGTGCAAACTCCACACAGTCAGTTGCCTGAGTCAGGAATTGAACCCAGGTCTCTGGCGCTGTGAGGCAGCAGTGCTAACTACTGTACCACCGTGCCGCCCTTAATGGGTCAGACTGAACTCTCCAATACACACTATAACACTAACTCTTATGATAACCCTAAATTTATGTAATATTCAGTCTTTTATTCTTCCTGAAAAAATCACAGGTTCACATTTCCCAATATTGTATTCCATCTGCCAACGTGTTGTCCTTTGCTTATCCATTTCCAGATTCTTTGTTGAGAGATGTGAAGGAGGAGTGGAGGACTGCTGGGAGAGTGAGTAAACTGTTTAAATTACTTACCTCAGGCTTCGGGGCCTCCATTTGTTGAGAGTTGTGGAGGAGGAGCAGAGGACGGCTGGGAAGGTGTGTTCAAACAAAATTTGTTTTTTTACTGAGTGGTGAGGAGAAAGGACAAAGAGAAACGAGGGCTGCTGGAGAGTTTTTAAGTGGGTGATATCTGAAAAGTGACCACAGAGAGCTAGGTTGGAAGCTGAAGAGCAGGACGAGTAGGGTAGTGATCTCGGGTTTGTTACCAGTGCTACGAGATAGTGACGGGAGGAACAGTCAGTGAATGCAGCTTAACACATGGCAGCGAGGCTGGTGCACGAAGGAGGGCTTCAGATACCTAGACCATTGGGAGACCTTCTGGGGAAGGTGGGACTTGTACATGAAGGACACGTTGCACCTGAAATGGAGAGGCACAAATTTCCTGGGTGGGAGATTTGGTCGTGTGGTTTTGGAGGGTTTAAACTTGTCTAGTAAGGGATGGGAATCAGCGCTACATATCTGAGAGGGGGGCACTTGTAGATGGGGCACAGAATGTAGTGAATCTATCGGGAAGGTTTCTCACACGATGAAACAAAGGGATTGGTTAAAATGTGTCTGCTTTAATGCAAGGAGTATCAGAAATAAGAGTGACAAACTTAAAGCATGGATCAGTACTTGGGGCTACTGTGCTGTGGCCATAACAGAGATGTGGGTTTCACAGGGAGAGGAATGGTTCCTTGATTTTCCAGGGTTTAGAACATTTAAAAAGAACAGGGTGGATGGAAAAACAGGAGGGGGTGTAGCATTGCTAATCAGAGAGTTCATCATGGCTACAGAAATTAAGGTTGTTGAGGAGAGTCTGTCTACTGAGTCAGTATGGGTGGAAGTCAGGAACAGCAAGGGAACAGTGACCTCAATGGGGGGTTTCTACAGACCACCTAATAGCAGTAGAAAGATTGAAGAACTCATAGGAGGGCAGATTTTGGAAAAATGCAGATGTAGCAGGGTTGTTGTTATGGGTGATTTCAACTTTCCCAATATCGACTGGAATCTCCTAAGTGCAGATGGTTTAGATGGACCCATTTTTGTCTGGTGAGTTCAGGAGGGTTTCCTTACTCATTATGTAGACAGGCCAACAAGGGGAGACGCCATTTTGCATTTGGTCCTCGGCAATGAGCCAGGACAGGTGTCAGATCCCGCGGTGGGAGAACAGTTTGGTGACAGTGATCACACTGCCTCACGTTTAGCATAGCCTTGGAGAGTGAAAAGAGCAGTTAGTGAGGGAAGATATTTAATTGGGGAAAAGGAAATTATGACGCGATCAGACAGGAGTTGGGAAGTACAGACTTGGAGCAATTGTTCCACAGTAAGGTAACAGCAGAACCTGTGGAGACTGTTTAATGAGCAGTTGTTGCAAGTGATGCACAAATGTATTCCTCTGTGACAGATGAGAAGGGGTAAGATTAAGGAACCTTGGAAGATGAAAAAAGAGGAGTTTCTGTGCAAAAGGAAGAAGGCAATTTACATAATGTGGAGGAAGCAAGGATTTCAAACAGCTTTAGAGGATTACAGGCTTGCTAGAAAGGAGCTTAGAAGTGGACTGAGAAGGGCCAGGAGGGGCCCAAAAAAGGCTTGGCAGGAAGGATTAGGGAGAACCCAAGGTATTTTACTCATACGTGAGGAATAAGAGAATGATCAGGGGGAAGGTAGGGCCAATCAGGGATAGTGTAGAGAACTTGTGCGTGGAGTCTGAGCAGATAGGGGAAGCCCTAAATGAGTTTTTTGCTTCAGTTTTCACGAAGGAAAGGAACTTTGTCTGAATGAGAATTTTGAGGAGCTGGGATACAGGCTTCACCAGATCAAGATGGCTGACGTTGATGTGTTTGAAATTTTGGAAAACATTAATGTTGATAAGTCCCCATGGTTAGACCAGATTTATCCCAGCCTTTTCCGGGAAGCAAGAAAAGAGGTTGGTAAGACACTGGCAAATATCTTTGCCTCCTCACTCTCCATGGGAGTCGTACCAGAGGATTAGAAGGAGGCAAATGCTGTTCCTCTTTTCAAGATGGGTAATAGGGAAATCCCAGGCAATTACAGACCAATCAGTATTAGTCTGTGGTCAACAAAGTTTTGGAAAGAATTCTGAGAGATAGGATTTATGAATATTTGGCAAAACATAATGTGATTAAAGGCAGTCAGCATGGTTTTGTGAGGGGCAGGTTATGCCTCACAAATCTTATTGAGTTCTTTGAGGAGGTGACAAGACAGGTCAACAAAGGTCGTGCAGTGGATGCGGTGCATATGACTTCAGCAAGGCATTTGATAAGGTTTCCCATGGTAGGATCATTCATAAAGTCAGGAAGTATGGAATACAGGGAGATTTGGCTATCTGGATTCAGAATTGGTTGGCTGACAGAAGTGGTTGTAGATGGAAAATATTCTGTCTGTAGGTCAGTGTTGAGTGGGGTCCTGCAGGGCTCTGTTCTTGGGCCTCTGCTGTTTGTAGTTTTTAATAAATGACTAGGATGAAGAGGTTATGGGGTGGGTTAGCAAATTTGCAGATGACACAAAGGTTGGAGTTGCCGTTGATAGTATTGAGGGCTATTGCAGTCTGCAGTGTAACAGACAGGATGCAGAGCTTGGCTGAGAAATGGCAGATGGAGTTCAGCCTGGATAAATGTGAAGTGATGCACTTTGGAAGGTCGAATGCGAATGCTGAATATAGTATTAAAACAGGATTCTTCGCAGTGTGGAGGAACAGAGGGATCTTGGTGTGCAAATACATGGATCCTTCAGAGTTGCCACCCAAGTGGATCAGATTGTGAAGAAACAGATGGCGTTTTGGCTTTCATTAACAGGGGGGATCGAGTTTAAGAGCTGTGAGGTTTTGCTACAGCTCTACAAGTACCTGGTGGGACCACACTTGGAATATTGTGCCCTGTTCTGGTTGCCCTACGAGAGGAAAGATACAGAAGCTTTGGAGAGGGTGCAAAGAAAGTTTACGAGGATGCTGCCTGGATTTGAGGCTTTGCCTTATGAAGAGAGGTTGAATAAGCTCGGACTTTTCTCTCTGGAGAGGAGGAGGAGAGGAGACCTGATCGAGGTATATGAAATAATGAGAGGAATGGATAGAGTCAATAGCCAGAGACTTTTCCCCAAGGCATAGTTTTCCCCAGAGGTCATAGTTTTAAGATATTAGGAGAATTGTATAGGAGGGACATCAGAGGAAGGTTCTTTATGCAGAGATTTGTGAATGCATGGACCGCGTTGCCAGTTGTGGTGGTGAAAGCAGAGTCATTAGGGACATTTAAGCCACTGCTGGACATTCACATGAATAGCAGTGAGTTGTTGGGTGCGTAGGTTAAGTTATTTTGTTTTATATTAGGATTACACTCGGCACAACATCATGGGCCAAAGGGCCTGTTCTGTGTTGTACTTTTCTACATTCGATGTTCTAAAAGCACAGAAACAGGCCAGTCGGCCCATTGTATTCATGCGGTTCTCTAAATGACCTTTCCGACCATGTGCCATTTTCTTACATTGTTTATCATCAAATAATCATTTAATGCTCTTGATTGAACCTGCCGAAACCACTGTTTCATGTAATGTCTTCCAGATCTAATTACTCGCTGAGTGAAGTTTCTTTCTCGCATCCATTTCCTTCTCTTGCAATGTATTTGCAATCAACCCTCTTATTCTCAATGCTTCTGCTACTGGGAGGGATTTGGTTGAGCCCAGTTGTCTGGGTCAATGGTTTGCAGAGCAGTGTGATGTCAACAGTGGGTTTAATACCCATTGCCAGTTTCAGGTTCCCATGAAGGGCTTTCCTTCTCAACCTCTTCCCTTGTCTGAGGTTTGCTGACCCTCAGATTAAATCATCACCACTTGCCTGTCTCTAGAATGAGGAAGCAGCGCCTGTGGTCTGGTAAGACTATGGCACCATGGCATACTAGTCAGCATGGTGTCACATTATCTACTCTGGGTAGGCTGTGCATGATTTTGAAAACTTCTTTCAAATTTTCTGCCAGCCTTCTCCAATCTAACTTTCTGACTGAAATTTCTTACTGCTGGAGCCATTCATGTGAAGGTGGTTTCTCCAAACCCCCCAGTATTCCTTCTGCTCCTTCTTTTCAGCTGAAACTAAACTAACCCCAGAACAGTCTCATGGTCCATACTGGTGCCTGAGTCTCTTCACTCATAAACTAACTCCAGTTATACACCAAGAAGAATGAAGCCACTGTTTCCAGTCCCTGCTCCAATTTTCATTCCTGAGCTACCTCCTCGATCCCTCTCTCCTGTAACTTATTGTAATTCAGGCAGTTTGTTCACAACTTGGTGCTGCATTTGATTCTGAGAGGAGCTGCTGATCTCAGACTAAAGAAAAAAAACCGATTTTGTATACCCGAAAACATCAGACCAGCTCATTGGTTTGATGTCATTCATAATGGTAAAATACAAATTCAATTGGATTTTGGTATCTCGGGCATAATTTAAACTGATTGGTCAAATTTGAATTTGTTGTGTACAATGGCAACGCAGCTCCAGCTATTTGTTACACAACCAAATGTTATATTTTTAAATTTCCAGCACACTCTGTGACAGCCAGAAGTTTCAGCTCCCTTAGAGGTACAGTACAGTTTCAGAACCAAGAGGTCATGCTTCAGCTAGACAAGACGCTGATAGGACCTGGAGTATTGCATACAAGGATGTGGAAGCTTTGGGAAGGATTCAGAATGGATTTACTAGGCTGTTGCCTGGTATGGAAGGAAGGTCTTACGAGGAAGCGCTGAGGGAACTGAGGCTGTTTTCATTGAAGAGAAGAGGATTCAGAGGTGACTGAATTGAAATTTATTAGATAATCAGGGGGTTAGATAGGGTGGACAGTGAGAGCCTTTTTTCTTGCATGGGGAAGGCTAACAAGAGGGGATATAGCTTTAAATTGAGGGGTGCTTTAAATTATAGGAAGGATGTGGAGGCACTGGAATGGGTGCAGAGGAGGTTACCAGGATGTTGCCTGGTATGGTAGGAAGATTGTATGAGGAAAGGCTGAGGCACTTGGAGCTGTTTTCATTGGAGAAAAGAAGGTTTAGGGGTGACTTGATAGAGGTGTACAAGATGATTAGGGGTTTAGATAGGGTTGACCATGAGGACCTTTTTCCACGTATGGAGTCAGCTATTACGAGGGGGCATAGCTTTAAATTAAGGGGTGGTAGGTATAAGACAGATGTTAGGGGTAGATTCTTTACTCAGCGATCGTGAGTTCATGGAATGCCCTGCCAGTAGCAGTGGTGGACTCTCCTTCTTTATGGGCATTTAAACAGGCATTGGATAGGCATATGGAGGATAGTGGGCTAGTGTAAGTTAGGTGGGCTTGGATCGGCGCAACATCGAGGGCCAAAGGGCCTGTACTGCGCTGTATTCTTCTATGTTCTATATTCTTCTTCTATGAGGGGTTGAAAAATTTAGGACAGATATCAGGGGTAGTTTCTTTACTCAGAGAGTAGTAGGGGTGTGGAACGGCCTGCCTGCAACAGGAGTAGACTCAAAGGCATTTAAATGGGCATTAGACAGGCACTGATAATAATGGAATGGTGTAGGTTAGATGGGCATCAGATTATTTTCACGGGTCGGCACAGCATCGAGGACCGAAGGGCCTGTAATACACTAGAACATTCTATGTTCTATGTTCTTTGAGTCACAAGAGCATGAAACCCGATCATGGAGACAGTCAACAAGTTCAGTGAGTGTATGGAAAGAAGAAGTTTATTCTTCTTTGATTAATAAAACTCTTATAGCTGGAAGAATGCATTATAATGAATGAAAAGCTGTGTCCATGGTATCGGTGTTGTTAAAGTTATAGTGGGAAAGAGCTGGAATAACGTTGGCATTGAGCAATTATTACAGTAACCATATTCTGTTTTATTCATTCACTGGATGAGGGCGTCGCTGGCATTGCAGCATTTTGTGTCCATCCCTAATTGCCCAAAGTGCAGTTAAGAGGCAACAATATTGCTGTGGGTCACATGGAGGCCAGACCATATAAGGATGGCAGTTTCCTTCCCTAATGGACATTAATGAAGCAGACCCAAATCCGTGAGAAATAAATCAATAATGGGCATTACTATGCACATCCCCAGGTTCCCATGATCTCATGGTGTTTACCAGACATTGTAGTGTCAGGCCATGGGATCTTTCTATGCATCCTATGCATTCGCATTCCAACATGACAAGTTATGCTCCCTCAGGTACGTTTCAGGCTTGCTTCTATCTAATTTACTGTTCCTTCACGATCATTTTTATAGAATTCTTGGAATCCCCTTACAAACAGCTCTGTGCATTCGACTGCGCCACTTGGATAGAAGAGGTTCAAGATGGCAGCTCTCTGTTACCTTGTCCAGAGCTGTTGGGGATAACAAATAAACTCTCCACTTGCTGGTGCCTTCCAAAACCCATAAACAAATATGTTAAAATACCAAGATATTTTATGTTTTCGTGGTTTGTTCTGAAGTCTTAGAAACGGAAGACCTTGCTGTATAAGTGTGACCCCAGTGACGTCAGGAGCATGACATGACATTAAGGGAACGATCTCATTTGTTTTCAAACAGTCAGAGGATTGATTTTGCGATGTCAACGCCACTGAGTTCAACATTTTCATGACAAGTTATAAAAAGGCAACAGATTATCGATATCGGGATGTTTAATATGGACTCTGAGTAATTTCTCATTTCCTGGCCATCACCAAATACTTGACAATGCTCTGACACGGTAGCTTTGCTGTTCCCATTCACAGCAGACAATTTGTCATTGTTCAAAAAGAAGAGAAACTGAGTAGGTCTGGCAACATCTGAATAGACAGAAACTGAGTTAACGTCTTGACTCCAATATAACTTTTTCACAATAGCTTCATATTAAAGTCGATATGTTAACTCTGTTTCTCTATTCAGATGTAACCTCATCTGCTACATGTCTCGACGATTTCCTGTTTGTATTTCAGGTTTCCATTGTACCCAGTGTTTTGGTTTCTTTGATGAACCAAAAGGTTGAACTTGGTTATATTTGCCCAATATGGTCCGTGACTTGAGCTGATGTGCCAGTGACACTTGTGTGACATCGGACGCTGTATCTTCTTTAAGTTCCAAGGAAAAAATGTTTTGTTAAAATCCATCTAATATGGGAATCTCAGGAATTCAATTTTACTTGAAAAGGCATTTTGCAGGCAACTGCACTTCATGAAACAACAGGAATAGATTATTGATGATGCCACAATCTTCACTGAACAGGTTTATCTCCTCAGACTCCAAATACTTTTAATACAAATCAGAAAATAATTGCAACAAAATGGATTGGTCATTCAGCCAACTACCTCTGCATTGGCAGAAGAGTGAGTTATATATCTGCTGTTATTATTCTGGAATCTCCCTGTACCCCTACACATTTTGTTGTCTGTGTCTGTTTGAATTCTGAATATCCTGTTTAGGCATGAACAATCTTATCATCCTGTTAGCCTGCGATGAAAAGGTGTGTAAGAAATATTGCCTGAATTACATTTATAATTTTCCTGTTCTATTCAGATTATCGATTGACATTCCATCTCCCAAATGTAATCTGCCTCCTTGCTCTGCATTATATTTCATTCCATCTGTCAGAATGAGTGATGTTTGAATACTGGTGACTGGAGGATATCATTGTATTCCCCTCCAATCTCCACAGTCAAAGGCCCCATTCCCCTGTATCTCCGAGGCAATGTCAAATTCATTCTGTCCCTGATCCCTTAATAAGGAATGTTTTAATAAACAAGATGATTGTACATGTCACATTTAGCTTTGGTCTAAAGTCAAAGAATGTAAATATTGTTGATTTAAAGCAAATAAACTGCAATAAGATATTTGTTATTTTTAAAAAAAAAGCTGAAGCACATTTTGTGGTGAAATTACAAAGTTGCCTTATTAAATCAGTGAAAGAAACATTCAGGCAAATCCATACTTCCTGCGCATGGTCAGGGTAATTATACCCAGTGACAATCTGTTGGTTGGTGGTTGATCGTGGGATCAGCACAGTAACAACCTCTTGACTGCTTTTTTTGAGGGGGGGGGCCGTTGGATGTAGCACTGTATATGATTAACATGACTGAATCATGAGCCAAAAGGAAATGCCTGTCATTCTCCCTCCCCACTGACTTCACAAGAACGGTTGGTGTTGGGAGATAAGACCAATAGCCAGTGATGCCAATATCCAGTCCAGTCCAATTATTGTTGTGAACTGGAAGTGCTGTATTGAAAAGGGGTTAACTGGAAATGTTTATTCAGTGGCTGTGATTAATGTCAATCTCCATGGAATCTAATTGTGTAACTGGAGGCTTTCCCTCTCCTATTAGTAAGGGTTTCTTTCAATGCATCATCCCTTTGTTTCTGCAACTGCTTCACATCCACCACTAACGGCAGCTGCAGAGACAGGGAAAGGAGAGATCAGAATCTGAGGACAATGGACTGGAATGTTCCAACAATGGACAGGAGTTTATCTTTGGGTCTTAACTTTCTTTCCTGGTCTTTATTATCTTTTCGGATAGAAGGTGTACTGCTGATTATTCAGGCGGGTTACTATCCTATCCTCGCTATTGTTGGTGTTCCTGGTAAGTCTCTTTATGTCTCTCTCTTTTCATTCATTCCCTAAACCATGTTGAACTCCATTGCTATTTCTGTTGTCTATATTTGACAAGGACAGAAACTATTAACTTCAGTTTCAATTAAACACTCCATTCATTATCCACAAATTTCAGACCCCTCCCTCACAAGCATCTGATACTCAGACTGCTCACAATGTCGAGGCCCCTTTTTGCCCTGAACCAATTTGTGTCTTGGTATTGTGTCCATCATCAAACCTGTCCATTGCCGGCTCCATAATATCACCAGACTCCACCCATATTTCAGTACTGTTGTTGAATAAACAATTATCTAAGCCTTGGTAAAATTCAGATTTACTGTTGCAACTCTCTTCTAGTCACGCTTTCAGTTGCAAATATTTTGATCAGAAACTTGTTTTTGTCACTAAAATAATTCCATGATAGGGACACTGTGCCAGAGTATTAATGTCACTGGAAGGGTAATTCAGAGCCTCAAGCTAATTATCTGAAGGCACCCATTCATATCTAACAACAACTGATAACAGACGTTAAATTGAAATGACAAGAATTGGAACAAAATTGAATTTCACTAATGACAACCATAAATCCCTCAGAATTTTGTCTGAATACCAAGCTGTTTTACTGATGTCATTTGGGAAAGAAATCAAACATTCTTATCTGGTTTGGATTAAGTGTGCCTTCATACCCAAAACATTGTGCTTGGCTCTATTCTGCCTTGTGGAATGGCCTCACAGTCAAGGTCAATCAGTGATGGTCATCAAATGCTGTCCTTCCCAGTGATGCCGACATTCCCGTGAAATCAAAGAAATTAAGAGTTAAATCAAACAAAGGAAGATGCTGCCATTTGTAAACAAAAAGAAGTGTTGGGGAGAAAGATGAGTTATGCCCGCCTGTGTCACGAGAAAAACAGAGTTCGCATTTCGAGTCCACAGACCATACATGAGAACTAAAAGCAGCTGGGAAATATTGTGATTTTTTTAGTGACAAAATTGTTTGTTTTCAGGGGGAGAAGGAGTGATTTGAATAGAAGGAGAAAGAGAGAGAGAGAGGGAGAGAAAAAGAAGCAAACAAAGGGATTATTGATCGGCTGGGAGGGAAATAAAATGTGGCAAATCTTATTTAAGTTTCTGCCTTTTCCCATACTCTTGAAAATCATTTCAAGTCGCTGTTTAAACTGAGTTATGTCCCCTCTGCCTCTCTTCCCAGAGTGTGCTCAACTCCTTATATTCACTAATGGGACATGGGTATCACTGACTGGGTCAGCATTATTTCCCCTGCCAATTGCCCTTGAGAAGATGCTGCTGAGCTGCCTTCTTGACCAACTGCAGGTGCCTCGGCCCATTCAGTTTCATTTCTCTGAGACTTTGTAGTGATTGATACAGCTGATTGGTTGACTTGGCCATTTCAAAGGGCAGTTGCGAGTCAACCCTATTGCTGAGAGTCTGGAGTCACATGTCGGCCAGACCAGGTGAAGGTGGTAAATTTCCTTCCCTAAAGGACATTAGGGAGCCGGGTAGGTTTTCCTGAGAACAAACGATGGTTTCATAGTTTCATTTGAGTCATAATTCCAGATGTTTGATTGAATTCAAATTCCACCATATGCTGTGGTGGGATCAAATCCGGGGTCTCGGTTATTGCTTGGGTCCCTGGATTAATAGACCACAGGCTGGACCATCGCCTCCCCGTCTTCTCTAATCACCTCCCCATGCTGTCATCATGACTGAGGTACAGAAAATGGTGCAATTCTACTGCTATGGAGACTGGAATTGCAAATATTTCAGGACAATGGGACTGTGCAGGGATGTAACAGTTCATCAGCAACTGACAAGAACCAGAGAATGAAGGCATTTTCGACACCGAGTGGGTGTACCATGTATACATGGATTTGACCTGCTCTTGTCACTGGAACATCAGTGAAGGTTCTGTAAATGGTTTTCTCAGGTTTGTGTATCAGCTACTGCAGTCATTCAGGGAGAGCTGAGGGTCTGGTGACCCCACTCTGAACAAGGTGTGGGCAGGGCATTCACAGTGTTTTGGGGTCTTCATCACAGCTAACAAATGATTTGACCTGCTTCTGTCACAGCTAACAATTGGAGCAAAGACTGCATAGAAGGGAAGCTCTGTAAACAGTGGGGAGCAGGGCACTACAATCTCCTCTCTGGGATTTCCAGGGATATTTTCCAATGTTGTACCTTTTCCAGGTGCAATGTGTGAAGCCAGTTTGATTAGACAATGAGGAGGTCACAGAGCTGTGTCACCTGCTTCAGCAGAACCTGTGGTCTCACACCAGGGAGAGGACTGTGCTGATACTGACCATGAAGTGAATTGGTTTGATTCTGGAACTTTCCATGCAAGAATCGGTGTCATAGCCATCATGTGCCATCGTGCCATCCTCGGAGGTATTAACGAGGAGACATAGACTTTCTCTGTCCCCAGAGGTTGATTCAGTCTCCGCAGAGGAAGGAACCGAAAATCTTGCAGAAATATTAGGGAATATCTGGTGAAGATGAGAAAGTGCAGGGAATTTGATTTATTAAAAATCAATTACTTGAAAAACTGATTGCATTGAAGTGTGGTAATTGCTGCACCAAATGATTAATGAATTTCGTGGACTGCAGAGATGGGGCTGCAGACAGAGTATGCTGGACAGCTCTTTTGGGAGCCAGTATAGAGATAATGGGTCAGTGGCCTCTTTTGGTCCTTTAATTCCTTGATTCTATGAGGCATTCCCATGACTATTGAGGGAAGTCAAAGTTCTTCAAAGCTCTTTCGATTCTGGGAAAGATCCTGGACAGTAGTGAGGAGGTGCTATGACTGCAAATATTTAAAAGTTGATGCAGAGGGAATAATTTGATGCCAGTTGGTAGAAGATATGAGCACATTTTGTGAGGAATGTGATAGCTGGATAACTGGAGAGTGATGATGTGATTTTGCAGAGCCAGGCTACATTCAGAAATTATCTTTAATAAATCTGCTGGGGTTTGTGGAAGATGTTGTTTGTGACGTCTATAAATGCGAACAGTGGGACTGGAATATTTTAGTTTTCAGACGAATATTGAAACGCTTGCACACTGGTGAGTAAAGAAGGTAAGAGCCCAGGGGTAAGGGGGGATATACTACATGGATTGATGTTACAGAGTCGAAAGACTGCATGATCACTTTAAGAAAGACGATGCAGGAACCATGGTTTCAATGCTTGGCTGAAGGAGCAGCGGGTGTGTAGCTGGCAGTACTGCCAGTTCCACAAGTGCCACCTGGTCACCGAGTGGCAGCGTATCATGGCAATGCAGAAAGGGCTCCACAAACAGCAGCAGCGGGAGGAGGAAATGGGGATAACCGCCCCTTCTCTGGGGGCAGACGCCAGAAACACCAGCCTCCTGCCACAGGGCAAGCAACAGGCCATCTCCCCAGCCCAGTGTTGGAGGGAGACACCTCTGTCTCAGATAGGCATGACCCCTCAATGGGGCAGCAGGGGAAACAGGGCAGTGGCGACAGGAACAACAATCCGTCTACCCATGTGGTCCACACCTCTGACTCCTTTGATCATCCTCCTCAATACCAGGAGGTTTGAACTCGGTTTATCAAAGATAACTCCCCATTCCTGACACCAACCTGTTCAAATGCAGAGGTCTAGCCCCTCTGCTATTTAAAACCAACACCCCATGAAAGCTCCCCTCATTTCGTAATCTTGGCAAAAAAAATGGTATGGGAGTGAAAGAAAACTTCTGATTTCCACTGTTTAAAGAAAAGTAACAATTTCCTTTTCCTAACTTGAACAGTGAACACTAAACAAAACGATTAACAAATCTGAGCCCACTTTTTCTTAGATAATCACTGCTTGACTCCAACTCTTAAAATTCTCCTCCAATAACACAATTGTTACCCATTAATGTAACTTAATCCCTCAAAGTCCATACAGACCCTTACGCTGTCTTCCTTCTATCCTTCCATTTCTGCTGTCATCTCCCTGGGCCGTCTTCTTACACTTTTTCCTGTTTTCACTGGAAAAGGTATGTTTGAGAGATAGTGCCTTCATAGAGATTTCTTTGAGAGGGTGAAGAGCCCCTTCAGATGACATGTGCTCTGACTAATTTTCAAAATGCACTTGCTTTTAAATGTCCAAGACTCATTTGGTCAGATGTTGTCAATACTATTAAATTCAAATTCAATTGTTTTTTGGTATCCTGGGCATAATTTAAATTCATTGGTTAAATTCAAATCTGATTGCCTTGACATCAAAACACAACCCCAAGCTAACGGTTATATTTTCTCAATTTCCAGCAATCTCTGCGCTCACAGACATAATGGGCTGTCACAATCTCTCAGCTTAGAAACACACCCTCTCTTTTAAAGTAACCATGCAAAGTCACTGTGTGACTTTGTAACTATTGATTATTGGTTAATGGAGAGAATACAGAGAATTGGGTTCTGCTCTCTACTGGTCTCTTCTGCTGTCTCACTCATGGGGTATCATCTGTATTCCTGAAGAAGGGCTCATGCCCGAAGCGTCGATTCTCCTGCTCCTTGGATGCTACCTGACCTGCTGCGCTTTTCCAGCAACGTATTTTCAGGGTATCATCTGTATCAGTGCTTGGAGCATCGGGATTCACAAGGCAAAGGAATGATTTGGGTGTGGGCAACAAATACCATCCTTCTGGTTGTATACTGATTAGAATGTGTGAGGTTGGGAAGTGCTGTTGGTGAAAGGATCTGAATGCTCTTGGTCATGAGTCACTGACAGAATTCATACGGGACAGGAACAATCAGGACTGTTAATAGTATGTTGTCCTTTGTCACAAAATGATTCAAGTACAGGAATAAAGACAGTTTCCTGCTGTTGTTGAGTGTTGGTGAGACAATGTCTGGGGCACTGTGTACAGATTTTCTCTCCTTTATGAGGAATGATTTCCTAGCCACAGAGACAGTGTAAAGGAGGTCCACCAGAATAATCCCTGGGAAGATGGTACCATGAGGAGAGTGTGAAGGAAATGAATATATCATCTGTAGTGTTGGGAGGCAATAAGTGGTGGCAGTGCTGTACCGACGGGTTATGGCCAAACACCCATTATGTCTTAACAAATGACACCGAAAGTGTGAAAAATTGCATCTTAATTTCCTCCATGATATGTGTTTCCTGATAGTTTACATACCTCTGCAACTCACATGTTAATTGAGAGAGAGCTCCAGGTTCTGAATGAACTCTCACCACTTCAGTGTGTGCTGCTGTGTGACTCTGCATTGAAAATCATATTGTTCACAAATCTGTCAGCAGCCACAATGCCTTACTCCTGAAAGAGTTAGCCGTTCACACCAGATTCTGACCACCAATGAGAATGCCAGTTTGTCTTCTTGGAGATGGACGCTGCATCCTTGAGACTTGGCACAAACCATCCCCTTTCCCTCCTCACCCTAAGCAAACCTCGGTAAAGTAGCACGTGCACACCATTATCAATGGAGCCAGGAGGGACAATGTAGAGAAATCTGTCTGTGCAGTCTCTGAATCATTGGTTTGTCATGTTGGAGCATCAATGACATCCTGCAATGTCTGTATAAGCAGTTTGAGGGGCTGAATGGCCTTTTCCAGTTGCTGTGTTAGGGACTCATGCAGTGATTTGGGGATCGAGAGTGTGGTTCTGGAAAAGCACAGCTGGTCAGGCAGGTCTGAGGTGCAGGGGAATCGATGTTTCAGGCAGAAGTTCTCACTTTCTCCTCAAATGGAGAGTTGTCCTGGTCCCATAGAAGAGGCTCAGTGAGCTGATTGGGTGATCGCTGATTCCTGTTTAACAGCTCAATGTGCAGTACAGATGGGCGGCACGGTGGCACAGTGGTTAGCACTGCTGCCTCACAGCGCCAGAGACCCAGGTTCAATTCCCGCCTCAGGGAACAGACTGTGTGGAGTTTGCACGTTCTCCCCGTGTCTGCGTGGGTTTCCTCCGGGTGCTCTGGTTTCCTCCCACAGTCCAAAGATGTGCAGGTCAGGTGAATTGGCCATGCTAAATTGCCCGTAGTGTTAGGTAAGGGGTAGATGTAGGGGTATGGATGGGTTGCGCTTTGGCGGGTCGGTGTGGACTTGTTGGGCCGAAGGGCCTGTTTCCACACTGTAATGTAATCTAATCAGATCTCTTTTTATGGCCCTCTTCTTCTCCAATCGTTTCAATGTTATTTTCCTGTGAAACCAGCTTGAGGTGCTGAATGAGATCCTCTTCCCCTTCCCTGTGGAAATGGGCAGTGCCCAACAGTCCTGTTCCATGAATGTTACAGGCACTTTAACAGCACAAGCTGAAATGTTGTCCAGCCCTTGCTGCACATGGCCACAGGAGCTGAGGGCTGACAGATTGTTTTGAACATAGTGTAATCTTCAGTGAACATCCCCACTTCTGATCTTATGATGGGGAAAGACATTGATGAAGCAGCTGAAAATATGCCGAGGAAACTATCCTGAGGATCTCCTGCACAAATGTACCGGGAGTGAGAGGATTGATGTTCAGAGATCACAAACCTGTTCATTTGTGCTCTGAATGACTCCAACCAGTGGGGAATTTAAAACTCATTCCTTTTAAGTTCAACTTTGTTGCTTTCCTTGCTGTCATCCTTATTCAATGTCCAGATCCTTGATATAAACCCATCACCTATTTTCTTAGGGTCTGTATCCCTTTGCTCCCTGCCCAATCATGTATCTGTCTAGATACATCTTAAATGACACGATTCTTCCCGTCTCAACAGCCTCCACTGGCAACGCGTTCCAGGCAGCCACCAAACTCTGTGTAAAGACCTTTCCACGCATATCCCTTCAAAACCTTTCCCCTCTCACTTTGAACTCGTGACCCCTAGTAATTAAGTTCCGCACTCTGGGAAAAAGCTTCTTGCTATCCACACTGTCTGCACCTCTCATGATTTTGTAGACCTCAATCAGGTCACCCCTCACCTCCATCTTTATACAAGACGCATAAAGTCATAGAGATGTACAGCATGGAAACAGTCCCTTCGGTCCAACCCATCCATGCTGACCAGATATCCCAACCCAATCCAATCCCATCTGCCAGTACCCAGCCCATATGCCTCCAAACCCTTCCTATTCATATACCCATTCAAATGCCTCTTAAATGTTGCAATTGTACCAGCCTCCACCACTTCCTCTGGAAGCTCATTCCATACACATATTACCCTCTGTGTGAAAACGTTACCCATTATGTCTTTTTTATATCTTTCCCCTCTCACCATAAATCTATGCCTTCTAGTTCTGGACGTTTCCCTCCCCCCAGGGAAAAGACTTTGCCTATCTATGCCCCTTACAATTTTGTCAACCTCTAAAAGGTCACCCCTCAGCCTCCAACGCTCCAGGGAAAACAGCCCCAGCCAGTTCAGCCTCTCCCTATAGCTCAAATCCTCCAACCCTGGCAACATCCTTGTAAATGTTTTTGGAACCCTTTCAAGTTTCACAACATCTTTCCAATAGGAAGGAGACCAGAACTTCATGCAATATTTCTACAGGGGCCTAACCAATGTCCAATACAGCCATAACATGACCTCCCAACTCCTGTACTCAATACTCTGACCAATAAAAGAAAGCATACCAAACACCTTAATCACTATCCTATCTACTTGCGACTTCACTTTCAAGGAGCTATGAACCTGCACTCCAAGGTGTCTTTGTTCAGCAACATTCCTTAGGACCTTACCATTGAGTGTATAAGATCTGCTAAGTTGCAAACTTACTAACTGTACCTCTTATGCTCATATCCAAATCATTTATGTAAATGACAAAACGTAGAGGACCCAGCACTGATCCTTGTGGCACTCCACTGGTCACAGGCCTCCAGTCTGAAAAACAACCCTCCACCACCACCCTCTGTCTTCTACCTTTGAGCCAATTCTGTATCCCAATGGCTAGTTCTCCCTGTATTCCATGAGATCTAACCTTGCTAATAGTCTCCCATGGGGAACCTTATCGAACGCCTTACTGAAGTTCAATTAGATCACATCTTCTGCTCTGCCCTCATCAATCCTCTTTGTTACTTCTCGAAAAATCTCAATCAAGTTTGTGAGACATGATTTCCCAGGCACAAAGCCATGTTGATTATCCCCAATCAATCCTAGCCTTTCCAAATGCATGTACATCCTTTCCCTCAGGATTCCCTCCTACAACTTGCCCACCACTGAGGTCAGGCTCACTGGTCTATAGTTCCCTGACTTGTCCTTACCACCCTTCTTAAACAGTGGCACCACGATTGCCAATCTCCAGTCTTCCGGCACCTCATCTGTGACTATCGATGATACAAATATCTCAGCAAGAGGCCCAGCAATCACTTATCTAGCTTCGCACAGAGTTTTCGGGTACACCGGATCAGGTCCTGGGGATTAATTCATCTTTACCTGTTTCAAGACATCCAGCACTTCCTCCTCTGTGAAAATAATCCTAATCTATTCAACCTCTCTTCAAAGCTTGCACCCTCCATCCCATGCAACACCCTGGTGAACCTCCTCTGCACCCTCTCCAAATCATCCACATCTTTTTGGTAAAGTTGCAACCAGAACTGTCAGCTGAATTCCAAATGGGGCCGAACCAAAGTCCTATACAACTGTAACATGATCTGCCAACTCTTGTACTCAATACCCCGTCCAATGAAGGAAAGCATGTCATTAGCCTTCTTGACCACTCTACTGACCTGCACCTTCCAGGTAACAATGGACCTGAACACACAGATCATTCTGTACATCAATTCTCCCCAGGACTTTTCCATTTACTGTTTCGTTCGCTCTTGAATTCGATCTTCCAAAATGCATCACCTCGCATTTGCCCGGCTTGAACTCCATCTGCTATTTCTCTGCCCATCTTTCCAATTTATCTATATCCTGCTGTATTCTCTGACAGTCACTTTCACTCTCTGCTACTTCACCAATCTTGATGTCATCTGCAATCTTGCTGTTCAGGGAACCTCTACCTTCCTCCAAATCATTTATATATATCACAAACAAGAGTCGTCCCAGCACGGATCCCTGTGGAGATCTACTGGTCACAGGTGACAGTGAGGCCTGCAGATGCTGGAGATCAGAGCTGAGAGTGTGTTGCTGGAAAAGCTTGAGCTCCCAGCCTTATTCCTGATGAAGGGCTCCGGCTCAAAATATCGATTTTCCTGCTCCTCAGATGTTGCCTGACCAGCTGTGCTTTTCTAGCAACACACTCTCAACACTGGTCACAGGTCTCCATTTTGAGAAATTCCTTTCCACTGCTACTCTGTTGCCCAGCCCGTTCTCTATCCATGTAGCTAGAACACCCAGGACACCATGCGCTTCACCTTCTCCATCAGCCTACCATGGGGAACCTTATTAAATGCCTTACTAAAGTTCATGAATATAGCCCCAATGTTGTCGCCTCCTCAAAGAATTCTCCATCAGGGGAATCTTATTAAATGCCTTACTAAAGTTCAAGAATATAGCCCTTCCCCCATCAGTCAATGTTGTCACCTCCTCAAAGAATTCTCTTAGGTTTGTAAGACATGACCTTTCCCGCACAAACTCATGCTGCCTATTACTGATAAGCCCATTTTCTTCTTTCTATCCCTCAATATCTTCTCCAGCAGCTTCCCTAACACTGACGTAAGGTCTATAATTTTTCTGGAGTATCCCTGCTACCCTTCTAAGACAAGGGGACAACATTATCAATTCTCCAGTCCTCCAGGTCCTCACCCGTGCTCAAGGATGCTGCAAAGATGTCGATTAAAGTCCCAACTATTTCTTCTCTTGCTTCCCTCAGTAACCTGAGGTAGATTCTGGATTAGTGGTGCTGGAAAAGCACAGCAGTTCAGGCAATATTCAACGAGCAGCGAAATCGACGTTTCGGGCAAAAGCTCTATCGCTGCTCATTGGATGCTGCCTGAACTGCTGTGCTCTTCCAGCACCACTAATCCAGAATTTGGTTTCCAGCATCTGCAGTTATTGTTTTTACCTCGTTGAACCTAAGGTAGATCCCATCTGACCTGGGGACTTGTCTACCTTTTAGAATACCCAGAACTCCCTCCCTCCTTATGCTGACTTGACCTCGAGTACTCAAAGAACTATCCCTAACCTCAGCATCCAGCATATCCCTCTCTCCTTAGTGAATAATAATGCAAAGTTCTTATTAAGAATCTCATCCATTTTCTCTGACCCCACACATAACTTTCCTCCTTTGTCCTTGAGTAGACCAACCCTTTCTCTTGTTACCCTCTAGTTCCTTATATATGAAAAAAAGACTTTGGGATGTTACTCAACCCTGTTTGCTAAAGATATCTCATGACCCCTTTTAGCCCTCTTAATTTCTCGTTTCAGATTGGTCCCAGATTCCCAATGTTCTTCTAAAGCTTTGTCTGTATTCAGCAGCCTAGACCTTATGTCTGCATCCCTTTTCCTGTCAGCTAGTCTCACAACTTCACCTGTCATCGACAGTTCCCTAACCTTGCCGTATCTATTCCTCATTTTCACAGGATCATACCTCTTCTGAAATCTAATCAACCTCTCTTTAAAGGTATATCGAAGGTGGATTTATCTTCAAACAGCTGCTCCCAATTTACGTTCCCCAGCTCTTGCTGAATTTTGGGAGAGTTGACCTTCCCCCAATTTTGCACTCTTCCTTTAGGACCACTTTCATCTTCGTCCATGAGTGTTCTAAAACTTCCAAAATTGTGATCATTATTCCCAAAATAATACCCTCCTGAAACTTCAACCACCTGGCCAGACTCATTCCCCAACACCAGGTCCAGTATGGCTCCTTCCCAAGTTGTACGATTCACATACTGCTCTAAAATGTCCTCCTGGATGCTCCTTACAAATTCTGCTCCAAGCTCTAATACAAAGTGAATCCCAGTCATTGTTGGGAAAATTAAAATCTCCCATCACCACCACCCTGTTGCTCCTCCATCTTTCCATGATCCTTTCACATATTTGTACCTCAATCTCCCGCTTGCTGTTGGGAGGCCAGTAGTACAGCTCTCACATTGTTACTGCACCCTTCCTGTCTCTGAGCCCTGCCCATATCGCCTCAGTGCTCGAGTCTTCCATAGTGTCCTCCTTCAGCCCAGCTGTGACATTCTCTCTGACCAGGGATGCAGCTCCTCCACCCGTTTTACCTCCCTCTCTATCCTGCCTGAAGCATCGATATCCTGGGATATTTCACTGCCAGTCATGATCTTCCCTCAACAAGTCTCAGTGATAGCAATAATGTTATATTCCCAGCTACTAATCCAAGCCCTAAGTTCAGCTGCTTTATCTACGACACAAATGCACCTCAGACCACCAGCCCCTTTGCGTTCATCATCTGCTCCCTGCCTCCTCTTCCACTTCATCATGCTGACTTCATTATCTAGTTTATTACAGGCTTTAGTTACTTCTCCTCACTGTCAGTTTAAACCCTCCCCAACAGAGTTACCAAAAGGACCCCCAAGGACATTGGTTCCAGTCCAGCCCAGGTGGAGACTGTCCAATTTGTAATAGTCCCACCTCCCCCAGAACCGGTCCCAATGTCCCAAAAATCTAAACCCCTCCCTTCTGCACCATCTGTCAAGCCACTCATTCATCCTCTTTATTCTATCCCTCTGACGAGCACGTGGCACTGTTAGCAATATTGAAATTACTGCCTCTGAGGTCCGACTTTTTAACTTGGTTCCAGACTCCCTGAATTCCATTTGCAGGTGTTCATCTTGTTTTTAACCTTTATTGTTTGTGTCTTTATACACCACGACAGCTGACTGATCACTCTCCCCCTTGAGAATGTTCTGCAGCCGATCTGAGACATCCGTGACCATTGCACATGGGAGGCAACATACCATTCGGGAGTCTCGTTTTCAACCATAGATCTGCCTACCTACTCCTCTACAATTGAACCCCCTCTGACTATAGACCTTCCACTCTTTTTCCTGCCCTTCTGTACAGCAGAGCCAGCCATGGTGCCATGAACATGTCTACTGCTGCCTTCCCCTGGTGAGCTCTCTCTGCTCCCCCTCAGCTCCTCACTCTCCACACTCCCCCTCAGCTCCTCACTCTCCCCACTCCCCCTCAGCTCCTCACTCTCCCCACTCCCCCTCAGCTCCTCACTCTCCCCACTCCCCCTCAGCTCCTCACTCTCCCCACTCCCTCTCAGCTCCTCACTCTCCCCACTCCCCCTCAGCTCCTCACTCTCCCCACTCCCCCTCAGCTCCTCACTCTCCTCGCTCCCTCTCAGCTCCTCACTCTCCCCACTCCCCCTCAGCTCCTCACTCTCCCCACTCCCCCTCAGCTCCTCACTCTCCCCACTCCCCCTCAGCTCCTCACTCTCCCCACTCCCCCTCAGCTCCTCACTCTCCCCACTCCCCCTCAGCTCCTCACTCTCCCCACTCCCTCTCAGCTCCTCACTCTCCCCACTCCCCCTCAGCTCCTCACTCTCCCCACTCCCCCTCAGCTCCTCACTCTCCCCACTCCCTCTCAGCTCCTCACTCTCCCCACTCCCCCTCAGCTCCTCACTCTCCCCACTCCCTCTCAGCTCCTCACTCTCCCCACTCCCTCTCAGCTCCTCACTCTCCCCACTCCCTCTCAGCTCCTCACTCTCCCCAATCCCACTCAGCTCCTCACTCTCCCCACTCCCCCTCAGCTCCTCACTCTCCCCACTCCCCCTCAGCTCCTCACTCTCCTCGCTCCCTCTCAGCTCCTCACTCTCCCCACTCCCCCTCAGCTCCTCACTCTCCCCACTCCCTCTCAGCTCCTCACTCTCCCATCTCCCACTCAGCTCCTCACTCTCCCCACTCCCCCTCAGCTCCTCACTCTCCCCACCCCCTCTCAGCTCCTCACTCTCCTCACTCCCTCTCAGCTCCTCACTCTCCCCAATCCCACTCAGCTCCTCACTCTCCCCACTCCCCCTCAGCTCCTCACTCTCCCCAATCCCACTCAGCTCCTCACTCTCCCCAATCCCCCTCAGCTCCTCACTCTCCCCACTCTCACTCAGCTCCTCACTCTCCCCACTCCCTCTCAGCTCCTCACTCTCCCATCTCCCACTCAGCTCCTCACTCTCCCCACTCCCCCTCAGCTCCTCACTCTCCCCACTCCCTCTCAGCTCCTCACTCTCCCCAATCCCACTCAGCTCCTCTCTCTCCCCACTCCCTCTGTTGCTGAAAATAGGCAGCTGATGCTCGAGGTAAGTCCCTTTTGAGAGTGAAATATACCCCGGTCCTCTCTCTCTATCTCGCCCATCCTGAAAATACTCTCCCCATCTCTGCCTTACACAAGGACCGTTCCCTTTGACAGTCCTTGGTTTGTGCCACTCTTCCCACTGACAGCTCCCTCCCCAGGAACGTTACCCTGCAACAGGAAAATATGCAAAACCAGGCAGGGCCCCAAACAGTCCTTCCAGGTGAGACAGACCTTCACCTGCCTCACTTCCAACCCAGTTTACTGCATCAGGTGTTCCCGATGTGGCCTTTTCTACTTCGGGCAGATCAAATGTAAACTTAGGGAACGGTTTGCCGAGCATCGCAGCCAAATCCGCAGGGGCTGACCGACCTCCCAGTCACTGACCTCCAGGTCACTGCCCATTTCAATTCCCCCAAACATTCCCATTCTCACATGACCACCTCGAAGTGCTCTGGTTTTCTCGAACAATCCAAAGGTGTGCAGATTGAGTGAATTGGCCATGCTAAGTTGCCCATCGTGTTCAGGGATGTGAGGTATGGGGCATTCGTCAGGGGTAAATGTCAAGTAATTAGGGAGGGGAATAGGTTTAATTGGGATCCTCTTCAGAGTGTTGGTGTGGACTTGTTAGGCCAAAGGGCCTGTTCCCACACCGAAGAAATTCTATAAATGATACAGAAATGATCTGGAAAAGGGCACTGTTGGAATGATCAGCAAGTTTGCAGATGACACGAAGATTGGTGGAGTAGCAGGAAGCATAAGGGACTGTCAAAGAATACAGGAGGATATAGAAAGACTGGAGAGTTGGGTGGAAAAGTAGCAGATGGAGTTCAATCCAGACAAATGTGAGGTGATGCATTTAGGCAAGACTAATTCTAGAGCGAATTATACAATGAATGGAAGAGCATTGGGAAAGGTTGATGGGCAGAGAGATCTGGGAGTGCAGGTCCATTGTACTGTGAAGGGTGCTGCACAAGTTGATAGAGTTGTGAAGAAGGCATATAGTATGCTTGCCTTCATTGGACGGGGTATTGAGTATAAGAGCTGGCAAGTCATGTTAAAATTGTACAAGACATTGGTTCGGGCGCATTTCGAATACTGTGTCCAGTTCTGGTCACCACATTACCAATAGGAGGATGCAGGGAAGGTTGACAAGGATGTTGCCTGGTATGGAAGGTGCTAGATGTGAAGAGAGGTTGAGTAGGTTAAGATTGTTTTCCTTAGAAAAAAGGAAATGGTGGGGGGCTGATTGAGGTCTATAAAATCATGAAGGGTTCAGACAGGGTGGATAGAGATACGCTTTTTCGCATGGTGAAGTATTCAGTAACGAGAGGTCACACTTTCAAGGTCAGAAGTGAAAAGTTTAAGGGGGTTACACGCAGCAAGTACTTCACACAGAGGGTGGTGGGTGTCTGGAACGTGTTGCCATCAAAGGTGGTAGATGCAGGCACAGTAGATTCATTTAAGATGCATCTGGACAGATGCACGAGTAGGTGGGGAGCAGAGGGGTACAGATGCTTAGGAATTGGGCGACAGGTTTAGACAGTGGATTTGGATCGGCTCAGGTTTGGAAGGCCGAAGGGCCTGTTCCTGGCCTGTAAATTTTCATTGTTCTTCTCTTTGTTCTTTATAGCTGTAACTAACATCTCATCTTCCGCCTGGGCAACCAAGAGCCCAGAGGACTCACAACTGAGTTCTCCAATTTCAAAATGCCTACCTTCCCATCAGCCCACCCCTTTCCCAACCCTCCCCATCCCTTCCACTGCACCCTGCCACCAAACGGATTCAGTCCTCCCATTGACCAATCAGGTTGTACCTTTCACGTGCCTTCACCTATCCCCACTTCACCACCGAGCCCTCTGCAAACCCCTATATCTGCAGCTCCCCCTACACCCACTGCCAGTCCTGAAGAAGGGGTACACCTTCGATTTCTCCACTTCCTGATGTTGACCGGCTTGCTGTGTTCTTCCAACCTCCTGCCTGTCTGTTCTGGGCTGCTATCTTCTCCCAATTTATGGTATCTGGGCTAATTCTCTTGGGGAGACTCAGAATTCCATGGAACAAACTGTTTCAGCTAATCTGGCAATGTCCTAATTCAATTTTCTCATTGTGTGACAGTCCTCTCCAAGTTCTCACTCCTCCAGTTAGTCCCACTCCCTTGTCTTCTTCACCATCTTTCCACAACACATTCTCAATTAATTAATTATCTGTTTCTGTCTTCAATATAAATCTTTGTGTCCCTCTGTATCTTTCCCTGGCCTTGGTTTATCACACCCCAGTCTATCGAGTGCTGCCATTGTGAAGCTCAGAAACAAGAAAAAGGTTTGTGTCGGGCTGTTGTTCACTTCCCGGTGTGTCCCATGTGATGCTCCATGTGGGACGGGGGTCACAGCAGCTTTGACACACATCCTTGAAACTTGGTCTGTGCCTGTCCACTGAACGCCTGTGTTTGTCCCTCTCAGCTGATCGTGCGGTCAGTAACATGGGGAAACCCCTCGAGTATTATTGTAAAGGAGCAGCTGTCTGACTTGTAGCTGAGGGGCTTCTGACTGACTCCTGTTATTGAAACGTTAGTGGAGGAGCTGGGGATGGTTTGCTGGAGGTTGTGCTGTGAGCTGCCTCAGACATTCAGGGAGACCTGAGGATTTGGTGACCCAACTCTGGATGGAGTCTGGGGCCTGTAGTTATAGCATCTGGGTCTGTAACATGAACAACAAATGGAGCAGGGGATAGAGAGAGCGGCAGCTCTGAAACCACGGAGTGAGTGTGGGTGGGGAAAGGGATCTGCCGTATCCACTCCGGGTTTTCCAAGAACAGCTTCCCAAGCGACACTTAACCCAGGAGCAGGGTGTGAGGGGACCCTGATTGAACAAGGAGCTGGGCACAGAGCAGTGTCACCTCCTTCAACACGACCTGCAGCTTCACACCAGGGGCGGACGGTGCAGCCAGTGGCTGTTAGCGTCGCAGCTTCATTCTAGGATCCAGAACTTTCCAGACAGGCGTGGGGGACATATCCATTATCTCCCAGTATGTCGATATCAATGTCACCATTCAGTGACGGAGGGTATATATGGCGGATGAGGTGAATACAATGTTTTATCCCTCAGCAGGGAGTTGCCAGCGCTACCCTTGTTTTCCCAGTATAGTGGGATTCCCGATGGTATACTTGGCTCTGCAGGGTCCCCATGTCAATGGGGAGAGTTCGAGGAACTGAAGGACCTCTCACTCCAATAATGGTGCAGTGTGACCATACACAGTACATCATGTTGGTGAATACCCACTGTCCTGGCAGCAACCACAGCCTCTTCATTCAGAAGCAGTCAGCCATTCCCATCATCTTCAGGTCCCCACATAGAAAGAAAGGATGGCATCTCAGATGAGGCCACCCCTTCGGACACAATTCAAAACACCCTGCTCCTCACCGCTCCCCACCGTCAACCAACCACATCAAAATATCCCATGTGAACTGAGAGCAATGGGAACACTGGGAACATCAGGGATCAGACCATCAGGGAGATGGGGCAACACTTCCGATGTTTGAACTAGGTCCTGCAATCTCCCTCCATTTATGTAATCTATGACCTTGTATCCTTTCTGAAAAATTCACAGGGTCATAGTTAGCCACGCGACATTCCATCTGCCAAATGGTTATTTCATGCTTATCCATTTTCAGATCCTCCACCTCCTCTTGATAACTTTGTTTCCTTCCTATCTCAGCATCATCACCGAATTTAGTGAGAATATATTTGTTCCATTTATCTAAACCGTTGATATAATTTGCAAGTAGTTGAGGACCCAGCAGGTGTCTGTGCAGTTGTTATTTTCTGTTAAACTGATAAAGACTGATTTACCCCAGTGGACGGTATCTTCAATATGAGGCTGAGCCTTTCCCTCCACCAGGACTGTGTGCCGGCTGGTGTGGAGGCAGGAGATGACCATCATCAGGCACTTTCCTTGACCATCTTTGATATGTCACCATGAGAATTCTTGGATTCTGGAATCAATGTTGGGGAGTTACAAGGTAACTCCTTTCTTGACTGTACAGCATGGTGCCATCACCATTGGTGGGTCTGTCCTGCTGTTGGTACAGGATATACCCAGGGATGGTGATGGGGCTGCGTGAAACATTACCCATCAGGTTTGATTCTGTCTGTAATGACAATGTCAGACTGTTTCCTGACCTGTCAAAATGAGGAATAAAGGTGACAATGGAGCAGGGAATAATAGCTTAAAAAGCTGAATGAAAGACACTCTATCTGATTACACAATGCATTCTCAAAAATGATTGAGGAACTCAATGCATACATTGAGGTAAATGGATACAATTTAATGACATCAGAGAGTCCTTGCTACAGGGTGTCTGATATTTGGAACTGAACATGCAGGACCTTTTATATTTGGGGACGTAATACAAAACATAAAAGGAGGTGGGGTAGATCTCCAAGTAAAAGTTGACATCTGTACGATTGTAAACAGAGAATCTTATATCAAATCTTCAAGTTTTTGGCTTAATCTTATTGTTTCTGTTCGCAAAGTGCCAGTTGAGTTGGGTTTGGAGAGAGATTTTCACAATGATGCTGAGTGGATTTCACCAAACCTAATGACAGAAGAACCTTAGTGATGGGGCTTTTTATGACGCTATCACATTCTCAAACTGATATTCTCCGGAACATTCTTTAACCAACATTCCTCCGGAACAGTCTATGACTGACATTCTCCAACACATTCTATAACTGACATTCTCCGGAACATTCTATGAATGGCATTCTCTGAACATTCCATCACCAACATTCCCAGAATATTCTATTATTGACATTCTCTTAACACATTCTATAACCAACATTCTCTGGCACATTCTATAAACAGAATTCTCCAGAACATTCTCTGACCCACTTTCCCTGGAAGAATCTATAACCAACATTCTTCAGAACATTCTTTTACCAACATTTCTGGGAAAATTCTACAGCCCACATTCCCCGGAACATTCTGTAACTGACATTCCCCTGAACAATCTATATCCAACATTCTCTTGATCATTCTATAAGCAACATTCTATAAGCAAGATCCCGTTCCATGGAGGAGGAAACACTGTTTCGAACTCCCCTCAGGCAGTTATAGGGCTTTACCCTACGTTTACACTTCTTCACCTCAGAGGATCGATCGACCACAATTTAGACTAAAAGACAGAAATTTTTAATGCCCGTTTTCTTTAAAAAACTGCAAGAGAATTCTTCAGGATAGCAATGTTTATCCTCCGTATTGGGAACTGTAAAGACGTGACCTGTCTGCTCTCGAGTAATCACGTGTTTGGGAATGTTCTAGAATCCATCTGTTCTTATGGATGTATGATTGTGTGTTTAAGGAGGGGGGGGGGGGGGTTTCTTCTGTAATACATCACCTGTCTGTCAGTAATTCAGAATTTGCCATGTGTTATTCCAGCTCCAACTACATCAATAAATCTCTGAACGTTTCATTTTGAAAATCTCACTCTGATCTCAATCAATTGTAAAATGTCCTTCAGGCTGATGTATAAATTGTTGCTTTTCCTTCCTGACAGTTAACGTCATGACGATCTTCGTCCTGCTTTATAAAGATTGTGGATTGTCTCCATGCATCAGGCGTTACCTGGAGGCAATGGCAATGACGGATCTACTGGTCATTATCCTCGATCTGATATTGAGACACATTCCCATTGTTTATCGGGAACAGTTTTATTTCCTATACTCCGTCCCTGTGTGTAATATCCACGCCGTCCTGCTTTATGCAGCCACTGACTGTTCTGTCTGGTTCACCGTCACTTTCACCTTTGATCGGTTTGTGGCCATTTGTTGCCAGAAGCTGAAAAATAAATATTGCAGTGAGAAAACGGCGGCTGTGGTTCTGGGAACAGTGACTGTGCTGAGCTGTTTAAAGAACATTTTCTGGTATTTCATGCTCACGGGTCTTTATCGGTTGGCGAACTCCCCCTGGTTTTGTTACATAATGAACGGTGTTCTATCTTCTCGTGTCTGGGTCACAATCGAGTTCCTCCACCACATTCTAACCCCAGCTCTCCCATTTCTCCTGATTCTGCTGCTCAATGTTTTCACCATCAGACACATTTTAGTGACCAGCAGAGCCCGCAGGAGACTCCGGACTCACACCAATGGGGACTCTCACCATGATACAGAAATGCAAAATCGAAAAACATCAATCATTTTATTGTTTGTGATCTCGGCCAATTTCATCCTGTTATGGTCAACATTAATGCTGTATTCAATATGGACTCGGATGTATGCCTTGGCATATAATTTTGTGTATCTGCATCGCTTTGTGCGGGAATTGGGCTTCATGCTGCAGCTCCTCAGTTGCTGCACTAACACTGCGATTTATGCTGTGACCCAGACTAAGTTCAGACAGCAGCTGAAGAATGTGCTGAAATATCCCTTTACCCAAATTCATCAATCAATCAAATTCACTGATTAGTCAATCCATCCAGGATTTTCTCATTTCAGTTCAATGATTCAGCAACGAAACAGCCTGTCGCTATGGTAACAGACTGAGGGTAGTGCTGGTTTTTTCCAACCTGATTCAACAGGGGATTACAGAGACACATTTCAATGGTTCTCAACTCGGGGATCAGTGAAAAAAGGCATCATTTCACTGAATGTATCTATCACTTCAATCTGTAAAAATGAATTTCTTCATTAAGAAGTACCACACAGCAGAACAAACTATTTTGTTGTTTGTGTTGAAGCAGCTGGGCTGGAGAGAGACAGACTCAGCCCCTAGTCCTGGTCATTAGGGAAGGGGAGGGAACTGGGTCTGAGCTCAGGAGCTGGGTTTAAGTCACTCTGTCCTTTACTTTCACCTCAGGATCACTGACTCTGACCTGGCCTTGGCAGATTTCATCTCTCTCTCCATGTTCAGCTCTCATTCTCACAGTGTCCCCTCTTTCTCTTGTCCTCCCATTTTTGTTTCCTGTTGCTCATATCTCAGATGCAACATCGGTCAGCCAAAACTGCTGTGTCACCAAAGAAACTGTTTGAAGAATAACAAAACTGTGCAACATGAGAGATTCACAAGCTGTGAAAAGATCATCCACTCATGAAGTGGCATGTCACAACCAGCAGAGGGTGGCATTGTATCACATTAAACAATTCCGGGGAGAATGAGGGATGGTTGGTGGGTGTGTGTGTGCAAAAGAGACTCAGCCTTTGATTCATCACTTTCTAATTCATTCACTCATTCAAACTTCCCTCCAGTCCCATTGCACGAGAGACAGATCCACAGGCACAAATATATAGAGACACAATTTGGAGATACTCACCAATATGACATTTTACACACAAGACAGACAGACAGACAGAATGGGGAGAGACGGGTAAACACCATTTCAATGGATTCACCCCCAGAACAACAGAGATCCCACTGCACAGTGACACAGACTTAGAGACACACTGAGACAGAGGGACGCACACTAATACACACTCTCATCTATAGCAGCTGATGTGCACACAGCTACAATAAGAGCTGAAATAGATCAGAAGAGACAATTCAGTACAGAAATACACACACAGATACAGACACATAGAATTATATATACATACATACACACACATAGATACACACACACTGACACAAAGACACAAACAGATACACACACAAAGATACACACACAGAGGCATACATACACACAGAGACACACACACACACACATATACAGATACACACGCGCACACAGACACACACAGATACACGCACCCAGATACATGCAGACACACAGACACACACACATGCACACAGACACACACAGATATACACACACATACAGATATACACACATACACAGATACACACACACACGCACCCACACACACACAGATACACACATATACACACAGACATACACAGACACACACAGACGCACACAGATACATACACACACATGCACACACACACACAGATGAACACACACACACGCACACACATATACAGAGATACATACAGGTACACACACAGACACACACACAGATACACACATACACACACATGCAGATACACACACATACAGACATGCAGAAACACACACTGATACATATGCACACACACACAAACACATACACAGACACGTACAGATACACACACAGACACAAGCGCACACATACACACACACACATGCACACACACATACACACAGATACGCATACAAACATACAGACACACACAGATACATACACACACACATGCACACACACAGATCAACACTAATACACACATCCATAAACACTGCCTCAAACACTCAGAGCTACGAATGTGCAGATATAGTTCGTTTGGGATAGACAAGCAGACAGTTACAAAGAGAGAATCACATACACAGAGACACACACAGGCACATTTATACACACAAACATACAGACCGACATAGATTCATACACATACAAAGACAGAAACAGACACAGACTGAGGTGCAGACATGCAAACAGACCTTTACACTGACACAGACAAAGACACAGAAACATATACATACAAACGCACACACACAACCAAGCGCACAGACACATATTGTTGTGGGGAAAAACAAGGACTGCAGATGCTGGAAACCAGATTAGAGTGGTGCTGGAAAAGCACAGCAGGTCAGGCAGCATCCGAGGAGCAGGAAAATCAGTGTTTTGGACCAGGCCAGACCACCTCAAATATATTTTGGTAGCTTAGATCCTAACCTTTTCTTATTTTAAAGGCAGATGGGAAATCAATATTCCAGGTGTGATGCAGCTGGTCAGACCACTCAATACAGAATTTCTGAAAATACAACAGTATAACAAAAGAAAATCGTAATTAGAATAACACAATTATTGGAAAACCTAACTATCCAGATACAGCAAATTAACGAAGGGACTGTACGCATTCAGACATCCGAGAACACACACTTTGGAAAAATAGGTAAACTGAAACAGATTCTTGCAGGCAGGAGGGAACAACATCCAAAGAAATTCGAGAGTGACAGTAAGTTAGGATTCATCTGCTGAGGGTTGGAATCATTTCTGGACTTGTGACTGCCACAGCTAAACCAAACTGGAAAGAAAAACGTGAACAGGGAGAACTGGCCAATCCCCTGCCATTGTTAACCTCGGCTCTTTCTAACCCCTTCAACACCTCCGCCTTTACAACCTCTCTTATCCGTATCGTGCAATTGAGCAAATGCATAGGTATAAACAAAATCATAGCTGGAGTTATGTACAGGCCTCCAAACAGGAGTCAGGAGATGGGGCACAAGATACAACTGGAGATGCAAAAGATTTGAAGGAAATGCAAAGTTAGAGTGATCATTGGGGATTTCAATATGCAGGTGGACTGGGAAAATCAGGTTGGGAATTTGTGGATAGCTTTTTGGACCAACTTGTGGTGGAGCCCAGTAGGGAACAGGCAACACTGGATTTAGTGATGTGGAATGAAGTAGACTTGATCAGGGAGCTTAAGGTGAAGGAATCCTCAGCAGGGAGTGATCATAATATGTCTGAAGTTACTCTGCAATTTGAGAGGGTGATGATAGAATCAAAGGTAATAGTATTACAGCTGAATAAAGGCAACTACAGAGGCATGAGAGAGGAGGTAGGTAAAATTGACTGGGAGAGGAGTGTATCAGGAAAGACAGTGGAACAGCAATGGCAGGAGGTTCTGGGAGTAACTCAGGAGACACAGCAGAGATTCATCCCAAGGGAAAAGAAGCATGGTACAGGGAGGATGAGGCAACCATGGCTGACGAAGGAATTCAGGGATATCGTAAAAGTAAAAGAAAAAACAGATCATTTGGGGAAGGGTAGTGGGAAACCAAAGGATTAGGCACTCGCAAAGACCAATAAAGAGCAACAACAAAAGAAATAAGAACAGTCACGATGAAATATGACAGTAAGCTAGCCAGACATATCACGCAATACCGTAAGAGTTTCTTTCGACAGATAAAGGGCAAATGAGATGAAGAAGTGGACATTGGGCCGCTGGCAAATGACGCGGAAAGATAGTGGTGGGGAAAAGGAAATGGCTGAAGAATTAAATAATTATTCTGTGTCAGTCTTTATTGTGGAAGACATGATTAACATCCCAAAAAAATCAAGAGAGGGTAGGGACAGAGCTCAGTGTGGTGGCCATCACCAAAGACATCAACTTCATTAATCCTGATCTGTTCCAGCCTGTTTCCCAGCTCCTCAAAGTTCTCATTCTCAACACGGTCCCTTTCCTCAGTGAAAACTGAAGCAAAAATCTCATTTAGGGTTTCCTCTACCTCCTCAGATTCCACACACAAGTTCTGTACGCTATCCCTGACTGACCCTACATTCTCTTATTCCTCACATATGAGTAAAATGCCTTTGGGTTCTCCCTAATCCTTCCTGCCAAGCCTTTTTCATGCCCCCTCCTGGCTCTCCTCAGTCCATTTCTGAGCTCTTTTCTAGTAAGTCTGTAATCCTGCTCCCAATCTGTACTTCCCAACTCCTGTCTGATAGCATCATAATTTCCTCTTCCCTAATTAAATATTCCTTGGTAACTGCTCCTTTTCCTCTCCAAGGCTATGGTAAATGTGAGACAGTTGTGGTCACTGTTACCAAAGTGTTTCCCACGACGAGATCTGACACCTGTCCTGGCTCATTGCCGAGCACCAAATCCAAAATGGCCTCTCCCCTCATCGACCTGCCTACATACTGAGTAAGGAAACCCTCCTGAACACACCTGACAAAAACAGCTCCATCCAAACCATCTGAACTAAGAAGGTTCCAGTCAATATTGGGAAAGTTGAAGTCACCCACATCAACAACCCTGTGACATCTGCATTTTTCCAAACTCTGCCAGCCGATGAGTTCTTTGATCTCTCTCCTGCTATTAGGGGGTCTGTAGGAAACCCCCATTGAGGTGGCTGCTCCCTTGCTGTTCATACTGACTCAGTAGACAAACCTTCCTCAACAGCCTACCTTTCTGTAGCCATGATGCATTCTCTGATTAGCAATGTCACACCCCCTCCTCTTTTTCCACCCTCCCTGTTCTTTTTAAATGTTCTAAACCCTGGAACATCTAGTAACCATCCCTGCCCCTGTGAAACCCACGTCTCCGTTATGGCCACAACATCATAGTCCCAAGTACTGATCCACGCTGTCAGTTCATCACTCTTATTTCTGACACCCCTGGATCTACTGGCCCTGGAGTCTGTTCAGAGAATGTTCATGAGAATGGCCCCAGGAATGAAAAGCTTAACATACGAGGAATGTTTCAGGACTCTGGATGGGGTTCAGAAGAATGAGGGGGAATCTAATTGAAACCTGGAATACTGATTGTCCTGGACAGAATGGATGTTGGGAAGATGCTTCCATTGGTAGGAAAGACTAGGACTGAGGGCACAGCTGGAGGGTAAAGGGAAGACCTTTTTAAATGGAGTCAAGGAGAAACATCTTCAGCCAAATAGTGATGAATCTATGGAATTCACTGCCTCAGAAGGTTGTGGAGGTCAGGACTTGGAATATATTTAAGATGGAGATTGATAAGTTTTTAACTGTCAAGGGTATCAAGTGTTACAGGGAGAATAGGGATGAGAAACGTAGCAGCCATGATTGAATAGTGGAGAAGGTTCGATGGGCTGAATGGCCTAATTTCTGCTTTTATGTCTTATAGATGTTTTTAAAAAAATGAAGGACAAAATAAGCTTGTAAAAGTGACAGCATTGTCACATCCAGATGCACTGACACAGACATACATACAGATATACAGAAACACACACACCGACACACATAAACGCACACAGAAACATGTACACACCGACACACATAAACGCACACAGAAACATGTACACACAGACACACTGACTCACACATCCACACAGATACACAGAAACATGCTCACACAGACATACTGCCTCACTCATATATACAGACACACAGAAACATATACACACAGTGCAGTAAATGACACTTGCCTGTGTTTAACCATTGAGAGAGTGAGACAGTGCTGTGATGTCCCTCAGCTATTGTCAGGGAGGGGGTGAATGTGTCTAACAAACTCATAATCATTTGTACAATGAACAATGAGAGAGCTGGTACAATAGATCCATTAGTCCCTTTGTGCCCATCTGTGAAATAGTTTGATGTTCACTCTCAGAATCTCACTAACTTTACTGGTTAAGTTCATCCCACTCACACCTTGTGTTTGTCAGTGTAGAAATACGATGTTCCCCTGTGGGATAAATCTGTGTTCCTTGGCGGCAGAAGACTGTTCCCTTGTCTGAATAAAAGCATTTTGTAGCTGGTTTGAAACTGCAGCTTTGTCTCTGTGTGGATTTCAGGTATGAGGCCAGTTGGTGTGTGTGTGTGTGTGTGTGTGTGTGTGTGTGTACTGCTGGAAGCTGAGTTCCAGATTTGAACTTAAATCAACCCGTCCCTGAAGCAGACCCTGTCTGATGTGACCCCTGGCGCAGTAGCTATCCCTCATGGTAGCGAGGGAGTGTGAGAAGTCAGAGAGAGAGCTGGGACCCACAGTAATGGTGAGCATCACCTTTTCAGACTGTGTCTTTCCTGAACTCCCGCCTGTCTCTTGCTGATTTCCCGTCTCTTTCTCACATTGTCACTTTATGTCTCTTTGTTTCTCACTTTGTGTCCCTGTATCTTTCTCTCAAAGTCTCTCCTCCTTTTTGTCTTTTGGTCATTCTGTCTTTCACTCCTGTGTCTCTGTCTGTCACACTCTCAACTTTTTATTTCATTCTCCCTCTGTCTGTCCATTCCCACCAGCTGTGTGTCCCCCCTCTCTCTGTCTGCATTTTTTCTGACCCCTGTATCCACCTTTCTGCCCCTCCCTCTCTCTGCATTTTTCCTGCCCCTCCCCAAAATGTTTTTCTCGATCCAAAATTACTGAATGCGACTCCCTGCCAAATGTGACTTCTCGAACTTTGTGTCATCCAATCTTGCGACCCCATACACCCCCCATTTCACACCCACGCCTTCTCTTTTCCCCCCCAGATATTCCCTCAACATATTTCACTACCTCCCACTTTTGCCCTTGTCTTTACTCCACAACTTTGCCCCACCCACACTGTAATTTGCCCCATTCCAAAATCTTGAGTCAACTCAGAAGAACATTACCACCCTCAGATATTAACATCCCCCCGCACAAATATCTCGCCCACCATCTGCCAAATATTGTCTCGTTAAATGTAGTGTTCCCATCAATTCTGTAGTCCCCAAATATCATCCCTAAGTTTGTCTTCCATCCCAATTATGCCCTTTTGGGAAGACCAGGTTCCCCAAACCTCTCCACAGATACAGCACTACCCCTGACACAGGAGACTCTGCTGGATTAGGGCCAAGCCCTCAGTAGGGTCATTAACCTTGACCATGATTTGATAAAGGCAGCGAGGCCCACACCCCACCAGGAGGCACTTCATCCATTCCAACCTGGGGACTATGTAATGATCAAATCACTGGGCAAAGATTCTCTCTCTCCTGGTGGAAGGGCCGATACTTGGTGCCTCTGACAACCCCGACAGCTGTCAAACTGGAGGGGTAACCTGACTGGACACACAGGACCTGCTGCAAGTGAGCTCCGCACCCAAAAGACAACAACCAGGAAGCACAGCAAACGACAGCTCCACACCCCGAGGAAAGCTCCAGCTAACCGCTACAGCCATCACCATCTTTATACTCCCCCGATCATCCTGCCACAGGATGACTGGAACCAGGATCATGCAGTGACACACCTTACCGTTCACAAGAGACTGGTCAATACATTCCTCTGTGTGACCTGTGTGTATGCTCAGAGGGTCAGCCAGAGTAGCTGTTGGGTTTGTGCTCATGTCCCCATGCACTCCCAAGGGGGCATTCCCCTGAGACCCTTCCACTTTAATGAATCAGACAATGCTGAAAGGTGGGTGGGACGGGACAGGTCCCCTGAAGTAACCACTCTCAGCCTGAATGGGATCTTACAGAGGTAATTCTCCAGCCTACTGGAAATCTGCAGAGTACCCATTAAACAATTTTCAGGGATGGTTCTATCCCTCTTACAATCTTCCCCATGAACCCCCGGCCCTACTCCTCACAGACACTCCCGAACAGGGCACACCCATCGGATCGATCTGCCTCAAAAGCAGCTATCCATCCAGATGGAATGCTGGCGGGAGCCGGTGTGGTAACACCTTGCTCCTCACCCTGCAGCAAGTCAGTCCACAGCAGAGGGCAGGATACTGAACCTTCACATCCTCAACAGGAGCAGGCAAATCCCCACTTTCACCACCACCTGGACAGGGACCCAGACCGACCGCCTGAGAACCTATAATGGCACTTACTTTATTTACAGCCATAAAGCCTCCCCTTGGTTCCTGTTATCCTGGACCAGGAGCTGCTATGTTGGGTACGTGGTCCCATTTGTATAACATTCCCAGTCTTCTCCCTTCATGAAGTCACCGTCTCGCAGGAAGTGAACCCTCAACACCCTTGACCAGATTCTCTCTGTCTTTTCACCCACCTATGCAGCCATTCGATTGGAAATAGAAGCCCAGCTGCTGGCCATCCCCTTGGAGGAGGTAGCCAATGCCACATCCAGCTGAATGCGAAAGTTGTTGGCATTCACACTGTGGCCCAATAAAACAGGTCTGCCCTGGATTCTCTGCTGGCGGAGAAAGGGGGCACATGTACCCTCATCGGCTCTGATTGCTGCAGTTACATACCCAGCCCCAGTGGGAACATTACGAACTCAGCCCGACATATCCAACAGGCTGCCGCTGTACTGCACAACCAAAAACCAGAATGGGACCCGTGGAACTGGGCAAGCTCCTGGCTGGGTTCCTGGGGCACAGCCTTGCTCCAGGGTCTCATAGTCGTCATTACTATCATTGTCGTTATTGCAGTTCTTGTCATGGCTATTAAAATGCGCTGTCTGAGCTTGTGCTCAATGCTGCTACCCCCCCTGCCCTGACCTTCCCACCCAACTAGTGAAGGTCCACAGGGACAATAACTTTGCCCCGACACGGAATATGTGGTTTTAGACTCAGACTCTGAATCTTACCCCACTGATTCCGGCCCTCCCCTGGCTCTGGCTACATATTCCCTTTCGCCTCTACCCCTAACTCAGCAAAATAAAATAAAAAAAGGGGAATTGTAGGAGAAAAGATAAACCACTCTGCCTGCCTTGTTCACAGAACCATGTCTGATCTTAGCAAAACAGAGCATACTGGGAGTGCAGGTCCATTGTACCCTGAAGGTTACTGCACAGGTGGATAGATTGGTCCAGAAGGCATATGGTATGCTTGCCTTCATTGGACACGGTGTTGAGTATAAGAGCTAGTAAGTCATGTTAACATTGTACAAGGCATTGGTTCGGCTGCATTTGGAATAATGTGTACAGTTCTGGTCACCACATTACCAAAAGGATGTGGACACTTTGGAGAGGGTGCAGAGAAGGTTTACGAGGATGTTGCCTGGTATGGATGATGCTCGCTCTGAAGAGAGGGTGAGTAGGTTGGGTTCATTTTCATTAGAAAAAAGGAGATTATTGGGGGACCTGATTGAGGTTGACATAATCATGAAGGGTATGGACAGGGTGGATAGAAACATTATTTTTTCCCAGGATGAAGGATTCAATTGCGAGAGTTCACATTTTCAAGCTGAGAGGTGGAAAGTTTAAGGGGGATAACACGCGGCAAATGCTTCACACAGAGAGGGTGGTAGACATTTGGTACGTGTTGCTAGCAGAGTTGGTAGAGGCAGGCACGGTAGATTCATTTAAGATGCGTCTGGACAAATGCTTGAGTGAGTGGGGAGCAGAGGGAGACAGATGCTTAGGAATTGACCGACAGGTTAAGAGAGTACATTTGGATTGGCTCAGGCTTGGAGGGCCGAAGGGCCTGTTCCTGGGTTGTAAATTTTCTTTCTTTGTTCTATAATCCCTCAACTTCACTACAACCAGCTCAGGAACTAAAAACCAAAACCAGACATTACCTAAACAGCTTCCAGACTGAAGGAATACACTCCTCAGATGATCTGATAACAGACTTCCTACCTCACAATAGCATCACAGCTCCTGCAGCCCCGAGGGCATCCACAGTGCCCTCAGGTACTGAAGCCCCACAAAGCCTCCCTCGACTGAGTGACACCCAGATACCTGACAAGAATACGCACCACCCTGCAGGCCCATTGGAACCAGGATACTGGACATTAGCACCTGCTCTCATAGAGGAACGGAACCTCCTGTTACAGTTAATAACTGATTGCTCCGACCGGCCAGCCGATTGCATTCCATTAAATGTAATTTAATTCATCTTGTCTTGTAATTAACACTACACTACTGTAACACTATAAAAACTGTATCTGCAGCTTGGGGAAGAGAATCCTTGACTTAACTGGGTAAAGTGTCCGTTTCCTATGAGTATTGCCAATTTCTCTTTCCCACCACATAGTGAGAAATAAACTAGTGTTCGTCAATTTCACAAGATCGGTGTGTGGCCTCTATTTGTAATTGGACGATTCTCCGACAATGTCCTATATTGCAGCAAGTGGCTCAGAGTCAAAATGTCATTTGCAGAGGCTGTGATTTTACATTTTCTTCCTCACTCTCTGTCCCGCTGTGTCCATTTCCTTCTGTCTGACCTCCCTCAGTCTTGGGTCTTCCTTCATTTCTCTCTCTCCATCGTCTGGCTCTTTCTTCCTCACTCCACTCCCCTCTCTCTCACTCTCTCTCTCTATCTCTCTCTCTCTCTCTCTCACACACACACACACACACACCCTCCCTTTCTGATTCTCCATCACAATTCCTCTGTCTGTCCCCTTCCCCCGCCTCCCCATCAAACTCTCCAGATCGTCCCATCATGTTAATCCATCAATGCTCTAATGTTTCGAGTCAGGTTTACAAAATGACAGGAACTCCAACATTTCAGAGACAGAGGTTTCAATCTCAGAAACATTTTTTAAATATTCTTTTGTGGGACTTGGGCGTCACTGGCTGGCTAACATTGACAGCCCATCCTTACTTGCCCTTGAGAAGGTGGTGGTGAGCTGCCTTCTTGAATCACTGCAGTCCCCTTGCTGTGAGTTGACCCACAATGCCGGTAGGGAGGGAATGCCAAGATTTTCACCCAACAATTGTGAAGGAATGGTGATATATTTCCAAGTCAGGGAGGTGTGTGGCTTGGAGGGGAACTTGCGGGTGGGTGGTGTTCCCCAGTACCTGCTGCCCTTGTCCTTCTAGATGGATGTGGTCGTGGATTTGGAAGGTGCTGTTGAAGGATCTTTGGTGGATTTCTGCAGTGCATCTTGTAGATAGCACACACTGCTGCCACTGGGTGCCAGTGGTGGAGGGGTTGAATATTTGTCGATGTGGTGCCAATCAAGTGGGTTGCTTTGTCCTGGATAGTGTCAAGCCCCTTGAGTGTTGTTGGAGCTGCACCCATCCAGGCAAGTGGGGAGTATTCCATCACATTCCTGACTTGTACCTTGTAGACAGTGGGTAGAATTTGGGGAGTCAGGAGGTGAATTACTCGCCACAGTATCCCTAGTCTCTGTCCTGTTCTTGTAACTACTGTGTTCATGCGGTGAGTCCAGTGAGTTTCCGGTCAATGGTAACTCCAAGGATGTTGACAGTGGGGGAATCAGTGACGGTAACACTGTTGAATGTCAAGGAGTGGTGATTACATTGTCTTTTATTGGTGATGGTCATGGTCTGGCATTTGTGTGGCCTGAATATTACTCATCACTTGTTGGCCGAAGTCTGGATATTGTCCAGATCTTGTTGCATTTGAGCACGGATTGTTTCAGTATCTAAGGAGTCATGAAATGTGCTGAAAACTGTGCAAACATCAGCGAACATCGCCACTTCTGACCTTAAGACAGAGGGAAGGTAATTAATGAAACAGCTGAAGATCATTGGGCCTAGGACACTACCCTGAGGGGCTCCTGCAGAGATGTCCTGGAGCTGAGATGTCTGACCCTCTACAACCACAATCATCTTCTTTTGTGCCAGGTATGACTCTAACCAGTGGAGTGTTTGCCCCAATACCTATTATTCCATTTTTGACAGGACTCCTTGATGCCATACCCATTCAAATGTAGCCTTGATGTCAAGGGCTGTCACTCACACCTCACCTCTGGAATTCAGCTCTTTTGTCCATGTTTGAACCAAGGCTGTAATGAGATCAGGAGCTGAATGACTTTGGCGAAACCCAAACTGGGCATCACTGAGCAGGTTATTGCTGAGCAGGTGCTGTTTGATAGCCCTCGACAAAAGTGAGGACTGCAGATGCTGGAACCCGAGTTTAGATCAGAGTGGTGTTGGAAAAGCACAGCAGGTCAGGCAGCATTTGACTCCTCGGATGCTGCCTGACCTGCTGTGCTTTTCCAGCACTACTCTGTTTGATAGCCCTGTTGATGGAGAGTCGGCAGATTGGGTGGTAATTAGCCAGGTTGGATTTGTCATGCTTTTTATGTACAGGAAATATCTGGGCAATTTTCCACGTTGTCAGGGAGATGCCAATGTTGTAACTGTGTGGGAAGAGTTTGGCTAGGGGAGCAGCAAGTACTGGAGTGCACTTCTTCAGTACTATTGCCAGAATGTTCTCAAGGCCCATTGCCTTTGCAGTATCCACGGGGAGTGAATCGAATTGTCTGGAGACTGGTATCTGTGATGCTGGGGAGCACTGAAGAAGTCCAAATATGTGCAGGTCAGGTGAATTGGTCATGCTAAATTGCCCGTAGTGTTAGGTAAGGGGTAGATGCAGATGTAGGGGTATGGGTGGGTTACGCTTCGGCGGGGCGGTGTGGACCTGTTGGGCCGAAGGGCCTGTTTCCAAACTGTAAGTAATCTAATCTAATCTAATCTAATTATAAAAACAAAGTCCAAGATGGATTATCTACTCAGCACTTCTGACTGAACTTTGATATGAATGCATCAGCCTTATCTTTTGCACTGATGTGCTGGGCTCCTCCATCAGTGAGGATGGGGATATTGGTGGAGCAGCTCCTCCAGTGAGTTGTTAAATTGTACACCACCATTCACGACTGGATGTGAAAGGACTGCAGAGCTTAGATCTGATGCATTGGTTGTGGGAGCACATAGCTCTGTCTATCACTTCCTGTTTATGCCGTTTGGCACGCAAGTACTCCTGTTTAGTACCTTCACCAGGTTGACACCTCATATTTAGGTCTGCCTGATGCTGCTCCTGGCACGCGCTCCTGAACTCTCCATTGAACCAAGATTGATCCCTGCATGATGGTAATGGTTGAGTGGGGATATGCTAGGCCATGAGGTTACAGGGCCCTGGTGAGACCACACCTGGAGTACTGTGTACAGTTCTGGTCTCCAAATTTGAAGAAAGACATTCTTGCTATTGAGGGAGTGCAGCGTAGGTTCACGAGGTCAATTCCTGGAATGGCAGGATTGCCTTACACGGAAAGACTGAAGCGACTGGGCTTGAGTTTAGAAGACTGAGAGGGGATCTGATTGAAACGTATAGGATTATGAAAGGACTGGACACTCTGGCAGGAGGGAACATATTTCCGTTGATGGGGGAATGCCGAACCAGAGGACACAACTTAAAAATACGGGGTAGACCATTTAGGACAGAGATGAGGAGAAACTACTTCACCCAGAGAGTGGTGGCTGTGTGGAATGCTCTGCCCCAGAGGGCAGTGGAGGCCCAGTCTCTGGATTCATTTAAGAAAGAATTGGATAGAGCTCTTAAAGATAGTGGAGTCAAGGGGTATGGAGATAAGGCTGGAACAGGATACTGATTAGGAATGATCAGCCATGATCATATTGAATGGCGGTGCAGGCTCGGAGGGCAGAATGGCCTACTCCTGCATCTATTGTCTATTGTCTATTGTCTATTGTCTATTGTTACAGATTGTGCTGGAGTACAGCAGTTTTGATGACCCACAGTGCTTCATGGATGCCCAGTATTGAGCCATAGATCGGTTCGAAGTCTGTCCCAGTTAGCACAGTGATAGCAGCACACAACAAGATGGAGGGTATTCTCAACGTGAAGGTGGGACTTTGTCTCCATCAGGACAGTGCAGTGGTCACTTTTATCTATACTGTCATGGACAGAGGTGATTGCAACTGGCAGATTAGTAAGGGTGAGGTCAAGTACATTTTCTGCTCTTGTTGGTTCCTTCACCACCTGCCAGAGACCCAGTGTAGCAGTTATATCCTTTAGGACCCAACCAACCCAATCAGTAATACTGCTGCTGCTGCTGAGCCACTCTTGGTGGTGGACATTGAAATCCGCCACCCAGTAGACATTTTACCACCCTCAGTGCTTTTTCCAAGTGTTGTTCAACATGGAGGGGCACTGATTCATCAGTTGAAGGACGACGATAGGTGATAACCAGTAAGAGGTTTCCTTGCCTCTGTTTAACTTGAAGCCATGAGACCTCATGAGGTCCAGAGTCGATGTCAAGGACTCCCAGGGCAACTTCCTCCCACCTCGGCTGGGTCTGTCCTGTCAGTGGGACCGGACATATCCAGGGATGGTAATGGTGGTGTCTGGGTATGTAAGGTATGATCTGATAAAAATGAATGGATCAGGCAGTTGCTTCACTCATCTGTGAGACAGTTTTCTCAATTTTAGCACTAGCTCCCAGATTCCAGTATAGAGGACAGGGCCGTTGTCTTTTCTGGTTCCAAGGACGATGCCAGATGGTCCAGGGTTTCATTTCTTTGTTGTGAGTTTCTAGCGATTGATACGACTGAGTGGCTTGTGAGGCCATTTCAGAGGGCAGTGGAGAATCAACCACATTGCTGTGGCTCTGGAGTCACATGGAGTCCAGACCACGTAAGGATGGCAGATTTCCTTCCCTAAAGGGCATTAATGAGCCAGATAGTTTTTTCCGACAATTGACAATGGTTTCAAGGTTAACCCTTAATTCAGTTTTTTTAAAATTGAATTCAAACTCCATCATCTGCCATGGCACGATTTGAACCCAGGTCCCCACAGCATTATTCTGAGTTTCTGGATTAATAGTCAAGTGACAATACCACTAGACCATCGATTCCACTGAGGAGGTGGATGGGGATGCAGTGAGAGGGAGGTTGTGGAAAGGCAGGGATGGGAGTCAGCCTGGAGGGCCGTGGGAATGGGGATGTGGGGGGCAGGGAATAGGTACCAGGGCTGAGTCGAGGGGTGGTGATAATCTCCTGTCAGTGAACACTGAAATTGCAGGAGAAATAGTTCTCAGCACATGATTGAAGATGATATCCTGGGATAGAGAGAATGAGACAGAGAGAAGTTGGACAGATACACAAACATGAGGGGAGGAGGTGACAGTGTCTCAACCTTTGCAGCCTCTGGTTTCTAACCGTGTGTGTGATGTGTTTTTGTTGAAATGCAGTGAGACTGTGTGTGGGATCTTCCTTCATTCGACAAGGTGTTGCACAAAAGGGCCTGGAATAAACTAAACATACGGGCCATGTATTAGCATGGATACAGGATGGGATAACTGACAGGAAACAAAGAGTGGGGATAAATGAGTGCGTTTCTGGTTGGTAATCAGTGACGGGTGTTTGCCTCAGTGATTACCATTAGGACCACAATTATTCACAATTTATAGAGATGATTTGGAGTTTGGGGATCACAGTTAATGCCAATGTTTGTGGATGACATGAAGGTAAATGGTAGAGTAAAGTGTGCAGAGTACTCTGAAAGTTTCCAAAGGGACATCGATAGTTCAAGTGAGTGGGCAAAGGTCTGGTAGATGGAGTACAATGTGAATAAATGTGAAATCATCCAATTTGGAATAACTGTGAGAGGGACTATTTCTGAACGGTGAAAGAAACTTGCAGCATGATGCTGTGCAGAGAGACCTGGGGGTCCTTGTGCATGGATCAGAGAATGCTCGTCTACAGGTGCAACCAGTAAGTCAGAAGGAAAATGGAATTTTGTCTTCCTAAAGGGATTGTGGTTAAAAGCAGGACGGTTACGTTGCAGCTGTATAGGGTGCTGGGGAGACCACACCTGGAGGACTGTGTGCAGGTTTTGTTTCCGCACTTGGGAAAGGATGTACTGGCACTGGAGGTGGTGCAGAGGACAAGGTTCACTAGGTTGATTCCGGAGTTCGGGGGGTGGCTTATGAGGAGAGACTGAGAAGACTGGGATTATATTCCTTGGAATTTCTTAGAATAATGGGGATGGTGTGGTGGGAGTGGATCTCAGAACCATATGAAGTTATGAAGGGAATAGACAAGATAGAAGTAAAGAGAGTGTTTCCACTGGTCGGTGAAACTGAGACAAGTGGGCATAGCCTCAAAATAAGAAGGAACAGATTAGGGCTGAATTGAGAAGGAAGTTCTTCACCCAGAGGGTTGTGAATCTGTGGAAATCCCTGCCCAGTGAAGTAGTTGAGGCTTCCTCAGTGAATGAATTTTAAGTTCAGAGAGATAGATTTTTGAACAGGAAATGAATTAAGGGTGAAGGTGAGAGGGTGGGTATGTGGAGCTGATCCCACAAAAAGACCAGCCGTGATCATACTGAATGACTCAGGGGGCTCAAAGGGCCAGACGGCCATTTCCTGCTCCTCATTCTTATGGTCTTATGGATTTGAACATTAACCTCTTCTGGGGGGTTGTGTGTATGGGTGGGGTGGGGTGCGGTGAGGAGGGCGGTGTTGGGGGGAGGGGGGTGAGGGTGGAGTCCTGAGCCTCTGAAGCATTTTTCAATCATTGTGGAAGGGTTGTATTATTACTTCAGACAGTGCTAAATGGAAGTTGCAGGTGCCACTCAAATGTAGTTTATTGGTCAGCTGAGGCTAATGGGGAAAGGAAAGAGAGGGTTGGATTTTTCTGTCTCTCCAGCCAGCCGTTTTCTTTTCTGTATTTCCTCTCGGAATATCTGGGACAGACTCCACTGGGACTTGTCACCATTTTAATGGGGAGGTGGGTGAGTGGTCAGTGGGGATCATGGTGTGGGAAGGGAGTGGGATCCCAACCCCCGCTTCCCCACAACATGTCCCACTCCCTCCTCCTACCATTCTCAGTTTATCTGTGAGGATTAGGGGATGAACAGAAGGAATTGTTGCCATTGACTGGGACCTTATTACGGGTAAAAACAATGACTGCAGATGCTGGAAACCAGATTCTGGATTAGTGGTGCTGGAAAAGCACAGCAATTCAGACAGCATCCGAGGAGCAGTAAAATCGACGTTTCGGGCAAAAGCCCTTCATCAGGAATACAGGCAGAGAGCCTGATGGGTGGAGAGATAAGTGAGAGGAGGGTGGGGGTGGGGAGAAAGTAGCATAGAGTACAATAGGTGAGTGGGGGAGGGGATGAAGGTGATAGGTCAGGGAGGAGAGGGTGGAGTGGATAGGTGAAAAAGAAGAAAGGCAGCTCGGCATGGTTGAAGAGCTTCAGGACAGAGGAAATGACCTGGGAGTTGCAGTGGGAGAGGGACTCCCTGAGATTCTTGTAGAGAGAGGAGGAAAACATCTTCAAGGCAGGCATTCGCAGTAGGGTTAAGATCAACTAGGTAAAAACAATGACTGCAGATGCCTTCCCCGCTCACCTACTGTAGTCTATGCTACTTTCTCCCCACCCCCACCCTCCTCCAGATTATCTCTCCTCACTTCAGGCTCTCTGCCTTTATTCCTGATCAGGGGCTTTTGCCCACAACGTCGATTTTACTGCTCCTCGGATGCTGCCTGAACTGCTGTGCTCTTCCAGCACTACTATCCAGAAAATGGGATCTTATTACTGTCTCTTGGGTTGGGGGGTTGGGGAGGGTGGGGTTTGGTGAGGGGGTGAGGTTTTGGAGTCGGCTCTGGGACTGAGGAGGATCCTTAGCATTGCAAAGGGGCAAGAAATGCAGGATCTGACACACCCGACCCCACCACCCTCCCACGCCACCCCCACTCACTTTTGGCCAACGTTCAGGATGATATTAACCCACTCCATCAACGGTTGGCCATTTTCACATTTTGCTTCCTGTGGGATCCCACACAGTGGAATGTGGGGGCAGGGGTTGTTGCACGGAAAAGGAAGACAGCTGAAAGAGGGATGGGGTGGTAGGGGGCTAGGTACCGGATCTGGAGGGAGGGTGTGAGGGTTTACTCCAGTGATCAGACCCAGCCCAGCTCCAGGTTGAAACAGGAGAGTTTAGTATTTGCTGATGGCTTAGTGGAGATGGAGGGGTGGGAGGGGGCTGCTGTTTTCAAATTACAGCCTGTGGGATCTTGCTGTGCAGGGACAGACTGCAGCCATTTCCTTTACAGTAGCAGGGAGCAACACTTTTCACATTCAGGAAATTCAGGAGGTGAGGGCAAGGGGTTCTGAACGTGGGTGGTGAAGGTACAGAAACCTTCAGTTTCATTCAACATGGAGTGGGGGAAACTGGGGACAGCTGGTGGGATCCAGCTGTGCAGAATACCTTTCACTCCAATATCAGCCCCTCTCTGTGGGGGTAATGGGGAGGTGGGGGGGCTGGTGCGTGGAGATGGGTTCTGACAGGTTGTTGAAGGGATACCATGTCGGTCCTGCATACAGCTACCTGTGGGATCTTGCTGTGCACTCCCTCGGCCTGCAGCTCACCCTCACATGTTACGCTAGCCTATCCATAGGGCCCTAGGGTGAGGTCACTAATGGTCTGATAGTGGTTAGGGTACACCGTCCCTCCATTTCCCCCATAGCTCTGACCCTCCCACCACCTCTCGTCATCCCCTCACCCTCCGAGACATGGCACAGAGATTGGAGCACAAGGCAAACGTGAGGCAGGAGAGGGCATTTCAATCAAAACAAGTGTGGAATGGAGAGAGAGAGAGAGAGAGATAAAGAAATTATCGAAATGAAAGGGGAATCTGGCCAGAGATGGAGGTGTGGGTGGGACAGTCAAAGAGGAAGACGGAGAAAGAGACAGAGAAAGAAAGACATTGATCGATTTGCAAGAGCAGGAGGAGAAAGCTGAACAGAGATGGACAAGTGGATAGTGTCAGACAGAGGGAGAGAGGAGTGAAAGAGAGAAACAGGGACACACAGATAGAGAGTTGCCTGTACCAGGGGAAGGTTCCTCATTAATATTTCATGAAGAAACTGCACCAATCCCGGATGGAGTGGGCACGGGGGTGATGCCCTTTGAATGGGAGTGGGTCAGGGGAACATTGGACTTGTTTTTTGTGCTTCTCGTACCCCCGGATTGTCAGAGAACCAGCTGGACGGGGCAGATTAAACCCAAGGGATGGTGCGGGCTGGCGGGAAAAGGGGGAGAGGGACACAAGTTGTGGTGAGTGACTCTCCACCACTGAGTCATTGCCCAGCCCCTCAGAAAATAAAGCCTGGGGCAGTCAGAAAGCATTTGCCCCTGATCACATTTGAAATCTGTTCCAATTCTCTGGGTTTAAGATCAGGGAGAGGTGCTGATTAAACATAGAGACTTTGGAAGTCAGTCAGTGATGGGATCTCGTTTGTTTCTCCTCAGTTTTGTTTCAGAACATTTTAGCTTTGATCTGATCGATTTCCATCTCTCTCCTGGAGGGAATTCTGAGAGACTGAACCTTGGACACTGAGGGAGAGACAGACTCTGGCAGTGGGAATGGGGGTGGTGTGTGGGGAGGGAGAGTTGGGGGCTGAGAGACAATAAATATTTCTGTCCCTGCTTCCCTCAAACAGAAACACTGCGACAGTCCTGAGGCAGTCTGAGTAACCTTCCCGTTCCTGGTCCCTGGGTTTAATATCAGGGGCTGTGTTGGGAGGAGACTGTCTGATTGTGGAGGCAGCGAGTGGTGGGATCTTGCTGTGCTTTTGGTGCAGGAGTTTGTGAAAAACTAAGTAATTTTCATTTCTCTCTCAGTCCTTCCGCCTCCCGTTCCCGGGGAGATTTGATTCGGGAGCTGAAACACGGGAAAATGCAGAGACAGAGAGAGAGAGACAATTATTATAAACTGTCCCATCTCCTGTCATTCATTTACACACAAACACACAGTCCGGGGGGAGAACAATTGTGGGGCTCAGGCAGTCTCTGGGGTTTGTATCACAAGGGGGTGAGCTCTGGGGGGTAGAGGATGTGGGAAGATAGAGGGCCAAAAAGGGAGCTGCTGCACAGTCTGATCCCACAGATTTCACTACCTCCCTCTCTCTCTGCCTCCATATTCCCAGTTGCCTGTCCCTCACGCAGCTTTCTATAAATTCTCCTCTCTGCCATATCCTTCACATCTACCCCTGCCCACTCTCTCACCCTGTCCCCAGGTTTTTCAGGAACTGATCTTCCATTCAGTATTTCCGATCTTTGGCCTTTCCCACCAACCTCTCTCTGCCCTCTGTGATCTTGCTATTGCTCCCTGAGGGTCATTTGACCCACATTCCCCTCATTCTCTGTCCCTCTCTATCACTCATTCTCAATGGTATCTCTGTTTACCTTTCTCCCCACCGACTTCTTTCTCTCTTTGGGTTTCCATAGATTCCCCACAGGATGGAAGCAGGCCATTCAGCCCATTCACACCAACCCTCTGAAGGATAGCCTCCCCAAACCTTTCCCATCTCTGTAACCCTGCATTTCCCATGGCACGTCCACTTAATCTGCTCATCCTTTGACTGTGGGAGGAAACCAAAGCACCCAAAGCAAACCCAGGCAGACACAAGGAGAATGTAGAAACTCCACACAGACAGTCATTCAAGACTGGATTCGAACCTGGGTGTTTCTCTCTCTCTCTCTCTCTCTCTCTCTTTTCTTCTGTCTCCGTATCCCTGTGTTTATTTTTCTCTCTTTCTCCTTCTCACTTTCTCCATTTTCCCCTATTCTCAATGGGATTTCTCTCTCCTGCTTCCTATCTGTCCATTTTGGTCTGTCTCTCTCTCGGATCTTTCTCCCTGTGTCTTACTGTTTCTCTCCCTGTATTGCTCTGTGCCCCCGTTTTCACCTTTTCTGCCCCAGTTTCTTTCTCTCCTATCTGTCCTTCTATCTCTCTCTCTCTGGGGTCTTTCTGCCCCCCTCGATTCGTCCCTCTTCCTCTGCCTCTCCATCTCTGTCTCTATCCTGCACTGTTTCTCTCCCTAAGATCATTCTCTGTCTCTCCCAAGTTTTCTCTCTCTCTCTCTACCCCCGACTCTCCAGATGGAGGTTTCCTTCTGTTTACCTATGTCTCCCTATTCCCCATGTATGTACCTGGAGTTTCACTCTCCATTTGCCTGTGGCTGTTTATCCCTGTCCCTGGGAGCAAATTTGGGGTGGAACGGTGGCAGGGCTGAATACTTATTGGAGTGGGATTCTCCTTCTGTTTCCTTCTCTCTCCCTGTCGATCCATCTCTCCCATGGCTTTTCTCACCTTTATGCCTCAGACCTGAAATCCACACAGAGACAAAGCTTCAGTTTCAAACCAGCTACAATAGGCTTTTATTCAGACAAGGGAACAGTCTTCTGCAGCCAAGGAACAAAGATTAATCCCACAGGGGAACATCGTATTTCCACACTGACAAACACAAGGTGTGAGTGGGATGAACTTAACCAGTAAAGTTAGTGAGTCTCTGAACATCAAGCTATTTCACACAAGGACATGAAGCGACTATATGGATCTGTTGTACAAGTGGACATTTGTTCATTTTACAAATGATCATGAATTTTCTCACTGAGATTTTTTTAGAATTCTGACACTGTGAACAGGCCCTTCAGCCCAACACATCCACACTGACCCGTCAAAGAGTAACCCATCCAGATCCATTTCCCCATCCTATATTTACCCCTGACTAATGCACCTAACATACACATTCCTGAACACTCAGGGCAATTTAGCACAACCAATTCACCTAACTTGCACAACTTTAGACTGCGGGTAGAAATCGGAGCATGTCGACAGAGGGAGAATGTGCAAACTCACACAGTCGTCCGAGGCTGGGTTCCAGGTATTTGAGGCAGCAGTGCTAACCACTGAGTCACCTCTGATTGACTCAAATTGTGTTCAAGATGGTTAATCTCAGGGAAGTGTAATTTGCTGCTGACTTTGCCTATTTTCCCACACACTTCCAAGTATTCAGAAATCTCATCTTTCACAATGGATTCCAGGATCTTACCCAGGACCGAGGTTAGGGTAATCGGACTGTAATTTTCTGTTTTGTGCATTACTTCCATTTAAAACAAGTATGTTTGCATGTTTCTGTGTGTTTGTATGTGTGGGTCAGTGTGTCTATGTGTGTGTGCATGTTTCTGTGTGTGTTTATGTGTGTTAGTGTACATGTTTCTGTGTATATGTATACATGTCTGTGCCAGTGCGCTTGGATGTGACAATGCTGTCACTTTAACAAGGTTATTTTGTTCTTGGTTGTTTTTTAAGACTATAAGACATAAAAGCAGAAATTAGGCCATTCTGTCCATCGAGCCTGCTCTGCCATTCAATCATGGCTGCTACGTTTCTCATCGAGGAGAAAGTGAGGACTGCAGATGCTGGAGATCAGAGCTGAAAATGTGTTGCTGGAAAAGCGCAGCAGGTCAGGCAGCATCCAAGGAACAGGAGAATCAATGTTTCGGGCATAAGCCTGAAGAAGGGCTTATGCCTGAAACGTCGATTCTCCTGTTCCTTGGATGCTGCCTGACCTACTGCACTTTTCCAGCAACACATTTTCAGCTCTGCCACATTTCTCATCCCCATTCTCCCTGTAACACTTGATCCCCTTGACAATCACAAACTTATCTATCTCTGTCTAAAAGATATTCAATGACCTGGCCTCCACAGCGTTCTGTGGCAGTGAATTCCATAGATTCACCACTCTCCAGCTAAAGAGGTTTCTCCTTGTCTCCATTTAGAAAAGTCTTCCCTTTACCCTACTGCTGTGCCCTGGCGTCCTAGTCTTTCCTACCAATGGAAACATCTTCCCAACATCCATTCTGTCCAGGCTATTCATTTAGATTCCCCCTCATCCTTTTGAACTCCATCGAGTACAGACCCAGAGTCCTGAAACTTTCCTCATACATTAAGCTTTTCATTTCTGGGACCATTCTCGTGAACCTTCTCTGAACACCCTCCAGGACCAATACATCCTTCCTAAGATACGGGGCCCAAAACTGCACACAATTCTCCAAATGTAGTCTGACCAGATCCTTCTAGAGTCTCAGAAGTGTATGAATTCATACTTTCCCACATTGTACTCCATCTGCCACTTCTTTGCCCACTTTCCTAACCTGTCCAAATCCTTCTGCAGACTTCCTACCTTTTCACTGTTACCTGTCCCTCTACTTATCTTCATATTATTGGCAAACCTGGCCAGAATGCCCTCCGTTCCTTCATCTTGATCATTAATATATAAAGTGAAACGTTGAGCTCCCAACACTGAGCCTTGCGGAACACCACTCGTCACTGGCTGCCATCATGAGAAGGACTCTTTTAGCCTCACTCTCTGCTTTTGGCCAAACAGCCAATCTTCTATCCATGCTAGCACCTTGTGTCTAACACTATGGGTCCCTCACTTACTCCTCTCCCAGTCAATTCTCCCCACCTCCTCTCTCATGCCTCTGTATTTGCCTTTATTCAGCTGTATTACCATTATCTTTGATTTTGTCTTCCCTCTCAATTTGCAGAATAATTTCAGTCATATTATGATCACTGCCTGCTGAGGGTTCCTTCACCTTAAGCTCCCTGATCAAGTCTGCCTCTTGCCTGTAAGAATCTGTCTTCCAGTTTATATTATAGAACATAGAACATTACAGCACAGTCCAGGCCCTTCGGCCCTCAATGTTGCTCCAACCTGTGAAGCCCATCTGAATCCCATCGAACCTACATTATTCCATATGTCTATCCAATGACCATTTAAATGCCCTTAAAGTTGGCGACTCTACAATTGTTGTAGGTGGTGCATTCCATGTCCTTACTACCCTCTGAGTGAAAAAAACTACCTCTGACATCTGTTTTATAACCATCACCCCTCAATTTAAAGTATGTCCCCTCATGCTAGCCATCACCATCCGAGGAAAATGCTCTCACTGTCCACCCTATCTAACCCTGTAATTATTTTATAAGTCTCAATTAAGTCACCTCTCAACTGTCTTTTCTCTAATTAAAACAGCCTCAAGTCCATCAGCCTTTCCTGGTAAGACGCTTCCCTCCATACCAGGCAACATCTTAGTGAATCTCCTCTGAACGCTTTCCAAAGCTACCACATCCTTCCTATAATGCGGTGACATGAACTGTATACAATACTCCAAGTGCCTCTTAAATGTTGCAATTGAACCACTTCCTCTGGCAGCTCATTCCATACCTGTACCACCCTCTATGTGAAAAAGTTGCCGCTTAGGTCTCTTTTATATCTTTCCCCTCTCACCCTAAACCTATGCCCTCTAGTTCTGGACTCACCCACTCCAGGGAAAAGACTTTGCCTATTTATCCAATCCATGCCCCTCATAATTTTGTAAACCTTTATAAGGTCACCCCTCAGCCTCCGATGCTCCAGGGAAAACAGTCCCAGCCTGTTCAGCCTCTCCCAATATCTCAAATCCTCCAATCCTGGCAACATCCATGTAAATCTTTTCTGAACCCTTTCAAGTTTCACAGCATCTTTCCGATAGGAAGGAGATCAGAAATGCACACAATATTCCAACAGTGGCCTAGCCGATGTCCTGTACAGCCGCAACATGACCTTCCAACTCCTGTACTCAATACACTGACCAATAAAGGTAAGCATACCAAACGCCTTTTACACTATCCTATCTACCTACAACTCCACTTTCAAGGAGCTATGAACCTTCAGTTCAAGGTCTCTTTGTTCATCAACACTCCCTAGGACCTTACCATTTACTGTATAATTCCAGCTGAGACTTGCTTTCCCAAAATGCAGCACCTAGAATTTATCTGAATTAAACTCCATCTGCCACGTCACAGTCCATTAGCCTATTTGGTCTAAATCCTGTTGTAATATAAGTTAACCCTCTTCGCTGTCCACCACACCTCCAATTTTGGTGTCATCTGCAAACGTACCCTCTTATGCTCGCATCCAAATCATTTATGTAAATGACAAAAAGTAGAGGACCCAGCACCGATCCTTGTGGCACTCCACTGGTCACAGGCCTCCAGTCTGAAAAACAACCCACCACAACCATCCTCTGTCTTCTACCTTTGAGCCAGTTCTGTATCCAAAATGGCTAGTTCTCCCAGTTCTCCATGAGATCTAACCTTGCTCATCAGTCTCCTATGGGGAACCTTGTCGAACGCCTTACTGAAGTCCAAATAGATCACATCTACTGCTCTGCCCTCATCAATTCTCTTTGTTACTTCCTCAAAAAACTCAATCAAATTTGTGAGACATGATTTTCCACACACAAAGCCATGCTGACTATCCCTAATCATTCCTTGCCTTTCCAAATACATGTACATCCTGTCCCTCAGAATTCCCTCCGACAACTTGCCCACCACCGACGTCAGGCTCACTGGTCTATACTTCCCTGGCTTCTCCTTACCACCCTTCTTGGCACCACGTTAGCCAACCCCCAGTCTTCTGGCACATCACCTGTGACTATCGATGACACAAATATCTCAGGCTCACCAATCACTTCTCTAGCTTCCCACAGAGTTCTCGGGTACACCTGCTCAGGTCCTGGGGATTTATCCACCTTTACCCATTTCAAGAAATCCAGCATTTCCTCCTCTGCAATATGGACATTCTGCAAGATGCCACCATCTATTTCACTCCAGTCTATGTGGAGTATCTTCCATGTCCTTTTCCACAGTAAATACTCATTTCGTATCTCCCCCATTTTCTATATCTCCACACAAAGGCCGCTTTGCTGATCTTTGAGTACCCCTATTCTCTCCTTAGTTACCTTTTTGTCTTTAATATATTTGGAAAAGCTCTTTGGATTCTCCTTAATTCTATTTGCTAAAGTTATCTCAAGTCCCCTTTTTGCCCTCCTGATTTCCCTCTTAAGTATCCTCTTAACTTCCTTTATACTCTTCTAAGGATTCACTCGATCTATCCTGTCTATACCTTACATATGCTTCCTTCTTTTTCTTAACCAAATCCTCAATTTCATTAGTCATCCAGCATTCCCTATACCTACCAGCCTTTCCTTTCACCCTAACAGGAATATACTTTCTCTGGATTCTAGTTATCTCATGTCTGAAGGCCTCCCATTTTCCAGCCGTCCCACAAAACCTCCTGTCTGTCCTCCGAACTATGGAGTTTCCAATGACTAAAGCTCTGCTCCTCCTTTCTCTTCCCCTCTCAGCAACAGGGTCAGACTCTGTGCCAGAGGCCTGTACCCTATTACTTACTCCTGGTAAATTGTCCCCCCAACAGTATCCAAAATGGTCCACTTGTTGTTGAGGGGAATCATCACAGGAGATCCCTGCACTGCCTGCAGGTTCCCTTTCCTACCCCTGTCGGTAATCTATCTACCTTCATGTGGCTGTGGAGTAACTACCTTTCTGTAACTTCTCTCAATAACCCCCTCCCCTTCCAGAATGATCTGAAGATCATCCAGCTCCAGCTCCAGTTCCCTAATGGTCCTCAAGGAGGTGGACTTGGGTGCACTTCCCAAAAATGAAGTCAGCAGGGACACTCGAGTTGACACTTACCTCCCACATTCCGCAGGAGGAACTGCCCTAACCTCCATTCCCACGATTCTAAATTCCCAAGTAGACCTCTGAGAAAATGAAACACGAAAGAAAACAGTTGTTACCTTACCAACTGATGCACAGAACTATTTTTTTGGCTTAGAGGAGGAGGATGGGTGGGAGACATTCCCAAGTATTATTTAGGGTAAAGTAACCACCCAAATGTGTAACCTCATGACCTTCCAGATATTCTAGAGGGAGTCAGAAACTAGATTCTGAGGTGAATAGCAGTGGTTTAGATACAGAATACGAGATGCACAGGAGTGAAGTACTGACTGGAATATATTTAAGGAGTTCAGGGTGATTAATAAGGAAAATAAGAGAATCACATAAGTGAGCTATAGGGCCAGAAGGTCGAATTTGAATGCATAACACAAAGGTAAAGGCAGGATTCTTGACAGTGTGGAGGAACAGAGGAATCTTGAGGTCCATGTCCATAGATTCCTGAAAGTTTCTACCGACGTTGATAGGGTTGTTAAGAATGCATATGGTGTGTTGGCTTTCATTAGCTGGTATATTGTGTTTAAGAGCCGCGAGGTTATGCTGCAGCTCTGTCGAGCCGTGGTTAAACCACACTTGGAATATTGCATTCAGTTCTGGTCGCCTCATTACAGGAAAGATGGGGAAGCTTTACAGAGAGTGCAGGGGAGATTTATGCCAGGAACAGAGGGCATGGTCTAGATTAGAATGGTGCTGGAAAAGCACAGCAGGTCAGGCAGTATCCAAGGAGCAGGAAATTCCTCATTCCTGATGAAGGGCTTTGCCTGAAACGTCGATTCTCCTGCTCCTCAGATACTGCCTGACCTGCTGTACTTTTCCAGCACCACTCTAATCTAGACTCTGATCTCCAGCATCTGCAGTCCTCACTTTTGCCGAGGAACGGAGGGTATGTCTTATGAAGAAAGGTTGAGGGAGTTAAGGCTTTTCTCATTGGAGCAAAGAAGTATGAGAGGTGACTTGATAGGGGCGTACAAGATGATGAGAGGCATAGACAGAGAGACTATCATAGACAGAGACTTTTTCCTCTGAAGGAAATGTCTATCATGAGGGGGCATAATGTTAAGGTGATTGGGGGAGGGTTTAGGGGAGATGTCAGAGGTAGGTTCCTTACACAGAGAGTGGTGGATGTGTGGAATTCTAGTAGAGTAAGACATGCTGGGGACTTTTAAGTGACTGTTGGATAGCCACATGGAAGATATTACAATGGAGTTTATGGAGGTTAATTTGATCTGAGAGTAGGATAAAAGGCCAGCACAGCCATGAGGACCAAAAGGCCTGTACTGTGCTGCACTGATCTCTGTTCTCAATTAATCAAGGGATTCAGGGTGGTTTATATATCGAATAACAGATACTCCGGAGTAAGTTACAGGTTGGAATCGAATTGAGGAGTTCAGCATATTTCTGTACAGTCATACATACAAAGGAATGCATAATGATTTTTGAGGTCATTTTGAATATGGAGCAACAGATACTCTGGAGTGAGTTAGAGACTGCAATTTAACCACATGTTTTGGGTCATTAAAAACTGGTTGCAAATTTGAGAGATGTAAACTTTGAGGTGGTGTGATTGGAGTTGGCAAAAATGATTGGGTGTGCAACGAAGGGAGTGGCAGCAGATAACATGGGGTGGCTGTTCATTGGGAATGAAAATAAATACGGGCTGGGAAAATATTTGGGGGATCCTCAAAAATTGGAAGGATGAGTGGTGAGTGCCAAATCTGTCGTTAGGACATCTGGGGAGGTGCAAAATTTGAGGGCATGATTGAAGAGGAACTTGAGGTTTGCAAAATGTTTGGAAGGTTGCAAATTATGGGGGTACTCAAAACCTAAGCAGATGCAACATTTGGGGAGTTTGAACAGAGTGAGGACTGGAGATGCTGGAAAGACAGAATTGATAAAATCTGGAGAGGCAAAAAGCACAGCAGATCAAGCAGCCTCACAGGAGCAGGAGAGTCAATGTGTGGGATTTGGGACCTTCATCAGGGGGACTGAGGAAAAATCTGGGGTGGTGGGTCTGGGGGAAGGTAGGTGGGGTGATGAAATGTAGATGCAGGTCGGTGGTGATTGTGATTAATCAATCAGAAGGAAGATAGACAGGTTCGGTCAGGTCAAGAGGACAGGGGTGGAGAGGGAGGGCTGGACAGTTCGAGGTGGGAAGTGGGAAGATTTGGAAGCTGGTGAATCCTATATTGAGGCCATTTTGTTGTAAGCTTTTTCCTCAAGTTCTCGTTTGGCTTTATTTTGATCTTGGAGCAGGCTCATGTCTTTGGGGGAGTTGAAATGGCTGACCCAGAGGTGGGGTTGATTGGAACATGTGGGCCTTAGATGTTGCCTGATCTGGTCCCAGTGCTTGTGTTCAGGCTCCCACTGAGAGGAGAACACATTGGGAACAAGGGATGCAATAAATCAGGTTAGAGGAAATATGGGTGAATCTCTGCTGAACTTGGAAAGATGTTTTGGGTCCTTGGATGGAGGAAAGAGGGGAGGTGTGGCATCAGGTGTTGCACTTCCTGGGTTCACAGGTGAAGGTGCCAGGTGTGGAGGAGAGGATGGTGGGAAACGAGGATCTAACTAGGGAGTCATGTAGGGAATGGTCCCCAGGAAAGCAGATGGGGTAGAGTGGGAAATCTCATTTTCGTGTTAGGGGTCAGATTGCAGGTGGTGAAAATGGCAGAGGATGATGCATTGGATTTGGAGATTAGTGGGGTGGAATGTGAGGGAGTTCTATCCTTGTTGTGGCTGGGAGGGGTTTGAGGGTAGAATGTGGTTGTAGGGGAAGGGGAAATTACGCACCTTGAAGAAGGGGAGGTGATGGCCTCATGGTATTATTACACGTATTATTATCCAGAAACTCAGAAAAATGTTCTGGGGACCTGGGCACGAATCGTATCACAGCAAATGGTCGAATTTAAATTCAACAACAAAATCTGGAATTAGGAGTCGACTGATAGCCATGAAACTATTGTCAATTGTTGGAAAAAAACTATCTGGTTCATTAATATCCTTTCGGGAAGGAAATCTGCCATCCTTACCTGGTCTGGCCTCCATGTGACTCCAGAGCCACAGCAATGTGGTTGATTCTCCACTGCCCTCTGAAATGGCCTCACAAGCCACTCAGTCGTATCAATCGCTAGAAAGTCACAACAAAGAAATGAAACCCTGCACTATCTGGCATTGACCTTGGAACCAGAAAATACAACAGCAAAAACACAAACAGCTCTGTTGACCATGCAAAGTCCTACTTACTGACATCTTGGGGCTCATGCCAAAATTGGGCGAGCTGTCTCACAGACTAGTCAAGCAACAGCCTGATATAGTTGTTCTTACGGAATCATACCTTACAGATAATACCTCAGACACTACCAATACTTTCCCTGGATATGTGCTGTCCCATGAGCAGGATAGATCCAGCAGAGGTGGCTACACAGTGGTCCGAAACTGCTAGACTGGGTTTGTGGCAGGTGGTGAAGGAACCAACAAGAGGGAAAAACATACTTCAGGTCATCCTTACTAATCTGCCAGCTGCAGAAACATCTGTCCATGACAGTATAGATAAAAGAGACCACCTTCCTGTGCTTATGGAGACAAAGTCCTTCCTTCACAATGAGAAGACATCCACATTCCGGCAATAGTACTGAAGAAGTGTGGTCCAGAACCTGCTGCTCCCCTAGCCAACCTCTTCCAGTACAGTTACAACTCTGGCATCGACCTGACAATGTGGAAAATTGCCCAGGTATGTCCTGTACACAAAAAGCAGGACAAATCCAACCCAGCCAGTTACTGCCTAATCTGTCCACTCTCCATCATCAGTAAAGTGATGGAAGGGGTCATCGACAGGGCTATCAAACAGCACCTGCTCAGCAACAACCTGCTCAGTGATGCTCAGTTTGGGTTTTGCCAGGGTCACTCGGCTCCCGATCTCATTACAGCCTCGGTTCAAACATGGACAAAAGAGCTGAATTCCAGAGGTGAGATGTGAGTGACAGCCCTTGACATCAAGGCTGCATTTGCTGAAAATGTGTTGCTGGAAAAGCGCAGCAGGTCAGGCAGCATCCAAGGAACAGGAGAATCGACGTTTCGGGCATAAGCCCTTCTTCAGGAATCGCCATAACGTCGATTCTCCTGTTCCTTGGATGCTGCCGCACTTTTCCAGCAACACATTTTCAGCTCTGATCTCCAGCATCTGCCATCCTCACTTTCTCCATCAAGGCTGCATTTGACCAACTATGGCATCAAGAAGCCCTTGGCAAAACTAGAATCAATGGGTATGGGGGCAAACACTCCACTGATTCGAGTCATACCTGGCACAAAGAAAGATGGTTGTAGTTTTGGAGGGTAAGTCATCTCAGTTCCAGGACATCTCTGCAGGAGTCCCTCAGGGTAGTGTCCTAGGCCCAATGATCTTCAGCTGCTTCATCAATTACCTTCCCTCTGTCATAAGGTCAGAATTAGGGATGTTCACCAATGATGAACAGTGTTCAGCGCCATTTGTGACTCCTCAGATACTGAAGCAATCCATGCTCAAATGAAACAAGATCTGGACAATATCCAGATTTGGGCAGACAAGCAGCAATAACATTCACGCCACACAATTGCCAGACAATGACCATCGCCAATAAAAGACAGTCTAACCACCGTCCATTGACATTCAATGGTATTACCATCACTGAATCCCGCACTGTCAACATCCTTGGGGTTATCATTGAACAGAAATTCAAATTGACTCCCCACATAAACACAGTGGCTACAACAGAATGCCAGAGACGAGGGATACTGTGGCGAGTAACTCACCTCCTGACATCCCAAAGTCCATCCACCATCTACAAGGCACATGTCAGGAGCATGATGGAGTACTCCCCACTTGCCTGGATGGGTGCAGCTCCAACAACACTTAAGAAGCTTGACACCATCCAGGACAAAGCAACCCACTTGATTGGCATCACATCGACAAATATTCAACCCCTCCACCACCGGCACTCAGTGGCAGCGGTGTGTGCTATCTATAAGATGCACTGCTGAAATTCACCAAAAATCCTTCAACAACACCTTCCAAACCCATGACCACATCCATCTAGAAGGACAAGGGCAGCATGCACTTGGGAACAGTACCACTTTCAAGTTCCCTCCAAGCCACTCACCACACAGTCGTTGAGTCAAAATTCTGGAATTCCCTCCCTGCCGGCATTGTGGGTCAACCCACAGCATGGGGACTGCAGCAATTCAAGATGGCATCTCACCCTCACCTTCGCAAGGGCAAGTAGAGATGTGCTATCAATGCTGACCAGCCAGTGACGCCCAAGTCCCACAAATGCATACAAAACCTTCCTATCTCTGTGAGCTCCCTCTTCTTCCAACATCCCTCAGTACATTTGAAACCTAATCCAATGCTGATTCCCCTTCCTATCTCTGTAAATGACTCCAATCTCCATAACATTTTAATCTCTGCCATCTCCTCCTCCAGTCATTACAATAATACTTATTTCTGTCATCTTGTCCCGGACCTATCGTCCACCCTGTCAGTATAATATTCTGCAGCCTCTACCAATCTCCCCATCTGTGCACCTTATTCTAGCCCCTTACAGCACATGACATCACTGTAACTTTCTCCAATTGGTGATGGTCATTGTCTGGCATTTGTGTGGCGTGAATGTTACTTGCCACTTGTTGGCCCAAGCCTGGATATTGTCCAGATCTTATTGCATTTGAGCACGGATTGCTTCAATATCTGAGGAGTCGCAACTGAACACTGTTCAATCATTGGCGAGCATCCCTAATTCTGACCTTATGACAGAGGGAAGGTAATTGGTGAAGCAGCTGAAGATCATTGGGCCTAGGACACTACCCTGAGGAACTCCTGCAGAGATGTCCTGAAACTGAGACGACTGACCCTCCACAATGACAACCACCTTCCTTTGTGCCAGGTATGACTTGAATTACCCAATATCCATTGATTCCAGTTTTGCCAGGGCTCCTTGATATACTTCTTTAAGAACAAGTCTTTAGTTTCAGGAATTGGCAATTCTCCATTCATTCCCAGATAAGGTAATCCAAATAAGATTTCATAGGGGGATAGCCCCAAATCTTTCCTTGGGGCTGTTCGTACTCGCAAGAGAGCTATAGGTAGACATTTGGTCCAAGGGAGTCTGGTTTCTATCATTAATTTAGAGAGCTGTTGTTTGAGTGTTTGGTTCATTCTCTCAACCCTTCCTGATGATGGCGGGTGCATTGGAGTATGGAACTCCCAGGAAATTCCCAACCCTTTTATTACCCCGTAACACTTTAGATATAGATTCTGACCAAGGAACTCATTTTACCTCTAGTGAGCCCATATCGGGGAATTATGTGCTCTAATATTGTTTTAGACACCCCACTTGCAGTGGCGGTAGCTAGGGGGTATGCCTCAACCCAACCAGATAGATGATCTACTATGACTAGCATATATTTTAGTCTTCCTACTCTGAGTAGTTCAATACAATCTAATTGTATACTCTGGAAGGGTCTCAATCCTGGGTCTCTTCCTCCTGGGCTCTGTTTTCTCAAGACTTTCTTATTTACCTTTCTGCATATTTGTTTAGCAATTGTATATATTCCTTTACATCCATATTCCCAAAGACCTAAATCACATATTGCTTGTACTCCCCAATGGCTGCCTTGATGTAGGACAGCCATAATCTCTCGCATCATCATTTTGTTTGACATTTCCCTTCCATCAGGTTACATCCAATGCCTGTCTGCTGTTTTTGCAACCTCTAAATCTTGCAATTCTTTTTCCTCTCTTACAGTAAATGTAGGAGCTTCCCGAGGATCTGGGACAGTCGGTATTGGGGAATGAATTATCACTTCTTGTGGGTTCAGGGCTGCTTCCTTAGCCACTTCATCAGCTAATCTATTCCCCCGAACTTCTGGTTCATTTCCTTTCTGATGACCATTTATATGCACTACCACTATTTCTCGGGGGAGTAATAGAGACTCCAAGACCCGTTTAATCAACTCCTCATGTGCTAATTCCTTCCCCCAGCTATTAATCAGTCCCCTTTACTGCCATATCTTTCTGAAAGTGTGCACAACACCAAATGCATAATTAGAATCAGTGTATATGAGATTAGATTAGATTAGATTAGATTACTTAGTGTGGAAACAGGCCCTTTGGCCCAACAAGTCCACACCGACCCACCGAAGCGCAACCCACCCATACCCCTACATTTACCCCTTAACTAACACTACGGGCAATTTAGCATGGCCAATTCACCTGACCTGCACATCTTTGGACTTTGGGAGGAAACCGGAGCACCCGGAGGAAACCCACGCAGACACGGGGAGAATGTGCAAACTCCACACAGTCTGTCGCCTGAGGCGGGAATTGAACGTCTCTGGCGCTGTGAGGCAGCAGTGCTAACCACTGTGCCTCCGTGCCGCCCACATATTGTTCACTCTTTATTTTCTAATGCCCTAAGGGCTCTTTCCAATGCATAGAGTTCGCAGTTCTGAGCTGACCACCCATTTGGCAACCTTCCTGCCTCTACCACACTACCTTTTGTCCCGTCTACGACTGCATACCCATTATGTCTTTTCCCTTCAGTCACCCAGGATGATCTGTCTATAAAAAGTCAGGCTCCTGCCTGAAGCAGAACTTCTTTCAGGTCCATGCGGACCTTAGTTTGGTATTCTATAATGTCAAGGCAGTCGTGCTCTGGATTCTGAGGAGATTCTCCTTCCCCTTTCCAAAGAAAGGCAGCTGGATTTAAACAATTGTCCATGACCAATATGAGATCATTCTTTTCTATTAATATTGCCTCATATTTCAGAATCCGCGAGTCTGTCAACCATCGCCCAGCTTTTTGGTTTCGGATCGTTCTCACTTGGTGTGGAGTGCTTATTGTTCGGGCTCCCCCAAATTTAAGCTTTCCGCTTTCCTCCACCAATAGTGCAGTGGCAGCCATGGCCTGCACACATTCAGGCGAGCCCCGGGATACTGGATCCAATAGTTTCAAAAGATATGCTACTGGCTGTCTCATTCCTCCCCACCTCTGGGTTAATACTCCTAAAGTTGCTCCCTAAAGTAGCAAAGAGGTGGAAATGTTTATCTAGGGAAGGTAACGCTAACACGGGGGCATGGATCAGATCTCTTTTGAGTTCCTCAACTAGTTCTTTTTCCTCATCATCCCAACTTAGACACTTTGGTTCCTCCTCTAATAGTTTGAGATATAATTTCTTCTACTTTTGAGCATAAGAATCAATCCACAATCTGCAATATCCCGTTAGACTCAAAAATTTACATAACTCCCATTTAGTCCTGGGCAGCAGCATCCCCACTATTCCCTCGATCCATTCCGGGCTTATCTTTTGCTTTCCCTCACTTACTAAATGTTCCAAGTATTTCACTTCTCGCTCCACATATTGTAGTTTGTTTTTAGATACTTGCAGTACCTGCTGATCCAGGAAATTCAATAATTTGTTAGTGGCGTCTACTACTCTTTCTCTTCTTTTTCCTGTTACTAAGCGATTGTCTTCATACTGCAACAGTGTAGTTCCCTTAGGACTGCTAAATTTCTCCAATATTTGTTCTAGCATCTGTCCAAATAAATTCAGGGATTATGTAAACCCCTGGGGGAGCACGGTTCACTGGTCTTGCTGTTTCCATCCTGTCTTGGGATCTTCCCATTCAAAGGCAAACAAATTCCTACTTTCCTCCGCCAAGGGACAAGAACAAAAGGCATCCTTTAAGTCTATCACGCTAAACCATTTGTGGTCATGAGGGATCTTAACAACATATAGAGATTTGGCTCCACTGGGTGTCTGATCTGTACTATTCGATTCAATGTTCTCTAATCCTGCACCAATCGATAAGTTCTATCGGATTTCCGTACTGGTAGAATTGGGGTATTATAAGGAGACATACATGGCTCCAACAGTCCATCTCTAATCAGTCCCTCAATTACTGGCTGCAGTCCTCATTTACCTTCTGTGGAAATGGGATATTTTCGCTCACAGACAATGTCCCCTTTCCTTTTTAAACTTATTTCTAGGGGAGGGATCTGTATTTTTCCACGATTCCCTTCTCTAGCCCATACAATAGGATCTATCTCTCTCTCCACATCCTCTGTCAATATTGCCCTTTGTACAGCTAATTCTTTTTCCTGAATTCCAATCTCCAGTCCTAAGTGGATAATTAAATCTCTCCCTCATAAGTTACTTCCTATGTCAGGGATATACAACAGTTTCCCTGTGACTCTATCCTTAGGACCTTCTATCATCATAGGTTCAAATACTGGAACAGTAAATTCTTCCCCTTTTACCCCCGAAACAGTAATTGACCGTGTTGACATTCCTACTTTCTTTGGTTTAAAATTCAGCAACGACCGTGCTGCCCCCGTATCTCCTAGGAAGACTACCTCTTCCCTACAGGGTCCCACCTTCCAGTTTATCAAGGGTTCCTGGTGGGCCCCCGAGGGCAGGAACCCCTGACACCCCTATTTTTCATCAAAATTCATAAGTGGAATTGCCCTTTCTTCCATTTGTAGATCAGGACACTCCCGCTTAAAATGCCCTAATTTTCCGCAATAGCATTCTGCCTGTGGAGACTTCCATCTCTGACCCTGTCACCCAAACCCTCTATCAAATGCTCCCCCTTGTCCTCTCCCTCTCCCTCTCCCCCTTCCTCTCTGTCCTACATGCTGCCACTCGCCGCTCCGATTGCTCACTATTGGTTCCATTCTTTTATTAACTATCTCGTCAACCGTAGCTACCATCATCTAATGGTTTTTCGCTCCACCCTTCTATTTTCTGTATCTTTCTCTGTATGTCTGGCCATGCCTTTGTCACAAAATGTATTTTCAAAAGACCCTGCGCCACTGGGTCCTCAGGGTTCATTTCAGAGTATTTCCACATTGAGTGTCTGAATCTTTGCAACAAAGCTGAGGGAATCTCACCTTTCTCCTGTCTAACTTCAAAGGCTCTAGTCAAATGCTGCGATTTCGGAACTGTCTCTCTTATTCCTTTTAGAATCAGGTCTTTCAATTCCCTCATTTCTTCTCTATGCTCTGGGTTTTGATTTTCCCACTGGGCGTCTGAGGGGAAACTTCGTCTCTCCCTGTCCAGCATCCCCATCTCCAATGGGATGCTCCCTGTCCCATATTTGAATGGCTGCTCCTCGTATAAGTCCCCTTTCTTCCCCAGTAAATAGTATATTCAAAATATATATTAACTCAGTCCACGTATACAGACTGGGCCCCAAGAATTGATCAATTTGTTCAGACAACCCTACTGGATCCTCAGCCAATACCTTCATCTCCTTTTTAAATGTTCTGACCTCCCCACTGGTGAGGGGGACACATACAAATCCAATCTCTTTCTCCCCTATTGGTACCTCCTGAAGGGGATAAGACTTTATATTCTTCCCCTTTTTTTGTTTTTGTTTCTCCCCCTTAGGCTTTGGTTTCGATACTCCGGAGGCCTCCTCTATATATACTTTATCTTTCCTTTCTTTTGTTGAGGATTGACGGTTGGGAACAACAACATCCCCGTCCACCACCCCTTCGTCCTCCTCTTGTGGGTCATCCGTTCCCTGTCCCTGTCTGTCTGTCTGTCCTCCTCCCCCATTTTCACCTAATCTGATTTCATGGTACGGTGTGGGGTGGGGGGGGGGGGGGGGGGGAAGGGGGAGGTGGTGGGGTGGGGGTGGGGGTGCTAGCAGCCAAGAGGATCCCAGGCACTGTGTGCGGCAGAGGGGGAATCCTTTGTCTTTACTACCATCATTCCCAAACTGCGCTTCCAACAGGACGCATAGTCCGCCTCTTCTTGACTAAAAGGTTGTTTTTCATTCACATACAAATCTAAATGATGACAGACCCAATCCTCGTCCGAACCACACTTTGGCCAGAAGACAGCCAGGAAAAGGATTGGTTCTTTGGTCCATACTAAACAACAATATTTAATCATTTTCTTTTTATCTTTTACCACAAGTGTTATTTGTCCATTCCCGCAATATCCTCCCCAACAGACTTTCAGGAGGAATGTTACCAGGGACGTTTTCTTCCTTTACTCCGTGACAGTTACTCTGCCTACCTCCCATTTCTCGAGGCCCTCGCCAGTCCCTCAGCGGTTAAATACCTCTTTTCCCGGCCACCAAGGCAATACTTAAAAGCCAGTTTTCTTACCTTGGTCTGTGCACAGAGTTGCCTGGCCCCTTGTTGCCGTATTTTCTATCGACCTCCTTTCACTATCTGATTCAGATGTCTCGCTTGTGGGATTTGTACCAGTCGCCCAAGGGAGCGGACCAAACTGGGACACGAGACCGCTCCTCAATTGGGAACAGGACACATCTTCCCAGTGTCCAGGGCCAGCCACTCCCCCGGCGATGGAAGAACATCCCGGATGGCCCCCAATTGTGAGAAACGAAGCTCACTCACTTCAATAATTTCAGTCTGAGACAAGATCTGAAGCAATCAGTATGTTTATTATATGCTTGCAAGCGTGGTGCTGGGAATTGGCACACAGAGTTTAGCAAGTACATATCTTATGTAGGATTCACTACTCCAAACCCGGTGCCCATTACTATTGTTTATCTCTTGCCTTGTGCATAACAAAGTACAAGTTTCACCACATCCTGCTGTGGCCCATTGTTGGGTATATCCTTCTTCATGATTATCTACTTCCTCCACCTGTGCCAGTTCCTCCCTTTCCCCAACCATATTGATCCTTATGACCTTTTAATTGGAGTTTGTTTTTGTGTTTTTGCAAAAGTGGGAAACAGATGCTTTTAACTACTGCTTGTACAAGCATATCTGGCTTAACTACATCCTCACAACACCTTATCTATTTGTCTACCATTGTTTGCAGGCATGTTTCATTCTTGCATTCACATTTTAGCTAATACAAAAACAATTACATATTTCCTCCACATAGTTTTCATTCTTGTCGACTCAGCTCTTGGTTGAAACAATTATACACTGATGTGAGCGCATTTACCTTGCATAAATAATTATAATTGCTGAAGTAACACTACCTATATCCCACAATGTTTTGCATTGATGCAACTTTTTTACAACAAACAAAATCTTTAATCTCTCAGAAAAAATGCTAACATAATAGACACATTCAAGCAACTTTGATAATGTGACTGCTGTAATCTGCTGTTTGTTGCATTGTTCTGACATGAACTCATCAAGAAGCCCCTCCATAGAACTTATAGGAAGTGGCAGCAATTTTCCTTCACATTGTTGTATTCTGGATGAAACTAAATTAAATGACACATTGGAGTAAAGTTTACTTTTTGCTTACTGCATTCATGACTGGAATGTCCTCTGCCTCTGAAGTTTCCAGTGTCAAAGTTTCCATATTTGCAATTGGCGATACAGCACAAATGAAGTGATTTTAAACAAACGCTTGAATCAATAATTTGCATTCAGCCATTGAAAAAAACTCAGATGAGACATAATCATATTAAATGTTCTACTCCTACCTATTTGAATAAGATGTGGCAGATGTGATATAAAATGCCCAATTGGAGATTCAATTCAAAGTTTTAAAAAGCCAAGTAATGGAGGCTTCTAAGACCCAAATCTTGAATCTTCAGAGTTTTAGTTTAAATCCACATTCCTGCCCACTCTGACAACCTTTCACCACCACCCCCCACCTCAGCAAGAATCTAACTATCTTTGCTTTTAAAATATTCCAGAGCTTAACTTTTCCTGAAAAGTTAATCAGAATGTTCCAAATATTTTGAGAGAAAAAAACTAATTTGTTTTAACTGGACAACCACTGACATTTAGAAAATATCCTCTCCAGATCTACCTAGTCACAAGCCCTCAGGCTCTTCTATGTTTCAATCAAGTTGCCTCTTCCTCTCCTAATCGCAAACTGATGCAAGCCTAGCCTATCCAACTTTTCTTTGTAAGACAAGTCACCCGGTCTTGGTATTCTTCTGAACTGTCTCCAATGTATTTACTTCCTTCCTTAAATAAAGTGACCAGTATGGATGAGAGCATTAGAGATATAGGCTCACCATCACTCCATACTTCTGTGTTTAAATTCTCCCATGATAACAGTTATTCACTTTCCTAAGTACTTACTGTATCTGTATCCTGGCATTTTGTGATTCATGCATGAGGGCACCCAGATCCCACTGCATCTCAGAGCGACAAAATCTCCCTCCATTAAAAACAAATTGCTATTCTTACTGCCAGGATGGACAACTTCAAATTTACCTACATAAAACTTTATTTGTCAGACCTTTAACTATTCACTTAACCAATATTTCTCTGTAGTATCCCAATGTCCTCTTAGGTTAATTTTTTTAACCCATCTTTGTCTCATCAGCATATCAGTCAGTCATACATTCATTCCTTCATAAGTCATGGAGTGTTTGTCAACACTTAGAAAACTTAGGCAGAAACAGGTGTTTAAAATGGCTGCTCAAATTATATGATCCTAATAATTTTGAACTCTAGGTACTTCTCAAATAAGCCAAAGTAAAAAGGGATTCATGTAAAAAGGGATGAATTCTTTGGATCAAATTAGGGAACACCAAAATAACTATAGTAAGCCTGTCTCTCTCTTTCACCATGGATAAAGGAAAATCTTGAAATGTAAGGCAAATGGATGCTGTATTACACTGTATTATGATGATCTTTTCGCAAAGTAACATGGTTGACTCAAACACAAAATTAAACACAGCACCCCTCTCGTTGGAAAAAGGGACTTGAACTTTTGAATCTCACAATGACAAGGAAGCCATTTTGTTGCTGACTTTTTAAAAATGCCAAGCTACTTGCAGATGGAGAATTCCATCAAAAGCCAATTCCATCAAAAGACAGTCAGCGATCCAAGCAGCCAAAGTAATGTATAGTTCTATTATGAAAGGAGGAGACAGTAAATACAAAAGATGATTGTCTTAAACTAAGTCACCTTGAAGTTTAGTGAGAATCAACCTCCTGAAATTTGAACAAATCTTAGTTTGAATAGAATCCCTACAGTGTGGAAACAGGCCCTTCAGCCCAACAAGTCCACACTGATCCTCCAAAGAGTAACCAACCTAGACCCATTCCCCTACCCTATTATCCTACATTTACCCCTGACTAATGCAACTAACCAACATATCCTGTTTCCACACTGTAAGTAATCTCTAAATCTGTAAATCTAATCTGTAAGTAATCTGTAAATCTGTAAATATCCCTAAAAACTACAGGGAATGTAGCATGGCTGATTCACCACACCTGCACATCTTTGGATTGTGGGAGGAAATCAGAGCACCCAGAGAAAACCCACGCAGACACAAGGGAGAATGAGCAAACTCCACATAGACAGTTGCCCGAGGCTGGAGTCAAACCTGGTCCGTGGTGCTGTGAGGCAGCAGTGCTAACCATTGAGCCATGGTATCAGCCTACACTGAGATTCCTCGGTTTTACAAGATTTTCACTTCACCTTTAAAAAAGTACCGCCATCTGAGATGACTACAAGCCTAACAAAAAAGTGAATGAGAAAGTAATAACCCGTACTTTTTGGTTTTATCTACTATCTAACCATTGAGTGAGTGATCTGTCATGTTTACTCATGCTTGCCTTGGTTTTTTAATCTTTTTTTAAAACTCAAAAGCTGGAAATATTTAGTTGGACTATTCATTTTTGTGGGAAAGAAAACAAAGAAACTTTTGGCCATGGGCAAAAAAGAAAAACCCAAAATCCCTTTTCAAAGTTACAACTGGATCAGTTTCTGCAACCTAGGTCATTGTAAATTCTAATTGCCTCTGGTTCTTTGCTGATCCCCTCAAATTTCAAAACCACAGCACATTTAGGAAACTCTTCGTCCCCAATTGCACTTTGTCACTTTAATGCCAGTGGTATATCTGAAGGTCAGCAGTGGTGAGAATTCCTGTGTCCCCGACTAAGGTTTGATCAGTAACCGCAATAAACCACTGGTGAAGTGCACAAACTGTTAAATACTGCCCCAACATTCAGAAAACTGATGCATAAAAACTCAGGTAACAAGAGAAACCATCATTCTTTCCTGTTGTGAGCTTTCTGCTGAGATCAGGATGCTGTAGC